>NC_074679.1:38044593-38742093 GCF_029448725.1 Salvelinus fontinalis
AAACTGCCACCAAAAAATCTCAGCCTCATGGCAAAATGTGTAGAATAGCATGAGATTAGACATTTTCTCTTTGCCCCATGGCAAAATATGTAAAATTGCAAGAAGTTGGATGTACATTTTTTAAATTAAATAAACAAAAATAAAAACGCAACATGTAAAGTGTTGGTCCCATGTTTGATGAACTGAAATAGAAAATACCAGAAATGTTCCATATGCACAAAAAGCTTTATTTCTCTCAAATGTTGGGCACAAATGTGTTTACATTCCTGTTAGTGAGCATTTCTCCTTTGCCACGATAATCCATCCTCCTGACAGGTCTGGCATATCAAGAAGCTGATTAAACATGATCATTACACAGGTGCACCTTGTGCTGGAGACAATAAAAGGCCACTCTAAAATGTGCAGTTTTGTCACACAACACAATGCCACAGATGTCTCGAGTTTGAGGGAGGGTGCAATTTGCATGCTGACTGTTGGAATGTCCACCAGAGCTGTTGCCAGATCGTTTAATGTTCATTTCTCTACCATAAGCTGGCTCCGAAGTCATTTTAGAGAATTTGGCAGTACGTCCCACCTCACATTCGCAGACCACGTGTAACCACGCCAGCCCAGGACCTCCACATCCAGCTTCTTCACCTGCGGGATCATCTGGTTGGGGGTGGGGGTGGGGGTGCTGAGGAGTATTTTGGTCTGTAATAAACCCCTTTTGTAATGTCAAACTAATTCTGATTGGCTGGACTTGGCTCCCCAGTGGGTGGGCCTGGCTGCCAAGTGGGTGGGCCTATGCCCTCCCAGGCCCAGTCATGTGAAATCCATTGATTAGGGCCTAATGAATGTATTTCAGTTGACAGATTTCCTTATGTGAACTGTAAATCTATGAAACTGTTGCATGTGGCATTAAAGTGTGTGTGTGTGTGTGTGTGTGTGTGTGTGTGTGTGTCTATATATATATATATATATATATATATATATATATATATATATATATATATATATGCGAGCTGTGGCAAGAAGGTTTGCTGTGTCTGTCAGCGTAGTGTCCAGAGCATGGAGGCGCTACCAGGAGACAGGCAAGTACATCAGGAGACGTGGAGGAGGCCGTAGGAGTGCAACAACCCAGCAGCAGGACCGCTACCTCCGCCTTTGAGCAATTGGGTTGAGGTCAGGTGATTGTGGAGGCCAGGTCATCTGATGCAGCACTACATCACTCTCCTTCTTGGTCAAATAGCCCTTACACAGCCTGGAGGTGTGTTGGGTCATTGTCCTGTTGAAAAATGATAGTCTCACTAAACGCGAACCAGATGGGATGGCGTATCGCTGCAAAATGCTGTGGTAGCCATGCTGGTTAAGTGTGCCTTGAATTCTAAATAAATCACTGACAGTGTCACCAGCAAAGCACCATCACACCACCTCCTCCATGCTTCACGGTTGTAACCACACATGCGGAGATCATCCGTTCACCTACTCTGCGTCTCACAAATACACGGCGGTTGGAACCAAAAATCTTAAATTTAGACTCATCTTACCAAAGGACAGACCGGTCTAATGTCCATTACTCGTGTTTCTTGGCCCAACAAGTCTCTTCTTCTTATTGGTGTCCTTTAGTAGTGGTTTCTTTGCAGCAATTCAACCATGAAGGCCTGATTCCTGTTACTTGAACTCTGTGAAGCATTTATTTGGGCTGCAATTTCTGAGGCTGGTAATTCTAATCAAGTTATCCTCTGCAGCAGTGGTAACTCTGGGTCTTCCTTTCCTGTGGTGGTCCTCATGAGAGCCAGTTTCATCATAGCATTTGATGGTTTTTGCGACTGCACTTGAAGAGCGTTCAAAGTTCTTGACATTTTCCGCATTGACTGACCTTCATGTCTTAAAGTAATGATAGACTGTCATTTCTCTTTGCTTATTTGAGCTGTTCTTGCCATAATATGGACTTGGTCTTTTATCAAATAGGGCTATCTTCTGTATACACCCCTACCTTGTCACAACACAACTGATTGGCTCAAATGCATTAAGAAGGAAATACATTTAACAAGGCACCCCTGTTAATTGAAATGCATTCCAGGTGACTACCTCATGAATCTGGTTGAGAGAATGCCAAGAGTGTGCAATGCTGTCATCAAGGCAAAGGGTGGCTACATTGAAGAATCTCAAATATAAAATATTATTTTGATTTGTTTAACCCTTTTTTTGGTTTCTACATAATTCCATAGGTGTTAATTCATAATTTTTTTAGAAAATAGTACAAATAAAGAAAAACCCTTGAATCAGTAGGTGTGTTAACTTTTGACTGGTACTGTATATGTGTGTATGTATTTATTATTATCTGCAGTGGCTGCAACGACTTTGAATGCAGCGGAAACTGTGTGTGTGTGTGTGTGTGTGTGTGTGTGTGTGTGTGTTAGTGCTTTAGCAGAACTCCCTGGTGCACTGTCCAGCAAAGTCCAGCTGACCAGCTGAGCCCACCCAGTCTGTGTGAGAGAAAAGCGTGCCTACATTTTTCTGCCTTCTACGGACCATAAAGACCTGTGTGTGTGTGTGTGTGTGTGTGTGTGTGTGTGTGTGTGTGTGTGTGTGTGTGTGTGTGTGTGTGTGTGTGTGTGTGTGTGTGTGTGTAAAGCAGACCCTGTCTGATCCCCCTTGCTCCTCTCATTTTCCCTGGTGAAAGGCTCCATTATAACTGATTTCCATGACCTCAAGCTAGGGCCCTTGCTGCCTTCCCTTCGTCATGGCCTGTGTGTGTGTGTGTCCCAGTGTACTTACTTGCGTTGTGCGCGACTTTGTGTATGTGTGGCTGTATAACTGTGTGATTATGTGCGAATGCACTCCTGTGTGTTTTCTCTCTCTCTCTCTCTCTCTCTCTGGGTGGTGTGTCTCTCTCTCTCTCTCTCTCTGGGTGGTGTGTCTCTCTCTCTCTCTCTCTCTCTCTCTCTGGGTGGTGTGTCTCTCTCTCTCTCTCTGGGTGGTGTGTCTCTCTCTCTCTCTCTCTCTCTTGGTGGTGTGTCTCTCTCTCTCTCTCTCTCTTGGTGGTGTGTCTCTCTCTCTCTCTCTCTCTCTCTCTGGGTGGTGTGTCTCTCTCTCTCTCTCTGGGTGGTGTGTCTCTCTCTCTCTCTCTCTGGGTGGTGTGTCTCTCTCTCTCTTTTTCTCTCTCTCTCTCTGGGTGGTGTGTCTCTCTCTCTCTCTGTCTCTCTCTCTCTGTCTCTCTCTCTGGGTGGTGTGTGTGTCTCTCTCTCTCTCTCTCTCTCTGGGTGGTGTGTCTCTCTCTCTCTCTGTCTCTCTCTCTCTGTCTCTCTCTCTGGGTGGTGTGTCTCTCTCTCTCTTTCTCTCTCTCTCTCTCTCTGGGTGGTGTGTCTCTCTCTCTCTCTCTCTGGGTGGTGTGTCTCTCTCTCTCTCTGTTTCTCTCTCTCTGTCTCTCTCTCTGGGTGGTGTGTGTGTCTCTCTCTCTCTCTCTCTCTCTGGGTGGTGTGTCTCTCTCTCTCTCTGTCTCTCTCTCTCTGTCTCTCTCTCTGGGTGGTGTGTCTCTCTCTCTCTCTCTCTCTCTGGGTGTCTCCTCACACACACACACACACACACACATTGTAACTGCTTTCCATGACCTCCAGCCAGGACCCTCCTATGCGGCCTGCCTCGCAGCGCTTGTTTAGACAACAGTGGTGCACATGTTGGCTGAAATATGGCCGCTGCGCTGGCCTACTCGGGTGAATTAAGCTACGGCATGTGTGCTTAAACCACGACAGCTCTCTGATTTATCCATATATTTCAATGATTGATTTAAGAGCCCACCAGCCAACACTTGTCGAATCCGTGAAGAGAGGGAGGTGGAGCTGGGACCTAGGAGATGAGACGATATGTATAAATATATACAGGCTGTGTTATTCATTGACATAATTCATGAAAACAGCGCTGGAATATTTGGTTCAGAGGAGTTTTTATTCAGCTCAAAATGGATTTTTGTATGGTGATTTATTGATGGCTTTTGAACACTCAATGTTTCACATTTTCAAATGAACTGCACCATTTTGGTTTATTATGGTTGAAAATGGGACATAAGCAAGATGTTTTAAATGTTAGAAATGAATGGAAGAAGGAAAGCGTATGAACACACATCGGTCCCCTCCCCACACACACACACACACACACACACAAACAGTGATATGTGTGCGTTTTATTAGCTGTCTCATTATTACATGTGTTGGAGGCTGGCGGACAGAACATTCCATTTCTTTAATGTCTCCCTCTCGTCTCCCTGTTCCCTCATTCCTCTCTTTGATAATACTTTTCCTTGAGCTCATAAAAACCAGAGGTTCTCTCAGAGACCCACCTCTTTCCCTTTGCTCCTTTTCATCATGCAGATCTATTACTACTCTCGCTCTCATTGGTCAGTGTTATTACTACTCTCTCTCTCATTGGTCAGTTTTATTACTACTCTCTCTCTCATTGGTCAGTTTTATTACTACTCTCTCTCTCATTGGTCAGTTTTATTACTACTCTCTCTCTCATTGGTCAGTTTTATTACTACTCTCTCTCTCATTGGTCAGTTTTATTACTACTCTCTCTCTCATTGGTCAGTTTTATTACTACTCTCTCTCTCATTGGTCAGTTTTATTACTACTCTCTCTCTCATTGGTCAGTTTTATTACTACTCTCTCTCTCTCATTGGTCAGTTTTATTACTACTCTCTCTCTCTCATTGGTCAGTTTTATTACTACTCTCTCTCTCATTGGTCAGTGTTATTACTACTCTCTCTCACTGGTCAGTTTTATTACTACTCTCTCTCACTGGTCAGTTTTATTACTACTCTCTCTCTCTCACTGGTCAGTGTTATTACTACTCTCGCTCTCATTGGTCAGTTTTATTACTACTCTCTCTCTCTTTGGTCAGTTTTATTACTACTCGCTCTCTGTCACTGGTCAGTTTTATTACTACTCTCTCTCACACTGGTCAGTTTTATTACTACTCTCTCTCTCTCTATCTCAATGTTCAGTTTTATTACTACTCTCTCTCTCTCACTGGTCAGTTTTATTACTACTCTCTCTCTCTCACTGGTCAGTGTTATTACTACTCTCGCTCTCATTGGTCAGTTTTATTACTACTCTCTCTCTCATTGGTCAGTTTTATTACTACTCGCTCTCTGTCACTGGTCAGTTTTATTACTACTCTCTCTCACACTGGTCAGTGTTATTACTACTCTCTCTCTCTATCTCAATGTTCAGTTTTATTACTACTCTCTCTCTCTCATTGGTCAGTTTTACTACTGCTTTCTCTCTCTATCTCAATGTTCAGTTTTATTACTACTCTCTCTCTCTCATTGGTCAGTTTTACTACTGCTTTCTCTCTCTCTCACTGGTCAGTTTTATTACTACTCTCTCTCTCTCATTGGTCAGTTTTATTACTACTCTCTCTCTCTCTCATTGGTCAGTTTTATTACTACTCTCTCTCCCACTGGTCAGTTTTATTACTATTCTCTCTCTCTCTGTCACTGGTCAGTTTTATTACTACTCTCTCTCTCTCTCTCTGTCACCGGTCAGTTTTAATACTACTCTCTCTCTCTCTCTCTCTGTCACCGGTCAGTTTTATTACTACTCTCTCTCTCTCTCTCTGTCACTGGTCAGTTTTATTACTACTCTCTCTCTCTCTCTCATTGGGCAGTTTTATTACTACTCTCTCTCTCTCTCTCTCTGTCACTGGTCAGTTTTATTACTACTCTCTCTCTCTCTCTCTGTCACTGGTCAGTTTTATTACTACTCTCTCTCTCTCTCTCTCATTGGGCAGTTTTATTACTACTCTCTCTCTCTCTCTCTGTCACCGGTCAGTTTTATTACTACTCTCTCTCTCTCTCTCATTGGGCAGTTTTATTACTACTCTCTCTCTCTCTCACTGGTCAGTTTTATTTCTACTCTCTCTCTCTGTCACCTGTCAGTTTTATTACTACTCTCTCTCTCTCTCTCTCTCTCATTGGGCAGTTTTATTACTACTCTCTCTCTCTCTCATTGGTCAGTTTTATTTCTACTCTCTCTCTCTGTCACCTGTCAGTTTTATTACTACTCTCTCTCTCTCTGTCACCGTTCAGTTTTATTACTACTCTCTCTCTCTCACTGGTCAGTTTTATTTCTACTCTCTCTCTCTCTGTCACCTGTCAGTTTTATTACTACTCTCTCTCTGTCACCGTTCAGTTTTATTACTACTCTCTCTCACTGGTCAGTTTTATTACTACTCTCTCTCTCTCTCACTGGGCAGTTTTATTACTACTCTCTCTCTCTCTCATTGGGCAGTTTTATTACTACTCTCTCTCTCTCTCATTGGGCAGTTTTATTACTACTCTCTCTCTCATTGGGCAGTTTTATTACTACTCTCTCTCTCTCTCATTGGGCAGTTTTATTACTACTCTCTCTCTCTCTCACTGGGCAGTTTTATTACTACTCTCTCTCTCTCTCACTGGGCAGTTTTATTACTACTCTCTCTCTCATTGGGCAGTTTTATTACTACTCTCTCTCTCTCTCTCTCATTGGGCAGTTTTATTACTACTCTCTCTCTCTCTCTCATTGGGCAGTTTTATTACTACTCTCTCTCTCTCTCTCATTGGGCAGTTTTATTACTACTCTCTCTCTCTCTCATTGGGCAGTTTTATTACTACTCTCTCTCTCTCTCATTGGGCAGTTTTATTACTACTCTCTCTCTCTCTCACTGGGCAGTTTTATTACTACTCTCTCTCTCTCTCTCTCATTGGGCAGTTTTATTACTACTCTCTCTCTCTCTCACTGGGCAGTTTTATTACTACTCTCTCTCTCTCTCACTGGGCAGTTTTATTACTACTCTCTCTCTCTCTCACTGGGCAGTTTTATTACTACTCTCTCTCTCTCTCACTGGGCAGTTTTATTACTACTCTCTCTCTCTCTCACTGGGCAGTTTTATTACTACTCTCTCTCTCTCTCACTGGGCAGTTTTATTACTACTCTCTCTCTCTCTCTCTCACTGGGCAGTTTTATTACTACTCTCTCTCTCTCTCTCTCACTGGGCAGTTTTATTACTACTCTCTCTCTCTCTCACTGGTCAGTTTTATTACTACTCTCTCTCTCTCTCATTGGGCAGTTTTATTACTACTCTCTCTCTCTCTCACTGGGCAGTTTTATTACTACTCTCTCTCTCTCTCACTGGTCAGTTTTATTACTACTCTCTCTCTCTCTCACTGGTCAGTTTTATTACTACTCTCTCTCTCTCTCACTGGTCAGTTTTATTACTACTCTCTCTCTCTGTCACCTGTCAGTTTTATTACTACTCTCTCTCTCTCTGTCACCGTTCAGTTTTATTACTACTCTCTCTCTCATTGGTCAGTTTTATTACGACTCTCTCTGTCTCTCTCACTGGTCAGTTTTATTACGACTCTCTCTGTCTCTCTCACTGGGCAGTTTTATTACTACTCTCTCTCTCTCTCACTGGTCAGTTTTATTACTACTCTCTCTCTCTCACTGGTCAGTTTTATTACTCCTCTCTCTCACTGGTCAGTTTTATTACTACTCTCTCTCTCTCTCTCTCACTGGTCAGTTTTATTACTACTCTCTCTCTCTCTCTCTCACTGGTCAGTTTTATTACTACTCTCTCTCTCTCTCTCTCACTGGTCAGTTTTATTACTACTCTCTCTCTCTCTCTCTCACTGGTCAGTTTTATTACTACTCTCTCTCTCTCTCTCTCATTGGGCAGTTTTATTACTACTCTCTCTCTCTCTCTCTCATTGGGCAGTTTTATTACTACTCTCTCTCTCTCTCTCTCATTGGGCAGTTTTATTACTACTCTCTCTCTCTCTCTCATTGGGCAGTTTTATTACTACTCTCTCTCTCTCTCTCTCACTGGTCAGTTTTATTACTACTCTCTCTCTCTCTCTCTCTCATTGGGCAGTTTTATTACTACTCTCTCTCTCTCTCTCTCTCTCTCACTGGTCAGTTTTATTACTACTCCCTCTCTCTCTCACTGGTCAGTTTTATTTCTACTCTCTCTCTCTCACTGGGCAGTTTTATTACTACTCTCTCTCTCTCTCATTGGGCAGTTTTATTACTACTCTCTCTCTCTCTCTCTCACTGGTCAGTTTTATTACTACTCTCTCTCTCTCTCTCTCATTGGGCAGTTTTATTACTACTCTCTCTCTCTCTCTCTCATTGGGCAGTTTTATTAATACTCTCTCTCTCTCTCTCACTGGTCAGTTTTATTACTACTCTCGCTCTCTCACTGGTCAGTGTTATTACTACTCTCTCTCTCTCTCTCTCACTGGTCAGTTTTATTAATACTCTCTCTCTCTCTCTCTCATTGGGCAGTTTTATTACTACTCTCTCTCTCTCTCTCATTGGGCAGTTTTATTACTACTCTCTCTCTCACTGGTCAGTTTTATTACTACTCTCTCTCTCTCTCTCACTGGTCAGTTTTATTACTACTTTCTCTCACTCACCATTCAGTTTTATTACTACTCTCTCTCTCACTGGTCAGTTTTATTACTACTCTCTCTCTCTCACTGGTCAGTTTTATTACTACTCTCTCTCTCTCACCATTCAGTTTTATTACTACTCTCTCTCTCTCACCATTCAGTTTTATTACTACTCTCTCTCTCTCTCTCTCTCTCACCATTCAGTTTTATTACTACTCTCTCTCTCTCTCTCTCTCACTGGTCAGTTTTATTACTACTCTCTCTCTCTCTCTCACTGGTCAGTTTTATTACTACTCTCTCTCTCTCTCTCACCGGTCAGTTTTATTACTACTCTCTCTCTCTCACCATTCAGTTTTATTACTACTCTCTCTCTCTCTCTCTCTCTCACTGGTCAGTGTTATTACTACTCTCTCTCTCTCTCTCTCATTGGGCAGTTTTATTACTACTCTCTCTCTCTCTCATTGGGCAGTTTTATTACTACTCTCTCTCTCTCTCATTGGGCAGTTTTATTACTACTCTCTCTCTCTCTCATTGGGCAGTTTTATTACTACTCTCTCTCTCTCTCACTGGGCAGTTTTATTACTACTCTCTCTCTCTCTCACTGGGCAGTTTTATTACTACTCTCTCTCTCATTGGGCAGTTTTATTACTACTCTCTCTCTCTCTCATTGGGCAGTTTTATTACTACTCTCTCTCTCTCTCTCATTGGGCAGTTTTATTACTACTCTCTCTCTCTCTCATTGGGCAGTTTTATTACTACTCTCTCTCTCTCTCATTGGGCAGTTTTATTACTACTCTCTCTCTCTCTCACTGGGCAGTTTTATTACTACTCTCTCTCTCTCTCACTGGGCAGTTTTATTACTACTCTCTCTCTCTCTCATTGGGCAGTTTTATTACTACTCTCTCTCTCTCTCACTGGGCAGTTTTATTACTACTCTCTCTCTCTCTCACTGGGCAGTTTTATTACTACTCTCTCTCTCTCTCATTGGGCAGTTTTATTACTACTCTCTCTCTCTCTCACTGGGCAGTTTTATTACTACTCTCTCTCTCTCTCTCATTGGGCAGTTTTATTACTACTCTCTCTCTCTCTCTCATTGGGCAGTTTTATTACTACTCTCTCTCTCTCTCACTGGGCAGTTTTATTACTACTCTCTCTCTCTCATTGGGCAGTTTTATTACTACTCTCTCTCTCTCTCACTGGGCAGTTTTATTACTACTCTCTCTCTCTCTCACTGGGCAGTTTTATTACTACTCTCTCTCTCTCTCTCACTGGGCAGTTTTATTACTACTCTCTCTCTCTCTCATTGGGCAGTTTTATTACTACTCTCTCTCTCTCTCACTGGGCAGTTTTATTACTACTCTCTCTCTCTCTCACTGGGCAGTTTTATTACTACTCTCTCTCTCTCTCTCATTGGGCAGTTTTATTACTACTCTCTCTCTCTCTCATTGGGCAGTTTTATTACTACTCTCTCTCTCTCTCACTGGTCAGTTTTATTACTACTCTCTCTCTCTCTCATTGGGCAGTTTTATTACTACTCTCTCTCTCTCTCACTGGGCAGTTTTATTACTACTCTCTCTCTCTCTGTCACCGTTCAGTTTTATTACTACTCTCTCTCTCTCACTGGTCAGTTTTATTTCTACTCTCTCTCTCTCTGTCACCTGTCAGTTTTATTACTACTCTCTCTCTGTCACCGTTCAGTTTTATTACTACTCTCTCTCACTGGTCAGTTTTATTACTACTCTCTCTCTCTCTCACTGGGCAGTTTTATTACTACTCTCTCTCTCTCTCATTGGGCAGTTTTATTACTACTCTCTCTCTCTCTCATTGGGCAGTTTTATTACTACTCTCTCTCTCTCTCATTGGGCAGTTTTATTACTACTCTCTCTCTCTCTCATTGGGCAGTTTTATTACTACTCTCTCTCTCTCTCATTGGGCAGTTTTATTACTACTCTCTCTCTCTCTCACTGGGCAGTTTTATTACTACTCTCTCTCTCTCTCACTGGGCAGTTTTATTACTACTCTCTCTCTCTCTCATTGGGCAGTTTTATTACTACTCTCTCTCTCTCTCTCATTGGGCAGTTTTATTACTACTCTCTCTCTCTCTCTCATTGGGCAGTTTTATTACTACTCTCTCTCTCTCTCTCATTGGGCAGTTTTATTACTACTCTCTCTCTCTCTCATTGGGCAGTTTTATTACTACTCTCTCTCTCTCTCTCTCATTGGGCAGTTTTATTACTACTCTCTCTCTCTCTCACTGGGCAGTTTTATTACTACTCTCTCTCTCTCTCACTGGGCAGTTTTATTACTACTCTCTCTCTCTCTCACTGGGCAGTTTTATTACTACTCTCTCTCTCTCTCACTGGGCAGTTTTATTACTACTCTCTCTCTCTCTCACTGGGCAGTTTTATTACTACTCTCTCTCTCTCTCTCTCACTGGGCAGTTTTATTACTACTCTCTCTCTCTCTCTCTCACTGGGCAGTTTTATTACTACTCTCTCTCTCTCTCACTGGTCAGTTTTATTACTACTCTCTCTCTCTCTCATTGGGCAGTTTTATTACTACTCTCTCTCTCTCTCACTGGGCAGTTTTATTACTACTCTCTCTCTCTCTCACTGGGCAGTTTTATTACTACTCTCTCTCTCTCTCACTGGTCAGTTTTATTACTACTCTCTCTCTCTCTCACTGGTCAGTTTTATTACTACTCTCTCTCTCTGTCACCTGTCAGTTTTATTACTACTCTCTCTCTCTCTGTCACCGTTCAGTTTTATTACTACTCTCTCTCTGTCACCGTTCAGTTTTATTACTACCCTCTCTCTCATTGGTCAGTTTTATTACGACTCTCTCTGTCTCTCTCACTGGTCAGTTTTATTACGACTCTCTCTGTCTCTCTCACTGGGCAGTTTTATTACTACTCTCTCTCTCTCTCACTGGTCAGTTTTATTACTACTCTCTCTCTCTCTCTCACTGGTCAGTTTTATTACTCCTCTCTCTCTCTCTCTCACTGGTCAGTTTTATTACTACTCTCTCTCTCTCTCTCTCACTGGTCAGTTTTATTACTACTCTCTCTCTCTCTCTCTCACTGGTCAGTTTTATTACTACTCTCTCTCTCTCTCTCTCTCACTGGTCAGTTTTATTACTACTCTCTCTCTCTCTCTCTCATTGGGCAGTTTTATTACTACTCTCTCTCTCTCTCTCTCATTGGGCAGTTTTATTACTACTCTCTCTCTCTCTCTCTCATTGGGCAGTTTTATTACTACTCTCTCTCTCTCTCTCTCATTGGGCAGTTTTATTACTACTCTCTCTCTCTCTCTCTCATTGGGCAGTTTTATTACTACTCTCTCTCTCTCTCTCATTGGGCAGTTTTATTACTACTCTCTCTCTCTCTCTCTCACTGGTCAGTTTTATTACTACTCTCTCTCTCTCTCTCTCTCATTGGGCAGTTTTATTACTACTCTCTCTCTCTCTCTCTCTCTCACTGGTCAGTTTTATTACTACTCCCTCTCTCTCTCACTGGTCAGTTTTATTTCTACTCTCTCTCTCTCACTGGGCAGTTTTATTACTACTCTCTCTCTCTCTCATTGGGCAGTTTTATTACTACTCTCTCTCTCTCTCTCACTGGTCAGTTTTATTACTACTCTCTCTCTCTCTCTCTCATTGGGCAGTTTTATTACTACTCTCTCTCTCTCTCTCTCATTGGGCAGTTTTATTAATACTCTCTCTCTCTCTCTCACTGGTCAGTTTTATTACTACTCTCTCTCTCTCACTGGTCAGTGTTATTACTACTCTCTCTCTCTCTCTCACTGGTCAGTTTTATTAATACTCTCTCTCTCTCTCTCTCATTGGGCAGTTTTATTACTACTCTCTCTCTCACTGGTCAGTGTTATTACTACTCTCTCTCTCTCTCTCATTGGGCAGTTTTATTACTACTCTCTCTCTCACTGGTCAGTTTTATTACTACTCTCTCTCTCTCTCTCACTGGTCAGTTTTATTACTACTTTCTCTCACTCACCATTCAGTTTTATTACTACTCTCTCTCTCACTGGTCAGTTTTATTACTACTCTCTCTCTCTCACCATTCAGTTTTATTACTACTCTCTCTCTCTCACCATTCAGTTTTATTACTACTCTCTCTCTCTCACCATTCAGTTTTATTACTACTCTCTCTCTCTCTCTCTCTCTCACTGGTCAGTGTTATTACTACTCTCTCTCTCTCTCTCTCACTGGTCAGTTTTATTACTACTCTCTCTCTCTCTCTCACTGGTCAGTTTTATTACTACTCTCTCTCTCTCACCATTCAGTTTTATTACTACTCTCTCTCTCTCACCATTCAGTTTTATTACTACTCTCTCTCTCTCTCTCTCTCTCACTGGTCAGTGTTATTACTACTCTCTCTCTCTCTCTCTCTCTCATTGGGCAGTTTTATTACTACTCTCTCTCTCTCTCATTGGGCAGTTTTATTACTACTCTCTCTCTCTCTCATTGGGCAGTTTTATTACTACTCTCTCTCTCTCTCATTGGGCAGTTTTATTACTACTCTCTCTCTCACTGGGCAGTTTTATTACTACTCTCTCTCTCTCTCACTGGGCAGTTTTATTACTACTCTCTCTCTCATTGGGCAGTTTTATTACTACTCTCTCTCTCTCTCATTGGGCAGTTTTATTACTACTCTCTCTCTCTCTCTCATTGGGCAGTTTTATTACTACTCTCTCTCTCTCTCATTGGGCAGTTTTATTACTACTCTCTCTCTCTCTCATTGGGCAGTTTTATTACTACTCTCTCTCTCTCTCACTGGGCAGTTTTATTACTACTCTCTCTCTCTCTCACTGGGCAGTTTTATTACTACTCTCTCTCTCTCTCATTGGGCAGTTTTATTACTACTCTCTCTCTCTCTCACTGGGCAGTTTTATTACTACTCTCTCTCTCTCTCACTGGGCAGTTTTATTACTACTCTCTCTCTCTCTCATTGGGCAGTTTTATTACTACTCTCTCTCTCTCTCACTGGGCAGTTTTATTACTACTCTCTCTCTCTCTCTCATTGGGCAGTTTTATTACTACTCTCTCTCTCTCATTGGGCAGTTTTATTACTACTCTCTCTCTCTCTCACTGGTCAGTTTTATTTCTACTCTCTCTCTCTCTCACTGGGCAGTTTTATTACTACTCTCTCTCTCTCTCATTGGGCAGTTTTATTACTACTCTCTCTCTCTCTCACTGGTCAGTTTTATTTCTACTCTCTCTCTCTCTCACTGGGCAGTTTTATTACTACTCTCTCTCTCTCTCACTGGGCAGTTTTATTACTACTCTCTCTCTCTCTCACTGGTCAGTTTTATTTCTACTCTCTCTCTCTCTCACTGGGCAGTTTTATTACTACTCTCTCTCTCTCTCACTGGGCAGTTTTATTACTACTCTCTCTCTCTCACTGGGCAGTTTTATTACTACTCTCTCTCTCTCTCATTGGGCAGTTTTATTACTACTCTCTCTCTCTCTCACTGGTCAGTTTTATTACTACTCTCTCTCTCTCTCATTGGGCAGTTTTATTACTACTCTCTCTCTCTCTCACTGGGCAGTTTTATTACTACTCTCTCTCTCTCTCTCACTGGTCAGTTTTATTACTACTCTCTCTCTCTCTCACTGGTCAGTTTTATTACTACTCTCTCTCTCTCTCACTGGTCAGTTTTATTACTACTCTCTCTCTCTGTCACCTGTCAGTTTTATTACTACTCTCTCTCTCTCTGTCACCGTTCAGTTTTATTACTACTCTCTCTCTGTCACCGTTCAGTTTTATTACTACCCTCTCTCTCATTGGTCAGTTTTATTACGACTCTCTCTGTCTCTCTCACTGGTCAGTTTTATTACGACTCTCTCTGTCTCTCTCACTGGTCAGTTTTATTACGACTCTCTCTGTCTCTCTCACTGGTCAGTTTTATTACTACTCTCTCTCTCTCTCTCTCACTGGTCAGTTTTATTACTACTCTCTCTCTCTCTCTCACTGGTCAGTTTTATTACTACTCTCTCTCTCTCTCTCACTGGTCAGTTTTATTACTACTCTCTCTCTCTCTCTCACTGGTCAGTTTTATTACTACTCTCTCTCTCTCTCTCTCACTGGTCAGTTTTATTACTACTCTCTCTCTCTCTCTCTCTCTCTCACTGGTCAGTTTTATTACTACTCTCTCTCTCTCTCTCTCACTGGTCAGTTTTATTACTACTCTCTCTCTCTCTCTCTCATTGGGCAGTTTTATTACTACTCTCTCTCTCTCTCTCTCATTGGGCAGTTTTATTACTACTCTCTCTCTCTCTCTCTCATTGGGCAGTTTTATTACTACTCTCTCTCTCTCTCTCTCACTGGTCAGTTTTATTACTACTCTCTCTCTCTCTCTCTCTCATTGGGCAGTTTTATTACTACTCTCTCTCTCTCTCTCTCTCTCACTGGTCAGTTTTATTACTACTCCCTCTCTCTCTCACTGGTCAGTTTTATTTCTACTCTCTCTCTCTCACTGGGCAGTTTTATTACTACTCTCTCTCTCTCTCACTGGTCAGTTTTATTACTACTCTCTCTCTGTCTCTCTCACTGGTCAGTTTTATTACTACTCTCTCTCTCTCTCTCACTGGTCAGTTTTATTACTACTCTCTCTGTCTCTCTCACTGGTCAGTTTTATTACTACTCTCTCTCGCTCTCTCTCTCTCACTGGTCAGTTTTATTACTACTCTCTCTCTCTCTCTCATTGGGCAGTTTTATTACTACTCTCTCTCTCTCTCTCTCATTGGGCAGTTTTATTACTACTCTCTCTCTCTCTCTCATTGGGCAGTTTTATTACTACTCTCTCTCTCTCTCTCTCATTGGGCAGTTTTATTACTACTCTCTCTCTCTCACTGGTCAGTTTTATTACTACTCTCTCTCTCTCACTGGTCAGTGTTATTACTACTCTCTCTCTCTCTCTCTCACTGGTCAGTTTTATTAATACTCTCTCTCTCTCTCTCTCACTGGTCAGTGTTATTACTACTCTCTCTCTCTCTCTCATTGGGCAGTTTTATTACTACTCTCTCTCTCACTGGTCAGTTTTATTACTACTCTCTCTCTCTCTCTCACTGGTCAGTTTTATTACTACTTTCTCTCACTCACCATTCAGTTTTATTACTACTCTCTCTCTCACTGGTCAGTTTTATTACTACTCTCTCTCTCTCACCATTCAGTTTTATTACTACTCTCTCTCTCTCACCATTCAGTTTTATTACTACTCTCTCTCTCTCACCATTCAGTTTTATTACTACTCTCTCTCTCTCTCTCTCTCTCTCACTGGTCAGTGTTATTACTACTCTCTCTCTCTCTCTCTCTCTCTCACTGGTCAGTTTTATTACTACTCTCTCTCTCTCTCTCTCACTGGTCAGTTTTATTACTACTCTCTCTCACCATTCAGTTTTATTACTACTCTCTCTCTCTCACCATTCAGTTTTATTACTACTCTCTCTCTCTCTCTCTCTCTCACTGGTCAGTGTTATTACTACTCTCTCTCTCTCTCTCTCACTGGTCAGTTTTATTACTACTCTCTCTCTCTCTCTCTCTCACTGGTCAGTGTTATTACTACTCTCTCTCTCTCTCTCATTGGTCAGTTTTATTACTACCCTCTCTCTCACTGGTCAGTTTTATTAATACTCTCTCTCTCCCTCTCTCTCACTGGTCAGTTGTATTACTACTCTCTCTCTCTCCCTCTCTCTCACTGGTCAGTTTTATTAATACTCTCTCTGTCTCTCTCACTGGTCAGTTTTATTACTACTCTCTCTGTCTCTTTCACTGGTCAGTTGTATTACTACTCTCTCTGTCTCTTTCACTGGTCAGTTGTATTACTACTCTCTCTCTCTCTCTCTCTCTCACTGGTCAGTTTTATTACTCCTCTCTCTCTCTCCCTCTCTCTCACTGGTCAGTTGTATTACTACTCTCTCTCTCTCCCTCTCTCTCACTGGTCAGTTGTATTACTACTCTCTCTCTCTCACTGGTCAGTTGTATTACTACTCTCTCTCTCTCACACACTGGTCAGTTTTATTTCGACTCTCTCTCTCACTGGTCAGTTGTATTACTACTCTCTCTCTCTCCCTCTCTCTCACTGGTCAGTTTTATTACTCCTCTCTCTCTCTCTCTCTCTGTCACTGGTCAGTTGTATTACTTCTCTCTCTCTCACACACACTGGTCAGTTGTATTACTACTCTCTCTCTCTCACACACTGGTCAGTTTTATTTACTACTCTCTCTCTCACTGGTCAGTTGTATTTACTACTCTCTCTCTCACTGGTCAGTTGTATTTACTACTCTCTCTCTCACTGGTCAGTTGTATTACTACTCTCTCTCTTTCTCTCACTGGTCAGTTGTATTTACTACTCAATTCAATTCAATTCAATTGACTTTATTGACATGGTAGGTTCGTTATTACTTACATTGTCAAAGTATACATATCGAAAAATAAAAATCAAATATATATGTATATATATACAAAATATATATATATATTTATATATAAATAAATGGTGGGACCAACAGCAATAATAACAGTAGTAGTGGACATGGGATTACCATTAACAACAACAACAATATTAATCAGAACAACAATAAATTAAAGCAACAGTAGTAGACCAGTGTCAATATGACTTGAGAAGACATATGACCTGGTATGAAAGACAAAACAAAACTAAGCTAAATGGGAAATATTATCAATACTAATACTAATAATATTACTTTGCATTTTTCACTGGCTGTCCCTCAGGCTGTGGCAGGAGGACACATATTTGGCTGCCAAAACTGCACATTTTGGCTTTTCACCCAATAAATATTTGATTTTTTCTTCATCTTTTATAGTTTCAAATTCTTTGTATTGAGTTATAATTTTGGGAAAGAAATATGCTCTTAGGTCTGAGTATTTGTCACAGTGTAGTAGGAAATGCACCTCTGTCTCTACCTCTCCTCTGGAGCAGAGTGAGCACAGCCTGTCCTCTCTGGGCAGCCAGGTTTGTCTGTGACGACCGGTCTCTATAGCCAGACGGTGCTCACTGAGTCTGTACCTAGTCAATGTTTTCCTCAGTTTTCTATCAGTCACAGTGGTCAGATAGTCTGCCACCATGTACTGTCTGTTTAGAGCCAAATAGCATTGAAGTTTACTTTGATTTTTTGTGGTGTCTTTCCAATAGGTAATATATTTTTCTTTTTGTTTTGTGATGATTTGGTTGGGCCAGATTTTCTGAGGGCTGTCCCGAGGCTCTATGGGGTTGGTTTGGGTTGGTGAACTGAGCCTCAGAACCAGCTGGCTGAGGGGACTCTTCTCTGGTTTCATCTCTTGACATTGTAGAGCTGTGTGATGGAATGTTTTAGGGTCACTTGTTTTTAGATGTTTGTAAAATTTTATGGCTCTTTTTTCTATTCGAATGAGGAGGGGGTATTGGCCCAATTCTGCCCTACATGCGTTATTTGGAGTTTTTCTTTGTACTTGCAATACAGTCTTGCAAAACTCTGCATGCAATATTTCAGTTGGATGTTTGTCCCATTTAGTGAATTCATTATTAGAGAGTGGACCCCATACTTCACTGCCATATAGAGCAATTGGTTCTATAACTGATTGAAACATTTTGAGCCAGATTCTAATTGGAATTTCAATTTTGATGTTCCTTTTAATGGCATAGAATGCTCTTCTTGCTTTGTCTCTCAGCTCATTCACAGCCATGTGAAAGCTACCTGTGTTGCTCATATTTAGTCCTAGATATGTGTAGTTTATGGTGTGTTCTAATAGAACTGTGTCCAAATAGAATTTATATTTGTCATCCTTATTTCCCGACCTTTTTTGGAATATCATTATATTTGTTTTTTTTAGGTTAACGGTCAGAGCCCAGGTCTGACAGAACCTGTGAAGACGATCTAGGTGCTGCTGTAACCCCTCTTTAGTGGGAGACAGCAGCACCAGGTCATCTGCGTACAGCAGACACTTGATTTCAGTGTTGTGTAGGGTGATACCAGGTGCTGCCGATTCTTCTAATGTTTTTGCCAATTCATTAATGTAGATGTTAAATAATGTTGGACTTATTGGGCAGCCCTGTTTCACTCCCCGCCCCTGAGAGAAGAAGTCTGTTTGCTTGTTGCCAATTTTAACCGCACATTTGTTTTTAGTGTACATTGATTTAATAAAATCATATGTTTTCCCTCCAATACCACTTTCTATTAGTTTATAAAAAAGACCTTCGTGCCAAATTGAATCAAATGCTTTCTTGAAATCTACAAAACACGAGTAGATTTTGCCTTTGTTTTGGTTAACTTGTTTATCAATTAGAGTGTGGAGGGTGTAAATGTGGTCTGTTGTACGATAATTTTTCAGAAATCCAATCTGGCTTCTGCTCAGGACGTTGTGTTCGTCAAGGAAATGATGTAGTCTGCTATTTATAATACTGCAGAGAATTTTCCCCAAGTTGCTGTTAACGCAAATTCCTCTGTAATTATTTGGGTCAAATTTGTCTCCATTTTTATAGATTGGTGTGATCAATCCCTGGTTCCAAATATCGGGGAAAATACCTGCAGTGAGGATAATGTTGAAGAGTTTGAGTATAGCCAATTTGAATTTTTGGTCTGTATATTTGATCATTTCATTTAAAATACCATCAGCACCACAGGCCTTTTTGGGTTGGAGATTGCATAGTTTTTCCAATAATTCTTCTTCTGTAATTGGGGTATCTACAGGATTCTGATAGTCTTTGACTGCTAATTCAAGGATCTGTAATTTTTCTTGTATATCTTTTTGTTCTGGGCTCTTTGTTATATTGCTGTAGAGGTTTGCAAAGTGATTTCTCCACATATCCCCATTTTGTATGGCCAATTCCTCATGATGAGGTTTGTTTAATTTATTCCAATTCTCCCAGAAGTGGTTTGATTCTATGGATTCCTCAATTCCATCCAGCTGATTTCTAATGTGCTGTTCCTTTTTTGTTCTTAGGGTGCGTTTGTATTGTTTCAGTGTTTCCCCATATTGAAGGCGTATATTTTTGTTGTCTGGTTCTCTGTGTTTTTGATTAGATATATTTCTCAATGACTTTCTTAGATTTTTGCAATCATTATCAAACCATTTTTCATTATCTGTTATTTTTGGTTTGCTCTTATGCTTCTTTAGATTAGCCAAGGAGGCTAATTTGTCAAATATAAAGTTTATGTTTCTAACGGCCAAATTTACATCTTCATTGCTGAAGGAGAATGTTAAGGCTAAAAAGTTGTCCAGGAGAGATTGTATTTTTTGGCTACTAATTGCTTTTTGGTAGATGTCTGTACTGTTTGCACTCCATCTATAGGCTTGTTTAGTACCATGTAATTTATTGGGCCGTGATGCTTCATGGTTGGGTTCTGCTCTTCTCAGATACACTGTGATTTTACTGTGGTCTGAGAGAGGTGTTAGTGGGCTGACTGTGAAGGCTCTGAGAGACTCTGGGTTTAGGTCGGTGAGGAAGTAGTCTACAGTGCTGCTGCCAAGGGATGAGCTGTAGGTGTACCTACCAAAAGAGTCTCCTCTCAGCCTGCCATTGACTATGTACAGACCCAGTGTTCGACAGAGCCTCAGGAGCTGTACTCCGTTTTTGTTTTTCACTTTGTCATAGTTGTTTCTGTGGGGGTATGTGGGGAGGGACTCTCTACTCTCTACTCTACTCTCTCTCTTTCTCTCACTGGTCAGTTGTATTACTACTCTCTCTCCCTCGCTCTCACTGGTCAGTTGTATTACTACTCTCTCTCTCTCTCTCTCACTGGTCAGTTGTATTACTACTCAGTGGTTTTACTGGTCAGTCTCTTTTAATCTGCTAGCCTACATACTGTTACTAGTTACAGTACACTCTCACTGTTTCACTAGTCGGTTGTGTTATTTCATTCATACAGCACTACTACTCTCAGATCTTGGTCCTGGCCTGGTCAAACAGAATGTGAGCTGTCTCAGGATCAAGGCCTCTTTTTGGTCATACAGCACATGGTTACTGCTTAAGGACTTGACACGTTTTTGACATGATGTGTTCCGCTGTGTTCCAATGAATTTTATTTAAATGCTAGAGACGGTCCTCTGTGTGTTGTCTTTTATTATATAATATAATAAGTACTAGCTACTGTCATTTATTATTATTGAGGGGTCCCATCCCCTGTCTCTCTCTCTCCCATCCCCTGTCTCTCTCTCTCTCCCATCCCCTGTCTCTCTCTCTCTCCCATCCCCTGTCTCTCTCTCTCTCCCATCCCCTGTCTCTCTCTCTCTCCCATCCCCTGTCTCTCTCTCTCTCCCATCCCCTGTCTCTCTCTCTCTCCCATCCCCTGTGTCTCTCTCTCTCTCCCATCCCCTGTGTCTCTCTCTCTCTCCCATCCCCTGTGTCTCTCTCTCTCTCCCATCCCCTGTGTCTCTCTCTCTCCCATCCCCTGTCTCTCTCTCTCTCTCCCATCCCCTGTCTCTCTCTCTCTCCCATCCCCTGTCTCTCTCTCTCTCTCCCATCCCCTGTCTCTCTCTCTCTCTCTCCCATCCCCTGTCTCTCTCTCTCTCTCTCCCATCCCCTGTGTCTCTCTCTCTCTCCCATCCCCTGTGTCTCTCTCTCTCTCCCATCCCCTGTGTCTCTCTCTCTCCCATCCCCTGTCTCTCTCTCTCTCTCTCATCCCCTGTCTCTCTCTCTCTCTCCCATCCCCTGTCTCTCTCTCTCTCTCCCATCCCCTGTCTCTCTCTCTCTCTCCCATCCCCTGTCTCTCTCTCTCTCTCCCATCCCCTGTGTCTCTCTCTCTCCCATCCCCTGTCTCTCTCTCTCTCTCCCATCCCCTGTCTCTCTCTCTCTCTCCCATCCCCTGTCTCTCTCTCTCCCATCCCCTGTCTCTCTCTCTCTCTCCCATCCCCTGTCTCTCTCTCTCTCTCCCATCCCCTGTCTCTCTCTCTCTCTCCCATCCCCTGTCTCTCTCTCTCTCTCCCATCCCCTGTCTCTCTATCCCTCCCACCCCGTCTCTCCCATCTCCTGTCTCTCCGTCCCTCCCACCCCCGTCACTCCGTCCCTCCCACCCGCCTCTCTCCGTCCCTCCCACCCCCGTCACTCCGTCCCTCCCACCCCCCGTCTCTCCGTCCCTCCCACCCCCGTCACTCCGTCCCTCCCACCCCCCGTCTCTCCGTCCCTCCCACCCCCCGTCTCTCCGTCCCTCCCACCCCCGTCACTCTGTCCCTCCCACCCCCCGTCTCTCCGTCCCTCCCACCCCCCGTCACTCCGTCCCTCCCACCCCCCGTCCCTCCCACCCCGTCACTCCGTCCCTCCCACCCCCCGTCCCTCCCACCCCCGTCTCTCCGTCCCTGCCACCCCCCGTCCCTCCCACCCCCGTCACTCCGTCCCTCCCACCCCCCGTCCCTCCCACCCCCGTCACTCCGTCCCTCCCACCCCCCGTCCCTCCCACCCCCGTCCCTCCGTCCCTCCCACCCCCGTCACTCCGTCCCACCCACCCCCCGTCCCTCCCACCCCCGTCACCCCGTCCCTCCCACCCCCGTCACCCCGTCCCTCCCACCCCCGTCTCTCCGTCCCTCCCACCCCCCGTCTCTCCGTCCCTCCCACCCCCCGTCTCTCCGTCCCTCCCGACCCCCGTCCCTCCCAACCCCGTCACTCCGTCCCTCCCACCCCCCGTCTCTCCCACCCCCGTCACTCCGTCCCTCCCACCCCCCGTCCCTCCCACCCCCGTCACTCCGTCCCTCCCACACCCCGTCACTCCCACCCCGTCACTCTGTCACTCCCACCCCCGTCACTCCGTCCCTCCCACCCCCCGTCACTCCGTCCCTCCCACCCCCCGTCTCTCCGTCCCTCCCACCCCCGTCACTCTGTCCCTCCCACCCCCCGTCTCTCCGTCCCTCCCACCCCCGTCACTCCGTCCCTCCCACCCCCCGTCACTCCCACCCCCGTCACTCCGTCCCTCCCACCCCCCGTCACTCCGTCCCTCCCACCCCCCGTCTCTCCGTCCCTCCCACCCCCGTCACTCCGTCCCTCCCACCCCCCGTCCCTCCCACCCCCCGTCACTCCGTCCCTCCCACCCCCCGTCTCTCCGTCTCTCCCACCCCCGTCACTCCGTCCCTCCCACCCCCCGTCCCTCCCACCCCCGTCACTCCGTCCCTCCCACACCCCGTCACTCCCACCCCCGTCACTCTCTCCCTCCCACCCGCCTCTCTCCGTCCCTCCCACCCCCGTCACTCCGTCCCTTCCACCCCCGTCACTCCGTCCCTCCCACCCCCCGTCCCTCCCACCCCCGTCACTCCGTCCCTCCCACCCCCGTCCCTCCCACCCCCGTCCCTCCGTCCCGCCCACCCCCCGTCCCTCCCACCCCCGTCACTCCGTCCCTCCCACCCCCCGTCTCTCCGTCCCACCCACCCCCCGTCCCTCCCACCCCCCGTCCCTCCCACCCCCGTCACCCCGTCCCTCCCACCCCCGTCTCTCCGTCCCTCCCACCCCCCGTCTCTCCGTCCCTCCCGACCCCCGTCCCTCCCAACCCCGTCACTCCGTCCCTCCCACCCCCCGTCTCTCCGTCCCTCCCACCCCCGTCACTCCGTCCCTCCCACCCCCCGTCCCTCCCACCCCCGTCACTCCGTCCCTCCCACCCCCCGTCACTCCCACCCCCGTCACTCCGTCCCTCCCACCCCCCGTCTCTCCGTCTCTCCCACCCCCGTCACTCCGTCCCTCCCACCCCCCGTCCCTCCCACCCCCGTCAACCCGTCCCTCCCACCCCCCGTCACTCCCACCCCCGTCACTCTGTCCCTGCCACCCCCCGTCTCTCCGTCCCTCCCACCCCCGTCTCTCCGTCCCTCCCACCCCCGTCACTCCGTCCCTCCCACCCCCCGTCTCTCCGTCCCTCCCACCCCCCTCTCTCCGTCCCTCCCACCCCGTCACTCCGTCCCTCCCACCCCCCGTCACTCCCACCCCCGTCACTCCGTCCCTCCCACCCCCCGTCTCTCCGTCCCTCCCACCCGCCTCTCTCCGTCCCTCCCACCCCCGTCACTCCGTCCCTCCCACCCCCCGTCCCTCCCACCCCCGTCACTCCGTCCTTCCCACCCCCCGTCCCTCCCACCCCCGTCACTCCGTCCCTCCCACACCCCGTCCCTCCCAACCCCCGTCTCTCCGTCCCTCCCACCCCCGTCTCTCCGTCCCTCCCACCCCAGTCTCTCCGTCCCTCCCACCCCCGTCTCTCCCTCTCCGTCCCTCCTACCCCCCGTCTCTCCCTCTCCGTCCCTCCCACCCCCGTCTCTCCGTCCCTCCCACCCCCCGTCTCTCCGTCCCTCCCACCCCCGTCTCTCCCTCTCTGTCCCTCCCACCCCCGCCTCTCCCTCTCCGTCCCTCCCACCCCCGCCTCTCCCTCTCCGTCCCTCCCACCCCCCGTCTCTCCGTCCCTCCCACCCCGCGTCTCTCCGTCCCTCCCACCCCCCGTCTCTCCCTCTCCATCCCTCCCACCCCCCGTCACTCCGTCCCTCCCACCCCCCCTCTCTCCGTCCCTCCCACCCCCGTCTCTCCCTCTCCGTCCCTCCCACCCCCGGTCTCTCCGTCCCTCCCACCCCCGGTCTCTCCGTCCCTCCCACCCCCGTCTCTCCCTCTCCGTCCCTCCCACCCCCGTCTCTCCCTCTCCGTCCCTCCCACCCCCCGTCTCTCCGTCCCTCCCACCCCTGGTCTCTCCGTCCCTCCCACCCCTGGTCTCTCCGTCCTTCCCACCCCCGTCTCTCCCTCTCCGTCCCTCCCACCCCCCGTCTCCGTCCCTCCCACCCCCCGTCTCTCCCTCTCCGTCCCTCCCACCCCCGTCTCTCCCTCTCCGTCCCTCCCACCCCCCGTCTCTCCGTCCCTCCCAACCCCCGTCTCTCCCTCTCCGTCCCTCCCACCCCTGGTCACTCCGTCGCTCCCAACCCCCGTCTCTCCCTCTCCGTCCCTGCCACCCCCGTCTCTCCCTCTCCGTCCCTCCCACCCCTGGTCACTCCATCCCTCCCGACCCCCGTCTCTCCCTCTCCGTCCCTCCCACCCCCCGTCTCTCCGTCCCTCCCAACCCCCGTCTCTCCCTCTCCGTCCCTCCCACCCCCCGTCTCTCCCTCTCCGTCCCTCCCACCCCCCGTCTCTCCCAATCCGTCCCTCCCACCCCTCGTCTCTCCGTCCCTCCCACCCCCCGTCTCTCCGTCCCTCCCACCCCCGTCTCTCCGTCCCTCCCACCCCCGTCTCTCCCTCTCCGTCCCTCCCACCCCCGTCTCTCCCTCTTCGTCCCTCCCACCCCCGCCTCTCCCTCTCCGTCCCTCCCACCCCCCGTCACTCCGTCCCTCCCACCCCCCCTCTCTCCGTCCCTCCCACCCCCGTCTCTCCCTCTCCGTCCCTCCCACCCCCGGTCTCTCCGTCCCTCCCACCCCCGGTCTCTCCGTCCCTCCCACCCCCGGTCTCTCCGTCCCTCCCACCCCCGTCTCTCCCTCTCCGTCCCTCCCACCCCCCGTCTCTCCGTCCCTCCCACCCCTGGTCTCTCCGTCCCTCCCACCCCCGTCTCTCCCTCTCCGTCCCTCCCACCCCCGTCTCTCCGTCCCTCCCACCCCCGTCTCTCCCTCTCCGTCCCTCCCTTCCCCCGTCTCTCCATTCCTCCCACCCCCGTCTCTCCCTCTCCGTCCCTCCCTTCCCCCGTCTCTCCATTCCTCCCACCCCCGTCTCTCCCTCTCCGTCCCTCCCACCCCCCGTCTCTCCGTCCCTCCCAACCCCCGTCTCTCCCTCTCCGTCCCTCCCTCCCCCCGTCTCTCCGTCCCTCCCAACCCCCGTCTCTCCCTCTCCGTCCCTCCCACCCCCCGTCTCTCCGTCCCTCCCACCCCCCGTCTCTCCGTCCCTCCCACCCCCCGTCTCTCCCTCTCCGTCCCTCCCACCCCCCGTCTCTCCCTCTCCGTCCCTCCCACCCCTGGTCACTCCGTCCCTCCCAACCCCCATCTCTCCGTCCCTCCCACCCCCCGTCTCTCCCTCTCTGTCCCTCCCACCCCCCGTCTCTCCGTCCCTCCCACCCCCCGTCTCTCCGTCCCTCCCAACCCCCGTCTCTCCGTCCCTCCCAAACCCCGTCTCTCCCTTTCCGTCCCTCCCACCCCCCGTCTCTCCCTCTCCGTCCCTCCCACCCCCCGTCTCTCCGTCCCTCCCAACCCCCGTCTCTCCGTCCCTCCCAAACCCCGTCTCTCCCTCTCCGTCCCTCCCACCCCTGGTCACTCCGTCCCTCCCACCCCTGGTCACTTCGTCCCTCCCACCCCTGGTCTCTCCGTCCCTCCCACCCCTGGTCACTCCGTCCCTCTCAACCCCCGTCTCTCCCTCTCCGTCCCTCCCACCCCCCGTCTCTCCGTCCCTCCCAACCCCCGTCTCTCCCTCTCCGTCCCTCCCACCCCTGGTCACTCCGTCCCTCCCACCCCCCGTCTCTCCCTCTCCGTCCCTCCCACCCCCCGTCTCTCCCTCTCCGTCCCTCCCACCCCCCGTCTCTCCGTCCCTCACAACCCCCGTCTCTCCCTCTCCATCCCTCCCACCCCCCGTCTCTCCGTCCCTCCCACCCCCCGTCTCTCCGTCCCTCCCACCCGCCTCTCTCCGTCCCTCCCACCCCCGTCACTCCGTCCCTCCCACCCCCCGTCCCTCCCACCCCCGTCACTATGTCCCTCCCACCCCCCGTCCCTCCCAACCCCCGTCTCTCCGTCCCTCCCACCCCCGTCTCTCCGTCCCTCCCACCCCCGCCTCTCCGTCCCTCCCACCCCCAGTCTCTCCGTCCCTCCCACCCCCGTCTCTCCCTCTCCGTCCCTCCTACCCCCCGTCTCTCCCTCTCCGTCCCTCCCACCCCCGTCTCTCCCTCTCTGTCCCTCCCACCCCCGTCTCTCCCTCTCCGTCCCTCCCACCCCCGCCTCTCCCTCTCCGTCCCTCCCACCCCCCGTCTCTCCGTCCCTCCCACCCCCCGTCTCTCCCTCTCCATCCCTCCCACCCCCCGTCACTCCGTCCCTCCCACCCCCCCTCTCTCCGTCCCTCCCACCCCCGTCTCTCCCTCTCCGTCCCTCCCACCCCTCCGTCCCTCCCACCCCCGTCTCTCCCTCTCCGTCCCTCCCACCCCCGTCTCTCCCTCTCCGTCCCTCCCACCCCCCGTCTCTCCGTCCCTCCCACCCCCCGTCTCTCCGTCCCTCCCACCCCTGGTCTCTCCGTCCCTCCCACCCCCGTCTCTCCCTCTCCGTCCCTCCCACCCCCCGTCTCTCCCTCTCCGTCCCTCCCACCCCCCGTCTCTCCCTCTCCGTCCCTCCCACCCCCGTCTCTCCCTCTCCGTCCCTCCCACCCCCCGTCTCTCCCTCTCCGTCCCTCCCACCCCCCGTCTCTCCGTCCCTCCCAACCCCCGTCTCTCCCTCTCCGTCCCTCCCACCCCTGGTCACTCCGTCCCTCCCAACCCCCGTCTCTCCCTCTCCGTCCCTCCCACCCCCCGTCTCTCCCTCTCCGTCCCTCCCACCCCTGGTCACTCCATCCCTCCCGACCCCCGTCTCTCCCTCTCCGTCCCTCCCACCCCCCGTCTCTCCGTCCCTCCCACCCCCCGTCTCTCCGTCCCTCCCAACCCCCGTCTCTCCCTCTCCGTCCCTCCCACCCCCCGTCTCTCCCTCTCCGTCCCTCCCACCCCCCGTCTCTCCCAATCCGTCCCTCCCACCCCTCGTCTCTCCGTCACTCCCACCCCCTGTCTCTCCGTCCCTCCCACCCCCTGTCTCTCCGTCCCTCCCACCCCCGTCTCTCCCTCTCCGTCCCTCCCACCCCCGTCTCTCCCTCTCCGTCCCTCCCACCCCCGCCTCTCCCTCTCCGTCCCTCCCACCCCCCGTCACTCCGTCCCTCCCACCCCCCCTCTCTCCGTCCCTCCCACCCCCGTCTCTCCCTCTCCGTCCCTCCCACCCCCGGTCTCTCCGTCCCTCCCACCCCCGGTCTCTCCGTCCCTCCCACCCCCGTCTCTCCCTCTCCGTCCCTCCCACCCCCCGTCTCTCCGTCCCTCCCACCCCTGGTCTCTCCGTCCCTCCCACCCCCGTCTCTCCCTCTCCGTCCCTCCCACCCCCGTCTCTCCGTCCCTCCCACCCCCGTCTCTCCCTCTCCGTCCCTCCCTTCCCCCGTCTCTCCATTCCTCCCACCCCCGTCTCTCCCTCTCCGTCCCTCCCACCCCCCGTCTCTCCGTCCCTCCCAACCCCGTCTCTCCCTCTCCGTCCCTCCCACCCCCCGTCTCTCCGTCCCTCCCAACCCCCGTCTCTCCCTCTCCGTCCCTCCCACCCCCCGTCTCTCCGTCCCTCCCACCCCCCGTCTCTCCGTCCCTCCCACCCCCCGTCTCTCCGTCCCTCCCACCCCCCGTCTCTCCGTCCCTCCCACCCCCCGTCTCTCCGTCCCTCCCACCCCCCGTCTCTCCCTCTCCGTCCCTCCCACCCCCCGTCTCTCCCTCTCCGTCCCTCCCACCCCTGGTCACTCCGTCCCTCCCAACCCCCATCTCTCCGTCCCTCCCACCCCCCGTCTCTCCGTCCCTCCCAACCCCCGTCTCTCCGTCCCTCCCACCCCCCGTCTCTCCCTCTCCGTCCCTCCCACCCCCCGTCTCTCCCTCTCCGTTCCTCCCACCCCCCGTCTCTCCGTCCCTCCCAACCCCCGTCTCTCCGTCCCTCCCAAACCCCGTCTCTCCCTCTCCGTCCCTCCCAACCCCCGTCTCTCCCTCTCCGTCCCTCCCAACCCCCGTCTCTCCGTCCCTCCCAAACCCCGTCTCTCCCTCTCCGTCCCTCCCACCCCTGGTCACTCCGTCCCTCCCACCCCTGGTCACTCCGTCCCTCCCACCCCTGGTCTCTCCGTCCCTCCCACCCCTGGTCACTCCGTCCCTCTCAACCCCCGTCTCTCCCTCTCCGTCCCTCCCACCCCCCGTCTCTCCGTCCCTCCCAACCCCCATCTCTCCCTCTCCATCCCTCCCACCCCTGGTCACTCCGTCCCTCCCACCCCCCGTCTCTCCCTCTCCCTCCCTCCCACCCCCGTCTCTCCCTCTCCGTCCCTCCCACCCCCCGTCTCTCCGTCCCTCACAACCCCCGTCTCTCCCTCTCCATCCCTCCCACCCCCCGTCTCTCCGTCCCTCCCAACCCCCGTCTCTCCCTCTCCGTCCCTCCCACCCCCCGTCTCTCCCACTCCGTCCCTCCCACCCCTGGTCACTCCGTCCCTCCCACCCCCGTCTCTCCCACTCCATCCCTCCCACCCCTGGTCACTCCGTCCCTCCCACCCCCGTCTCTCCCTCTCCGTCCCTCCCACCCGCCGTCTCTCTGTCCCTCCCACCCCCCGTCTCTTCGTCCCTCCCACCCCCCGTGTCTTCGTCCCTCCCACCCCCCGTCTCTCCGTCCCTCCCACCCCCCGTCTCTCCGTCCCTCCCACCCCCGTCTCTCCCTCTCCGTCCCTCCCAACCCCGGTCACTCCGTCCCTCCCACCCCCCGTCTCTCCCTCTCCGTCCCTCCCACCCCCCGTCTCTCCCTCTCCGTCCCTCCCACCCCCCGTCTCTCCCTCTCCGTCCCTCCCACCCCCGTCTCTCCCTCTCCGTCCCTCCCACCCCCGGTCACTCCGTCCCTCCCACTTCCCGTCTCGCCCTCTCCGTCCCTCCCACCCCCCGTCTCTCCGTCCCTCCCACCCCTGGTCACTCCGTCCCTCCCACCCCCCGTCTCTCCGTCCCTCCCACCCCCCGTCTCTCCGTCCCTCCCACCCCCCGTCTCTACGTCCCTCCCACCCCTGGTCACTCCGTCCCTCCCAACCCCCGTCTCTTTCTCTCCATTTCTTATGGGGCTGAGTTAAGCATAAGCAAATAATTAGGTAATTGCCCTCTTGATTGAGCTCAATAGGAAACGTTTCAATTAGGCTAAAACTGCACCAGGAGGAAGTAGGCTCTTACGAAGGGAAACATTCCTTGTCATGCAACTGTCAACCCCCAGCCCACACCACTCACTCGAGCACACACATAAACACAAACACACACACACACAGACCCTGAGCCCACACCACGAGCCTGGCTTAATTGGATACCAGAAGAGGAAATTATGGGGAGAAAAAATGAACTTGTTTCAGACAACAACAAAAAAGAGAGTCACGGAGAGGATGGAGAGAGGGATAAGAGGAGTGGGGATGGAGAGAGGGATAAGAGGAGTGGGGATGGAGAGAGGGATAAGAGGAGTGGGGATGGAGAGAGGGATAAGAGGAGGGGGGATGGAGAAAGGGATAAGAGGAGTGGGGATGGAGAGAGGGATAAGGGGAGGGGGGATGGAGAGAGGGATAAGAGGAGTGGGGATGGAGAGAGGGATAAGGGGAGGGGGGATGGAGAGAGGGATAAGAGGAGTGGGGATGGAGAGAGGGATAAGGGGAGTGGGGATGGAGAGAGGGAAAGGGGGGTGGGGATGGAGAGAGGGATAAGAGGAGTGGGGATGGAGTGGGGATGGAGAGAGGGATAAGAGGGGGGGTGGAGAGAGGGATAAGGGGAGTGGGGATGGAGAGAGGCATAAGGGGAGTGGGGATGGAGAGAGGCATAAGGGGAGTGGGGATGGAGAGAGGGATAAGGGGAGGGGGGATGGAGAGAGGGATAAGGGGAGGGGCGATGGAGAGAGGGATAAGGGGAGGAGGGGATGGAGAAAGGGATAAGAGGAGGAGGGGATGGAGAGGGATAAGAGGAGTGGGGATGGAGAGAGGGATAAGGGGAGAAGGATAAGAGATGGGGGGATGGAGAGAGGGATAAGAGGAGGGGGATGGAAGAGAGGGATAAGAGGAGGGGGGATGGAAGAGAGGGATAAGAGGAGGGAGGATGGAGAGAGGGATAAGAGGAGGGGGGATGGAAGAGAGGGATACGAGGAGGGGGGAAGGAGAGAGGGATAAGAGGGGGGATGGAGAGAGGGATAAAAGGAGGGGGGATGGAGAGAGGGATAAGAGGAGGGGGGAAGGAGAGAGGGATAAGAGGAGGGGGGAAGGAGAGAGGGATAAGAGGAGGGGGAAGGAGAGGGATAAGAGGAGGGGGAAGGAGAGGGATAAGAGGAGGGGGGATGGAGAGAGGGATAAGGGGAGGAGAGAGGGATAAGGGAAGGGGGGATGGAGAGAGGGATAAGGGGAGGGGAGGGGGAGAGGGATAAGGGGGGGTGGGGAGAGGGATAAGAGGAGGGGGGATGGGGAGAGGGATAAGAGGAGGGGGGATGGAAAGAGGGATAAGAGGAGGTGGGATGGAGAGTGGGATAAGAGGAGGGGGGATGGAGAGAGGGATAAGAGGAGGGGGGATGGAGAGAGGGATAAGAGGAGGGGGGATGGAGAGAGGGATAAGGGGAGGAGAGAGGGATAAGGGAAGGGGGGATGGAGAGAGGGATAAGGGGAGGGGAGGGGGAGAGGGATAAGGGGGGGGTGGGGAGAGGGATAAGAGGAAGGGGGATGGGGAGAGGGATAAGAGGAGGAGGGATAAGGGGAGGGGGATAAGAGGAGGAGGGATAAGGGGAGGGGGATAAGAGGAGGGGGATGGATAGAGGGATAAGGGGAGGGGGGATGAGAGCGGGATAAGGGGAGGGGGGATGGAGAGAGGGATAAGAGGGGGGATGGAGAGAGGGATAAGAGGAGGAGGGATGGAGAGAGGGATAAGAGGAGGGGGGATGGAAAGAGGGATAAGAGGAGGTGGGATGGAGAGAGGGATAAGAGGAGGTGGGATGGAGAGTGGGATAAGAGGAGGGGGGATGGAGAGAGGGATAAGAGGAGGGGGGATGGAAAGAGGGATACGGGGAGGGGGGATGGAGAGAGGGATAAGAGGAGGGGGGATGGAGAGAGAGATAAGAGGGGGGGATGGAGAGAGAGATAAGAGGGGGGATGGAGAGAGGGATATGAGGGGGGGGTGGAGAGAGGGATAAGAGGAGGGGGGATGGAGAGAGGGATAAGAGGAGGGGGATGGAGAGAGGGATAAGAGGGGGGATGGAAGAGAGAGATAAGAGGGGGGATGGAGGAGGGGGGATGGAAGAGAGAGATAAGAGGAGGGGGGATGGAAGAGAGAGATAAGAGGAGGGGGGATGGGGAGAGGGATTAGAGGAGGGGGGATGGAAGAGAGAGATAAGAGGAGGGGGGATGGAAGAGAGAGATAAGAGGGGGGATGGAGGAGGGGGGATGGAAGAGAGAGATAAGAGGAGGGGGGATGGAAGAGAGAGATAAGAGGAGGGGGGATGGGGAGAGGGATTAGAGGAGGGGGGATGGAAGAGAGAGATAAGAGGGGGGATGGAGGAGGGGGGATGGAAGAGAGAGATAAGAGGAGGGGGGTGGAGGAAGGGGGATGGGGAGAGGGATTTGAGGAGGGGGGATGGAGAGAGGGATAAGAGGAGGGAGGATGGAAGAGAGAGATAAGAGGAGGGGGGATGGAAGAGAGAGATAAGAGGGGGGATGGGGAGACAGCAAGACATGATTGCAGTAATTATAGCTCTATTTCAGCTGGTCTTTGCTCTGTCCTCTTCCCAAATTGCACTTATTCCCTTTTTAGTGGACTACTTTTTGGGGGGTGGAAAGTAGTGTGCTGTGAAGGGAGTAGGGTGCCATTTTGAGACTCAGCCTCTCTGATATGATTTGCTGCTGATCCCTTGTCTAGATAAGACTGAGAGTTCTCGGGTGGCCCAGCCTCACCGCCTGTGAGTGAGTTTGGAAAGACTTACTGAAAGGATTTGGAGGATAAATGTTTTTTCTGCACCGTCCATTGCTTTAAAATAAGTAACAATTGCCTCATCCTGGGTTTGGATTTGGACTCCCATGCTAACCCATCTCCTATGCCTTCAACCCTAACGGGTCTGACGGAGGTGAATGACAGCCTTTCCTTCTGTCGTCACTCTGACCTCTGCGGCACTGCACTGTTTCAGCAGGCATAGCACAGTTCGTGTGTGTGTGTGTGTGTGTGTGTGTGTGTGTGTGTGTGTGTGTGTGTGTGTGTGTGTGTGTGTGTGTGTGTGTGTGTGTGTGTGTGTGTGTGTGTGTGTGTGTGTGTGTGAGAGAGAGAGGAGGCTCTGGCCTGTGGTCTCTCCAGCCATGTCCCAGTGGGTAACAGTGTGGTCAGGAGAGTAAACTGTGGTCTGTGTTAATACACTTCCTGTCTCTGGCCCACCAGCTCACTCTAGCTGAGTGGTTCACCTCCGTACTCTCTCTCTCTTCTCTCTCTGTCTCTGTCTCTCTCTCTCTCTCTCTCTCTCTCGTTCGTCTCTTCACACACTATTTCTCACACAGCTGAAGGGTTAACGTAACGTCTGGATTCCTCACACTCTGTCTCCTTCTCTCTCCCTCTTCCTGTCGCTCTGTCCGCCTGTCTCTCCGAGTAAGCATGAGGCAATATAGCCGCAACAGGTGGAGTGGTAATTCCAATTGACAACCATGACAATCTGACCCATACTGACCTGGACCGCCCCAGACCCAACCCAGTCCCAACTTGTCTCCGAGGGCTCACTGCTCCCTCCCATCCTGTCTGAGTTGAGTTAGGCCGGACACACACACACTCACATCCGCAGTTATAATTCAGTAGTTTGTGCATTGTGTGACAGTGTTGAGTAATGACTGCCCTGGAGTCAAGTGCCAACCTTCGCCCACCCCTGTTTCGTCCCCCCTCTGCTTCCTGCCAAACGTGCAGCCTTTGCCTGTCTGTGCTCAGGTGCATGCTGCTGAGTGGGTTGAATGGGAGGGCTGTCAGGGGAGTGGTGAATGGTTTCTGCTTTAAACGTGCATTTTATGGCCTCCCGTGCGCCGCAGCAGTCTAAGGCACCGCATCGCAGTGCTAGAGGCGTCACTACAGACCCTGGTTCGATCCCGGGCTGTAACACAACCGGCGCCGTCCGGGTTAGGGGAGGGTTTGGCTCAACGCGCTCTAGCGTCTCCTTGTGGCGGGCCGGGCGCCTGCAGGCTGACCTCGGTCGTCAGGTGAACAGTGTTTCCTCCGACACATTGGTGCGGCTGGCTTCCCGGGTTAAGTGGGCGGGTGTTAAGAAGCGGGGTTTGGCGGGTCATGTTTTCGGAGGACACATGACTCGACCTTCGCCTCTAGAGCAGCGATGAGACAACATCGAAAATGGGGAGAAAAAAGGGGGTAAAATACACCCCAGAAATACATGTGCATTTTATTGAATAATACGAACCATATTCGGCGATATCCTCCTTGTTTGTGGTCACTGGGTGGCAGAGCTGCTGGGTTTTCTCAGGACTCGTAGTAGTATAATGAACCATGCAGTTTTACGTCCAAGCAGCACACACACGGGCACTCACTTATAGGGGCACCAGTAATCATTTCATTTAGCTAGCCGACCCACCTCATTTACATTTTCCGGGGCATTTTTCATCATAAGCGTATTCTGTCATCAGTATTTTGGAAGGTAGATTGAGGGTTAGCATCGTTAGTGTTGTAGAGAAGGCCAGGGCCCGGCTCAGTGGAACACCAGGGCCATTATAGAACCCACTAGTGTGTGTGTGTGTGTGTGTGTGTGTGTGTGTGTGTGTGTGTGTGTGTGTGTGTGTGTGTGCATTTGACCCAGGAAGGCTGCACCAGGAGCTGGCAGGAGGAGGAGGCACCCCTGCTAATGTTTTAGCCCTAAAATGAGTTCCATTCCCTGGGAAATGGTGCTCAGAGTCAGGGGTGTAATACTCATATGGAGCAGTTTATGAGGATTAGGTGGTTTTATTTAGTCTACAGGGTCCAGACCCAGACCTGGGCTCCTCTCTGCCTCGTCATCCTCTCCTTTTCTCTCTCGCTCTCTTTCTCTCTCGCTCTCTCTCTCTCTCTCTCTCTCTCTCTTGTTATTCTCTCTCTCGTTTCTCTCTCTCTCGATATTCTCTCTCTCTCATCATTCTCTCGTTATTCTGTCTCGTTATTCTCTCTCTCTCGTTATTCTCTCTCTCGTTATTCTCTCTCTCGTTATTCTCTCTCTCTCGTTATTCTCTCTCTCTCGTTATTCTCTCTCTCTCTCGTTATTCTCTCTCGTTATTCAATTGACTTTATTGACATGGCAAGTTCATTATTACTTACATTGTCAAAGTATACAAATCGAAAAATAAAAATCAAATATATATTTATATATATACAAAATATATATATATTTATATATAAATAAATGGTGGGACCAACAGTAATAATAATAGTAGTAGTGGACATGGGATTACCATTAACAACAACTACAACAACAATATTAATCAGAACAACAATACATTAAATCAATGGTAGTAGACCAGTGTCAACATGACTTGAGAAGACATATGACCTGGTATGAAAGACAAAACAAAACTAAGCTAAATGGGAAATATTATCAACATTACTTTGCATTTTTCACTGGCTGTCCCTCAGGCTGTGGCAGGAGGACACATATTTGGCTGCCAAAACTGCACATTTTGGCTTATCACCCAATAAATATTAGATTTTTTTCTTCATCTTTTATAGTTTCAAATTCTTTGTATTGAGTTATAATTTTGGGAAAAAAAATATGCTCTTAGGTCTGAGTATTCTCTCTCTCTCGTTATTCTCTCTCTCTCGTTATTCTCTCTCTCTCTCGTTATTCTTTCTCTCGTTATTCACTCTCGTTATTCTCTCTCTCTCGGTATTCTCTCTCTCTCTCGGTATTCTCTCTCTCTCGGTATTCTCTCTCTCGTTATTCTCTCTCTATCTCGTTATTCTCTCTCTCGTTATTTTCTCTCGTTATTCTCTCTCGTTATTCTCTCGTTATTCTCTCTCTCTCGTTATTCTCTCTCTCTCTTGTTATTCTCTCTCTCTCTCGTTATTCTCTCTCTCTCGTTTCTCTCTCTCTCGTTATTCTCTCTCTCTCTCGTTATTCTCTCTCTCTCGTTTCTCTCTCTCTCGTTATTCTCTCTCTCTCGTTATTCTCTCTCTCTCTCGTTTCTCTCTCTTGTTATTCTCTCTCTCTCTCTCTTGTTATTTTCTCTCGTTATTCTCTCTCGTTATTCTCTCTCTCTCGTTATTTTCTCTCGTTTTTCTCTCTCTCGTTTCTCTCTCTCTCGTTATTCTTCCTCTCAATATTCTCTCTTTATCGTTATTCTCTCTCTCTCGTTATTCTCTCTCTCTCGTTTCTCTCTCGTTATTCTCTCTCTCTCTCGTTATTCTCTCTCTCTCTCGTTATTCTCTCTCTCTCGTTATTCTCTCTCTCTCTCGTTTCTCTCTCTCGTTATTCTCTCTCTCTCTCGTTATTTTCTCTCGTTATTCTCTCTCTTTATTCTCTCTCTCTCTCGTTATTCTCTCTCTCTCGTTATTCTCTCTCTCTCGTTATTTTCTCTTGTTTTTCTCTCTCTCGTTTCTCTCTCTCTCTCGTTATTCTCTCGTTATTCTCTCTCTCTCGTTATTCTCTCTCTCTCGTTATTCTCTCTCTCTCGTTATTCTCTTTCTCTCTCGTTATTCTCTCTCTCGTTATTTTCTCTCGTTATTCTCTCTCTCGTTATTTTCTCTCGTTATTCTCTCTCTCGTTATTCTCTCTCTCGTTATTCTCTCGTTATTCTCTCTCTCTCGTTATTCTCTCTCTCTCTTGTTATTCTCTCTCTCTCGTTATTCTCTCTCTCTCTCGTTATTCTCTCTCTCGTTATTCTCTCTCTCTCTCGTTATTCTCTCTCGTTATTCTCTCTCGTTATTCTCTCTCTCTCGTTTCTCTCTCTCGTTATTCTCTCTCTCTCTCTCTCGTTATTTTCTCTCGTTATTCTCTCTCGTTATTCTCTCTCTCGTTATTCTCTCTCTCTCTCGTTATTCTCTCTCTCTCGTTATTTTCTCTCGTTTTTCTCTCTCTCGTTTCTCTCTCTCTCGTTATTCTTCCTCTCGTTATTCTCTCTTTATCGTTATTCTCTCTCTCTCGTTATTCTCTCTCTCTCGTTTCTCTCTCGTTATTCTCTGTCTCTCTCGTTATTTTCTCTCGTTATTCTCTCTCTCTCGTTATTCTCTCTCTCGTTTCTCTCTCTCGTTATTCTCTCTCTCTCTCTCGTTATATTCTCTCGTTATTTTCTCTCGTTATTCTCTCTCTCTCTCTCGTTATTCTCTCTCTCTCTCGTTATTCTCTCTCTCTCGTTATTTTCTCTTGTTTTTCTCTCTCTCGTTTCTCTCTCTCTCTCGTTATTCTTCCTCTCATTATTCTCTCTCTCGTTATTCTCTCTCATTATTCTCTCTCGTTATTCTCTCTCTCTCGTTATTCACTCTCGTTATTCTGTCTCTCTCGTTATTCTCTCTCGTTATTCTGTCTCTCTCGTTATTCTCTCTCGTTATTCTGTCTCTCTCGTTATTCTCTCTCGTTATTCTCTCTCGTTATTCTGTCTCTCTCGTTATTCTCTCTCGTTATTCTGTCTCTCTCGTTATTCTGTCTCTCTCGTTATTCTGTCTCTCTCGTTATTCTGTCTCTCTCATTATTCTCTCTCGTTATTCTGTCTCTCTCGTTATTCTCTCTCGTTATTCTGTCTCTCTCGTTATTCTCTCTCGTTATTCTGTCTCTCTCGTTATTCTGTCTCGTTATTCTGTCTCTCTCGTTATTCTCTCTCGTTATTCTGTCTCTATCGTTATTCTCTCTCGTTATTCTGTCTCTCTCGTTATTCTCTCTCGTTATTCTCTCTCGTTATTCTCTCTCGTTATTCTCTCTCGTTATTCTGTCTCTCTCGTTATTCTGTCTCGTTATTCTGTCTCTCTCGTTATTCTCTCTCGTTATTCTGTCTCTCTCGTTATTCTCTCTCGTTATTCTGTCTCTCTCGTTATTCTGTCTCGTTATTCTGTCTCTCTCGTTATTCTCTCTCGTTATTCTGTCTCTCTCGTTATTCTCTCTCGTTATTCTGTCTCTCTCGTTATTCTCTCTCGTTATTCTGTCTCTCTCGTTATTCTCTCTCGTTATTCTCTCTCGTTATTCTGTCTCTCTCGTTATTCTGTCTCGTTATTCTGTCTCTCTCGTTATTCTCTCTCGTTATTCTGTCTCTCTCATTATTCTCTCTCGTTATTCTGTCTCTCTCGTTATTCTCTCTCGTTATTCTGTCTCTCTCGTTATTCTCTCTCGTTATTCTGTCTCTCTCGTTATTCTCTCTCGTTATTCTGTCTCTCTCGTTATTCTCTCTCGTTATTCTGTCTCTCTCGTTATTCTCTCTCGTTATTCTCTCTCGTTATTCTGTCTCTCTCGTTATTCTGTCTCTCTCGTTATTCTCTCTCTCTCTCTCGTTATTCTCTCTCTCTCTCTCGTTATTCTCTCTCTCTCTCTCTCTCATTATTCTCTCTCTCTCTCGTTATTCTCTCTCTCTCGTTATTCTCTCTCTCTCGTTATTCTCTCTCTCGTTATTCTCTCTCTCTCTCGTTATTCTCTCTCTCGTTATTCTCTCTCTCTCTCATTATTCTCTCTCTCTCTCTCATTATTCTCTTTCTCTCTCTCGTTATTCGCTTTCTCTCTCTCGTTATTCTCTTTCTCTCTCGATATTTTCTCTCGTTATTCTCTTTCTCTCTCTCGTTATTCTCTTTCGTTATTCTCTTTCTCTCTCTCGTTATTCTCTTTCGGTATTCCCTTTCTCTCTCTCGTTATTCTCTCTCGTTATTCTCTTTCTCTCTCTCTCCCTACCTATTCACGTTTATTTGTTTTCCTGCTATTGGACAAACATGATGTAGGGACTGTGGTGTGGAATAGTGGTAGACTGTGTGTGCCCAGGCGGCAGGCCTCTCTCTCTGTGTCAGTCTCTTCTCTACTGGCTTTGACGAGCACCAGGCCTGTAATAGTGAGCACTACCACACACATACACCTGCAGATACGGACAGACAGCCCGTCCAGGCCTCTCTCTGTGTCAGTCTCTTCTCTAAGGGTAGTGACTGGCAACGGGCCTGCTGTAATAGTGAGCACTACCACCTGTGGCAGGTGGGCTGTGTAGCAAAGACTAAAGTTAATCCCGGCTCGTATCAAAAATGTTCAACTCCATTTGGACTCCAAAGTTTCTTCGTTCTAGTATCTGTCTGTTGTGGAGTTTCTGTGTTCTTGTGTCTCTAAGTACTGTTCATACTGTGGGTTTGCATCTGTCTGTGTGTGAGAGAGGCAGGCGGTGAGTGTGTCAATCAAAATGTATTTATAAAGCCCTTTTTACATCAGCAGATGTCACAAAGTGCTGTACAGAAACCCAGCCTAAAACCCCAAACAGCAAGCAATGCAGATGTAGAAGCACGGTGGCTATGTGTGTGTATTTCCTCCCTCTTTTTCCCAGAAGGGAAAGTCTCATGTTCTCTCCTTAACTCGTCGCTGCAGAAGGTCAATTGCAACCAGTTGGCTGCCAGGCTGGTCCAAAGTAAACATTTAGAGAGAGGGGAGCGAGAGGAGGGAGGGGGGGCTGTACAGGCAGGTATCTGAGGCCCCGCGGGCTGCTTTGATCAGCTCAATGCTGATTTCCCCCCTTTCCTTTGACCTAACTACCTCCTCTCTCTTTCTACCTCTCACTTTCACTCTTCCTCTACTGCTTCTCTCTCTCTCCCCCTCTTCCTCCTTCATGCTAGATGGTTGGTGGGCCTTGTTCCCCTCAGGGTGAGGAGCTGCCAGGGCGCGCGCACACACACACACACACACACACACACACACACACACACACACACACACACACACACAGTCAGTCTCTCAGGGATCCGAGCGGCTGCAGCTCTGTCCTGTCTGTGAGATGGTCCGTCTCCTGGGCTACAGTCTCCAGGGAAACCGTCTACACGTCAGGCCCGGCTGTAGTCCGGTTAGTTTAATAGAGCTGGGGGATCACAGACAAGCACAACTCTCTGGCCCAGTGTGTGTGTGCGTGTGCGCGTGTGCGCGTGTGCGCGTGTGCGCGTGTGCGCGTGTGCGCGTGTGTGTGTGTGTGTGTGTGTGTGTGTGTGTGTGTGTGTGTGTGTGTGTGTGTGTGTGTGTGTGTGTGTGTGTGTGTGTGAGAGAGCCCGCCCAGCATCTGATATGTATACACTTTAAACATAAAACCACAGAGACATCCCCCCCTAAATGTATAAGCTATACTCTGTCCGGGGTATGGTTCTCATTTGCACTGCGCCTTCTAGATTTATGCAGGTCGAATCTGTGGCCCGTTCGTGTTGGAAAGGTGTGTGTGTGTTGCGCGTGTGTGTGTCCTAGACAGGTCTGTTGGTTATTTGCTGTGAAGTGTCACGCATGGTGTAGCTTGGTCAAAGGAGAGGGACAATACACACACACACACACACACACACCCTTGAGCCTGATGGCAAGCGACTGGTTCAACTGGAGCTGGGGGAGCATTATGCAGAGCTCAATAAGCCCACATTAATCACACTCCCATCAGTCTCCATGCCTATCAGCAGGAAAAGCTCGTTAGTTAACCTCATTAGCATAATGTATTCAGGCCGGGCTTACTTTACACACAGGGCCACACTCCAAGACCCTTTTGAGCTGGAAAGTGGAATGATACTTTTTCCGTTGAGCACATACCATGAATAAGACACTGAAAAAAACGTCATTCCGTACAGCCTTAAGCTTATGTATCGCAAATAAATTAGTAATGCAGAAATACAACATTTTTTTTCACTGGCAAAAGAGGATTTGATATTGTAGCCTTTTCCTGAAACACCAATACCGTCTCATCTGGACCACAGTCCTTTGCAGTTTTCAATGTTCCTGCTCGAGAATCCTTACCAAGTCATGAGAAAACTTGAAAGGAAATTGATTGAGGGTTTTGAGGCCTTTCTTTTCTGCGGGACTTGAGGGGTGGGGGCCTGACCGGGGGTATGGAGGGGCAGAGGGTTCGTGAGGCAAAGGGGGTCTGGCCTCCTCTCTTTTTGTCTGGGAGGGAAAGTGAAAGCACGCAGAGAGACAGAGAGGACCGTGCCTCCAGGCAGCCACTCTTGCTACAGGTGCTTATCGTTTACTCTGTGACTCATCCTTGTTTTGTTTTGGAGGCGTCACCTTCTCTAATGGCATCTTCTACCTCCATCAGTACCTCTGGACAACCAGGGTGTGGGATGTTAGACGTCCTATGGAAAGAAGTGGTCTCACACCATCGTAAAGAGAGTCTTGCGTCATCTATCTATGCCTGCTTGTCTGTATTGAGATGTAACACTCTTGAGTATTCAAATCCCTCACGTACACTCTCTCTCCCTCCCTTTCTCTCTCTCCCTCCCTTTCTCTCTCTCTCTCTCGCACACAGACGCCACACACACACACACAACACATACTCTCGCTCTCACACACATTTGCATACATACGGAGCGCGGTGTGTTGTCTTAGTGTCGGGTGGTAGGGCAGCAGGCTGGTCGTTGGGCCTGTAAATCAGCCTCTTCCTGATGGAACTCTGATGGACAGGAAGCTAATGTGTCCCTGGTTGATCATTACAGCCAACCTCCCAGATCGCCTCCCTCCCTGCCTGCTGCAGATCCATCCTGCTGCTCCCCTCATCTACACACACACACACACACACACACACACACACACAGGGACGGACGGATGGACGGACACACACACACACACACACGCACACACAGGGAAGGACGGATGGACACACACACACACACACAGGGTCGGACGGATGGACACACACACACACACAGAGTGAGCCATCCCAGGCTGCTGCCTGCTGGAGACCAGAGAGACAGTAACAGAGACACACATGTTGAACATAAACTGGCTGAGCTGTGTCAAGAGTTCATCGGCAACATCTGTCATAGCAGAGCAGGCACCCAAACGGCTATATCCACCCTCACACCATCACCACTTTCCTCTCTCTTTCTCTCTCACCCTCTATATCCACCCTCACACCATCACCACTTTCCTCTCTCTTTCTCTCTCACTCTCTATAGCCACCCTCACACCATCACCACTTTCCTCTCTTTCTCTCTCACCCTCTATAGCCACCCTCACACCACCGCCACTTTCGCCTCCCCTAATCTCCCCCTCTCTCACCGCGAACTCCCCCTCACACTCCCCTCTCTAAATCCTCCGATCAAAGAACCTACGGTAGAGACCCTACAGTCTCCTTCACACTACTGTCATCACCAATCAATCACTACCCACTACCCTTCTTCATCTGCCCTTCTTCACATCCACTGCAGTCAGGTAGCAGTTCTGCTGTCACAAGCAGCATTCAGATGCAGATGTCTTAGTAGTCACACGTGTAGGGTTGCAGGTGTGATTGCAGAGGACACTGAAAATCTTCGGCTGCGAACTCCAACATGCAGGACTAGTGAAATAAAATAATGAAAATGGTAATACACATTTTTTGAAAAATCGCTATATACATCATAATAACTGTGGCAGTGATGAATACATAAATATCTATTGGGGTGGAGGCAGAGTACAGATTGTTGAGGAGGTGGGGTGGAATGAACATAGGGGGAGCATCATTGGACAGGTTTTCTCTCAGTCCCATGTAGGGCTGGGCGATATGGCCAAAATATTATATCACCGTATAAAAAAAATAAAAAAAAAATAAATGGACGGGATGACTGGGTTTGACGGTATTTTTAGTTTTTGATTTATTAAAGTTGTACATTTGCTTTATGAGTAGTGAGTGATCCTAGGGTGCCAGCCAACACATACATTCTAAGTGACTTCAATGAGTCTTTCTCCATTATGATTGTTTTATGCTGTTCAATTCAACTTCAACCAAAACAAATCTCAGCACTTTTATCATTTCTGCATTTCCTGCACTCAATTGCAGTGGTGGAAAAAGTACCCAGTTGTCATACTTGAGTAAAAGTAAAGATACGTTAACAGAAAATGACTCAAGTCAAAGTGAAAGTCACACTACTTGAATAAAAGTCTAAAAGTATTTGGTTTTAAATATACTTAAGTATCAAAAGCCAATGTTATTGATAAAATGTACTTAAGTAGAAATAATTCTTAAAAGTAGAAATAATTCCTTATATTAAGCAAGCCGGATGGCACCATTTCCTTGTTTTTTTAACTTACGGATAGCCAGGGGCACACTCCAACCGACATAATTTATACGGTTCAAAGTACCCAGATCAGAGGCAGTAGATGACCAGAGATGTTCTCTTGACAAGTGTGTGAATTGGACCATTTTCCTGTCCTGCTAAGCATTCAAAATGTAACGAGTACTTTTAGGTGTCAGTGGAAAATGTATGGAGTAAAAAGTACAGTATTTTCTTTAGGAATGTAGTTTAGTAAAAGTTATCAAAAAAAAAAATTTGTAAGTTCAGATACCCAAAAAACTGCTTAAGTAGTACTTGAAACTATTTTTACTTAAGTACTTTACACCACTGCTCAACAGAGATCATTGCCACGTAGGACTGCACGATATGGGCAAATAATCTAGGACTTCTTTTTAACCAAATGTTGCAATTGCAATTTGACTTGCGAATTAGAGCAAAACTGTTGGAATCATAAAAATAGAATGACTATTCTAATTCTAAAGTTAGAATATAATAGTTGGCACTTTGAATACAGTGTTTGAGATGAAAACAAATTAAAATGCCAGGGAGGAGTTATTGTGACAGGGTAGGGACTAAAGTGTTGATAAGTGTTTCCTAGGGAACCCTATAAGCTTTGGCTACATTGCATGTTTTCTCTTAGCTACTTCCTGTATCTAACATATTCTTCCTTTGCATATTCCTCTTTGATTTAGAAGATGCTGTTGCACAAACAACATGCTGATTTAGGTCTACACCATCACTGGTATTATCAGGCTGTATTAGCTAGCTACATTTGCCCTTATTAGCTAGCTATTAGCATTAGCGGCTAACAATTAGCGTCTCACAAGATTTAGGGCAACTTGCTCAAGACAAACTAGCTGTTTGCTGATGTACGAAACACAAACTAATAGTGTCCGTATAGAACGCTGTTGGATTTATATTGAGAAGCAAAGTGAAAACAGCGTTGTCGTCAACATTGTTGCATGTGCCGCATTGACCAATCAGACCGAACACAAGTGTCCCGTGGTTGAGGAACATGGAAAGTGGCACGGAGAGAAAGAGCGGAGAGAGATGACTCAAGTAGCGAAGTAAACTACAAAAATGGACATTACACATGGCGTATCACATTTAACAAACCAAACATTCACATACCGGTATAGAAGGTAAAGTAAAAACCCAAACCGGTCCCTAAAATACGGTATACCGCCCAGCCCTAGTCCCATGGTCTGTTGCCTATTTCATGCAAATTGACCTGTTCCTTCTACATTCCTTCCACTTTGGTTTGGAAATAACCTTTTTGAAGAGCAGTTTAATCCTGACAGGTCTTTAGGTATTTTGGATTTTCTTGATAAATGACAGGATCAAACAGTATAGTGATGAGTAGATCCGTGTTTGGTTCAGTTGGAGAGAGTCCAACACAGAGATCCAGACCCCTCAATTACGATATGATGGCGCTTGCTCTCAACTACGTGTCGCTGAATAACATTATCAACTGCAACAAGACCATGTGGAAGTGAACCGTATAACACTGAAGTTGCTCAACACTGATTTTGCTCATATTGTTATTTTAGATTGTTTTCATTTTTTGGGCCAGTGTATATGGTGCAACTTTGTGTGTGTGTGTGTGTGTGTGTGTGTGTGTGTGTGTGTGTGTGTGTGTGTGTGTGTGTGTGTGTGTGTGTGTGTGTGTGTGTGTGTGTGCAGGCCAATAGGCGGGTTTGTGGGAGCTTTTGTCTGTGGGAGGGTATTTAGATGGAGTTAGGTTTGATCTATGAAGTTAACCATAGTTGCAGTATTAGTTTTCCTCGCCGCGCTGAGAGAGAGACATGGCCTGAAGCCATCTGCCAAAACACCAGCCATCAAACAAGTGCCTTAGTACACACACACACACACACACACACACACACACACACACACACACTACACACACTCACCGTACGTACACAAACACACTCACCCACTAACCCACACCATGTCACAGAAACAGCCACTTCGTCACTCTGCCCCCCGCCCGGGACAATTAATTACCCTGATTTAAATAATGCCTATAAATCACACGCACAACACTGAGCCCCTCTGCTGATTGCATAATTATTGCATCAAACCGCCGCCGTATGTAACATAATCACACTCTCTCATCAGGCCTAAACCACCAACGTGCACACGGAGTTGGTTTATGTAATGTTTGGAAAGAGAGATGGAGAGAACTCTCTCTTTCTCTCTCTCTCTCTCTCTTGTGTGCGCTCTGTGTGTCTTGGGGAAAGTCAGAGGAAATGGCATGTGCTCTCCATCTCTCTCTCTCTTTCTCCCTCTCCTCTCTCTCTTGCAGACCTAGACCACTGTTAGCAGCAAGCCCTGCTGCTGTGTTTGTGTGAGGAGTGAGGTTTTTTCTTCTTCAGAGTGGTGAAACATGTTGGGACTGTGTTTGGCCAGTGATGGCTGAGTGCGTTTACACTTCAGTAATGACTTCCTGCCTCTGAGTCTCACGCTGTGAGGAATCCTGCATACTACTACCTCCTACTACCACCTTCTACCACCCCCTACCACCTTCTACCTCCTACTACCACCTTATACCTCCTACTACCACCTTATACCTCCTACTACCACCTACTACCACCTTATACCTCCTACTACCACCTTATACCTCCTACTACCACCTTATACCTCCTACTACCACCTACTACCACCTTATACCTCCTACTACCTCCTACTACCACCTTATACCTCCTACTACCACCTTATACCTCCTACTACCTCCTACTACCACCTACTACCACCTTATACCTCCTACTACCACCTTATACCTCCTACTACCACCTTATACCTCCTACTACCACCTTATACCTCCTACTACCACCTTATACCTCCTACTACCACCTTATACCTCCTACTACCACCTTATACCTCCTACTACCACCTTATACCTCCTACTACCACCTTATACCTCCTACTACCACCTTATACCTCCTACTACCACCTTATACCTCCTACTACCACCTTATACCTCCTACTACCACCTTCTACCTCCTACTACCACCTTATACCTCCTACTACCACCTTATACCTCCTACTACCACCTTATACCTCCTACTACCTCCTACTACCACCTTATACCTCCTACTACCTCCTACTACCACCTTATACCTCCTACTACCACCTTATACCTCCTACTACCACCTTATACCTCCTACTACCACCTTATACCTCCTAGTACCACCTTATACCTCCTACTACCACCTTATACCTCCTACTACCACCTTATACCTCCTACTACCACCTTATACCTCCTACTACCACCTTATACCTCCTACTACCACCTTATACCTCCTACTACCACCTTATACCTCCTACTACCTCCTACTACCACCTTATACCTCCTAGTACCACCTTATACCTCCTACTACCACCTTCTACCTCCTACTACCACCTTATACCTCCTAGTACCACCTTATACCTCCTAGTACCACCTTATACCTCCTACTACCACCTTATACCTCCTACTACCACCTTATACCTCCTACTACCACCTTATACCTCCTAGTACCACCTTATACCTCCTAGTACCACCTTATACCTCCTACTACCACCTTCTACCTCCTACTACCACCTTATACCTCCTAGTACCACCTTATACCTCCTAGTACCACCTTATACCTCCTACTACCACCTTATACCTCCTACTACCACCTTATACCTCCTACTACCACCTTATACCTCCTAGTACCACCTTATACCTCCTAGTACCACCTTATACCTCCTACTACCACCTTATACCTCCTACTACCACCTTCTACCTCCTACTACCACCTTATACCTCCTAGTACCACCTTATACCTCCTACTACCACCTTATACCTCCTACTACCACCTTATACCTCCTACTACCACCTTATACCTCCTACTACCACCTTCTACCACCCCCTACCACCTTATACCTCCTAGTACCACCTTCTACCTCCTACTACCACCTTATACCTCCTAGTACCACCTTATACCTCCTACTACCACCAAATACCATTTACTACCACCTTATACCTCCTACTACCACCTTATACCTCCTAGTACCACCTTATACCTCCTACTACCACCTTATACCTCCTACTACCACCTTATACCTCCTACTACCACCTACTACCACCTTATACCTCCTACTACCACCTACTACCACCTTATACCTCGTACTACCACCTACTACCACCTTATACCTCCTACTACCACCTTATACCTCCTACTACCACCTACTACCACCTTATACCTCCTACTACCACCTTATACCTCCTACTACCACCTTATACCTCCTACTACCACCTTATACCTCCTACTACCACCTTATACCTCCTACTACCACCTTATACCTCCTACTACCACCTTATACCTCCTACTACCACCTTCTACCTCCTACTACCACCTTATACCTCCTAGTACCACCTTATACCTCCTACTACCACCAAATACCATTTACTACCACCTTATACCTCCTACTACCACCTTATACCTCCTAGTACCACCTTATACCTCCTACTACCACCTTATACCTCCTACTACCACCTTATACCTCCTACTACCACCTACTACCACCTTATACCTCCTACTACCACCTACTACCACCTTATACCTCCTACTACCTCCTACTACCACCTTATACCTCCTACTACCACCTTATACCTCCTACTACCACCTTATACCTCCTACTACCACCTTATACCTCCTACTACCACCTTATACCTCCTACTACCACCTTATACCTCCTACTACCACCAAATACCATCTACTACCACCTTATACCTCCTACTACCTCCTACTACCACCTTATACCTCCTAGTACCACCTACTACCACCGTATACCTTCTACTACCACCTTATACCTCCTACTACCTCCTACTAACACCTTATACCATCTACTACCACCTTATACCTCCTACTACCACCTTATACCTCCTACTACCTCCTACTAACACCTTATACCATCTACTACCACCTTATACCTCCTACTACCTCCTACTACCACCGTATACCTTCTACTACCACCTTATACCTCCTACTACCTCCTACTAACACCTTATACCATCTACTACCACCTTATACCTCCTACTACCACCTTATACCTCCTACTACCTCCTACTAACACCTTATACCATCTACTACCACCTTATACCACCTACCACCGTATACCACCTACCACCTTATACCACATTATACCTCATACTACCACCTTATACATCCTACTACCAACTTGTACCTCCTACCACCTTATACCTCCTACCACCTTATACCAACTTATACCTCCTACTACCACCTTATACTAGCTACTACCACCTTCTACCACCTTATACCACCTTATACCTCCTACTACCACCTACTACCGCATTATACCTCCTACTACCACCTACTACCACATTATACCTCCTACTACCACATTATACCTCCTACTACCACCTACTACCACATTATACCTCCTACTACCAACTTGTACCTCCTACCACCTTATACCTCCTACTACCACCTACTACCGCATTATACCTCCTACTACCACCTACTACCACATTATACCTCCTACTACCACATTATACCTCCTACTACCACCTTATACCTCCTACTACCACCTACTACCACATTATACCTCCTACTACCACCTACTACCACATTATACCTCCTTCTACCTTATACCTCCTCCTGCCTCCTGTTACCAACTTATAACACCTACTACCATCTTATACCTCCTACTACCACCGTATACCCCCTACTACCAACGTATGCTACCTACTACCACCTTATACCTCCTACTAGAACCGTATACCTCCTACTACCACCTTATACCTCCTACTAGAACCGTATACCTCCTACTACCACCTTATACCTCCTACTAGAACCGTATACCTCCTACTACCACCTTATACCTCCTACTAGAACCGTATACCTCCTACTACCACCTTATACCTCCTACTACCACCTTATACCTCCTACTACCTCCTACTACCACCTTATACCTCCTACTACCACCTTATACCTCCTACTACCACCTTATACCTCCTACTAGAACCGTATACCTCCTACTACCACCTTATACTACCTACTACAACCTTATACCTCTTACTACAAGGTGGTAGTAGGAGGTATAAGGTGGTGTTAGGTGGTATAAGGTGGTGGTAGGAGATATAAAGTGCCACATACTATAACCTTATACCTCCTGCTTCCACCTACTACCACCTTATATCACCTACTACCATCTAGTACCACCTTATACCACCTACTACCGTTTTATACTTCCTACTACCACCTAATACCACCTACTACACAGCTCCTACATACCTCCTATGCAGCTGGTTCACAATATCTAAGGAAGTATCGAGCTGTTGCCCGCCTGAGGTAGAGTTTCTCATAATAATCTGCACACCACATTACCTACCGAGAGATTTTTCATCTATATTCTTTGTAGCTGTTTACTACTCCACACATAGAGATGCATACAAAGCTCTCCCTCGCCCTCCATTTGGAAATCTGACCATAATTCAATCCTCCTGATTCCTGCCTACAAGCAAAAATTAAAGCAGGAAGCGACTAGATCAATAAAAAAGTGGTCAGATGAAGCAGATGCTAAGCTACAGGACGGTTTTGCTAGCACAGACTGGAATATGTTCCGGGATTCATCCAATGGCATTGAGGTGTACACCACATCTGTCATTGGCTTAATCAATAAGTGCATCGATGACGTCGTCCCCACATAACCGTACGTACATACCCCAACCAGAAGCCATGGATTACAGGCAGCATCCACACTGAGCTAAAGGCTAGAGCTGCCGCTTTCAAGGAGCGGGAATCTAACCCGGAAGCTTACAGGAAATCCCGCTATGCCCTCTGACGAACCATCAAACAGGCAAAGTGTCAATACAGGACTAAGATCGAGTCGTACTACACCAGCTCTGATGCTCGTCTAATGTGGCAGGGCCTGCAAACCATTACAAACTACAAAGGGAAAACTGTGGAGAGCTGCCCAGTGACACGAGCCTACCGGACAAGCTAAACTACTTCTATGCTCGCTTTGAGGCAAATAACACTGAAACATTCATGAGAGCATCAGCTGTACCGGAAGACTGTGGGATCACGCTCTCCGCAGCCGATGTGAATAATACCTTTAGACGGGTCAACATTCACAAGGCCGCAGGGCCAGACGGATTACCAGGACGTGTACTGCGAGCATATCAACTAGCAAGTGTCTTCACTGACATTTTCAACCTCTCCCTGTCCAAGTCTGTAATATCAACATAATTTAAGCAGACCACCATAGTGCCTGTGCCCAATAACACTAAGGTAACCTGCCTAAATGACAACCAACCCGTAGCACTCACGTCTGTAGCCATGAAGTGTTTGAAAGGCTGGTCATGGCTCACATCAACACCATCATCCCAGAAACCCTAGACCCACTCCAATTTGCATACCGCCCCAACAGATCCACAGATGATGTGGTCTCTATTGCACTCCACTCTGCCCTTTCCCACCTGGACAAAAGGAACACCTATGTGAGAATGCTATTCATTGACTACAGCTCAGTGTTCAACACCATAGTGCCCTCAAAGCTCATCAATAAGCTAAGGACCCTGGGACTAAACACCTCCCTCTGCAACTGAATCCTGGACTTCCTGACGGGCCGGCCCCAGATGGTAAGGGTAGGTAACAATACATCCGCCACGCTGATCCTCAACACAGGGGCCCCTCAGGGGTGCGTGCTCAGCCCCCTCCAGTACACCCTGTTCACTCATGACTGCATGGCCAGGCACGACTCCAACACCATCATTCAATTTGCTGATGACACAACGGTGGTAGGCCTGATCACCGACAACAACGAGACAGCATATAGGGAGGAGGTCAGAGACCTGGCCGTGTGGTGCCAGGTCAACAACCTCTGCCTCAATCAAGACAAAGGAGATGATTGTGGACTACAGAAAAAAGAGGACAGAGCACGCCCCCATTCTCAACGACAGGGCTGCAGTGGAGCAGGTTGAGAGCTTCAAGTTCCTTGGTGTCCACATCACCAAAAAACTAACATGGTCCAAGTACACCACGACAGTCGTGAATCACGCACGACAAAAGTTATTCCCCCTCGGGAGACTGAAAAGATTTGGCATGGGTCCTCAGATCCTCAAAAGGTTCTACAGCTGCACCATCGAGAGCATCCTGACTGGTTGCATCACTGCCTGGTATGGAAACTGCTCGGCCTCTGACCACAAGGCCCTACAGAGGGTAGTGCGTACAGCCCAGTACATCAAGGGGGCCAAGCTTCCTGCCATCCAGGACCTCTATACCAGGTGGTGTCAGAGGAAGGCCCTAAACTCAGACTCCAGCCACCCTAGTCATAGACTGTTCTCTCTGCTACCGCACGACAAGCAGTACCGGATCACCAAGTCTAGATCTAAGGGCTTGTAAACAGCTTCTAGCCCCAAGCCATAAGATTCCTGGACATCAAGTCAAATGGTTACCCAGACTATTCGCATTGTCCTCCCCCCCCCTCTCCACACCACTGCCACTCTATGTTGTCATCTATGCATAGTCACTTTAATTAACTCTAACTACATGTACATACTACCTCAACTAACCGGTGCCCCCGCACATTGACTCTGTACCGGCACACACCTGTATATATTGTTATTTAGTTTTTTACTGCTGCTCTTTAATTGCTTGTTACTTTTATCTCTTATTCTTATCCATATTTTTTTAAACGGCACTGTTGGTTCGGGGCTCGTAAGTAAGGTCTAAACATGTTGTATTTGGTGCATGTGATTAATACAATTTTATTTACTACCACCTTATACCTTCTACTACCACCTTATACCATCTTATCCTACTACCACTTTATACCACCTACTGCCACCTTCTATCACCTTATACCATCTTATCCTACTACCACTTTATACCACCTTATACCATCTTATTCTACTACCACTTTATACCATCTTATTCTACTACCACTTTGTACCGTCTTATCCTACTACCACTTTATACCATCTTATCCTACTACCATCTTATCCTACTACCACTTTGTACCACCTTATACCTCCTACTACCACTTTATACCACCTACTGCCACCTTATACCACTTTATCCTACTACCACTTTATACCATCTTATACCATCTTATTCTACTACCACTTTATACCATCTGATCCTACTACCACATTGTACCATCTTATCCTACTACCACTTTATACCATCTTATCCTACTACCACTTTGTACCACCTTATGCCTCCTACTACCACCTCATACCATCTTATCCTACTACCACTTCATACCACCTACTGCCACCTTATACCACATTATACCATCTTATCCTACTACCACTTTATACCACCTACTGCCACCTTATACCACCTTATACCATCTTATTCTACTACCACTTTATACCATCTTATCCTACTACCACTTTATACCACCTACTGCCACCTTATACCATCTTATCCTACTACCACTTTATACCATCTTATTCTACTACCACTTTATACCACCTACTGCCACTGTATACCGCCTTATACCATCTTATTCTACTACCACTTTATACCATCTTATTCTACTACCACTTTGTACCATCTTATCCTACTACCACTTTATACCATCTTATCCTACTACCACTTTGTACCATCTTATCCTACTACCACTTCATACCATCTTATCCTACTACCACATTGTACCATCTTATCCTACTACCACTTTATACAATCTTATCCTACTACCACTTTATACCATCTTATTCTACTACCACTTTATACCACCTACTGCCACCTTATACCACCTTATACCATCTTATCCTACTACCACTTTATACCACATACTGCCACCTTATACCACCTTATACCATCTTATCCTACTACCACTTTATACCATCTTATTCTACTACCACTTTATACCACCTACTGCCACCTTATACCACCTTATACCATCTTATTCTACTACCACTTTATACCGTCTTATTCTACTACCACTTTGTACCATCTTATCCTACTACCACCTTATACCATCTTATCCTACTACCACTTTGTACCATCTTATCCTACTACCACTTCATACCATCTTATCCTACTACCACTTCATACCATCTTATCCTACTACCACTTTATACCACCTACTGCCACCTGATACCACCTTATACCATCTTATCCTACTACCACTTTGTACCACCTTATACCTCCTACTACCACCTCATACCATCTTATCCTACTACCACTTTATACCACCTACTGCCACCTTATACCATCTTATCCTACTACCACTTTATACCACCTACTGCCACCTTATACCACCTTATACCATCTTATCCTACTACCACTTTATACCAGCAAATTCTACTACCACTTTGTACCATCTTATCCTGCTACCACTTTATACCATCTTATCCTACTACCACATTGTACCATCTTATCCTACTACCACTTTATACCATCTTATCCTACTACCACTTTATACCATCTTATCCTACTACCACTTTATACCATCTTATCCTACTACCACTTTATACCATCTTATCCTACTACCACTTTATACCATCTTATACCTCCTACTACCACCTCATACCATCTTATCCTACTATCACTTTATACCACCTACTGCCACCTTATACCACCTTATACCTCCTACTGCAACCTTATACCAACTACTTCCACCTACTGCCACATTATACTACCTTAAACCTCCTACTACCACCTTATACCACCTACTACCACCTTATACCACATATTATGCCTTGCTGCATCTCTCCCACCCTGCTCCCTGCTCCCAAACAGGCCAGCAGAAAGGAATGCTTCTAGCCTGGAAGAAGGTTTTACTTGCAATGATCGCGATACGGTGTTTTACCTTCTTCAGTTGAATGCACTGATGTGGAAGTCATTCTGGATAACAGTGCGTGCTGAAGCACTAGAATGTGGCGTGAACACCGAGGGGAGGGACCACCCTGTCAGCTGCTTCACTGTAGCAGTCCCTCCCTGGATGTTTTCTGGACCGTAGAGATCCTATCATCCTTCAGGAATGTCCGTTGTTTCTAGCTCGACTGCATCATTTGCATGTATCTACCTCGCAGACACCGTTAGATATTGTAGCTTTGCAGTCGGTCTTTCCACCATTTAGATCTGTATTGTAATGTACTGCAGGTAGGGCTCTCGGGTGGGTTCCAGGGCTGCAGTAGGCCCCTGGCTGGGGAGCTGACAGGGATGGCTCGGAGTCACCCAGAGCCTCTATCATTTTTTGGGGTCTGGTTGCATGTCTTTTGGACACCCTTTATTAACCCTACCAGCCATTTAAGGCTCTCTCCACTTAGTCTATTCAAGCTGCTAAGACAATGCAGTCTGTTAGTGTATGTGTGGCCAGTCAGTCCAGAGACATGGAGCGTAGGCCTCCTCGGCCAGCGTGTCTGAAGAGAGACAGGAGTGTTAACAACTAATGAAAAGATTTTACTGCCTTACTAAACCTCCATTGGTGCTGTTCCCCAACCCTAACTAACCCTACCCGTGATCACACCCATTATCAGCTTTTATGGACTGAGTTTTTGAGAGAAGCGGACTGGGTTATGCACTCTTGGGCCAAGTGCTGGCTCTTCAGTCAGGGAGAACTCTCTCTCTTTCTCATCTCTCCCTCTAGTCTCCAGTAGCCCTGGTCATCCCTCCCTCCCTCCCTCCCTCCCTCCCTCCCTCCCTCCCTCCCTCCTGCTCACCTCACCCCTCCCTCTCTCTCTCCCTCCCTCCCTCCCTCCTGCTCACCTCACCCCTCCCTCTCTCTCCCTCCCTCCCTCCCTCCCTCCCTCCCTCCCTCCCTCCTGCTCACCTCACCCCTCCCTCTCTCTCTTTCCGTCTGTCTCCTGTCTCACCCCCCCCCCTCCCCTCCCCTCTCTCTCTCTCTCTCCACTAGGTGACAGTAATGACACAGCTACCTCTTCTGATGGGGGTGGAATCATTGTCACACACACACAGGCGCAGGCACACACACACTTTTGTGCTGACATTTGGACTGACACATCAGATATGGCAACAGTAGCAAAATATTGCAACAATACAAATTCCAAGGATGGGCACTATCAACAGTTTTTCCCAGAATATTCTATGGAAGTATGAATATAAAATGTGTGGGTTAACGACAACTGGCGGCCCCGCTTTCGAAGGCCTGCGGACCAATTTCACCCCCAAAGTAAAGAATAATAAGTTGTTTTTTTTCTTCATTTTCACTTCTTTTTTCTACTTTTTCGACTTCCTGTTGAGAGTTCGAATAGTAGAATAGACAAGGTGCAATTTACTTGCATCAGCAGTCACTCAATTAGCCCATGTCAGCGGAATAGTTTTTAGACTGGTAAGTTGGTCTAGTCAAAACGTGTAGTAAGCATGGTCGAATTACCAACCGGGATGGGGGGGCCCATTGATCATCTAAAATCATATTAAAAATGCAAAACATTTGCCCCCACCCTGTGTCAAATTGCATGAAATGAGTTATACAATTGTCAAATGTTCTCTACGCCCCATGGGAAAATGTGCAGAATTGCAGGAAATGAACTGGGAGGTATGGATGTGGGTACGCAGACCCACGAGCCTCTGCAGCCCCTCACGATGACTTCCGTTTTTTTGTGTCCCCCGCCCACATCAAAGTTGCCACCCCTGGTCTAGTGTCAGTGGGATACTGTTGATCTCTGTTGACACTGATGCTATGGACTAATCCTGAAAATAACCAGCATTGTCTCATTGTCTGTGTTGAGAGTTCTGGCTGGAAGGATTTACTGAATGACAACTAATGTGTTTGGTGAGGAACTAAGACAATGTATTTTTTTGCTCATTTTATTGTACAGGTTATCTTACCAGTACAGATGAGGAGGGAACATACTGACTGAAATGATTGAGTTTCAGGCAAATTACTGATATTTGAAACCATTTTCAGTTTATTTCTCTACCGGTATATAATATTGTTCAAAAGCTTGAATAGTTGTGTGTGTGTGTGTGTGTGTGTGTGTGTGTGTGTGTGTGTGTGTACTCTGTAGACAGTAGAAGATGTTAGTGAAAACGAAAGTTTTCGAAAACATTTCTGGCAGTTTGAAAGGTGAAGCTGAGAGGAGTTGATAGATTGCCTCGGGCCTGCTGAGAGAGAAAGTGAGTGTGAATGTGCTGGGGATCACTTACTCCCTCCATCTCCCCCCTTCTCTCTTTCTCTAGAAATCCCCTTTGTTAGAATACACGGAACAGCGGAGGGCATTTATCGTAAAGCATTCTGACAGGTGTAGTTGGAGGTCATTTGTTTAAAAGTACCGCTGGTGAATAGGACAAGCCCGGGGTTGGCACGGAGGACTTCCTATCAAACATCAGTTACAACAGGGTTTTGCATTTAGTTTATTTTTCTTCTGCTCTTCTGCTCTTCTCGCCCGCTTCCGTGCGGCCGGTTGGTGGAGGCGCCCTCATTTGCATTCTGATGGACGAGCTCCGAACGCTAGACGATCGACACGTACGCTCCAATGGCAGGGACAATCTAACCTCCGTGACGGTGACACCTGTGGCAACTGTCGCTCAGTAAAAAAAAATCACAAGACCTCTCGGCTACAGGGACAGTTCGCCCACGTGTCGCTAGCTGACGTCTCAGCCGGTGCCGTCACATTCCTCATTTTTGTCGGTCATTTTCGTCTATCGTCATATTCACCTCGGAGAAATCACGACTAGTCTTTACCCGTCATTTCCCGTGACATTTGTCTCTCTCCGTGGTTCAATTACCAGGGGCCGGTGATAAACGTGTCATGCACTCGAAACACACTTCCGTTTTGATCTATACACATACCCGTCTTGTCTTGTGTTTCACCTGACTGGTGACTAGCGTAGTGTGGTGTGCTTGACTGGACGTGAGAGATGTAAGTAGGAGGCCGATCTCCGTGTCGTGGACGGGATGCTAGGTTCTGTCTTTTCTTGGTTATTGAAGAGGATCGTTCCAGATAAAGGAGCGGCGGAGAGGGGGAGGATGAATCATCTTCCCGTCTTATTATCCCCCCTCCTGCTTCCCAGCTCCCTCCCTCTCAGCTCGTCTGATTCATAGCCGTTGACCCGGGAAACAAGAGACGCTCTGCCTCACTCTCCCTCCCTCTCTCCCAGTGATAGTTGACACCACTCGACTCCCAGTCCACGGAGAGACTGACAGAGGTGATAACAGATGAAGTAACAGAACCAGTAGCAGCCAGCAGTAATGACACACACACACACACACACACACACACACACACACACACACACACAGTAGTCAGGGCCGTCAAGGCACCAGGAACGCCTGTGTGTTTGCAGTTGTAGGAGCAGATGCAGCGCGGGTTCAGCTCTCGACAGGGGCCCTCAATAAAATCCCCTGCTGTCATTGGAGAAGGCCCCGCTTGTTTTTGTAAGCGCCCTTTGAGCTTTCCTCGAGCAGAATTAGAGACTGTTCAGAGAGTTGACTGGGGTGTGTGTGTGTGTGTGTGTGGTTAACTGGGAGGGATGTTACGCTGCTCTGCTCCCAGAGACAGGAAGCGTGATTGGGGGGCATTTTAGTCATTAATAGCTGTATCCTCCATGTGTTCTTCTCTTTTTCTACCTCTGTCTGACTCTCTGTCTCTCTGTCTGACTCTCTGTCTCTCTGTCTGACTCTCTGTCTCTCTGTCTGACTCTCTGTCTCCCTGTCTGACTCTCTGTCTCTCTGTCTGACTCTCTGTCTCCCTGTCTGACTCTCTGTCTCTCTGTCTGACTCTCAATTCAATTCAAGGGGCTTTATTGGCATGGGAAACATATGTTATCATTGCCAAAGCAAGTGAGGTAGATGATGTACAAAAGTGAAATAAACAATAAAAATGAACATTAAACGTTACACTCACAGAAGTTCCAAAAGAATAAAGACATTACAAATGTCATATTATGTATATATACAGTATAACGATGTACAAATGATTAAAGTACAAAAGGGAAAATAAATATGCATAAATATGGGTTGTATTTACAATCTCTCTCTGTCTCTTTCTTTCTCTCTCTGTATCTCTCTCTCTGTCTCTCTCTCTGTCTCTCTCTCTCTGTATCTCTCTCTGTCTCTCACTCCATCTATCAATTCAATTCAATGTACTTATTGCCAAAGCTTACTTTGGATATTTACAATATGAAAATAATAAGAATCAAAATTGTCAACGGGACAACAGTAACAACAATAACCAAGGGACAAAATAACCATACATTGTACAATACCAATAAGCATACAGTGGAGTACATGTGCAGGTTGATTGGTCTGTCAGACACTGTCCCTCATCTTATGGCAGGCAGCAGTGTAGTGCGCTGCCAACCCACAGCTCTCTGCGTCCTCCCCCAACAGGACGGGCAGCCTAATTTGGAGGAATGACACTCTCTAATTGTTTTGTATTTGTGACATTTTGTCAGGAAATGCAGCTCTGTCTCAGGTTCTGCTGTTGTGCAGTGGTTACACAGCCTTTCCTCTACAGGGAGCCGTGTTATCTCTCTCTCTCCCTCTCTCTGTGTCTATCTCCCTCCTATTCATTATAGCTCTCTCTCTCTCTTTCTGTACGTGTGGTGTTTTTGGGGCTGTAGCTCTTTCCTTTCCCAGATGGTCCTGAATAAACCATTAGACGAACTCTTGTTTTGTTTTTTATATGTAAATTCCTTCATAATCAGTACCTCAACGTCCGTATTTGTTTAAGGGGGTTGAAGGTTTATTCCCCCAACTGGTTCTACTTTGTTCTCTCTCTCTCTCTTCCTCAAATACTCTGAGAACAGAATGATAAATGATAAATAGGACGCAGCCTTTATCGTTCTGTTCTCAGGATAGGTTCACTTGGGACGCATACCTAGACTCCCTGACATGAGAGGAGCTCTGAAATGAGGAATCGTAAATCACTGATATTAATGAACTTTCTTTCCTCTGCTAAAGGCTTTAATTGCATTTTAATATCCGCCAGTGTATGTGTACTTTACTCGTGAAATACCAATTTTTCTGCCATATTTCCTCCTCCCCTCGAGCCCAAATGAGGTGATTATTGTCGCGGCCCAAATTGTGCCCTCTTTCCTATGTAGCGCACTGCTTTTGGCCAAACCCTATTGGGTCCTGGTTTAAAAAAAATAATTAAAAAAGTAGTACGCTATATAGGGATTAGGATACCGTTTGGGACGTAGAATGTGTTTAATGGGTTGGTCTGTGCCCACTTTGGTTTGAAAATGGTTTAAATTCCCAATTTCACTTTAATAGGATTACATTTGAATGGGCGAGTCTGCTGTTTGCTGTAGAAACAGAGTTGATTCTCTCAAGGCACCATTTCAGCGTTAAAGTGTCGGCCTGCTGCTATAAGTAATACGTTTAGTTTATTGGTCCAGCACCGATCCGGTCGCGTGTGAATTTAGGTCCCTAATATTTTACATTGAGTTATATTCTCCGTCTCCCATTCGGACGGACTCGTTCATCTACATGCCTAATGTACAGTGTGTGCTTGGAGGCTATGCTGTGTCGGTGTTGAGCCGGCTTGTTACAAATGATTCACCCGTACGAAAATATACCTATGTACTACTGTAAGTAGCTGTCCATTTTAAGCGTCCATTGCTTTTATTCATGGAGACAGTCATGTTAAAACACGTGTTGAGTTCATAAAAGTTTGTCACACAAACATCCTTCCTTTTTCTTCATTGGCGCGTCAAAAGTACGGTATACTTACTCCGTGGCGTGCCCCTGAATCTTCAGTGTACTCCGGTACTGCAGGGACTAACCCGGGAACAGTTCTGGCTGGGACCTGTGCGTACATACTTGCCTCGTCAACCAGTTCTTTCCGTCCTGACACTTAAGAGAACCTGAACGTCACCTGCGTGTTGATGGATCCTCTGCTTTGTTCCACTTGGATGACAAACGGAGGAGTGTTGTGGCGCTTGTGTTTGTTTTGCGTTGTAAAATCGAATGTGTTGTGAAACGGGGGGGAACATTCAGCCGTCAGCTACAGGTTCAGGTGAAGGGTTCTCCCGGGCATATCGTGTCAGAGAGCTGAACTTAAGTGCCTGGGAGTGCGTCTCTGTGGCGATTAGAGTCTTCTCTTGGGAGTCGATGTGCCGTAACCATTGGTCATGTATGGCTGATGTCCTAAATGATATGGCCAGTAACTCACTGCTGTTACTGTCCCAGAGAAACGGCACCGTAAGTAAGGCCATATCAAATATGATATTGAATAATTTAATAGAGACTAATCATCTAGAAATGAATCTAGTATTTGTAAAGCCAGTGCCGTGTCAAGGGGGAATTTCACAGGGGGAATTCCAACTTCCTGTGACCTTTCCTCTCTGACTACTCGGAATTGGGACTCCTGTCAGTCTCTGTGATTGATGACACCTGTGCGGTCACGTTGAGCAATCACTCCCCGGCACCCTGGCACAGCTCTGTTTTCCTTTCTCACTTCTGCGTGGGAGCGAACTGCGTAGCTCCCTGAGCCAAAACCAACCCGGATAAATATCTCATCTGCGTGATGTATGATCGTGTGTCTCTTTCTTTCTGTAAGACAAGTTGAAGGGACGGGTTGCCCATGTTGGTGCTTGTTAAAGCTATAGGACACAGTGGGTGCCTCTAGCCTGGTATTCTACCCTGGACAAATAGAATCTGTTCTAATAATGTATTTCTATGGTCTACCCTATGGTTATTTCAAGTAGGCCGATCTATTCTATTTGACCGTTCTTTAGCACAGGCCTACAATCCAGAGTCCCTCTGACTACTGAGTCCTGCCCGTAGCCACCCGAGTTCTTCCTACGGGTCCCGTGTCTAACACGATCCCAGAATCCCATGCGTGTTAAACACTGGCACACGATGGAAACAGCTGGCGATATAAATCGGCATTCAATCAACAACAAAAAGCAAGATGTCCCCGTGAAATCTGTGTCGTTTTTTTAAATCGTAGGCACTAAGTCTTTTTTTTTGGTCAAGTAACACTGATATTTAACACAGAGACGGTTTTGGTGAAGTAGAGTATCAATACAGTAGCTGATTGCGTAACGTGGCTGTGTTCCAGACAGAGCTGCCGCTCTCGCTCGGTGTGTGTGTGTGTGTGTGTGTGTGTGTGTGTGTGTGTGTGTGTGTGTGTGTGTGTGTGTGTGTGTGTGTGTGTGTGTGTGTGTGTGTGTGTGTCTACATATTTGTTTTCCTACCTTATCAGGACCTCAATGTCATAACAATTCACCCAAATGTCCTAACGAGGTAGTACAGTACGTGTCAACTTTTTAGAAAAGTTTATGTCCTGAAATTGTTCAAATGCTATTTTAAACCTAATGTTATGGAGTTTGAGTTGAGGTTTTAGGGGTTAGGGTTTGGGAAAATACATATTTTTCTTCTCCTGAAAGTTCACAAAAATAAAGCTGCGGGGGGGGGGAGCCCTGGTTGACAGGACCTGTCAGTGCCATTTTGACACCGGAGACAAAATAAACGGTAAATAATGGAATCCACCAACATTTCACCCAGTGTGGTGGATGAGAGCTACAAAACCCAGCCAGATGGCAGGTCACTGTGATATTACAGCAGTACAACTATTCTACGCCAGCGGTAGGAGCTCTCTGTTCTCACAGAAACATGCCAACCGAAGACAATATCATGCTTTTATCCAAAGGGACACGTTCTTCTAATCTACTGTATGTGTGTAGATTTTAGTATGTGTATGTGATCGCTGGGGGAATTGAACCGACAGCCCTGGCATTGCCAGCACCACACAGGAAAAACCTCATGATGTCCAGTTGTTGTCTCCGCTCATCGTTCAACACGTGCCTGCTATCATCAGTCTGTCCCTGTGGTTGCTCTTCCCACAACTCGACCAACCTCTCTGAAGAAGACGAGTGAAGGCCCTCCTGCTCCACAGGGCACCAGTGCGTCGTGGGGGTTTCCCTTCAGCCGTCAGCACGTGCTACTGGCCAGCATCAGCACCGAGACCCCTCAAACACTCCAGGGTACCCTTCACACACTTCTCCCGTCCTTCCCTCCACGCTCACACCAGCCCTTCCCCTCACACTCATCAGCCGCGGAGAGGAACAAGCGCAGGAGGAAATGAAACGAAACACGGACTGATCAGTGATGGTATGTGGTTTCGAGGTGGTGCTCGAGGAATGTTCTACTGTAGTCCGGGCACCAGTCTGTTTAAGCTAACATGCCACTCCCTTGTACTCCGTGTCGTGTTTAGCTGGACAGGAGTGGCAAGGAGTGGAATGAAATCTCACCAGACTGGTAACCAGACGAGTTCTACGTAGGAGCTGGGTCAGATCTGGTTTGGTTGAGGTTGGAGTTGTTCGCTTTCTGTCAGGCTCGTTGTTTGTCTTTTCTTGTTGTTGTTTTTTGTCCCGGTTATCACCTTGCTTCTCAGGCATCGCGTCGAGTAGTCCGATAACCACACACAGCTAACCCACATCAGACAGACAGCCTACAGTTTATAGTAGTCACGCCTACTCTGCGGTGCGTCTCTGTAGCAATTAGATTTCTCTCTTGGGAGTCGATGTGCCGTAACCATTGGTCATGTATGCCTGATGTCCTAATTGATATGGCCAGTAACTCACTGCTGTTACTGTCCCAGAGAAATGGCACCGTAAGTAAGACCATATCAAAGCCCCAAATCTATTTTAATCTGCTTCCGTTGGAAACACACAAGTTTAGTAGAGGCCTTCACTCTGAGACCGTTGTTGGCCTCATGCATATAGAAACACTCGTTCTCTCTGTCTTGTCTCTCTCTCTCTCTCTCTCTCTCTCTCTTTCTCTGTCTCTCTCTCTCTCTCAGCTCGGTTTTCTCTATTTTCCAGAACTGAAACTATGAGAGAGAAAACATGCCTTTAGCTTAGTCCATGAGAATCTAATCGTCAGTCTGCTCCAGTCCCCCTGAGCTACACGGGCAGTCAATGATGAATTAACGATAAACCTTCTCCTAATGTTGTTGTGTGTCTGACTTGGGTTGCGTTCCAAATGGCACCTTATTCACTTGGGCTCTGATCAAAATGGTGCATTAGGTAGGGAATAGGGTGCCATTTGGGATGCAGACTAGGCTTGGACTTGTTCGGACCGGGTGTGTGGAGACATGGAGGAATCTTTTTGCATTGCTGTTTTGTTCGTTCATTTCTCTGTTTGGTTTCCCCTTAATGTGGATCCGAATGCTGTGTGTGCAGGAATAGAAGAACGACTTGTTCTTTCCCAGCAGTCCTCTGTTTGAAAGGCTTAGTGTGCATGCAGGCAGACAGACAGGTTGGGGTTTGAAACGGCTTAGTGTGCAGACAGACAGGTTGGGGTTTGAAACGGCTTAGTGTGCAGACAGACCGGTTGGGGTTTGAAAAGGCTTAGTGTGCAGACAGACCGGTTGGGGTTTGGAGTGTTTGAGCGTCACGTCCTCAGGTGACCTGGAGGAGAGGAGATCCATTGGCTCTCAGCTTTCAAGACAACACTATTCATAGTAACAGCAATCTTTGGCAAAATGTCCCGGACTGAGAGGGACTGTGGGTAAGATCCATTCATGTGACTAGAAGATTATTAAGGTCAAATGTTTACGGTAGTAATCGCTAACGACCTTTTTCCCCCCGTTTGAATTCATATCAACGACGGGAGGCTCTGGCCTACCTAGACAGTTCTACCGACGCATAGCTAGTGCCCATATTAAGATGCTCTCTCTCTCTCTCTCTCTCTGTGGTATTTCTCTCTCGTGATAATTGGCTTCCTGGAAAACCCCCAAGGAGACACTCTTGTTGTTTATAGACAATATATTTAATGGAGCTTAATTAGAATGAAGCCGTGTTGCAGAGCAGCTGTGTACACACCGAGGGAATCTGCGAGGGGAAACCATTCAACACAATGGCAGACTTAAGAGCGAGAAATGCAGTGAGAACGACGAATCTGACTCTATAATGGCGGAATGTCTCCAGTGTTGGAGCGCAATGTTTTTTTTTTTTTTTTTTAACTCAGATGTACTTCGTTATACTGTGTGTGTGTCTCGTTCACAGACAGAATATTACCATTTGGCTCGGGGTTCTGAGATAAGTATGTGTGTTGGACTGGGACCACGAGGCCCTCACTGATCAACAAGGCTCTACATTGATGATCCAACAACCCATGGAGGTTTGGTGACTTGAGCCCATCTAGCCTGGTACTACGCTCATTGCTTGACAATAGCAACAACCATAGGAGATGGCAGGACAGCACAAACACAGCTGGGAGCACCAGGCTAAGCTACACATCACAATCACCACGAATAGGATTATAGCCACTTAGCGCCTGTTTGGGGGGGGGGGGACCAACTCACCAGTCACCACTGCCTTCCTCGTCACTACCGAGAAGGCTTACCACACCCTGGACAGTCAGCCGGTAAAAATATGATTTGTGTGATGATTCATGTGGGTCTATCCCACCTTGTTTGGTCTGTGGGGTGGTACCAATGATGATTGGGTGGTACGGAGGTTGGCTGGCTGACTGGGTAATGATGAAGTGAAAGACGTGACAGAAATCGGTTGTTTGGTTCATCATTGTATCTCTACATCTCTTACTTTTTACAATGTTCGCCAGCCAAAGGAGCCCTCCTTTTGCCAAACAAATGACTGTCAGGTTGAAAGTGTGCACCTTCGGGTAAATGAAGAGCAATATTGTGATGAGTCCTACTTTCGTCTCTCTCCAGGTCTGGTGGAGATTCTGCTGATGCACCCTCTAGATGTGGTGAAGACCAGGTACGTCGCCCTATAAAACACACACACTTTTAATCTAAATCCAATGGCTGGATGGCGGCATTCGCACGAAATTGAAAGCGCGATCCACCGCATTTAACCATGGAAAGAGTTCTGGAAATATGGCTGAATATAAACAGTGTAGTTATTCCCTCCGCAAGGCAATCTAACAAGCGAAATGCCGGTACAGGGACAAGGTGGAGTCGCAATTCAACGGCTCAGACACGAGACGAGTCTACAAGAAATCCCTACAAAAAGAAAACCAGTCACGTCACGGACACCGACGTCACGCTTCCAGACAAACTAAACACCTTCTTTGCCCGCATTGACGATAATACAGTGCCACCATCGCGGCTCACTAACAAAGACTGCGCCCTCCTCTTCTCCGTGGCCGACGTGAGTAAAATATTTAAACGTGTTAACCCTCGCAAGGTTGCTGGCCCAGACGGCATCCCTAGCCGCGTCCTCAGAGCATGCGCAGACCAGCTGGCTGGTGTATTCACGGATATATTTAATCGCTCACTATCCCAGTCTGTTGTCCCCACATACTTCAAGATGGCCACCATTGTTCCTGTACCCAAGAAGGCAAAGATAACTAAATGACTACCACCCCGTAGCACTCACTTCTGTCACCATGAAGTGCTTTGAGAGGCTAGTTAAGGATCAAGTCACCTCAACCGTACCTGTTACCCTAGACCCACTTCAATTTGCTTACCGCCCCAATAGATCCACAGACAATGCAATCACACTGCACACTGCCCTATCCCATCTGGAAAAAAGAATAGCTATGTAAGAATGCTGTTCATTGACTACAGCTCAGCATTCAACACCATAGTACCCTCCAAGCTCATCATCAAGCTAGAGGCCCTGGGTCTGAACCCTGCCCTGTGCAACTGGGTCCTGGACTTTCTGACGGGCCGCCCCCAGGTGGCGAAGGTAGGAAACAACATCTCCACTCCGCTGATCCTCAACACTGGGGCCCTACAGGGGTGTCTTCTCAGACCCTCCTGTACTCCCTGTTCACTCACGACTGCGTGGCCATGCACGCCTCCAACTCAATCATCAAGTTTGCAGACAACACAACAGTAGTAGGCCTGATTACCAACAATGACGAGACAGCCTACAGGGAGGAAGTGAGGACCCTGTGAGTATTGTGTCAGGAAAATAACCTCTCACCCAACGTCAACAAAACAAAGAGGATGATCGTGGACTTCAGGAAACAGCAGAGGGAGCAGCCCCCCATCCACATAGATGGGACAGCAGTGGAGAAGGTTGAAAGTCTTAAGTTCCTGGGCGTACACATCACGGACAAACTGAAATGGTCCACCCACACAGACAGTGTGGTGAAGAAGGCGCAACAGCGTCTCTTCAACCTCAGGAGGCTGAAGTAATTTGGCTTGTCACCCAAAACCCTGACAAAGTTCTACAGATGCACAATCAACAGGCTCCTGTCGGACTGTATCACCGCCTGGTACGGCAACTGCTCCGCCCACAACCGTAAGGCTCTCCAGAGGGTGGTGCGGTCTGCACAACGCATAACCGGGGGCAAACTACCTGCCCTCCAGGACACCTACAGCACCCGATGTCACAGGAAGGCCAAAAAGATCATCAAGGATAACAACCACCCGAGCCACTGTCTGTTCACCTCGCTATCATCCAGAAGGCGAAGTCAATACAGGTGCATTGAAGCTGGGACCGAGAGACTGAAAAACAGCTTCTATCTCAAGACCATCAGACTGCTAAATAGCAATCACTAACTCAGAGAGGCTGCCGCCTACACTGAGACCCAATCACAGGCCACTTTAATCAATAGATCACTAGTCACTTTATACAATGCCACTTTAAATAATGCCACTTTAATAATGTTTACATATCTTACATTATTCATCTCATATGTATATACTGTATCTTATATCATCTATTGCATCTTGCCTATGCTGCTCGGCCATCGCTCATCCATATATTTATATGTACATATTCTTATTCCATCCCTTTAGATTTGTGTGTATTAGGTATTTCGTTTTTGGGGAATTGTTAGAATACTTGTTAGATATTACTGCACTGTCGGAACTAGAAGCACAAGCATTTCGCTACACTCGCATTAACATCTGCTAACCAGGTGTATGTGACCAATACAGTTTGATTTGATGACAGGGTGACATTTTTTGGGTTGAATTCACGTTAGTTGACTACTTCAACCAAATGTCAATAAAAACTAGAAGTTGAAGTGATGTCTGCGCCCAGTGGGTTGGGCCTATATTCTGGAGTTTTCTCAGACCAGGGCTTTCCCCCCGCTGCTTAGCTCAGTGGGGCTGGATCTGGCCCGCACTGTATTCTCCCAGTGGTGGGCAGCATCCCATGCCAAAGCCCTAAACCATTTTGTGGAAAATGAAATGCATCATTTACCCATTCCACCCCACAATGTTTAAGTAATAAGTTTTTATGTTTTGCAAATCGCTTACATTTTTTACCTCATTATTTAATTTGATCCCATCCTTTTTTTCATGGCCTCTGGGTTGCTGCTGAAAAAGAACCAAACAGAGAAAATAAATCTGAGTGCAGTTTTGGATTTTTTTTTTTTTCTCCCTCCCTCCCTCCCTCCCTCTCTCCCCTCCCTCCCTCCCTCCCTCCCTCCCTCCCTCCCTCCCCTCCCTCCCTCCCTCCCTCCCTCCCCTCCCTCCCTCCCTCCCTCTCTCTTTCTCTCTCTCTCTCTTTCTCCCTCCCTCCCTCTCTCTTTCTCTCTCCCTCCCTCTCTCTTTCTCTTTCTCCCTCCCTCTCTCGCTCTCTCTCTCTTTTTCTCCCCTCTTTCTCCCTTCTCTCTCTTTTTCCCTCCCTTCTCTCTTTTTCTCCCTTCTCTTTCTCTCTTTTTCTCCCTTCTTTCTCCCTTCTCTTTCTCCCTCCCTCCCTCTCTCTTTCTCTTTCTCCCTCTCTCTCTCTCGCTCTCTCTCTCTTTTTCTCCCTTCTCTTTCTCTCTTTTTCTCCCTTCTCTGTCTTCCTTCTCTCTCTCTTTCTCCCCTCTCTTTCTCCCTTCTCTTTCTCTCTGCCTCTCTCTCTTGTTCTCTCTCCCTCTCTCTCTTTTTCTCTCTCTTTCTTTCCTGTCCCCCCTCTCCCTCTCACGTAACGGTGGCAGTGCTGTGAGGGTAGAGGTGTAGGAGGGTGATCAGGACCCTCACACCACAGCCACTCAGCCATCCATCCATAAACAGGTCGTGGGCTGCTACTTACGCTTTATAGTCTTTCACAGTCCCAGCAAGACCGCTGGCAAGGCCTCAACCCCTCCTGCCCTAACCCTCCGCCCTTCCCTCTGCCCTTTTCTCTCCTCCCCTCCACACCCCACCCGTCCACTCTGCTGCCGCCCTCCAAAACCCTCCCCTCCACCCGCCCTCTATAAATTCTGCTGCTTCTCTGTCATTTACAGCAGTAGTTTCTTGGTAAATAAACTTTCGAAGGCTTGCCTTTTAAAAAGTGAAGTTGGAATGGAGGCCACGACCAGAGGAGAAGAGCGAGGAGGAGTGGAAAGGCAGGAGGGATAAAAGGAGAAGGTTGTTGGAGGAATACACTCAGACACACAAACACCTCACAGACACACGGAGACTGGCCGGGCAGTGTCGTATTAGTAGATATCTGATACTCTCAAGCCTGTTGTGTGATTTACAGCCCTGTGTAGAAGTTATAGAGGGTTTATTACAGGTAAGGGCTGACCACAGCCTGTCTGTCCTCACACACAGGGGTCAGGGTTAAAAGTGCAAGAGCTATTTTCTTTGTAATGCCCTTCTTTAAAGAGCGCTAAAAGCACCCGTAAAAAACGACAGCTTTATTGAGATGTTATTGATCTGTTTTGCGCCTGTGTGTCCCCGTGTCTCTGCCTGGCCCATCAATCGGGGGGGGGGGGGCGTGTGTATGTGTGTGTGTGTGTCTCTGCCTGGCCCATCAATCGGGGGGGGGGGGGGGGGTGTGTGCCTGCCCAATCAATCAGTAGCTCTTTGGGGATCCATGTATCCATCTATGTGTTTGTCTTGTTTTCAAAGGGATTTCCCTTTTTGTCATCAGGACATTGCACTCGATGTCCCACTCGATGTCCTTATTCCAGAGGTCTCTGAATGCCGTCTTCTTTAACAGATGGAATAAACAGACAACTCTTTCTATTTTGGAACTGGATCTCCGAGCCAAGGCCAGAAATATGGAAAGTTTATTGAATCTGCCTCTTTAAACTTCAGGAGGTTTCTGGCTGCTGAAGGACAAGCTACACACACACACACACACACACACACCCACACACACACATGCTTACACACTCACACTCTCATTTTCTCTCTTTCCCTCTCTGTTTCACACACTCATTCAGAACATCTACACATTAGGTTATGCACACAGCAGAATGTACACACACTAGCTAGCTAGCTAATTGGGACCGAGAAGCAGGAGCTGAAAGCTATTAGCAGGTGGGAGGCTTGGAGCTGGCCAGGCTGACTGGTAGCTGATGAGGCCTTCAGACACACACACACCTCCACTGGGTCGGTCTCTCTCTCTCTCTCTCTCTCTCTCTCTCTCTCTCTCTCTCTCTCTCTCTCTCTCTCTCTCTCTCTCTCTCTCTCTCTCTCGTCAGCTCGTACTCTCTCTCTCTCTCTCTCGTCAGCTCGTACTCTCAGCTCTCAATCTCTCAGCTCGCACTCTCAGCTCTCAATCTCTCTCAGCTCGCTCTCTCTCAGCTCGCTCTCTCTCAGCTCACGCTCTCTCAGCTCGCACTCTCTCAGCTCTCTCTCTCTCAGCTCGCACTCTCTCAGCTCTCTCTCTCTTAGCTCGCTCTCTCTCAGCTCGCTCTCTCAGCTCGCTCTCTCTCAGCTCGCACTCTCTCAGCTCGCTCTCTCTCAGCTCGCTCTCTCTCAGCTCGCTCTCTCTCAGCTCGCTCTCTCTCAGCTCGCTCTCTCTCAGCTCGCACTCTCTCAGCTCGCACTCTCTCAGCTCTCTCTCTCAGCTCGCTCTCTCTCAGCTCGCTCTCTCAGCTCGCACTCTCTTAGCTCGCACTCTCTTAGCTCGCTCTCTCTCAGCTCGCTCTCTCTCAGCTCGCTCTCTCTCAGCTCGCACTCTCTCAGCTCGCACTCTCTCAGCTCGCACTCTCTCAGCTCGCTCTCTCTCAGCTCGCTCTCTCTCAGCTCGCTCTTTCTCAGCTCGCGCTCTCTCAGCTCTCTCTCTCTCAGCTCGCACTCTCTCAGCTCGCACTCTCTCAGCTCGCACTCTCTCAGCTCGCTCTCTCTCAGCTCGCTCTCTCTCAGCTCGCTCTCTCTCAGCTCGCTCTCTCTCAGCTCGCTCTCTCTCAGCTCGCTCTCTCTCAGCTCGCTCTCTCTCAGCTCGCTCTCTCTCAGCTCGCTCTCTCTCAGCTCGCTCTCTCTCAGCTCGCTCTCTCTCAGCTCGCTCTCTCTCAGCTCGCTCTCTCTCAGCTCGCTCTATTTTCTTTCTTGCTCTCTCTATTTTCTTTCTTGCTCTCTCTCTCAGCCAGGCCAGGCATGGCTCTTATTAGGGCCTGGCTGGTTAGCTCCTGCTCCTGTCTTTAATGTCCACTGGCCCAAATTGGACTTCAGGCGACTGGAGTAAATTAAGTTTTTTCCACCGAGCCGCCAAACATGAAAAATCAAAGGGATTTTTAATGGACTTTCTCTTCTGAAGGGGGGAAACCTGACAAAATATGTACCTGAGAATTCATGTTTACTCATTTTCCCAAAATGAGGGCCCACTCCCATCNGTCTGGTATATGACCACATATCTTTAACATACACAGTGACTCAAATAATAGGCCTTTCTGTCTCTCGTAGACAAACCTTTCCCATTCAACAAGATTTGAGCAATGAGCTTTTCAGGACAGAAATGACGTAGTGATCACTCAGTCAGAATAATGTATTTATTTGTATCTATTTATTTTCCCTTCGATAAAGAAAGATAAGAGATGAGAGCAAGGGGTTGTGGAACTCAAGGCTGGCTGTTAGCAGATGCTGCTGCCTGTGTCCTGTGTTGTTTTGGTTGGCCTCCCTGGGGTTTTTACTGGCTAGCCCTAGTTCTGACCCCTGTTACACACACACACACTCTCTCTTTTTCTTGCTCATCTCTCTCTCTGCTCTTTCTCAGCTCTTTGTCTCAGCTCTTTATCAGCTCTCTCTCTCTCTCAGCTCTCTCTCTCAGCTCTCTCTCTCAGCTCTCTCTCTTGCTCTCTCTCAGCTCTCTTGTTCTCTCTCAGCTCTTTCTCAGCTCTCTCTCAGCTCTTTCTCTCAGCTCTCTCTCTCTTTCTCTCTCAGCTCTCTCTAGCTCTGACCCTCGTATCCAGTAATTACCGTCTACGTGTCTCACATTTGAGTGAGTGTTGCAGTTGTACAGATAGTAAACTGTGGATTACCCCTGTCCGGAACCCTCCCGCCACTCCTCCTGAACTCAGTATCCGTAGGACGAGGAATGTGGCCATTGTCGGCGTGTTCGCGTGTATGGGCATACTCCACAGAGACAGTGGGGCTGCGTGGTTGTGCCGTTACAGCCCCCCATTAACCTGGAAAGCACCTAGTTACATGGTTCACGGGCTGGTCTCAGCTCACTTGGAGGTAACAAAGGGTGTCGGGCGGCGCTCTGGGCAGGGGGGCGGTGGGGGGGGGGGGGGGGGGGGGGGGGGGGTGCTCCGGGGCTGGGCCATCTGACTCTGATCAGGCAGGTCGCTAGGCTGGCCGGCCCGACGCTGGGACCCTGGGCCGCTACTCCCTCATTAGAGAGGACTAAACACATACACACAGAGGGAGAGAGACACGCATGTATGTACACACTCACACAAGCACATTAGAGAGGACTAAAGAGCCGACAGCTCCCTTCATGTTAGGATCCTGTTGCATTATAGGCCCCACCCTCTGCATATACACTACCAGTCAAAAGTTTGGACACCTACTCATTCAAGGGGTTTTCTTTATATTTTACTATTTTCTACATTGTAGAATAATAGTGAAGACATCAAAGAGATCAATAGTATCAAAGACATCAATATTAGTGATGTTAGTCTGGGGATGTTGGCCATCATTGAGTTCCCACATATGCTGAGCACTTGTTGGCTGCTTTTCCTTCACGCTGCAGTCCAATTCATCTCAAACCATCTCAATTGGGTTGAGGTTGGGTGATTGTGGAGGCCAGGTCATCTGATGCAGCACTCCATCACTCTCCTTCTTGGTCAAATAGCCCTTACACAGCCTGGAGGTGTGTTTTGGGTCATTGTCAGGTTGAAAAACAAATGACAGTCCCACTAAGCGCAAACCAGATGTGATGGCATATCGCTGCATTATGCCGTGGTAGCCGTGCTGGTTAAGTGTGCCTTAAATTATAAATAAATCACTGACAGTGTCACCATCAAAGCACCCCCACACCATCACACCTCCTCCTCCATGCTTCACGGTGGGAAGCACACATGCGGAGATCATCCGTTCACCTACTCTGCGTCTCACAAAGACACGACGGTTGGAATCAAAAATCTCAAATTTTGACTCATCAGACGGAAGGACAGATTTCCACCGGTCTAATGTCGATTGCTTGTGTTTCTTGGCCCAAGCAAGTCTCTTCTTTTTATTGGTGTCCTTTAGTAGTGGTTTCTTTGCAGCAATTTGACCATGAAGGCCTGATTCACACAGTCTCCTCTGAACACGTCACGCCCTGACCTTAGTTATCTTTGTTTTCTTTATTATTTTGGTTACGTCAGGGTGTGACGAGGGTGGTTAGTTTAGTTTTTGTATTGTCTAGGGGTTTTTGTATGTCTAGGGGTTGTTGTAAGTCTAGGTGTTTATATGTCTATGGTTGCCTAGATTGGTTCTCAATCAGAGGCAGCTGTTTATCGTTGTCTCTGATTGGGGACCATATTTAGGTAGCCATATTCCTTGGGTAGTTTGTGGGTTCTTATTCTATGTTTAGTTGCCTGTCTGCACTTCTCATATATGCTTCACGGTTCGTCCTTATATACCCCTCTCCCTGTCCTTATATACCCCTCTCCCTGTCCTTATATACAGGGGCAGCAGGTAGCCTAGTGGTTAGAGCGTTGGGCCAGTAACCAGAAGGTTGCTAGATCAAATCCCCGAACTGACACGGTAAAAATATGTCGTTCTGCCCCTGAACAAGGCAGTTAACCAACTGTTCCCCGGTAGGCCGTCATTGTAAATAACAATTTGCTATTAACTGACTTGCTTAGTAAAATAAAGGTTAAAGAAAAAATATATATACCCCTCTCCCTGTGACATAAGTATGGAAGCAAAAACCCTCTAAGTATATCTTTCTTAGATTCTTAGGAGTCTGGATAGTTAAGCTTCACTCACCGTGAGTAACAAACACACACACACACACACACACTCTCTCACCAGTCCAGCAGAGACACAACTCTGGTCCCTGATTAGAAAAACCTGGGGTTACCCCTTGCCTCACGACGGTATCCATGACAACTCAGCCTCCATTTGATCCCAGCATGGATGCAAGTATGTCTCTGCTTGAAGGCTAGTGGATAACAATCTTTGACGAGGGCCTTTGACAGATGACGTCCTGTCCTGTAAGTAACGTGTGTGTGTGTCCGCACGTATATAGACACAGCCTGGGGCTTATTCTCTCCTCCCCCTCTCACCCCCGACTGCTGTGTGAACCCTGCTGCCCTCCTGGAGGAATCCCTGACACGGTGCTCAAACAACAGGCCACAAAAGCTCTGAGGGGCCGATAGCTGATCCTTCCTTGTAAAGGAACACGCAGGTCAGCAGCAGTCAAGTCTCCTCCTGAACCTCTATACCCTGAAAGACTCCTCAACGAGAGTCCCCTCTGACGGTGTGGAAGACGCCGTCTCGAGCCCCCTTCACCCACGTCGTGGAGTCAATACGGACCATTTAGAGGAGGGAGAAGGCGTTGCTACTTACAGTATCTTGTGTGTGTGTGTGTGTGTGTGTGTGCGTGTGCGTGTGCGTGTGCGTGTGCGTGTGCGCGCGTGTGCGTGTGCGTGTGAGAAATGTACTTCCGCTCTCCTCGTGTTCAATGCCCCTGCACTGCGACTCATCCCTGCCTCTGCCACTCTTCCCCTCCTAACCCAACGGACCGCCCAGTAAGCTCACTACATAACACCTGCCTCTTCCTCCATCTGTGGACCTTATCCACTCATGTCTGGCGTGATCTGATCATATATCCGGCCTGTTATTTCAAGAGAATCGCCGGTTGCATTTCTTACTTGCGTCCTAGTTGGTTTGACTGTCTTTGCCTATGAAGTAGCATCCACTAGGCCTATGTTTGAGGAAGGTAACTGGATGGATAGCTACTGTCATCTTCGTCCGATCCTCTCCTTGCTGCAGCGCTGCAGGCCAGTCCTGTCTCTCCCGTGGATCTCCCACTAGCTCTACTTACTTCCCTGTTGCTGCTCCTGCCACTACACATGATGACCGGGTGTTTAACAGGACCGCTACCTAGGAGGTGTCAGAGTCACAAACACCTCAACGCATTATGTTACAAAGATTGAATTGTTTAAATACTACAACTGCGTCTGAAATGAGCCGTTTTAGAGTGGCAGTACGGGACTTGATGGAAACTCATTTGTTCCAGCGTCTTCGGGGACGCCTGGAGGCATCTGGAACCTTCTTCACATTTCTCCTCTCTCTCTCTCTCTCTCTCACACACACACGCACACACACACACACACACACACACGCACACACACACACAAAGCGCTGGGCCTTGGGAGGCAGGGGAGAGAGGAGAAGAAGGGATAGTCATCGGCAGTAATATAGAGGCTCGGGTTTCGCCAAGGACCAAGGAAACGCGTAGGAAAGTTGTCTTCTGTCCGGAGAGCGTGTGCGTCTGTGTGCGCGGGCGTGCGTTCTAGCCAAGTCACCCCCGCTGTCGGAGAAGTCTCCAAAACCACGCAGCGTTTCCTCACTTCAAAGTGGTGCTTACTTTCCTGTCCTTTGAGCTGGGGCTAGTATGTTCTGTGCTATCTCTAGAGATCCTGGCTTGTGCTCGGCACTTATTCTCTTGCTTTGATCTCCTCTCGCTCAACCTGTAACTTCCACGTATTTTCAAGAAGTTCAGTACTTACTATGACTGTGATATGTGGTTAAGATAGCTAGGTGGTTGTCTCACTCACGTAGCCATCTTAAGTGCGACTTAAATGTGAGTCGCCCCTGGATACGAGCGTCTGCTGAATGGTTGGAATGTAAATGTCAAATGTTCAGCATGGTAGGCGAAACATCATCGGCATGGTGGGTTTTGAGCTCGGATATTCGTTTTCTGCTCTTTCTGTTGACATTGGTTCAAAAAGGGATGTTCACGGACACCACTGAAGCTCTTTATTGTCCTATTCCTCTACTACTACTAGTTGACCCTTCTATCACCCATCTTCGGGTCTCTCGTCAGCTAGTTTTATGCCGTACTTCCTGCCCAGAAGTCTGATCAGCACAGTGTGATCCAAGGGCCGAGGGGTCACAGTACATGAGGAGAAGACATCTGGGTCCCAGGGAGAGAGAGAGAGAGGTAGCTTCACCAGCCTGATCACTAGAAGTAGACTTCGATTTCGGACGTTTGGAAAAGGTCAACGCAACGTCGATATATGCCTTCCTCGGTACAGAGAAACGGTTGCCCAGGACTGGGCGTGAACACTGTGATGCCCGGAGCACGCAGACTAGACCACTGCGCCACCACAGTTCACAATTATCTAGCAAGCTGTAACAATACCTGATGATAGTAGACGGAAACAACGCTTTGTTTTTCATTATTTTGTTTTAAGCCTTCCCCAAACCATAGCCTGAAACTTCACCACTCAGAATTAATGACTAAACTGTTAAACATTTGAGTTGTTTCTGTTTCAACCCTGTGACCACGAGGAATGAATGCGTCTCGAAAAGATGTTTACCCAAAATACGTTGAATTTCGAAGGGAAATGATGAGATCATGTTGAGCTTGCCGTTGAAGAACCACAGGAGTCATGTTTATCTGAACTCACACACACACACATTCACACACACATACAGTATATATACACATACACATACACACACACACACACACACTCACAGTATATGAGTAGACATCTGGGTCCCAGCCATGGACTGAGGTAGCATCTCAGTGGGGATCCAGACCAGTCAAGTTTATCTGTGTGAGAAGTAAAGAGAAGAAGCCCCAGTAGGAGACAGGGTTAGGGCCAGTAGGAGACAGGGTTAGTAGGAGACAGGGTTAGGGCCAGTAGGAGACAGGGTTAGTAGGAGACAGGGTTAGGGCCAGTAGGAGACAGGGTTAGGGCCAGTAGGAGACAGGGTTAAGGTCAGTAGGAGACAGGGTTAGGGCCAGTAGGAGACAGGGTTAGCCCCAGTAGGAGACAGGGTTAGGGCCAGTAGAAGACAGGGTTAGTAGGAGACAGGGTTAGTAGGAGACAGGGTTAGGGCCAGTAGGAGACAGGGTTAAGGTCAGTAGGAGACAGGGTTAAGGTCAGTAGGAGACAGGGTTAGGGCCAGTAGGAGACAGGGTTAGTAGGAGACAGGGTTAGGGCCAGTAGGAGACAGGGTTAAGGTCAGTAGGAGACAGGGTTAGGGCCAGTAGGAGACAGGGTTAGTAGGAGACAGGGTTAGTAGGAGACAGGGTTAGGGCCAGTAGGAGACAGGGTTAGTAGGAGACAGGGTTAGTAGGAGACAGGGTTAGTAGAAGACAGGGTTAAGGTCAGTAGGAGACAGGGTTAAGGTCAGTAGGAGACAGGGTTAATAGGAGACAAGGTTAGGGCCAGTAGGAGACAGGGTTAAGGTCAGTAGGAGACAGGGTTAGGGTCAGTAGGAGACAGGGTTAGGGCCAGTAGGAGACAGGGTTAGGGCCAGTATGAGACAGGGTTAGGGCCAGTAGGAGACAGGGTTAGGGCCAGTAGGAGACAGGGTTAGGGCCAGTAGGAGACAGGGCCAGTAGGAGACAGGGTTAGGGCCAGTAGGAGACAGGGTTAGGGCCAGTAGGAGACAGGGCCAGTAGGAGACAGGGTTAGTAGGAGACAGGGTTAGGGCCAGTAGGAGACAGGGTTAGTAGGAGACAGGGTTAGGGCCAGTAGGAGACAGGGTTAGTAGGAGACAGGGTTAGGGCCAGTAGGAGACAGGGTTAGGGCCAGTAGGAGACAGGGTTAGGGCCAGTAGGAGACAGGGTTAGGGCCAGTAGGAGACAGGGTTAGGGCCAGTAGGAGACAGGGTTAGGGCCAGTAGGAGACAGGGTTAGGGCCAGTAGGAGACAGGGTTAGGGCCAGTAGGAGACAGGGTTAGGGCCAGTAGAAGACAGGGTTAGGGCCAGTAGCAGACAGGGCCAGTAGGAGACAGGGTTAGGGCCAGTAGGAGACAGGGTTAAGGTCAGTAGGAGACAGGGTTAGGGCCAGTAGGAGACAGGGTTAGCCCCAGTAGGAGACAGGGTTAGGGCCAGTAGAAGACAGGGTTAGTAGGAGACAGGGTTAGTAGGAGACAGGGTTAGGGCCAGTAGGAGACAGGGTTAAGGTCAGTAGGAGACAGGGTTAAGGTCAGTAGGAGACAGGGTTAGGGCCAGTAGGAGACAGGGTTAGTAGGAGACAGGGTTAGGGCCAGTAGGAGACAGGGTTAAGGTCAGTAGGAGACAGGGTTAGGGCCAGTAGGAGACAGGGTTAGTAGGAGACAGGGTTAGTAGGAGACAGGGTTAGGGCCAGTAGGAGACAGGGTTAGTAGGAGACAGGGTTAGTAGGAGACAGGGTTAGTAGAAGACAGGGTTAAGGTCAGTAGGAGACAGGGTTAAGGTCAGTAGGAGACAGGGTTAATAGGAGACAAGGTTAGGGCCAGTAGGAGACAGGGTTAAGGTCAGTAGGAGACAGGGTTAGGGTCAGTAGGAGACAGGGTTAGGGCCAGTAGGAGACAGGGTTAGGGCCAGTATGAGACAGGGTTAGGGCCAGTAGGAGACAGGGTTAGGGCCAGTAGGAGACAGGGTTAGGGCCAGTAGGAGACAGGGCCAGTAGGAGACAGGGTTAGGGCCAGTAGGAGACAGGGTTAGGGCCAGTAGGAGACAGGGCCAGTAGGAGACAGGGTTAGTAGGAGACAGGGTTAGGGCCAGTAGGAGACAGGGTTAGTAGGAGACAGGGTTAGGGCCAGTAGGAGACAGGGTTAGTAGGAGACAGGGTTAGGGCCAGTAGGAGACAGGGTTAGGGCCAGTAGGAGACAGGGTTAGGGCCAGTAGGAGACAGGGTTAGGGCCAGTAGGAGACAGGGTTAGGGCCAGTAGGAGACAGGGTTAGGGCCAGTAGGAGACAGGGTTAGGGCCAGTAGGAGACAGGGTTAGGGCCAGTAGGAGACAGGGTTAGGGCCAGTAGAAGACAGGGTTAGGGCCAGTAGCAGACAGGGCCAGTAGGAGACAGGGTTAAGGCCAGTAGGAGACAGGGTTAGGGCCAGTAGGAGACAGGGTTAGGGCCAGTAGGAGACAGGGTTAGGGCCAGTAGGAAACAGGGTTAGGGCCAGTAGGAGACAGGGTTAGGGCCAGTAGGAGACAGGGTTAGGGCCAGTAGGAGACAGGGTTAGGGCCAGTAGGAGACAGGGTTAGGGCCAGTAGGAGACAGGGCCAGTAGGAGACAGGGTTAAGGCCAGTAGGAGACAGGGTTAGGGCCAGTAGGAGACAGGGTTATGGCCAGTAGGAGACAGGGTTAGGGCCAGTAGGAGACAGGGTTAGTAGGAGACAGGGTTAGGGCCAGTAGGAGACAGGGCCAGTAGGAGACAGGGTTAGGGCCAGTAGGAGACAGGGCCAGTAGGAGACAGGGTTAGGGAAAGTAGGAGACAGGGTCAGTAGGAGACAGGGCCAGTAGGAGACAGGGCCAGTAGGAGACAGGGCCAGTAGGGGACAGGGCCAGTAGGAGACAGGGTTAAGGCCAGTAGGAGACAGGGTTAGGGCCAGTAGGAGACAGGGTTAGGGCCAGTAGGAGACAGGGTTAGTAGGAGACAGGGTTAGGGCCAGTAGGAGACAGGGCCAGTAGGAGACAGGGTTAAGGCCAGTAGGAGACAGGGTTAGGGCCAGTAGGAGACAGGGTTAGGGCCAGTAGGAGACAGGGTTAGGGCCAGTAGGAGACAGGGTTAGTAGGAGACAGGGTTAGGGCCAGTAGGAGACAGGGCCAGTAGGAGACAGGGCCAGTAGGAGACAGGGCCAGTAGGAGACAGGGTTAGGGCCAGTAGGTGACAGGGTTAGGGCCAGTAGGAGACAGGGTTAGTAGGAGACAGGGTTAGTAGGAGACAGGGCCAGTAGGAGACAGGGTTAGGGCCAGTAGGAGACAGGGTTAGGGCCAGTAGGAGACAGGGTTAGGGCCAGTAGGAGACAGGGTTAGGGCCAGTAGGAGACAGGGTTAGTAGGAGACAGGGTTAGTAGGAGACAGGGTTAGTAGGAGACAGGGTTATTAGGAGACAGGGTTAAGGTCAATAGGAGACAGGGTTAAGGTCAGTAGGAGACAGGGTTATGGCCAGTAGGAGACAGGGTTATGGCCAGTCGGAGACAGGGTTAGGGCCAGTCGGAGACAGGGTTAGGGCCAGTAGGAGACAGGGTTAAAGTCAGTAGGAGACAGGGCCAGTAGGAGACAGGGTTAGGGCCAGTAGGAGACAGGGTTAAGGTCAGTAGGAGACAGGGTTAAGGTCAGTAGGAGACAGGGTTAAGGTCAGTAGGAGACAGGGTTAAGGTCAGTAGGAGACAGGGTTAAGGTCAGTAGGAGACAGGGTTAGGGCCAGTAGGAGACAGGGCCAGTAGGAGACAGGGCCAGTAGGAGACAGGGCCAGTAGGAGACAGGGCCAGTAGGAGACAGGGTTAGGGCCAGTAGGAGACAGGGTTAGGGCCAGTAGGAGAGAGGGTTAGGGCCAGTAGGAGACAGGGTTAGTAGGAGACAGGGATAAGGTCAGTAGGAGACAGGGTTAGGGCCAGTAGGAGACAGGGCCAGTAGGAGACAGGGCCAGTAGGAGACAGGGCCAGTAGGAGACAGGGTTAGGGTCAGTAGGAGACAGGGCCAGTAGGAGACAGGGTTAGGGCCAGTAGGAGACAGGGCCAGTAGGAGACAGGGTTAGGGTCAGTAGGAGACAGGGCCAGTAGGAGACAGGGTTAGGGCCAGTTGGAGACAGGGCCAGTTGGAGACAGGGCCAGTAGGAGACAGGGCCAGTAGGAGACAGGGTCAGTAGGAGACAGGGTTAGGGCCAGTAGGAGACAGGGCCAGTAGGAGACAGGGTTAGGGTCAGTAGAGGACAGGGTTAGGGCCAGTAGGAGACAGGGCCAGTAGGAGACAGGGTTAGGGTCAGTAGGAAACAGGGTTAGGGTCAGTAGGAGACAGGGTTAGGGAGACAGGGCCAGTAGGAGACAGGGCCAGTAGGAGACAGGGTTAGGGTCAGTAGGAGACAGGGCCAGTAGGAGACAGGGTTAGGGCCAGTAGGAGACAGGGCCAGTAGGAGACAGGGTTAGGGTCAGTAGGAGACAGGGCCAGTAGGAGACAGGGTTAGGGCCAGTTGGAGACAGGGCCAGTAGGGGACAGGGCCAGTAGGAGACAGGGTCAGTAGGAGACAGGGTTAGGGCCAGTAGGAGACAGGGCCAGTAGGAGACAGGGTTAGGGTCAGTAGAGGACAGGGTTAGGGCCAGTAGGAGACAGGGCCAGTAGGAGACAGGGTTAGGGTCAGTAGGAAACAGGGTTAGGGTCAGTAGGAGACAGGGTTAGGGCCAGTAGGAGACAGGGTTAAGGCCAGTAGGAGACAGGGTTAAGGCCAGTAGGAGACAGGGTTAGGGCCAGTAGGAGACAGGGTTAGGGCCAGTAGGAGACAGGGTTAGGGCCAGTAGGAGACAGGGTTAGGGCCAGTAGGAGACAGGGTTAGGGCCAGTAGGAGACAGGGTTAGGGCCAGTAGGAGACAGGGTTAGGGCCAGTAGGAGACAGGGTCAGTAGGAGACAGGGCCAGTAGGAGACAGGGTTAGGACCAGTAGGAGACAGGGTTAAGGTCAGTAGGAGACAGGGTTAGGGCCAGTAGGAGACAGGGTTAGGGCCAGTAGGAGACAAGGTTAAGGTCAGTAGGAGACAGGGTTAAGGCCAGTAGGAGACAGGGTTAGGGCCAGTAGGAGACAGGGTTAGGGCCAGTAGGAGACAGGGTTAAGGTCAGTAGGAGACAAGGTTAAGGTCAGTAGGAGACAGGGTTAAGGCCAGTAGGAGACAGGGTTAGGGCCAGTAGGAGACAGGGTTAGGGCCAGTAGGAGACAGGGTTAGGGCCAGTAGGAGACAGGGTTAGGGCCAGTAGGAGACAGGGTTAGGGCCAGTAGCAGACAGGGTTAGGGCCAGTAGGAGACAGGGTTAGGGCCAGTAGGAGACAGGGTTAGGGCCAGTAGGAGACAGGGTTAGGGCCAGTAGGAGACAGGGTTAGGGCCAGTAGGAGACAGGGTTAGGGCCAGTAGGAGACAGGGTTAGGGCCAGTAGGAGACAGGGTTAGGGCCAGTAGGAGACAGGGTTAGGGCCAGTAGGAGACAGGGTTAGGGCCAGTAGGAGACAGGGTTAGGGCCAGTAGGAGACAGGGTTAGGGCCAGTAGGAGACAGGGTTAGGGCCAGTAGGAGACAGGGTTAGGGCCAGTAGGAGACAGGGTTAGGGCCAGTAGGAGACAGGGTTAGGGCCAGTAGGAGACAAGGCCAGTAGGAGACAGGGTTAGGGCCAGTAGGAGACAGGGTTAGGGCCAGTAGGAGACAGTGTAAAGGTGTCTAGGCAAACCAAACGAGTGTGCTCACATACTCCCTTAAAAGACCTTCGCTTGAAAAACAAGAAAACAGTGGCAATTGTACTGTTTGTCCATTTGAGACACCGTATACACTTCCTCAAAAAGATAATCTGTCATAAATATTTACATTTTTTGCCTAGGATTTCTCCTTGAGAACATGTCCATGAATACGAGTCTTCTGTCGTTAAATGACAACAAAGACTTTATTGAAGAATCCCTACTGTTGACCAATCACCGACGAAGGGGCGTAGACTTCGGCTTGCCGCAAGACATTTTTTGTGTGCCCGAACAACCGAGAGAGAAAAACTTACCGAAGTCCTAAATGAACAAAAACGTCACAAAATGCCATCGTAATATATGCACAAACTCTTCGGAACGGTTTCGGCTGGGAAGCACGCGGACACCTTTAGTAGAAAAAAGGGTTAGGGTTAGGGGCAGTGGGAGGCAGCGGTAGTAGTCATGTCATGGAGATGTCATGGCTGTGAATATGTGAACAACTGTAATAGCCACCCTCCCTACCTCCTGTATAACGTGGAGGCCTTCATGACCTGGGTTACGTCCACATACGTGGTCACGCATGGAGGCTCGTACACGTACAATATACGCTTTCTGTCTGTGACGCACTCTTTCTCTCTTACCTCTCTCTCTACCTCTCTACCGCTCTACCTCTCTCTCTCTCTCTCTACCTTTCTCTCTACCTCTCTCTCTCTCTACCTCTCTTACCTCTCTCTCTCTACCTCTACCTCTTTTACCTCTCTCTCTCTCTCTCTCTACCTCTCTCTCTACCTCTCTACCTCTCTCTCTCTCCCTACATTTCTCTCTACCTCGCTAGTCTCTCTCTCTCTCTCTCTCTCTCTCTACCTTTCTCTCTACCTCTCTACCTCTCTCTCTCTCTCGCTCTCTCGTTCTCTCTCTCTCTCTCTCTCTCTCTTTCTCTCTCGCTCTCTCGCTCTCTCGCTCTCTCGCTCTCTCGCTCTCTCGCTCTCTCTCTCTCTCTCGCTCTCTGGTCCAGTGTGCCTGTGGTGCAGGTGAAACCCAACCTGGTCCAGACAAAACCCTGGAGTCCGGCCGGGGTCACAAGTGCCATGACTTTATCACTTCCTTTCTCTTCTCTTTTCTCCTCTCCTACTCTCATCTCTCATCTTCCCCCTCTTTTTCTTTATCTCTTTCCCACCAAAGGATCGGCTTTATTGGCCTCCTCTTCCTTTACCCCCCCCCCCCCCTCTCCCTCTCTCTCTCTCCACTAGCAGTTTGTCAAGGAAATAACGACTTTTATTCCCGAATGGGATTTACAGTAGTCTTATTACTTTTCCTTGTTGTTGACTTTTTAAAATCTATCACTTTAAGGTGTGCACGTCTCCTGGAATTATCATCTAACTTTATGAGCACTGAGAAGAAGATAAGGCCGTAATCCATTGCTACATAGCGGACATCCTGTAAAGATGTCACTATATCTGCATGTATTCACGTCGTTTAACTAGCTCTACACTAAGCAATTTGGTCAGTACAGTAACATCGTGATTTATCCAGGCAATCTCTCAGCGGATGTTAGAGGAACCATTTTGTTTTGGTCTCTCCCTTCCTGCTCTGACGAGCGATTGGTCCTCCCTACCCGGGGCTCTGATTGGATGCTGCCCCACCCTCTGTGTTCCATGTTGTATCATTTTAGGTTAGAAAGCTGATCTGTCCTTAACCTCATGTACCGATGCTATGGACTTGTGCCGTCTTTATGATCTCCCTCATTAAAATTAACTGTCTGGCTGTAAAAAAATGATTTCCTTTTAATGCTGCCTTCTGGATTCTCTTATGCACTTCAGATCTCAGATGATGGATAACCAACAGAGTGACTCTCTTCGGGTCTCTGTCTTCTCTCTCTCTCTCGCCCTCTCTTTCTGCCTCTCTCTCTCCCTCTCTTTCTGCCTCTCTCTCTCCCTCTCTTTCTGCCTCTCTCTCCCTCTCTGCCTTTCTCTCTCTCTTTCTGTCTCTCTCTTTCTGTCTCTCTCTTTCTCTCTCCCTCTCTCTCTCTTTCTGCCTCTCTCTCTCTCTCACTCTCTGTCTCTCTCTCTCTCTCTTTCTGCCTCTCTCTCTCCCTCTCTGTCTCTCTCTCTCTCTCTTTCTGCCTCTCTCTCTCTTCCAATTTTTCTCCACCACTCATTTACTCTTTACACTCTGTCGTGCACGAAGGTGTAAGCTAACAGACCAGGAATGGGACTCTGGGACTGGCTCTATAGCAAACTGTCCACATAGATACCAACAAACAACCACTATCTGACGCTAAACTATTAAAACATTTACGATGGAGAACATGACGTATTTTCTAATCTTAGATGTAATAAATATAGGGCTCTGTAACTATTTACATCATAAAACCATCGTATTTATTATTTTCAATGAATATTTGGGATAGAAGGGGTTTGAAGTGCTAAATGTCATTTATGGGAGAGACTGAGAGCCCCCTCCCCCCTCTCTTCTCTCTTCCCCTCCCCTCCTCTTCACTCTCCTCCCCTCCTCTCCTCTCTCCTCCCCCCTCTCCTCTCTCCTCCCTCCTCTCCTCTCTCCTCACCTCCTCTCCTTACCTCCTCTCTCCTCACCTCCTCTCCTATCCTCTCCTCACCTCCTCTCTCCTCCCCTCCTCTCCTATCCTCTCCTCACCTCCTCTCTCCTCCCCTCCTCTCCTCTCTCCTCACCTATCCTCCTCTCCTCTCTCCTCCCCTCCTCTCCTCTCTCCTCCCCTTCTCACCTCCTCCCCTCCTCACCTCCTCTCCTCCTCTCCTCTCTCCTCACCTCCTCCCCTCACCTCTCTCCTCACCTATCCTCCCCTCCTCTCCTCTCTCCTCACCTATCCTCCGCTCCTCTCCCCTCACCTATCCTTCCCTCCTCTCCTCTCTCCTCACCTATCCTTCCCCCACCTCCTCTCTCCTCACCTATCCTCCTCTCCTCTCTCCTCACCTATCCTCCCTTCCTCTCCTCTCTCCTCACCTATCCTCCCCTCCTCTCCTCTCTCCTCACCTATCCTCCCCTCCTCTCCTCTCTCCTCACCTATCCTCCCCTCACCTCACCTATCCTCCCCTCACCTCCTCTCTCCTCACCTATCCTCCCCTCTCCTCTCTCCTCACCTGTCCTCTCCTCCTCACCTATCCTCCCTTCTCTCCTCTTGCCTCACCTCCTCTCCTCTCTCCTCACCTCCTCTCCTCTCTCCTCACCTCTTCTCTCCTTACCTCTCCTCCCCTCCTCTCCTCACCTATCCTCCTCTCCTCTCCTCTCTCCTCCCCTCCCCTCCTCACCTCCTCTCCTCACCTCCTCACCTCCTCTCCTCACCTCCTCTCTTCCTCTACTCACCTCCTCTCCTCCTCTCCTCTCTCCTCACCTCCTCTCCTTCTCTCCTCTCTCCTCACCTATCCTCCCCTCCTCTCCTCTCTCCTCTCTCCTCACCTATCCTCCCCTCTACTCCCCTCTACTCTCTCCTCACCTATCCTCCCCTCCTCTCCTCTCTCCTCAACTATCCTTCCTCCTCTCCTCACCTATCCTCCCCTCCCTTCCTCTCTCCTCACCTCCTCTCCTCCTCTCCTCACCTATCCTCCCCTCCCCTCCTCTCCTCTCTCCTCACCTATCCTCCTCTCCTCTCTCCTCACCTATCCTCCTCTCCTCTCTCCTCACCTATCCTCCTCTCCTCTCTCCTCACCTATCTTTCCCTTCTCTCCTCTCTCCTCACCTATCTTTCCCTTCTCTCCTCTCTCCTCACCTATCTTTCCCTTCTCTCCTCTCTCCTCACCTATCCTCCCCTCCTCTCCTCTCTCCTCACCTTTCCTCCCCTCCTCTCCTCTCTCCTCACCTATCCTCCCCTCCTCTCTACTCCTCACCTATCCTCGCCTCCTCTCCTCTCTCCTCACCTATCCTCCCCTCCTCTCCTCTCTCCTCACCTATCCTCCCCTCCTCTCCTCTCTCCTCACCTGTCCTGTCCTCCTCACCTATCCTCCTCTCCTCTTGCCTCTCCTCCTTTCCTCTCTCCTCACCTATCCTCCCCTCCTCTCCTCTCTCCTCACCTCTTCTCTCCTTACCTCTCCTTCCCTCCTCTCCTCACCTATCCTCCCCTCCCCTCCTCTCCTCTCTCCTCCCCTCCTCTCCTCACCTCCTCTCCTCTTCTCCTCACCTCCTCTCTTCCTCTACTCACCTCCTCTCCTCTCACCTCACCTCCTCTCCTTCTTTCCTCTCTCCTCACCTATCCTCCCCTCCTCTCCTCTCTCCTCACCTATCCTCCCCTCTACTCCCCTCTACTCTCTCCTCACCTATCCTCCCCTCACCTCCACTCTCCTCAACTATCCTTCCTCTCTCCTCACCTCCTCCCCTCCTCTCCTCTCTCCTCACCTATCCTCCTCACCTATCCTCCTCTCCTCTCTCCTCACCTATCCTCCTCTCCTCTCTCCTCACCTCCTCTCCTTCTCTCTACCCGACTCCTCATCTAAACTCCTCTCTCCTCATCTATCCTCTCATCTAATCTCCTCTCTCCTCACCTATCCTCCTCTCCTCTCTCCTCACCTATCCTCTCCTTCTCTCTACCCGACTCCTCATCTAAACTCCTCTCTCCTCACCTATCCTCTCATCTAATCTCCTCTCTCCTCCCCTCCTCTCATCTCTCCTCACCTCTTCTCTCCTTACCTCTCCTCCCCTCCCCTCCTCTCCTCTCTCCTCCCCTCCTCTCCTCTCTCCTCCCCTCCTCTCCTCTCTCCACCTCTCCTCTCCTTCTCTCCTCACCTCCTCTCCTCCTCACCTCCTCACCTCCTCTCCTCCTCTCCTCCTCTCCTCCTCTCCTCCTCTTCTCACCTCCTCTCTTCCTCTACTCACTCTTCTCTCCTCCACTTCTCTCCTTCTTTTCTCTCTCCTCACCTATCCTCCCCTCCTCTCCTCTCTCTTCTCTCCTCACCTCTACTCTCTCCTCACCTATCCTCCCCTCACCTCCACTCTCCTCAACTATCCTTCCTCCTCTCCTCACCTATCCTCCCCTCCTTTCCTCTCTCCTCACCTCCTCTCCTCCTCTCCTCTCTCCTCACCTATCCTCCCCTCCTTTCCTCTCTCCTCACCTCCTCCACTCCTCTCCTCTCCTCTCTCCTCACCTATCCTCCCCTCACCTCCTCTCTACTCACCTATCCTCCCCTCCTCTCCTCTCTCCTCACCTATCCTCCCCTCCCCTCCTGTCCTCTCTCCTCACCTATCCTCCCCTCCTCTCCTCCCCTCCTCTCCTCTCACCTATCCTCCCCTCCTCTCCTCACCTATCCTCCTCTCCTCTCTCCTCACCTATCCTCCCCTCCTCTCCTCTCTCCTCACCTATCTTTCCCTCCTCTCCTCCCTCCTCTCCTCTCTCCTCACCTATCCTCCCCTCCTCACCTATCCTCCCGTCACCTCATCACATTTCCTCCCCTCACCTCCTCTCCTCTCTCCTCACGTATCCCCCCCTCACCTCCTCTCCTCTCTCCTCACCTATCTTCCCCTCCTCTCCTCTCTCCTCACCTATCCTCTCCTCTCTCCTCACCTATCCTCCTCTCCTCTCTCCTCACCTATCCTCCTCTCCTCTCTCCTCACCTATCCTCTCCTTCTCTCTACCCGAATCCTCATCTAAACTCCTCTCTCCTCACCTATCCTCTCATCTAATCTCCTCTCTCCTCACCTATCCTCCTCTCCTCTCCTCTCTCCTCACCTATCCTCCCCTCCTCTCCTATCTCCTCACCTATCCTCCCCTCCTCACCTATCCTCCCGTCACCTCATCACATTTCCTCCCCTCACCTCCTCTCCTCTCTCCTCACCTATCCCCCCCCCTCACCTCCTCTCCTCTCTCCTCACCTATCTTCCCCTCCTCTCCTCTCTCCTCACCTATCCTCTCCTCTCTCCTCACCTATCCTCTCCTCTCTCCTCACCTATCCTCCTCTCCTCTCTCCTCACCTATCCTCCTCTCCTCTCTCCTCACCTATCCTCTCCTTCTCTCTACCCGACTCCTCATCTAAACTCCTCTCTCCTCACCTATCCTCTCATCTAATCTCCTCTCTCCTCACCTATCCTCCTCTCCTCTCCTCTCTCCTCACCTATCCTCCCATTCCCTCTACCCGACTCCTCATCTACTCTTCTCCCCTCTCTTGTTCCCTACCCCCCCTTCCCTCTCCTCTTCTCTCATCCCCTACTCCCCCCTCCACTCTCCTCTCCTCTCCTCCCCACCCCTTTCTCCTCTCCTCTCGCATAGGGAATACCCAACACAATTTAACAAGGCCAAATTTAAAAGACTCCTTTTAAAAGAGCGGCCTGCCCTTTTAAAATCAGGCCCATCAAACCTCTTGCCTTTTGATCAACCCAATAACCCCTGCCCCTTCCCATCGGCAGTTATTTTAAATCATTATGTGTGTGTGTGCTTGCGTGTGTGTGCTTGCTTGCGTGCGTGTGTGTGTTTGCTTGCGTGTGTGTGTGCTTGCGCGTGTGTGTGTGTGTGCTTGCGCGCGCATGTGTGTGTGTGTGTGTGTGTGTGTGTGTGTGCTTGGATTTCTGATGCGATGTATGCCAATGAGAGGCTTTGTAGCCACCGGTCGGCCATATTGGCACTCCTCAGAAGAAGCAATCCGCCACAGGAATGAATGGAATTCTACCGTATTTCAATAAAATATTTCAAGGACAAAATGACACGTGTCTAAGTAGTTTTGTTGTTGTAGTGGGGACAGTAACATTAGAACTTATACAATAAGAATTTTTTGGGTTATTTTTTGTTTTGTTTGTTTAGCATAATACAATTTAAAAGTATGCAGGTGTCTGCAATAGAATAAATGTGGCAAAAACAAATGTAGACATTAATAAATGCATTTTTATAGCTTCTAAAATCTTTTTTAGAATGGTGGGGGGAGTGTCAAGATGGAAGTGCAGTGACTTCAAAACAGCGGCACCTGTCAGTCATCTAGTGTATATATAAATTAATTGGTTGGTCCCCAAGCCCCGGTTTCCCATTACCTCTGGGGTATGTTAGGGGACACGGCCCCTGGTCCAAGTTGCCCTGTTTGGCCCTGAAACACTGCTGCTTCTGCCTATATAGGCCCCGATGGGCTTTGGTCAAAACTAGTGCACTGTAAAGGGACTAGGGTGACAAATGAGACGCAGCCTAGGATCTGTGTCTTTTATAGGGAGGTTGGGGTCAGGTGGTTGGGGTGGAGAGGTGACGGGGTGGAGGATTATTTAACCCTGAATGCTATTCTCCAGTCTATAGGCTCACAGAAGCACCAATCTGCCCTAGCCTTCACCCCCTTACCCCCTCAACCTGGCCAGTCTCATGGTGAAGCTCCCAGAGCTTGTAAAACTGGGCCAGAAAGAGTGGAGAGGGTAGTAGGGGAGAGGAGGGGAGTAGAGAGGGGAAGTGACTGTTGATGAACTCCCACATCTCATCACCTCTGAGTACATCTCGTCCGGTTCTGGCCCGGGAAGAGAGGGAGGGAGAGAGGGACGCTGGGAGTGTGATGTTTTAAAGAAGCCCCTGGGCTTTCCTCTGGTTCCTGTTCTGTCTGTCTGTCTGTCTGCTGAGTTTACGACGCCAAGACGGCTGCTCCTGGCTCCAAGGATCCAAGGCCGAGAGGATCCGCCAGAGCAGAGTCACTCACTAACGCCAGCTTATCTCTCTCTTTACCAGTCGACCAAGCCACTCAGCGCTCAGCGTTTCGTCTGGCTCACATTAACACTGGAAGCTCCTTGTCTACTTCAGAAAGCTGCTTATCTACTCTGCAGAACCCGTGCCTTGTCAAACTCGATATTCTCCTGCAGGGCAAATGACGATCGTCATGATCAGTGTTAGTCATTTCAGCACTTCTTCACATTGATTGTGAAAGGCAAGGCAACGCTAGTAGTCACACCCTCCCACATGAAGACCACTGAGGCCTGAGGTTGCCTATTTCTCCGGGCCCACAGGCCTCCTCTCCTCTGGTTCCTATTTCTGTGGTCCTCGCCATTATCTCTCCTCCTCTCTACTCGAGGCTTCTTTCTCCTCCAGGGCCATGGCCTCCTCTCTCTGGTCGCCCTCCCCATTATCTCTCCTACTTCCTCTCCTATTGAGGCTCGTAGCTTCCTCCCCATTATCTCTCCCTCCTTGAGCCTAGCTCTTTGGTCCTGGTTTTATGGCAGGGTAGAGAAGGGCCATGAGGAAATGAGCTGACCCCAGGGTCAGGTGTGGAGTCAGGGGGCTGAGACCGGACCATGGCCCTACCACCTCTACCCTGCTTTCTCCATCTCTGTCTCCGATCCACCTCTGTGTCTCTCTCTCAGTCCACCTCTCCCCCAACCCCCCCGACCCGAACCCCCCGACCCGAACTGGCCCTGAGAGAGAGATAGGAGAGAGCGAGGCGAGAGGGATCGGGGGTTACTAAGGGACAGGACCCCTTTAAGCCTTGACCCTGGACTCATATGCCTTTAATTAAGCTCGATTTGAATTTGTTTACAAGCCCCACTGGTATTAAATCTTCTGGGTATGCCCCCACCCTACGGCACCCCAATTCCCCCGTACACCCCTCCAACACCGCCCTCCTTTCTTTCATAGTCCCCCTTTTCTTCCACTCCTTTTCTTCTTATCTTTAATATGGTGTTGGACGTCTCTTTATTACTGTGTTTTAACCTAGGCTCAGCCACGGGTTACAAGCTATTGGGGAATCCACCAAATATGATTTTGGGGACACTCCCTGTAAGAGTGTGGCGCTATGAGGTCTGCTCACAGCACTAAACCTCACCCGTCCTCCCTCTTCTCCAACCTCCTCTTCCTCCCCTGCCCCGTCCCTCCCCTGTCATCGCCCCTACTCCTCTCCCTCTCCTCCCCCCTCCTCCTCCCCCCTTCTCTCCTCTGCCCCTATTCACTCTTTTCCCCCTCCTCACCCATCCTCCCCTGTTAGGACCTGTGGCCCTTTATGGCTCCATCAGGCACCCGCCTGGACGACTTACTGCTGACATCATGACCTACCACTGAGAGCCGTACGAGGAGAGGATCTTTCTCTCCTTCCTCCCAGACTCCTCTCCACTATATCTCCGTCACTGAGCTCTTTTCTGTCTCTCGTTGTCTTTCTCTCCTTCCTCCCAGACTCCTCTCCACTATGTCTCCGTCACTGAGCCCTCTTCTGTCTCTCGCTGTCTTTCTCTCCTTCCTCCCAGACTCCTCTCCACTATGTCTCCGTCACTGAGCCCTCTTCTGTCTCTCGTTGTCTTTCTCTCCTTCCTCCCAGACTCCTCTCCACTATGTCTCCGTCACTGAGCCCTCTTCTGTCTCTCGTTGTCTTTCTCTCCTTCCTCCCAGACTCCTCTCCACTATGTCTCCGTCACTGAGCCCTCTTCTGTCTCTCGTTGTCTTTCTCTCCTTCCTCCCAGACTCCTCTCCACTATGTCTCCGTCACTGAGCCCTCTTCTGTCTCTCGTTGTCTTTCTCTCCTTCCTCCCAGACTCCTCTCCACTATGTCTCCGTCACTGAGCCCTCTTCTGTCTCTCGTTGTCTTTCTCTCCTTCCTCCCAGACTCCTCTCCACTATGTCTCCATCACTGAGCCCCCTTCTGTCTCTCGTTGTCTTTCTCTCCTTCCTCCCAGACTCCTCTCCACTATGTCTCCGTCACTGAGCCCTCTTCTGTCTCTCGTTGTCTTTCTCTCCTTCCTCCCAGACTCCTCTCCACTATGTCTCCGTCACTGAGCCCTCTTCTGTCTCTCGTTGTCTTTCTCTCCTTCCTCCCAGACTCCTCTCCACTATGTCTCCGTCACTGAGCCCTCTTCTGTCTCTCGTTGTCTTTCTCTCCTTCCTCCCAGACTCCTCTCCACTATGTCTCCGTCACTGAGCCCTCTGTCTCTCGTTGTCTTTCTCTCCTTCCTCCCAGACTCCTCTCCAATATGTCTTCGTCACTGAGCCCTCTTCTGTCTCTCGTTGTCTTTCTCTCCTTCCTCCCAGACTCCTCTCCACTATGTCTCCGTCACTGAGCCCTCTTCTGTCTCTCGTTGTCTTTCTCTCCTTCCTCCCAGACTCCTCTCCACTATGTCTCTGTCACTGAGCCCTCTTCTGTCTCTTGTTGTCTTTCTCTCCTTCTGTCTTCCAGTTGTTTGTCATGACAATTGTAATGTTCAGGGGGTGCGTTTGTGACGTCAATGTGCTGATTTGTGATTCTGTTCGCTGTGCCATCCTTTCATTGGTCGAGGAGTCATGTCCAGAGAGCCAAAGGGCCTTCAGCAGTGAAAAGAAAATCATTTCAAGGCATCCCAACCTCCTCTTCCCCAAATATATAACGTATAACCCTTCCTAACCATCCTCTCAACAATACCCCAGCCTTGATGGCCCCCAACCTACCCCTGTTTATTGCCTCGCCACTGCTCTGCAGCCCTCACCAAAACCCCAGCCCTACCGCCCACCTCTCAGTATCCCCGCACTTCCAGCGGTTGTATCATGTAAAAGATTTACACGGAGCTCAGACGTCTTTATTAGGGGGTTTAGCAGCATGTTTAGCACAACACAAAATCCCATCGACTGCTTCTATCATATTAAAACGTTTACACGTAACCCAGGAGCTGTTACAATGCGTCTTACTAGCGTGTTAGCAGAACTCAGCGCTAGCTACGTAAAGGTTGGTCCCGGTCCTGAGGAGTTGAGGGGCTAATTGGATATAGGCTGGGTTAAGTAAATGTTTGACTTCTCCTCTGGGCTGCAGGGACCTGTGGTTAGGAGTGGAGGGGGGAGAGTAAATGGATAAGTGTGGACATTTACATGATAATTCGGACGATGATGTCCCCTTTGAAATCAATCTATGACGCGCACGTAATCGATATTCCAAGATGAGAGTTTCTCGAAGAACAGCCCCTCTCACGTATCCAACTAAGCTGTTCCCGATATTGGCTGTACTCGGTGCGTATTGCATTTGTTCTGATGCGATGTCGTTCCGTCAGGTTTCAGATCCAGAGAGGCACCAGTGATCCACACAACTACAAGAGCCTCGTCGACTGCTTCAGAACCATCTTCCGCAACGAAGGGTAAGTGTACTGGCAGCCAGTAGACATGCTGGCCTTGTTTTAACAGTAATCGCACGCGGTACAGCACCTGTACCTCGACACAGTCGAGGCATTCAATGAATACCCTCATGTTTCCCTCTAAAAACAGGTGTGTGTTCCCATGTTATTTAGTGTGTAGACAAATAACATAGCACGATGCACCTGGTGGGAGTTTAACTGAAACGATGGTGACCTCTACTATAAATGATCGTTATTTGTTTTTTTGTCTGTTTTGTTTTTGTCTGTATTTCCCTGTTCATTAGCAGGTTAGCATTTTTCGCCATGAATGTTGTTCTGGAGGCAGCTCTGCAGAGTGGTCACTAGCTGGCACAGCCACAAAGTCATTCCATCTGGTTTTAAAACTAACCTTAACCACACTGCTAACCGTAATGCCTAACCCTAACCTTGAATACATTTTAGTTTTCATGATTTTTTTCAATATAGCCAATGTTGACTTTGCAGCTGGCCATCAGTGCATTCGAAAAGTATTCAGACCCCTTGACATTTTCCACATTTTGTTATGTTACAGCCTCATTCTAAAATTGATTGGATTGTTTTTTTCACTCATTAATCTACACACAATACCCCATAATGACAAAGCAAAAACTGTTTTTTAGAAATGTTTGCAAATTATTATTTTTTAAATACTACTTAAATGTCACATTATGTAAGTATTCAGACCCTTTACTCAGTACTTTGTTGAAGCACCGTTGGCAGCGATTACAGCCTCGAGTCTTCTTGGGTATGACACTACAAGCTTGGCACATCTGTATTTGGGGAGTTTCTTCCATTCTTCTCTGCAAATCTTCTCAAGCTCTGTCCAGTTGGATGGGGAGTGTCGCTGCACAGCTATTTTCAGGTCTCTCCAGAGATGGTCGATCGGGTTCAAGTCCGGGCTCTGGCTTGGCCACTCAAGGACATTCAGAGACTTGTCCCGAAGCCACTCCTGCGTTGTCTTGGCTGTGTGCTCAGGGTCGTTGTCCTGTTGGAAGGTGAACCTTTGCCCCAGTCTGAGGTCCTGAGCGCTCTGGAGCAAGTTTTCATCATGGATCTCTCATCAGAGCAGAGAATCTTGTTTCTCATGGTCTGAGAGTCCTTTAGGTGCCTTTTGGCAAATTCCAAGCGGGCTGTAATGTGCCTTTTACTGAGGAGTGGCTTCCTTATGGACGCTCTACAATAAAGCCCTGATTGGTGGAGTGCTGCAGAGATGGTTGCACCTGAGCTCAATTTCAAGTCTCATAGCAAAGGGTCTGAATACTTATGTGAATAAGGTATTTCTGTTATTATTTGTAATACATTTGCAAAAATGTCTAAACCTGTTTTCACTTGGTCGTTATGGGGTATTGTGTGTAGATTGCTGACGAAAACAAGTGATTGAATCAATTTTAGAATAAGGCTGTAACGTAACAAAATGTGGAAAAAGTCAAGGGGTCTGAACCCTTTCCGAAGGCACTGTATCTAAGGGGAAATCCCTCAGTTCTGCCTCCGGGACAAGACTCGTGGCAATAAATGCCAACCTGCTGTTCATTCGGGAAGTTATCCAACATTTAGCTCAATTTCTAACGGAGAGATAAGTCCATGCTCGGTATCGAGTGCCATTTTGCTACATTTTCAGTAAGAGGAACTCACTCTGAGTAAATCTAGCTGAAGAGAAATGGTACAACACATGGGGCCTTCCTTCTTCCTCTCACTCGCCATCCCTCTGGTAAAAGTGTCTCTCTCGCTCTTTCTCTCTTTCTCTGGTGAAAGTGTTTTTCTCCCTCCCCTCTGTTCCTGTGACAGGGCAGTGAGACAGAGACAGTGTACAGAGCCAGGTGAAAGTGTGTGCCACTCAGCCTGTTTATGGACAGACGACAGCTTTATAGTGGATATAAAATTGATGTGTGAGCGTGTGTGTGCTGAGCGGCTGCCTGGTGACAGTTGGGGAACTTCTTTCCTGGCTAACAGCCCACAAACCCTGCTACTGTTGGTTTGTGTGTGTGTGTGTGTGTGTGTGTGTGTGTCAAATCAAATAAATTCTAATCAAATTGTATTTGTCACATGCGCCGAATACAACAGGTGTAGACCTGACAATGAAATGTTTACTTACGAGCCCTTAACCAACAATGCAATTTTAAGAAAAAATAAGAGTTAAGAAAATATTAGCTAAATATACTCAAGTGTAAAAAGTAACACAATAAAATAACATTAACGAGGCTATATACAGGGGGTACCGAGTCAATGTGCGGGGTTACAGGTTAGTTGAGGTAATTGAGGTGATATGTACACAGACGTACGTGAGAAGTGACTGTGCATAGATAATAAACAGCAAGTAGCGGCAGTCAATACAAAATAGTCCGGGTTTAGTCCCAGGCTCTTTAGCTTAGTGATGAGCTTTGAGGCCACTCTGGTGTGTGCGCTCGCGCTCGTGTGCCTGCATGTGTGTGGGTGAATGTGTCTGAGTATGTGTCTGTAATTGCTATTTATTTATACCTCTCACTTTATCTACTTGTAAATAACCATTTGATGACATAGCACAGTACATAGTACATACCGTTACTGCTAGTTTTACTCCTACTTTTAAATATGTGTTTACCACTTATTGTGTTACTGTTGTTACTTGTGTGCTCTGTGTTTTGATATTTCACTGTTGAGAGGTCGCTTGCAGGTAGGCATGTCATTATATTGCACCATTTCCACCCCCACTGTATCCTGTGTCGAGGTTTTATGAACTTGGGTTAGATGTCATTTTGATTTGATTTGATTTGATTTTACAGTAAGGATGCTTGGCATCTCAGGAGACGCGGGTGTAAAAAGGGAATGCACCAGGGCTATGTCTCCGGATATACTCAGCCAGGAGGGCTGTACTGCTCAGAAATGGCACCCCAGCAAGCAGGGCACATCTGCTGGGCAACAGGGGATACAGTTCAGCCTTTACAGGGAAAAGGCCTTCAAATTGGTGGTTGAAAATATTACTGGTATGCTGGGTATTTGGTGGCATTGATGCAGAGAGAATCTGCCTCTCAGCCAGCTAGGGGTGACGCTAAAAAACATACAATTAAGATGACTTTCTGCCAGCATCCAGTCCACACCCTTACCCCGTCAGTCAGCCTGCTGTCCTCCGCTCCTGTACATGCTACTCCACCACGTGGGCCTCTGTCCTCACCACCTGTGGTCTGATGTCCCTCAGTCACCCTGCTGTCCTCTGCTCCTTACAGGCTTGGTATTCTGGGTCTATTCTGATGGAACCAGAGATCAGTCTATCTGCATTTTCAGCTAATTACAGTTGAAGTCTGAAGTTTACATACACCTTAGCCAAATACATTTAAACTCAGTTTTTCCACAATTCCTGACATTTAATCCTTGTAAGAATTCCCTGTCTTAGGTCAGTTAGGATCACCACTTTATTTTAAGAATGTCATTTTAACATGGAAATAGCTGTTCTGTCATTCCGCCTAAAGTAGCAGCAAATGTGTGCTGTTCAATGTAGAACTACATTCCATGAGACTTTTAAAAAAAACATGCAGGTCTTGACATTAACCTGTTTCTCCACTTGTCCTTCAGACAAGGAGGTGACTGAAAATGTTGTGTTGTTTGATGCAAGAGACCACTTTACAAAATAAAATGCATTATTATTCCAATACCATTATTACAGAGAATCAGACAAATGATGCTACTCTCTGCCTATTGGCTACTTAGCTTATTCAAGCCTGTCTTAAAATACAACACTGCCCCTTTAAGACAAAAAAAAGCTCTCTAAAGCTCTCTAAGCTCTCTAAAATATGTCTAGAAATGTATAAGTTTTGTGCTCTTGTAGGAAGCAGTCACTCCCCTATTGCTGACTACAAATTGGCTAACAACTCACTAACTAGCAAAGGATATGAACAAAAATGTGCAAACGTGGCTACATATAGCTCTCACTTTGATCTCAAAACAAACGCATCTACTCACAACCACTCATGCTGTTAACACAGTCCAGTTCAAAGTAAACGGCACAGATCCAAATGGCAATGGTCTATTTGCATATAGGCCTACTGCATCTCTGATTGTTGCACCGGTCTGTACATTTTCTGAGTCAAGATCACTTTGAGTCAAAATGCTAAATTTACCGATCACATTTTTTTTTTCACTCGACTTAAAAAATGTAAAGTCTATGCAACATTAACCTATTAAAAACAGTTCTGTATCTATGAGATTTATGCAGTGAGCCCAAATTTTACTGAGCTGCGCCTGAACGTTAGTCTCAGGGACGGAGAGAGCAGCAGACTGAGGGTCCACCTCTCAACATCCCTCCGCTGAGGGGCCGCCTGTCAAAATCCCTCCACTCTCCCTTTCCTCCACTAATACTGGCCAAAAAGGGACACTGTCTTCCAGCTGATGCACCGCATTATTTCTGTCTTATGCACAAATTCACGTTGTTACTCCTATGAACAGAGAAAGTGTAAAGACCCAAGCCTCTAATGATAACAACGCAAGCCTATAGATACACGTTCCTACTCATTCATTACTGCTGCAAAAGTGTTGAATAAAAAGTGTTGACAGTGCTGAGTAAGAACTTAAACATGAACTCACTCATGAAACCAGCATCTCTTTGCTGTATTCTTTGACAGTCTCTCCCTAGTCATGGTTGTAAACGTTTAGAAATCTCACAGTATCAACTTGGCTGCAGCTTCCTTTTATGCCTGTTTACTGCAGACACGGTAATCTTAGCCATCCGATTGGCCAGCGGTAGGCCTCTAGTGCACTTGATTTCCTCTTCGGGTCCACCGGGAAGGCAGAGTTTGTACCTTCAGACACATGAAATGGTTCCAAATGGCAACAGTTTGCCGACCCGGCGCGCAGGGTTTCTGAATCAGCTCCCGTCAACAGCCCGAGATGAATAAAAAAACAGGAACACATGGCTTTATGGGTTGGGTTTATTACAGAAATGTTTGACGATCAACTAGGAATGCCTTGGATGTCGACCAGTCGCTTGCGATCGACCAGTTGGTGACCACTGCTCTAGAAATTCAATCTCGTGCTTCTCTCTGTGGGCTGATATTTCTTCTGCATGTCAGTCCCAGGGAGCTGCATGGGGGGAGCTGCACGGTAGTATCGGCTACCGCACGTGTGCAGTTTAGAGGGAACATTGGCCAGGACCATTCACAGCTGATCTCGCTCACTTAAGTTCAACGCTGATTTGGGTATTATTTTATCAATTTTATCAAGAGAAGCCAAATGCTCGCTGGCTTTCCTTGCATTCAATGCTACGGGCAGCAACAATGTCATACTCTTTTTAACCAGACAGCATAAATGGGCTACACATACAGAGACAGGGGGGCGCTGTTTCGTTCGCTTGGATGCTTTCTCCGGTGAGATACATTCAGCCTCTTGTGAATTGAAAGACATTTATGAAACACTGCGAGACAAAATATATTCATTATTTTGTATGTTTTTTTTTTCTTGGTCATTATTTGGGGAAGCCTGGCTTCCCTTGGCAACCATGAATACATGCCACTGGATGTATGCTATTAGTCAAGAGTATTCTTCCCTTCCTCTTAATTCACTCTGAGCACAAAAACCCTTAGCTGAATGCTCTAAATACATTTTGATGAAATTTATGTCAGTATTTGAATGCTCCCTTGTATAAACTATTTTGTTTTCATGTGTCCTGTGTGTATATTTCAAATTCGTGTTGGGTTCACTGATTTCAAACAGTTGGAGTATATTTCTGGTTCTTCCTCCAATTCTCTGTCTTCTTAGCTAACGTTACTGTTTCAATTTAAACCTGATCTTATATCAATAGATTAAGCCCTTCCTCTTAATTGGGACAAACAAAAATGTAACTCCTGTGGTGTATTGGTTCACACATTTACCCTTCTAAGTTTAAATCCTGACATGGGTGAGGGGTTAGACAAAAAGAGACAGGTTTTTATATTAAAAGTGATGGGTGATGATGACAGATTTACAGGGTGAGAGGAGTGAGGGTAGTCGGAAGAAGCCTGATGGTTTTCTGCGATCAGATTTTGACGGTAAAAAAATTCGAAGCTAAATACAGCAGCCCGTGTCATGATTGGATGTCGGCGTCGGCGAGTCTGACATTTTTGGTCGAAAATGACCCCCCGAATTCTCTACAATTATGAATTATCGGTTGCGCAACCTTGACCGATGAGCTATAGCTTTAGCCTAGTGGTTAGCGCTTTGGGCCAGTAACCCGAAAGGTCGCTAGGTCGAATCACCGAGCCGGCAAGGTGAAAAATCTGCCCACGTGCCCTTGAGCATGGCACTTACCCATAATTGCTCTAGGGTCGCCATTGATAATAACAGACCCTGGCCGTGAACACACTCTCCACACTCTACCTCAGGGAGATATGCAACAACAAAAACATTTCCAATTCGTACGTGTATTAATACACTTGTGCATGTGTGAAATAGGACAAATATAAGCACCAACCAGATTATTATCTCTTTTTTGGGGGGCCTCCTTTTTCTCTTTTCTTTGACAGCAGCTTTTCTCTCTTCTCTATGGGAAATTAGTCTGTGGGGTCTTCAATAAAACTCTGTAATTGTTAGAGTATTTCTAAACGGTATATTACAGTATTTCATGTGCTTATCTTCAGCAGCCGCATATTATCCCCACGGAAAGCAGCTCTTCTCCCTCTGCTCTATAGACCAATTATCAGTGTTAGTATATGTTAGCTGAGTCTGTAATCACTCTCCAGTAGCTAGTACCAAGATCACCTCCAGGCCTAACCACTTAGTTATAATTTATACAAATACTACCAGGGCTCCACTGTTGTGGAATTATTATTAAAAATAAACGTCTCTTGTCGGTTCAGGCCAGGACTGAGCTAACACCGAGTTAACACTCTGTCTCTCTGTCTGTCAGTCGCAGGCCGTGGAGGAGTAACTTGAAACCCTCAGCACCAGCTTGGCAATTAAGCTAAAAGGGAAAGCAAAGAAATGAAAATCTTCCCATCTGTAACTCAGTTCCTAAAACACTTCCTTGGTTTTGATAATGGAGGAATAACGGATGTTGTGCAGAGAAAATTGAAGTCGCCCATTACAGGTATTACTTTTAGCATAGAAATACTGTATCTACATTGACTAAATGATTACTGTGTTAAATATGTAAAAATGATGAAGTGATAGTCCGTTTTCCGTAAAAATGTTTATCTGTTCCCTGTGAGTGTGTGTGTATCTGTATATGCAAGTGGTTGTGACTTGTACGGCTGTGTGAAATGCCTCAGCGGCACTCATCTTGCTGCGTTGTGTGGCGCCACGTCGTTCGGCTGAGTGCGGGAGCAGGGAGCATGCTTCATTCATCTGCTAAGTGGTTGTGTCTGGAGCCGAACAACAACAAAAAACCCAGACAGTATATTTTCAGCCTTCACATTATAACAGCCTCTCTCTCTCTCTCTCTCTCGGACAGTATATTCTCAGCCTTCCGATTCAAACAGCCTTTCAACCAGCCAGCCAGTATATTCTCAGCCCGCCCCTCTCTCCGTTAGCCACTATATTATCAGCCCTCAGCTAGATTCATGGCTGTGTCACCCTGCATGAGGGGCTTTTTAAAGTCCTGTGGGTTAACCACCTCCAGAAGCTCTGATATCCTTCTCCTACTCACTCCCCTCAGGTTGCCCGGCAGTACCAAACCACCTTCCTGCTTCTCTGTTCTACTTCCTCCTCTTCTTCATTTACTTTAGTTGGGCTTGATTGAGCTCGCCTGGCGCAATCAACCCCCCAAAATATTCCCACATTTATTTAATTTTTTATTTAACCTTTATTTAACCAGGTAGGCAAGTTGAGAACAAGTTCTCATTTACAATTGCGACCTGGCCAAGGTAAAGCAAAGCAGTTCGACACAATACGACAACACAGAGTTACACATGGAGTAAAACAATACAGTAGAAAAATAAGTCTATATACAATGTGAGCAAATGAGGTGAGATATGGGAGGTAAATGCAAAAAAAAAAAGCCATGGTGGCGAAATAAATACAATATAGCAAGTAAAAACACTGGAATGGTAGATTTGCAGTGGAAGAATGTGCAAAGTAGAAATGGAAATAATGGGGTGCAAAGGAGCAAAATAAATAAATCCAGTAAGGGAAGAGGTAGTTGTTTGGGCTAAATCATGTAAACCGCACGCATCTGGGGCACTCCAGGCAGTCTCAAACCAAACACTCAAAAGTATTTGTAAGATCTCAAATAGTATTTGAACCCAGGGTTATGCAATTCAGTGGTTTCATATGAACAGTTGGTGGGTTTATTGGTTGTGTCCGATTTTAGTTGTTGATGACCTCTAGAAGAACCGTGTTTTTGTGATGTAACCTGACCAGTGTGCCTCGAGTCCTATTTGTGCTCCCTTGGGTTTCTCTTCCAGGCAATGTCAAGGTTAAAACGGTCACTGGGGAAACAGCAATATTTTGCAGATGAAGCATGCAGGTTGTTTACTGGTTGTTGAAGCGGGAGAGAATGTCTTGCTTTTGTGACCCTTCCTATTTCTCATGGTACAGCAGGTGTGAGACCGAACCAGGGCAACATTAGCCTATTCAACACATTATTCAAGGGCTTCTCAACCACAAATACTGGTCGTTGTCGACAAGATTTATCGCATTGCCACAATTTATTAGCACTCTTGTCATCTTACAAGCTCCATTACCTGATTTGACTTGTTTCTCGCTTTGCGTTGTGATTTTGAACATTTAAAAACAGACGGAGGCTATGAGTTTAGGAAGGTTAAGTTTTATGAAAATCTAAGACAAACCACTGACTATGTACGCTCTCTGTCACACACACACGCGCACACACTGGCCAGCTGGGCCCACAGTAGCCGCCGTAGCCGTGGGAGAGAATTTGTTTAGGGAAGCCAAAAAGGGACTTAGTGTGTATTTTACATTTAAAATCAAATCAGGATTCAAATGAACCTCGGTCACGTGAGCTCTGAGTTTGTCTGTAACAAATGTCAGTCCTCCTTTCTCACCTGGTGGCTATGTCGACTGACCACACCCGGGAAATCTGTGGTGGACATTTGCATGGACGAACAAGACACAGACCAGGATCTTCCGTCCTTCTGTCTATGTGAAACAATTGGTAACATTTTACTACGGATGACAAGTGTAACCCTTTATTATGGGCTTGCAAGGCTTTGTGAGACTTGTCATGAGCGTGTCTTCCTCCCTTGTAAATGTCGTATTATCATCTCATAACGATCCCGACTGAATAACCGCCATTTTGAGCAGTTACAAAAGTTATTACGCTTTATACCTGTCGGTTTCAAGCGTTGCCAAACAACCCTACTAAACAGCCATCCATTTTGAGCCCAATTATAAGAGGGAGAGGATATGGCCTACAGAATGTCTTAGAGTGTATCGATACAGAAGACATGTATGTGTGTGGACAGGGAGGACAGGACGGTGTAGCCGGCGTGACTGGTGGTATAGGAACCTCTGCTTCTCTATTGTGGAAACACGCCTGGGGAAGACAACACACAGAGATGTTATCGGCTGTTTGGCTACAGGTGTCAATATTATGGTTTCAGAAACTAGAGATTTAGTGATAGTACCCCTAGAGCAGAACAGGGCCGTCTACTTTGTCTGCCACACTGAGCCACAGCTCATTCTGAAAACACTCTATTCCATCAACACCTGAGGTTTTTATTAAAGACTATCCAGCCTAGTAGTCAGTCAGTATCATAGAGGTCATAGCATCGGGGTTGTTACAGGTGGCAGTAACTGTACTTCCTCTAGTTGTTTATGCAGGTTTCACACCAACTACTGTCTCGTGCATAATGATCATACATGCCTTACAGCTATTGAAAGACTATGGCCGTCATTTAGCAATGCAAATGTGCACATGGTTTATCAATTTCAAGTAATCAGGCGGGCAAATGTGGCTGACCGTCACAAAAGGATTCCAGAACTTGATATCTTCTGTGGAGCTTTCATTTCCATTCCGAGAAACAAATTTCACTGCAAACCTCAGATAGGATTAATGTTACAATAGTGAGCCTTGAGTAGAGTGTCTGTTTGAATGAATAGGGTTATCATCCCAGCAATTAAATAGGTAAGATTGGCTTCCAGTGCAGCATTGTGACAAAGACTGGTGTCAGGTTCACGTTTATATAACTCGATCGCACAGTTTATTTGCTTATCAGACAACTGACTGAGGTCATTTTTAGCGTACCTAAACCAGCACTTCGTGTTAGGAAGCAACTCTACATATTGTTATCCCTAAAGAGGACACTAATACTATATTTCAGTTAAAAAGCCAATCGGCTGTTGAAACTATAACAAACCGGTGAAAAGCTGAGGGATGGGCATGGAGAAATGTAACCACTCTCAAATTCATAAACTGAGCGATGGATGCAAGGACTGAACATTCATGATATCAAAATTATCTTTTTAGCTGTGTTTTGAGGCTAAACAGTGTTTGTTTACATTTACAATGTTTACAGACATTGGAGTAAAACGAGCTTCTATTTTGGGTTCTGATGTGACAGTTGAACTAAGCTCATGAGGCATTTATAAGGTATATTCTTCAAGAATCAATGTAGATATATCATTCATTTATAAGTCAAAAAATGGATGTAACAACTCCAGATGTCCCTTTTATAAGGTTGATTTGAGAAAATACTGCACTTTTTTTGGTTTGTTTTATTGAACAATAACACAATACAATAAAAGTAAATATACAGACAAGAGTACATGAACTTCAAAAGAAAATGTACATTTGTCAACAAGTATTGTATTTTGGTACCTATACTACTTTTTTTTGTTTTCACATTTACTGATGATTTCCACACAAAAAAAAATCAGTTGTAAATTAAATAGGGGTTTGTTCTCCACCCACTTCATCTTATGAATAAAGAAACTTCCAATAAAAATAAGCTAATTAACTATGAAAATGTAATTGGGGTCCATATCTGTTGGTTCAAAATATCAGAATATTCCAAATAAACATGAAGGGATTAAGGGATTTCCCTTAAATTGGAACTGACTGCGTTTTAGCAACATGATATCTTAATAAAATCTGGTTCGTATTCACCCCCAGGCAGAATATGACACCTACTTTTACATTTTCTGAGAACACTTAGATATGGTTGATTTCACGTTTGCATAAATTCATAGAATGTTGGGAATGACGTATAGTAGCCAGTAGCTAGTGTAACGGTTTTCCTCCTCCTCTTCGTCCGAAGAGGAGGAGTAGGGATTTGACCAAAACGCAGCGTTGTGATACGACATGAATATTTATTTAAACAAGACGAAAACTAAACAAACTTGAGAATTTACAAAATAACAAAACCGATGTAGACAGACCTGAACATGGAACTTACATAACACGAAGAACGCATGAACTGGTACAGACGACACAAACGAACGAACCAACAAATGAAACAGTCCCGTGTGGTGCACAGACACAGACACGGAAGACAATCACCCACAAACAAACAGTGTGAACAGCCAACCTTTATATGGTTCTCAATCAGAGGAAACGTCAAACACCTGTCCCTGATTGAGAACCATATAAGGCTAATTACAAGTGACCTAAACATAGAAACACAAAACATAGAATGCCCACCCCAACTCACGCCCTGACCAACTAAACACATACAAAATAACAGAAAACAGGTCAGGAACGTGACAGCTAGCTAGCTAACATTAGGTTATGTGTTTTTAGCTTGCCAAATAACTAACTACAAAAATGGATACGCTAGCCCAGGGGTGTCAAACTCAGTCAGCGCATGCGCATTATTGAAAGAACAATGAATTCGCCGTCAGACATGCTTTTATAAAAGAAAACTGCAACTGCGACCCAAACTGGGCATTGTTTTATTTGAAAAAATGTGGCCCTTTATAATGTTCAATTATGTACATGTATATAGTATTTGAACATTACAACAAAATAAGAGATCAATCAGATTTGTCAAGCCTTTGCTTCTATGCTTGCAGATGTGCATAATATGCTGCGACCCTAATCAAGAAAGTATTTAACAACTCCAAATAACAAGTTTTAAGGTTGAAACTTATAACATGCTTTTAATTTTTTTGCACTGCATGGATCACTGGTGCGGTTAAATGCACCATTGCTGTGTGATGCTCTCAAAATGTCTTGTAGTTGAGTAGCCAGCCAAGGCTACTGCTCAAATACTGCTTTTTTAGGCCTACACGTTTCTCCTTTGCATGGTGTTTTGTTGCAGGTTTAGTTTTTTGGGTTATTCATTATCAAGCTTTAAAAACCGAAGCCGGACTGCAAACATTTTAGTAGCCTAGCTAGGACTGTTGCATGTGTCTGTACACTTTCCCTCCACTGCGCGGTAAACCGGACACGCAAAAGCAGCGCAGTTTGAAGTTGAATTCCCCAATGCAAGCGCATCAGGCTGTAATTTCAGAAATTAGATGACTCAACTGTTTGTACTCGCTTGTGTGTCCTATTCGGCCCACGGGCTTATTCGCTACGTTATGACTGACTTGTGATCATTTGATTGTATTTTGTTTAATTGTATTTACATACCCAGCCTTATTTACAGTCATCTGTTTTTGTTCTAAATATTGAGTCAAACTGAAACAGTGCAGTCCCGAATGGGTGGAGTCAGCAAACAATGTACCAGGCCAGTTGTGATTTACAACCTGATAGCAATATTTTTGGGACTACCAAGAAATGTATCGGTGAATTATATTAATCATGCATTGAAACGTATCCATCTATTCTGCCAACAATGCCTTACCATATGTCATGGAAATTTGAGTCAAATAGAACCTATTTTTAGTCTGTTTCATATCTGCAAAGTAGTTAAAACGCTGTTAGTTCCACTTTAAAATAAAGTATTCTAAATCGATTGTTCCCCTTGCCCTGCAAGGGCCTCGGCTTTTGTGGCGCGATGGGGTAATGATGCTTCGAGGGTGGCTGTTGTCGATGTGTGCAGAGGGTCCCTGGTTCGAGCCCAGGTAGGGGCGAGGAGAGGGACGGAAGCAATACTGTTACACATACAACACCCTTTTGTGCTTTCTTTGCAGAAATAGATAACATACGAGTCATTCCATGTCATTCTAGAAGGCCACTTCACACAGATTGTTCTGACATTGTTTATGTAGGTAGAAACAGCTAAGAGCATGCCTAGCATGCCTGAAACATTATTTTGTTGAAAGTTAATATGATCTCTGAGATATTAAGCTAATTTGATTGCACCCAAATTAGCCATTTTTATTGAAAGTATTTTTTTATCGGATTCCTCATGTCTTACTCATTATTAGGAAGAATGATGGTCCAAATCGGATATTAAATATTGAAGATTTTATGAATCCTATAAATTGAAATAGACCATTTGGGTGCAATCAATTAGCTTAATTTGTCAGAGATCAAATTATATTTCAACAAAACAATGTTTCAGGAATGCTACTCTTATCTGTTTCTAACGTGGGAAACGACTTCAGAACATTCTGAGATGGTGGGTGTCCATACACTTTCTTGTGCTTTTTAGGTGGAGAAGGTTTCCCATATACAGTACATAGGCATGATTGACAGCAGGGTAACATAAGCACAGTTTGGACCACTATCAACCAGTATATTCCACGTAAAGAGCAAAAATAGCCATAGGCAGGCCAAGGTGGTGACGAGATCTACATCTTGTACACTAATAGTTGTACTAGTTCCCATCCTGACAGACACCTCGTTAAGTTCGCTGATGACACTGCCTTCCTTGATCAGCCTGTTGCATGTTGACGAGGACAAACATGGCCCGGTCCTAAATGACTTTGTAGAGCCGGTGTGACGATTCACACCTGGTCCTCAATACCAACAAGACCAACGAGATGTGCGTCAACTTTAGGAAGCGTACAACACCTACCTCTGCAACATCTGTCAGAGGTCAGAATATAGAAATTGTAGTGGAATACAAATACCTGGGTGTCCTCTTGGACAATAAGCTTCAGTGGAGTAAATGTACAGACCTGATCTACAAAAAGAGTCAACAGAGATTGTACTTTCTCAAAAAGCTGGGATCTTTTAATGTTAATATACTGTACTATACTAACTGTGTTTTACAAATCTTTCACTGAGAGTATTTCAACTTTTTGTATTGTTTGTTGGTTTGGCAATGCCACTGTCAGCCAGAGAAATATGCTGAGAAATATTATCACCACAGCAAGCAAGGTACTTGGAGTCAAACAGACAAGCCTGGATGAGATCTTTAAGGTCAGGGCCCTCCGCAATGCTCACAAAATCATTTTAGACCCAAGTCACCCCCTGTAGCCGGACTTTGAACCAATCCCCTCTGGACGCAGGTATAGGGCACCCCTCAGCAGGAAAAACACAACTTCACAATCATTTGTGCCAGGTGTGATATCCCTACCAAACAGCTCAGGCTAATGTTCCTATCGACTCAGTAAGGCCAGCAGGCTAGTCTCTTTTTATAGGTATGTAACTGTTATGAAAGTTGTATTGTCAATTTGTACTAGTTGTCATGTTGTGTCATGTCTAATGCTCAGTATATTTTTATCTCGACAGTATATATGGCTTCTATAAGGGGATCCTCCCTCCAATCCTGGCTGAGACCCCAAAGAGAGCAGTTAAGGTAAGGCACAGGAAGTGTGACGCTGTTCGCCACATGCATGGTCAACGCGTCAGGTGGCGTCACCCCTACGCAATGCTCGTCACTCAGTGCAGGTGGAATCGCCGCGCTCTCTGACGTAAGACAACGCAACACATGCCCACTAGAGCTGTGGGGTGAATCACCTGTGTGACAACCCAGTAGGTTGTGTTCGTTAGGGCCCATCATAGCAAAACATTTCGCAATGGACCACCAAAATGAGGGCTTGTTATTGGACAAGTTCAAATAGTAGCTCCCTGTTTCACTCCATTTCCGAGTGTTTTCTCCCATTTCATGCTGAACACACCCCGGCTGGAGTTCCACACTTCAACTGTGTGGAAAATCTTCCCCAAGCGTGCTCGCTACTGCTGACAACCAGGGAACACAACACACACAACCTCCTCTGGGTCACTAGTTCTGGTATCTGCTGCTGCGTTTGCCTCTGGGAATAGTAAAGTGTTGTGATGGTGAGACACATGCACACAAACACACACAGCAGCGCCTCTCTCTGTTAGTGCCAGGGTACAGAACGTGCCATGGTTGTGTTCATCAGGCACCAAATGGAAGAAAACGGATGAAACCGGGAGGGACTACACCTGAATTTGTCCAATAAGAAATAAAAAAGGTTGTTTTCCGAGGCAAAGCATTTCCCCTACCTCCCCCTCCTTTTGTAATGAGGTGTGTGCGTGCATGCGTGCGTGCGTGCATGAATAATCTCATCGAGGAGACGGACGAATCACTTGCCGAGCTAGAGCTGGCTGTGCGATTGTAGGGGGAAATTCAAGTGAATTATAGGGAAGATTCACCCATTTTTTTTTATGTTATATTGTTTTTGTACATCTCATATGTACAAAACGCATCATACCGGCTGTATATCTGCCTGCTTGAACAGCGAATAGCTCAGATACACATAAAACAAAACAAATGACCCCGGGATAGATAGAACATCAAAAACAATATAACATTCCAACATGGGTCAATCGTTCCTTTAAACAGCAGATGTAATGACCTCTGCATGGCTTTTTGCCCTGAGCTCAGATAAACACATCTACTGATTTGTCGCCAGGCTGATACTCCTATTTCATTGCACATGAAATACAGGAAGGAGATAGGAAGTTGTGCTTTTTGTGCCTCTAATTGAGGCCTTGAGCATCACAACCCACAAATCACTGTCCTTAGGGACGGTATTAATATAGAGCAACCCCCATGGACTGCCTGTTATTGGTTCAAAGCTTGTTCAAAAGTATACAGTGCCTTCAGAAAAGTATTCACACCCCTTGACTTTTCCCACATTTTGTTGTGTTACAGGCTGAATTTAAAATGGATTAAATATAGATTTTTTTTTTGTGTCACTGGCCTACACAAAATACCCCATCCTGTCAAAGTGGAATTGTGTTTTTCAAAAAATGTTTTACAAATTTAATAGAAAATGAAAAGCTGAAATATCTTGATGTCAATAAGTATCCTAACAAATTTGCTATGGCAAGCCTAAATGCGTTCAGGAGTAAAGATTTGCTGAACAAGTCCCATAACAAGTTGCATGGACTCTGTGTGCAGTAATAGTGTTTAACGTGATGCTTGAATGACTACCTCATCTCTGTACCCCACACATACAATTATCTGTAAGGCTCCTCGGTCGAGCAGTGAATTTCAAACACAGATTCAACCACAAAGACCAGGGAGGTTTTCCAATGCCTCGTAAAGAAGGGATGGGTAAAGATAAATGAATAGTGAATATCCCTTTGAGCATGGTGAAGTTATTAATTACACTTTGGATGGTGTATCAATACACCCAGTCACTACAAAGATACAGGCGTCCTTCTTAACTCAGTTACCGGAGAGGAAGGAAACCCCTCAATTGTGACTTTAAAACAGCTACAGAGTTTAATGGCTGTTATAGGAGAACTGAGTCAACAACATTGTAGTTACTACACAATACTAACCTAATTCACAGAGTGAAAAGAGGGAAGCCTGTACAGAATACAAATATTCCAAAACATGCATCCTGTTTGTAACAAGGCACTAAAGTAATACATTACAAAATGTGGCAAAGCAATTCACTTTTTGTCCTGAATACAAAGTTTTATGTTTGGGGCAAATCCAATACGACACATTACTGAGTACCACTCTCCATATTTTCAAGCATAGTGGTGGTTGCATCATGTATGGGTATGCTTGTAATTATTAAGGTTTGGGAGTTTTTTAGGATAAAAAATAAACGGAATAGAGCTAAGCACATGCAAAATCCTAGAGGAAAACCTGGTTCAGTCTACTTTCCACCAGACACTGGGAGATTAGTTATCTTTTCAGCAGGACAATAACCTAGAACACAAGGCCAAATCTACACTGGAGTTGTTTACCAAGAAGACAGTGAACGTCCTGAGTGGCCGAGTTAGTTTTTAATTAAATCTACGGCAATAGCTGAAAATGGTTGTCTAGCAGTGATCAACAACAAATTTGTTGATCATTTTGGAAATAATAATGGGCAAATGTTGCACAACCCAGGTGTGGAAAGCTCTTAGAGACTTACCCAGAAAGACTCACAGCTGTAATCACTGCCAATGGTGCTTCTACAAAGTATTGACTCAGGGGTGTGAATACTTATGTAAATGGGATAGTGTATTTTCAATACATTTGCAAAGATGTCAAAAAAGCTGTTCTCACTTTGTCATTATGGGGTTGGATGTGGTAATGAATCCATTTTGAATTCAGACTGTAACCCAACAAAATGTGTAATAAGTCAAGAGGTATGAATACTTTCTGAAGGCACTGTATGGGTGCATCATAGTAGGCATACATGTAAGTGCCAGTTTTCCCACCATTGTGTGACTGTGTGTGTCTTTATGTAATGAGTCTGTCTATAACTTCCTCCTCCTGGCTTGGACACCTCATTTGTTTTCATCTCTTCTCTCCATAGTTCTTTACCTTCGAGCAGTACAAGAAGCTGCTGAGTCTCACCGGTCTGTCCGCTGGTCTAGTAAGTTACACAAACACATACACACACTCAGACAACTTTGTGCCGGGTTTTTTCACTTCAGATTTTCCACGCACAAAACAAAAGCGCCCAAGTATATCTAACCCCATCACTCAAGCCCCGGTAGATGGATAGCTGGATGCCCACTGACTGACCGTCAACATTCTTACCTTGACTAAGATTTTTCTTCTGGCTGACTGTGTGAGTCAGATGTGTAACTGAGACTGAGTCACCTCTACAAGGAATGACCCCGCCTCCACACCCAGCATCCATTCGGCTGACAGATGTGTGTCAGGTGTGATTTCTGTGTGATGGATGGCCTACCTGTGCTAGCCTGTACCTGTATGCACTTCACAATGACTAGCCTAGCTGTACCTGATCTGGCGTAAATACCGCAGCGTGTTTGCTTAGCCATCCACAGAGAAATGTTTACCTGTCCCATCAATCACTCCTCTCCACCCCCTTCAGTCTCCCTAAGCGGCCTCCAACTCTCCTCCCTACCTCCCCCTCCTCTCTAAGCCTCCCACAACCAACCCCACCCTCCCCTCAGGCACTGTCTGTGTGGTTATGTAATGTAACGTCATTAGTAGTGAATTAGTGGGGGGGTGGGTGAGGGACGTGTGTGTGGGATGGGGGGGTGTTTGTGTGCTCGCCCCAGGTCAGGACCCATCCTCACAGACAGACAGACGGACAGACTCAGCCACGTCTTCCTCACTACCTTCTTATTGCTGTTATTCCTCCCTCCTTCATCATCAATCATACTGAGGCTGTTCAGCTGCATACCCTGAACAGGATGACACACACCCACACACACGCACACACCCGCATGCTCACACACACATACAGTACAAAACACACACACACAGGTACAGGGGCACGTAACAGACAGACAGACAGGAGGACAAAGCAAGAGAGTAATGACCTGCAGACTTGTTCCTGACGTTTTCCCATTACGCCTGTCGCAGAGCACGCACACGCATGCAGTACAAGCCACACACACATCGTGCACACACACACACACACACACACATGCATACACACACCTGGACCTGCACCTGGACAAGAGGAATACCTATGTCAGAATGGTGTTCATCGAGTACAGTTCTGCTTTCAATACTATAGTGACCTCCAAGCTTGTCACTGAGCTCAGGGCCCTGGGTCTGAACCCCTCTCTGTGCAACTGAGTCCTAGACTTCCTGACTTCCTGACGCCAGGTGGTGAGGATAGGCAACATCTCCGCCACGCTGATCCTCAACACGGGGGTCCCACAGGGTTGTGTGCTCTTCCCCCTCCTGTACTCCCTGTTCCCCACCGACTACCCGGCTACGCACAATCTCAAACTCAATCATCTGACGACATGATAGTGGTGGGCCTGATTACCAACAACGACGAGACAGCCTACAGGTTAGATCCCTGGCGGAAAATAGCCTCTCCCTCAACGTCAAAACAAAGGAGCTGATCATTCACTACAGGAGACGGAAGAGGGAGCACGCCCCCATCCACATAGACATGTCCGCAGTGGAGAGGGTCAAAAGCTTCATGTTCCTTGGCGTGCACATCACCGAGGACCTGAAATAGTCCCATCATACTGACGCCGTGGTGAAGAATGCACAACAGCGCCTCTTCAACCTCAGGCGGCTGAAGAAATTCTGCATGGCCCGTAAGTCCAGGCTGTATCACAACCGACTATGATTGGGAGTCCCATAGGGTGGCGCACAATTGGCCCAGCGTCATCATTGTAAATAATAATTTGTTCTTAACTGACTCACCTAGTTAAATGAAGGTAAAAAAAAATGTAAGGGCCTTAAACTCCCAACAGATGCACCATTGAGAGCATTCTGTCGGGCTGCATCCCCGCCTGGTACGGCGATTGCACCTCTCCAGAGAGTGGTGCGGTCAGCCCAACGCATCGCCAGAGGCACACAGTCTGCCCTCCAGGACAGTTACAGCATGCGGTGTCAAAGGAAGGCCAAGAAGATCATTAAGGACCTCAGCCAGCCGAGCCACAGTTCACTCTACAACCATCTAGTAGACCGAGACAGTACAGGACCGATAGACTGAGAAACAGCTAATATCACCAGGCCATCAAACTGTTAAACAGCCATCACTAGCCGGCTACCTGCCTGGTACTCAACTCTGCACCTTGAGACTAGTGTTCCATCTATATAAAGTCGTTGAACACTGGTCACCTCATATTCTGTTTATGTACTGTTGTTTACTCACTGTGTATGAGCAGTTGAAGTCGGAAGTTTACATACACTCAGGTTGCAGTCATTAAAACTCGTTTTTCAACCGCTCCACAAATTTCTTGTTGAACTATAGTTTTGGCAAGTCGGTTAGGACATCTACTTTGTACATGACACAAGTCATTTTTCCAACAATTGTTTACAGACAGATTATTTCACTTATAATTCCAGTGGGTCAGAAGTTTACATACACTAAGTTGACTGTGCCTTTAAACAGCTTGGAAAATTCCAGAAAATGATGTCATGGCTTTAGAAGCTTCTGATTGGCTAATTGACATAGTTTGAGTCAACTGGAGGTGTACCTGTGGATGTATTTCAAGGCCTACCTTCAAACTCACTGCCTCTTGGCTTGACATCATGGGAAAATCAAAAGAAATCAGCCAAGACCTCAGAAAACAATTGTAGACCTCCACAAGTCTGGTTCGTTCTTGGGAGCAATTTCCAAACACCTGAAGGTACCACGATCATCTGTACAAACAATATTACGCAAGTATAAACACCATGGGACCACGCAGCCATCATACCGCTCAGGAAGGAGACGCGTTCTGTCTCCTAGAGATGAACGTACTTTGGTGCGAAAAGTGCAAATCAATCCCAGAACAACAGCAAAGGACCTTGTGAAGATGCTGGAGGAAACAAGTACAAAAGTATCTATATCCACATTAAAACGAGTCCTATAGCGACATAACCTGAAAGGCCGCTCAGCAAGGAAGAAGCCAGTGCTCCAGAACCACCATAAAAAAGCCAGACTACGGTTTGCAATAGCTCATCCTAATATACCCGGCCGCCCGGGCTGCGCCACCAGAGTCTCTGGGTTCGCGCCCAGGCTGGGCTGGGTTCGCGCCCAGGCTCTGTCGCAGCCGGCCGCAACCGGGAGGTCTGTGGGGCGACGCACAATTGGCATAGCGTCGTCCGGGTTAGGGAGGGTTTGGCCGGTAGGGATATCCTTGTCTCAGTATGTAAAATGTAATAAAATGTATGCACTCTACTGTAAGTCGCTCTGGATAAGAGCGTCTGCTAAATGACTAAAATGTAAAATGTAAATATACCTAATACTGTACATGCACTACATGGCCAAGTATGTGGACACCCCTTCAAATTAGTGGATTCGGCTATTTCAGCCACACCCGTTGCTGACAGGTGTATAAAATTGAGCACACCGCCATGCAATCTCCATAGACAAACATTGGCAGTAGAATGGCCTGTACTGAAGAGCTCAGTGACTTTCAATGTGGCACCGTCATAGGATGCAACCTTTCCAACAAGTCAGTTCTTCAAATGTTTTCCCTGCACCAATCAACTGTAAGTGTTGTTATTGTGAAATGTAAATGTCTAGGAGGAACAACTACTCAGCCGCGAAGTGGTAGGCCACACAAGCTCACAGAATGGGACGGCCGGTATGTACCGCGTAAAGATCGTCTGTCCTCGGTTGCAACACTCACGACCGAGTTCCAAACTGCCTCTGGAAGCAACGTCAGCACAATAACTGTTTGTCGGGAGCTTCATGAAATGGGTTTCCATGCCGAGCAGCCGCACACAAGCCTAAGATGCGCAATGACAAGGGTCGGCTGGAGTGATGTAAAGCTCGGCATTGGACTCTGGAGCAGTGGAAACGTGTTCTCTGGAGTGATGAATCACGCTTCACCATCTGTCAGTCCGACAGACGAATCTGGGTTAGGCGGATGCCAGGAGAACGCTACCTGCCCCAATGCATAGCCCCAACTGTAAACTTTGGTGGAGGAATAATGGTCCGGGGCTGTTTTTCATGGTTCGGGCTAGGCTCCTTAGTTCCAGTGAAGGGAAATCTTAATGCTACAGCATACAATGACATTCTGGACGATTCTGTGCTGGCAACCGTTTGGAGAAGGCCCTTTCCTGTTTCAGCATGACATTGAGATGTGTAGAAGAACTTGACTGGCCTGCACAGATCCCTGACCTCAACCCCGCTACACTCCTTTGGGATGAATTGGAATGCCGACTGTGAGCCAGGCCTAATCGCCCAACATCAGTGCCCAACCTCACTAATCCTCTTGTGGCTGAATGGAAGAAAGTCCCCGCAGTAATGTTCCAACATCTTCCCAGAAGAGTGGAGGCTGTTATAGTAGCAAAGGGGGCACCACCTCCATATTAATGCCCATGATTTTGGAATGAGATGTTCGACGAGCAGGTGTCCACATACTTTTTTTTAACATTTTCTTAACAAATTATATACTGTATATACACACCATGTATTTATATTCTTGATTCTTACACATGCTCACTCTAATACAGTGCCTTCAGAAAGTATTCAGACCCCTTGACTTATTGCACGTTTTGTTGTGTTACAGCCTGAATTCAAAATGTATTAAATATTGTATTTTTTTACCCATCTACACACAATACCCCATAATGACAAAGTAAAAACATGGTTTAAGGAATTTGAGCAAATTGATTGAAAATGAAATACAGAAATAGCTCATTTACATAAGTATTCACACCCATGAGTCAATAATTTGTAGAAGCACCTTTGGCAAAGATTTCAGCTGTGACACTTTCTTGGTAAGTCTCTTAAGAGCTTTCAACACCTGGATTGTGCAACATTTGCCCATTATTCTTTAAAGAAAATGTGTAACGAATGCCGTCGGGAGAAGAAGAAGAGGACCAAGGTGCAGTGTGGTAAGTGTTCATATTACACTCGACAAAACAACAAAAACGACAAACGAACAGTCCTGTAAGGTGAACAGGGACCCTTACCGCCGACCCCGAACCGGGGACCCTCGCAGCGGGCCCCGGACAGGGGGGCGACTCCGGCTGCTCCGGACAGGAGGGCGACTCCGGCTGCTCCGGACAGGAGGGCGACTCCGGCTGCTCCGGACAGGAGGGCGACTCCGGCTGCTCCGGACAGGAGGGCGACTCCGGCTGCTCCGGACAGGAGGGCGACTCCGGCTGCTCCGGACAGGAGGGCGACTCCGGCTGCTCCGGACAGGAGGGCGACTCCGGCTGCTCCGGACAGGAGGGCGACTCCGGCTGCTCCGGACAGGAGGGCGACTCCGGCTGCTCCGGACAGGAGGGCGACTCCGGCTGCTCCGGACAGGAGGGCGACTCCGGCTGCTCCGGACAGGAGGGCGACTCCGGCTGCTCCGGACAGGAGGGCGACTCCGGCTGCTCCGGACAGGAGGGCGACTCCGGCTGCTCCGGACAGGAGGGCGACTCCGGCTGCTCCGGACAGGAGGGAGACTCCGGCTGCTCCGGACAGGAGGGAGACTCCGGCTGCTCCGGACAGGAGGGAGACTCCGGCTGCTCCGGACAGGAGGGAGACTCCGGCTGCTCCGGACAGGAGGGCGACTCCGGCTGCTCCGGACAGGAGGGAGACTCCGGCTGCTCCGGACAGGAGGGAGACTCCGGCTGCTCCGGACAGGAGGGCGACTCCGGCTGCTCCGGACAGGAGGGCGACTCCGGCTGCTCCGGACAGGAGGGCGACTCCGGCTGCTCCGGACAGGAGGGCGACTCCGGCTGCTCCGGACAGGAGGGCGACTCCGGCTGCTCCGGACAGGAGGGCGACTCCGGCTGCTCCGGACAGGAGGGCGACTCCGGCTGCTCCGGACAGGAGGGCGACTCCGGCTGCTCCGGACAGGAGGGAGACGCTGGAGGATCCGGACTAGCTTCCTTCGTTGGAGGCTTCTTGCCATGGATCATCACTGGAGGCTTTGTGCCATGGATCATCACTGGAGGCTTTGTGCCATGGATCATCACTGGAGGCTTTGTGCCATGGATCATCACTGGAGGCTTTGTGCCATGGATCATCACTGGAGGCTTTGTGCCATGGATCATCACTGGAGGCTTTGTGCCATGGATCATCACTGGAGGCTTTGTGCCATGGATCATCACTGGAGGCTTTGTGCCATGGATCATCACTGGAGGCTTTGTGCCATGGATCATCACTGGAGGCTTTGTGCCATGGATCATCACTGGAGGCTTTGTGCCATGGATCATCACTGGAGGCTTTGTGCCATGGATCATCACTGGAGGCTTTGTGCCATGGATCATCACTGGAGGCTTTGTGCCATGGATCATCACTGGAGGCTTTGTGCCATGGATCATCACTGGAGGCTTTGTGCCATGGATCATCACTGGAGGCTTCGTGCCATGGATCATCACTGGAGGCTTCGTGCCATGGATCATCACTGGAGGCTTCGTGCCATGGATCATCACTGGAGGCTTCGTGCCATGGATCATCACTGGAGGCTTCGTGCCATGGATCATCACTGGAGGCTTCGTGCCATGGATCATCACTGGAGGCTTCGTGCCATGGATCATCACTGGAGGCTTTGTGCCATGGATCATCACTGGAGGCTTCGTGCCATGGATCATCACTGGAGGCTTCGTGCCATGGATCATCACTGGAGGCTTCGTGCCATGGATCATCACTGGAGGCTTCGTGCCATGGATCATCACTGGATGCCTCTTGCCATGGATCATCACTGGAGGCCTCTTGTCATGGATCATCACAGGAGGCCTGGCTCTAGGAGAAGGCACAGGACTCACCAGGCTGGGGAGACATGCAGGAGGCCTTGTCCTTGGCCGAGGCACCGGATACACTGGACCGTGGAGGCGCACTGGAGGTCTCGAGCAAAAAGCCTGCACAACCCGTCCTGGCTGTATGGTGACTTTGGCCCTGCACATGCGGGGCGCAGGCACAGGACTCATTGGGCTGTGCAGACGCACTGGAGACAGAGTGCGCAAAGCTGGCGCAGGATAACATGGGCCGAGGAGACGCACTGGAGACCAGATGCGCTGAGCCGGCATCATCCCTCCTGGCTCGATGCCCACTCTAGCCCAGCCGATTCGAGGAGCTGCGATGTAGCGCACCGGGCTATGCGTGCGCACTGGGGACACTGTGCGCTTCACCGCATAACACGGTGCCTGCCCAGTCACTCTCTCGCCACGGTAAGCACGGGAAGTTGGCTCAGGTCTCCTACCTGAGTCCGCCAATCTCCCCGTGTGCACCCCCCCAAAAAAAATCTGGGGCTGCCTCTCGTGCCCGTTACCTTGCGCCAATTCCTCGTAGTGTCGCCGCTCCGCTCTAGCTGCCTCCAGCTCCTCCTTCGGACGGCGATACTCCCCCGGCTGTGCCCAGGGTCCCTTACCATCCAAAATTTCACACAAAACAAGGACAACAGACATAGAATGCCCACCCAAACTCATGCCCTGACCAACCAAAATAGAGACATAAAAAGGATCTCTACGGTCAGGGCGTGACAAAATGTCAAGCTCTGTCAAATTGGTTGTTGACTATTGCTTAGATAACCATTTTCAGGTCTTGCCATTATATTTTCAAGTAGATTTAAGTCTAAACTGTAACTCGGCCACATTCATCGTCTTCTTGGTACGCAACTCCAATGTAGATTTGGCCTTGTGTTTTAGGTTATTGTCCTGCTGAAAGGTGAATTAATCTTCCAGTGTCTGGTGGAAAGCAGACTGAACCAGGTTTTCCTCTAGGATTTTGCCTGTGCTTAGCTCCATTCTGTTTATTTTTTATCCTGAAAAACTCCACAGTACTAAATGATTACAAGCATAACCATAACGTGATGCAGCCACCACTATGCTTGAAAATATGGAGAGTGTTACTCTGTAATGTTTGTATTAGATTTGCCCCAAAAATAACACTTTGTCTTCAAGACAAAAAGTTAATTGCTTGCAACATTTTTTGCAATATTACTTCAGTGCCTTGTTGCAAACAAGATGCATGTTTTGGAATATTTTGTATTCTGTACAGGCTTCCTTCTTGTCACTCTGTCAATTAGGTTAGTATTGTGGAGTAACTATAATGTTGTTGATCTATCCTTAGTTTTCTCCTATCACAGCCATTAAACTCTGTAACTGGTATAAAGTCACCATTGTCCTCGTGGTGAAATCTCTGAGCAGTTTCCTTCCTCTCCGGCAACTGAGTTAGGAAGGACACCTGTATCTTTGTAGTGACTGGGCGTATTAATACGTAATTAAAGAACTTTACCATGCTCAAAGGAATATTCAATGTCTGTTTTTTTAACCCATCTACCAATAGGTGCCCTTCGTTGCAAGACATTTGAAAACCTCCCTGGTCTTTGTGATTGAATCTGTCTTTGAAATTCACTGGTTGACTGAGGGACCTTACAATTACCTGTATGTGTGGGGTACAGAGTGTGGCGGTTCTAGCTAAAACTATATAAATATAAAAATATATACAAAAATAAGACTCATAAATATCATAAAGAAGTAACAAAGACAAATAGAAACAAATTTGTGTTGATTTGGCACTCGAGCATCAATACATTACCCATCCACCAACACTGTCAACCAAGAGTCAAGACTAAACCAATTCACCTTGGTGGTGTGCAGACTGGTTTAATATTATTCTTAAAGATTTCACACAAACCCAGAAAAAAATACAAAAATATGTCTGTGAAACTATATATTCACAGTATTATGAATGAATTGTGTTTTATTTGGTAGCATTTCGTAGTGTGACTGGTTTTACTAATTGCATTAGTACTGTACAAAGTTAGAGGTGCGCTATTTGATAGATTCCCCCGCTCCCCCTACCTCGGGCTTCCATTGGGGTGACCTGAGGTCAACCTACCCCCGCTCCCCTCCCCATCTCGTACTTCTGAGTTGGAGACCTTCCCAGGCAGTAGCCTGCCTAGCTCACAAACTAGAATCAGGGCGCCCACTCTGACAAGGTTATTTGACCCACAGTCCCACACGGTGACATCATATCATTGACGTGACGTTCAAATGAGCGATAGAAAACCGATCGTACAAATGTCACCATTCCAACATTTTTGGTGCAGGTGCCCTGTGCCGCCCTGGGCAGCTGCCCATGTCGCCTATACCTAAATCCGCCACTGGGTACAGAGATGAGATAGTCATTACAAAATCATGTTAAACACTATTACTGCACACAGAGTAAGTCCATGCAGCGTATTATGTGACTTGTTAAGCAAATCTTTACTCCTGAACTTATTTAGGCTTGCCATAACTAAGGGGTTAAATACTTATTGACTCAAGACATTTCGTCTTTTCATTTTTTATTAATTTGTACAAAATAAAATAAAAAAATATGCCACTTTCACATTATTGGGTATTGTGCCAGTCACCAAAATCAAAATGTAATCCATTTGAAATTCAGGCTGTAACACAACAAAATGTGGAATAAGTCGAGGGTGTGAATACTTTCTGAAGACAATGTATATCTACTTGTATTGTTATTTCTTGATTCTTGTTTAGATTTTTTTGATTATTTTGTATTGAGAGTTATTTGTATTGTATTTGCGAGACATTCTACTGCACTGTTGGTAACTTAAGCATTTCTGCACCTGCCGTAACACCTGAAAATATGTGTACTTGGCCAAGAAACGTTGATATGATGCATGCACACACACACGTATGCATGCACACACACACACACACATCATACGCTGGTCTTTTCCCCTCACACATGCTCGACACACATTGACCACCCTTCGCTGTACGTCAAACACACACTTAAGTACTTCATGCTAAATGTCCATTCGATTGGACTGTTTTACTTTTCTGGAGAAACGGTCGCTTCACCCCTCTTCCACCAGTCGTCTTGGGCTTTTCCCCTTGTTTTTGAAAGCGACAACTTCCTCCACCAGTCCAACAGTTCTCTTACAAGAACAGATCCGCCCTTGCGTCCTCCTCATCCGTCTTCGACGTTTATGACATCCGCCTCTCCTTTCTCTCACTCGCTCTTTCATTCAGCCCCTTCTCTCCCTCTGCTCCCTCTATCCACCGCTTTGTTAGCTCTTTACATTTGTAGACATGCAACAATGGCTGTCACAGCATGACTGAGACTGATGTCCTATGTCCGTGTGTGAGAGAGACTGGTTTCTGTCAAAGCCATATGCCCTGTATGCCATGAAGCTTTCAGTTGTACTGTTGTCTTAAACACACTACTGTGCTCACAATGTAAACCCATATAATCCATCTTATACTATATATCTTATGTATGTACACCTTATAAACAAATACGCCCTGTACCTTTCCCTGTGGCTACCTGCCCTTCTCTGTTTCTCTCTTCTGATGTCGAACTTTAATCTTGTATTTCACTCCTGTACGTCTCCCTCTTTAACCATCTCCCTCCTTCTCTCCTGCTTTCCCCCTCCCTTCCTCTCTCCCCAGGCTCTGTCAGTAGCAGGTCTAGGGTGCGGTCTGACCGAGGCATTGGTGGTCAACCCATTTGAAGTGGTCAAAGTCGGCCTGCAGGCCAACAGAGATTCTTTCCAAGTGGTGAGATTCAAAAGCACTGTTTAATAGGAACTTAATACACTGCAATATCTCACTGTTGTCACTTCCGATGGCCCGAATCCTAACTTGAGATCTGCAATCTTAACTTGCCCTTTACCATTGATGTTTATCTTGACAGTAACCATTGACACCGATGCTTGGTTTTGCGATAGACGAGTTAAGGATTCCGCCCTTATAGTGGATATTTGCTCTTCTCAGTCACTGACGCGTGCTCCCATACGGCATGCAGCCTTCCATGTGTTCTTGAGGTCGTTTTCTTAACTGTTTATTTTACTCTCATAAAGTAGAACTATTTTATTCTCCGTCATTGACATTGTGCTCTTTTCTTCTCTTCCTGACCTTGCCCCTACACAGCAGCCCTCCACGTTTGCCCAAGCACGGCACATCATCAACGCAGACGGCTTTGGCCTGCGAGGGCTGAATAAAGGGTTAACGGCGACCCTGGGGCGCCACGGTGTCTTTAACATGATCTACTTTGGATTCTACTTCAACGTCAAGGACGCCATTCCTGCCAGCCAGGTATCAGGAGATTAGATTGAATGTGCCTGTCTGTGTTGTTGCTGTCCTGGCCTGTATCTCTGTTGTTTTTTTCCATAGACTTTCCGTTTTCACACCAAACAGACCAAGGACTTTTGACTTTCCTTTACATTAGATCAGTTGGATGTAACTGTATGTGTACAGTGTTTTTTTGTGTGTTAAGTTGTATTGTGGGTCATAGACTATATATTCCTAAACCAAACTGCCCAGCCACCAAGTGACTTTCCCTTACAGTAGATCTAATTGTTATGTCCTGTCCATAGACAAAGCCAGGCCTATTAATCACTTTGAGAGCCTTTCAAACAGCCTCTCAGTCTAATATACTGGATAAGTGGCTCTCAGCCACTTAGCAACAGGCCTGTGAAAATACCAATTTTATGGCAGTTGGATTGGTTAGCCATGCTCTAGGTACTACAGTTGGATTGGTTAGCCATGCTCTAGGTACTACAGTTGGATTGGTTAGCCATGCTTTAGGTACTACAGTTGGATTGGTTAGCCATGCTCTAGGTACTACAGTTGGATTGGTTAGCCATGCTCTAGGTACTACAGTTGGATTGGTTAGCCATGCTCTAGGTACTACAGTTGGATTGGTTAGCCATGCTCTAGGTACTACAGTTGGATTGGTTAGCCATGCTCTAGGTACTACAGTTGGATTGGTTAGCCATGCTCTAGGTACTACAGTTGGATTGGTTAGCCATGCTCTAGGTACTACAGTTGGATTGGTTAGCCATGCTCTAGGTACTACAGTTGGATTGGTTAGCCATGCTCTAGGTACTACAGTTGGATTGGTTAGCCATGCTCTAGGTACTACAGTTGGATTGGTTAGCCATGCTCTAGGTACTACAGTTGGATTGGTTAGCCATGCTCTAGGTACTACAGTTGGATTGGTTAGCCATGCTCTAGGTACTACAGTTGGATTGGTTAGCCATGCTCTAGGTACTACAGTTGGATTGGTTAGCCATGCTCTAGGTACTACAGTTGGATTGGTTAGCCATGCTCTAGGTACTACAGTTGGATTGGTTAGCCATGCTCTTGGTACTACAGTTGGATTGGTTAGCCTAAGTACTGCAGTCAGGGAGGCAACTGAGAGGAAGGGAAATCAGAGAGGAGTTGGGTAGAGTGCCGCTAATACCTCGTCTGTTTGCTCTCTACAACATCCTCAGAGGTTCACGTTACACATCCGGCATAGAGGGCCTGATTCCCAAACAAAAGTACATTTTGTTGAATGGAAACGTTACCATACGCCAGCCTGTTCACCGTGTATAAACTGGAGACGGCATTAGGGCCTGCGTCCCAAATGTCACCCTACTCCAGATACTGTGCACTACTTTTGACCAGAGCCCCATGGGCCCTGGTCAAAAGTAGTGCACTACATCTGGAATAGGATGCCATTGGGGATGCATCCTAGATGAACTTCCATGGACTAATTGAAAGCAGACAGTGTGTTATTATTTCAGGAGGAAGTTAGTTCTACAGTGGGGTAGATGTGGAAGCCGTATTTTTATTGGGTGAATTCACCCCTGGTCTGCATGATTCTGGCATTTATGGATGGCGCTTATGGATAGTTATTATCATGCGTGAACTGTATTAAAGTGATCATAGAGGGAAAATGACCACTTCTTAGGCTTGGTTACCTTAGCTTCTGAGAGCGATCCTTTGGGGAAAACCAGTCATATCTCTCTATGCAGGAATTTTCCTACTGACTCAGAATGGCTGGTATTTAGACGGTATCATTATGAGATGGAAAAAGGGGGTCATATAAGTCTAACTATGCATTATAACTGCATCATAATGCATTATACCTACCTGCAGGCTTGGCTGGAGTTGAGCCTGTTTTAGGTGAAGCTCAGCCCGTTGTGTAGTTACAGGACAGATATAAGTTGCTCCAGCAGAGACAGGCTGGACTGATTATTGAACCCCTTCAAAGGCTTTTGTTAGCAGGGTGAGCAATGAGCATCGCAACTCAGTCGTGTCGGCAGTCAAATTCACCGTGCCACGTTCATGTGCATGTGAATGGGCTGTTCCGAACACAGTGCTATCAGAAGTGAATGTGTGAGTTGGTGCTTATTGTAAGTACATGGTTGGTGTACAGAGGCCAGACTAAAACGTCACCTCCTGCTTGAGTACCCCAACTCTTTTATGAGTACCGGTACTGTAAAACTAAAACGAGTACCGGAAATTTTTATTCCACTTCAAGCAGTTCCGTACTCCACATTCTACTTTAAAAAAAACAACAACTCTAAGATTATCTGTTATTTAACTCAGCAGCACTCAGTGTCCAGATCTTTGACAAGATACAGGCTTGTCCAGGATCTGCGTTTCTATAGGCTTCTGTCATTTGTATAAAAAAATATATATATCCTGACCAATTAACCTTCAGAGTTCTCTGGGCCGACCGGGACTTCTCTGTCTCTCTTTGGTACAGTACACACACACACACACACACACACACACACACACACACACACACACACACACACACACACAGTAATACCCCTGTGCTGCAGAGAGAGTCAATGCCCAATTAGACTAAATTGTCCCCATATGCCTCCACCAGTCTGCCTGCATGAACCCTGTTTATAAATCCTCTCTCTCTCTAGCAAGCGCACGAACAGACAGACATGTGCTTCAGCCAATCAGAGAGGTGGAAACGGCAGACAGGAAGCGCTAATTTGCCCCCTTGCTACCATAAAATGATCAGGGTTTTCATGCCAGCTTTGCTTTGCAATCATATGCATGAGTCAGAGTCATTGCTCTCTCTCTCGAACCCCCCCGCCACACACACATTGTCCTTACATCTATCCTGTTGGGTTGGATTTAATCACTACACCATCGAGATATATACAGTTGAAGTCAGAAGTTTACATACAACTTCACAAAATACATTTAAACTCAGTTTTTCACAATTCCTGACATTTAATCCTAGTAAAAATCCCCTGTCTTAGGTCAGTTAGGATCACCACTTTATTTTAAGAATGTGAAATGTCAGAATAATAGAGAGAATGATTTATTTCAGCACAGAAGTTTACATGCACTCATTTAGTATTTGGTAGCATTCCCTTTAAATTGTTTAACTTGGGTCAAATGTTTTCTGGTAGCCTAACACAAGCTTCCCACAATAAGTTGGGTGAATTGTGTCCCATTATTCCTGACAGAGCTGGTGTAACTGAGTCAGGTTTGTAGGCCTCCTTCCTCGCACACGCTTTTTCAGTTCTGCCCACAAATTTTATACAGGGTTGAGGTCAGGGCTTTGTGATGGCCACTCCAATACCTTGACTTTGTTGTCCTTAAGCCATAACTTTGTAAGTATGCTTGGGGTCATTGTCCATTTGGAAGACCCATTTGCGACTAAGCTTTAACTTCCTGACTGATGTCTTGAGATGTTGCTTCAATATATCCACATAATTTTCTTTCCTCATGATGCCATCTATTTCGTCAGGTGCACCAGTCCCTCCTGCAGCAAAGTACCTCCACAACATGATGCTGCCAAACATAACAATGGTCATGATGGCCAAACAGTTCTATTTTTGTTTCATAAGACCAGAGGACAATTTTCCAAAAAGTACGATCTTTGTACCCATGTGCAGTTTCAAACCGTAGTCTGGCATTTTTATGGTCGTTTCGGAGCAGTTGCTTCTTCCTTGCTGAGTGGTCTTTCAGGTTATGTCGATATAGGACTCGTTTTACTGTAGATATAGATAATTTTGTACCCGTTTCCTCCAGCATCTTCACAAGGTCCTTTGCTGTTGTTCTGGGATTGATTTGCACTTTTCGCACCAAAGTACGTTCATCTCTAGGAGACAGAACGCGTCTCCTTCCTGAGCGGGATGACGGCTACGTGGTCCCATGGTGTTTATACTTGCGTACTATTGTTTGTACAGATGAACGTCATACCTTCAGGCGTTTGAAAATTGCTCCCAAGGATGAACCAGACTTGTGGAGGTATACAATTGTTTTTCTGAGGTCTTGGCTGATTTCTTTTGATTTTCCCATGATGTCAAGCAAAGAGGCAGTGAGTTTGAAGGTAGGCCTTGAAATACATCCACAGGTACACCTCCAATTAACTCAAATTATGTCAATTAGCCTATCAGAAGCTTCTAAAGCCATGACATCATTTTCTGGAATTTTCCAAGTTGTTTAAAGGCACAGTCAACTTAGTGTATGTAAACTTCTGACCCACTAGAATTGTGATACAGTGAATTATAAGTGAAATAATCTGTCTGTTAACAATTGCTGGAAAAGTTACTTGTGTCATGTACAAAGTAGATGTCCTAAGCGACTTGCCAAAACTATAGTTTGTTAGAAAGAAATTTGTTGAGTGGTTGAAAAACAAGTTTTAATGACTCCAACCTAAGTGTATGTAAACTTCCGACTTCAACTGTAGATATCACTATCTCTTTCTTTCATATAAAAGGCCGATTATAAAATAGAAAAAGATGTCCAGGCAGATAAATGAGAGAGGGACATCCATGGATACAGCTGCAGCACAGACCTCTGTCGCTTTAGTGAACATCTCTCTCCCTCCCCCTATCTCTCTCCCATCTCTCGCTCTTCTATGTCTCGCTTCTTTGTCCCTGCCTCACTCTCTCTTCTTTGTCCCTGTCTTTCTCTGTTCTATGTCCCTGTCTCTCCCTTTTCCCCTGGCAGGACCCAACCCTGGAGTTCCTGAGGAAGTTTGCTATTGGCCTGGCCTCAGGAACCATCTCTTCCTGTGTCAACATTCCTTTCGACGTGGCCAAAAGCCGCATCCAGGCTCCCCAGCCCATACCGGGAGAGGTCAAGTACCGGACCTGCTTCCAGACCATGGGGCTGGTCTACCGGGAGGAGGGGTACGTATGGAGCGCTGAAGTCAGGGAGGTTGCCTCAGCCTGGACTCCAACCCGGGTCCAGCGACTCAACCCCTTATCTATTACACCAAGAGATCTGAACCTCTTGATGTGGTTCCTAGGTGTTGTTGGGTCGTGTATTGTGTATTGTAGTGTATTGTCTGGGGCCTGGGGGGGGGGGGGGGGGCTGATGCTGCTGTAGGAGTGGCACTGACTCACTGCTGGGGGAGGGAGAGAGAGAGGTCTACTCTCAGCCCACTCCGTCCAGTCCCCATGCTCTAACACAACACAGTCGCAGCTAATTAGTGGTCCCTATGGGGGACGTCGTTAAGGCCGTCCTAACGAGCCGCGCGGCGCTCCGCGGGTCAATCTAATCAGACAGAGGGGCAGGGAGGAAGTGGGTCGAGCCTTATTAACGCCATCAGTGGCGGGGGTAGGGGAGCAGGAGCCGTAGTGTGGGACGGGGGAGGGAGGGGTGACGGGTAGGGGAGCAGGAGGCGGCCAGCGCCGGCCAGGAACACTGATCACCTTGAAAACATTAGGGTTAGGGCAGATAGTAGGTATACCCTTAAGTTACACTACACTAAACACCAATGGCTATTAGTGTTCTTTCTCTCTCGCTACCTGACCTGCGAGGGAGACAGAAACCGGGCAGGCAGCCGCATCTGCTAGGCCCAATAATGCCAACACTCGTAATTACACACAAGTTCATTCATGCACACGCACATACACTCACACACACTGTACAGGGATTTAGAATAAAATGGATCCCAGTATTATTTATTTTTAAAAAGTAATGTTACATTTTTTTCTTAGGATATGAAAGTACTAAGACGTCATGCTACTGCCTCTCTCCAGATGTAATATTATATTATTATTTCTCCAGATACTTGGCGCTGTACAAAGGACTGATCCCCAAGATCATGAGACTCGGACCAGGTGACGTTGCTACAACTATTCAATTCACTTTCTTCCCAAACGTTTGGTCATGACGGACTGAGAAATGATAATATAGCATTTTTATCAGAGGAGCAATGTTTTTGGTAAAGAGAAGTATGCTATTTGTTACAGGGCATCTTGAATGTTATGGCTAATTTAAGATGTAGCCTACGTCTTTCATCATATTACTAAATGAGAAGTTGATTATACACTGCTCAAAAAAATAAAGGGAACACTTAAACAACACAATGTAACTCCAAGTCAATCACACTTCTGTGAAATCAAACTGTCCACTTAGGAAGCAACACTGATTGACAATACATTTCACATGCTGTTGTGCAAATGGAATAGACAAAAGATGGAAATTATAGGCAATTAGCAAGACACCCCCAATAAAGGAGTGGTTCTGCAGGTGGTGACCACAGACCACTTCTCAGTTCCTATGCTTCCTGGCTATGCTTCCAGACCCTTTGCTATGAGACTTGAAATTGAGCTCAGGTGCATCCTGTTTCCATTGATCGTCCTTGAGATGTTTCTACAACTTGATCGGAGTCCACTTGTGGTAAATTCAATTCATTGTACATGATTTGGTAAGGCACACACCTGTCTATATAAGGTCCCACAGTTGACAGTGATTGTCAGAGCAAAAACCAAGCCATGAGGTCGAAGGAATTGTACGTAGAGCTTAGAGACAGGATTATGTCGAGACACAGATCTGGGGAAGGGTACCACAAAATGTCTGCAGCATTGAAGGCCTCCAATAACAGTGGCCTCCATCGTTCTTAAATGGAAGAAGTTTGGAACCACCAAGACTCTTCCTACAGCTGGCTGCCAGGCCAAACTGAGCAATCAGGGGGAGAAGGGCCTTGGACAGGGAGGTGACCAAGAACCCAATGATCACTCTTACAGAGCTACATAGTTCCTCTGTGAAGATGGGAGAACCTTCCAAAATAACAACCATCTCTGCAGCACTCCACCAATCAGGCTTTTATGGTAGAGTGGCCAGACGGAAGCAGTCTTCAGTAAAAGGCACATGACAGCCCGCTTGGAGTTTGTCAAAAGGCACCTAAAGACTCTCAGACCATGAGAAACAAGATTCTCTGCTCTGATAAAACCAAGATTGAACTCTTTGGCCTGAATGCCAAGCGTCATGTCTGGCGGAAACCTGGCACCATCCCTACGGTGAAGCATGGTGGTGGCAGCATCATTCTGCGGGGATGTTTTTCAGCGGCAGGGACCTCGAGACTAGTCAGGATTGAGGGAAAGATGAATGGAGCAAAGTACAGAGTGATTCTTGATGAAAATCTGCCCCAGAGGTCTCAGGAACTCAGACTGAGGTGAAGGTTCACCTTCCAACGGGACAACGGCCCTAAACACACAGCCAAGACAACGCAGGAGTGGCTTCGGGACAAGTCTCTTAATATCCTTGAGTGGCCCAGTCAGAGCCCGGACTTGAACCCAATCTAACATCTCTGGAGGACCTGAAAATAGCTGTGCAGCAACGGTCCCCATCCAACCTGACAGAGCTTGAGAGGATCTGCAGAGAAGAATGGGAGAAACTCCCCAAATACAGGTGTACTAAGCTTGTAGCGTCATACCCAAGAAGAGTCGAGGCTGTAATTGCTGCCAAAGGTGCTTCAACAAAGTACTGAGTAAAGGTTCTGAATATTTCTGTAAATGTGATATTTCCATTTTGTATTATTCATATATTTGCAAAACTTTCCAAAAAACAGTTTTTGCTTCGTCATTATGGGGTATTGTGTGCAGATTGATGAGGGAAAAAAACGATTTAATGCATTTAAGAATAAGGCGGTAACGTAACGAAATGTGGGAAAAGTCAAGGGGTCTGAATACTTTTCGAATGCACCGTTTGTGTTGCAACCATAGGGTCACTACTCATAAAGCAAAATGAGACCTTTTATTAATCAAAAACATCAAATAATGTTCAATACCGTCATACCGTCCAATTCTTTTTAATTCCATGATATGATATTTTGGCCATGTCGCCCAGCCCTACAACTCCACACATGGAATTAGATGACATTATTAGTATTATAATTTGTAGTATTGTATTCATCTCTATGCCCCGTTGTCTTCTCCTCCTCCTAGGTGGAGCTGTGATGCTGCTGGTGTATGAATACGTATCTGGATGGTTAAATAAGAACTGGTGATGAGAAGAAGCCCACCAGCATGCCTTAAGGTTCCCACCAGGCAGCCTATTAGGATGCCCACCAGGCAGCTGCCTTAAGGGGCCTGCTGTCTCAGGTTCCAACATCCACAGGCCTCCCTAAACCCTCTGACCTCTAATAGACTGTTCCAGCTAGTGCCCGTCCCATACATACAACCAAAGTATGACCAGAGTGTAACCATTGTACAACCAGAATGCAACCATAGTATAACCAGAAGACAACCATAGTACAACCAGAATACAACCGTAGTATAACCGGAATAGAACCATATCGCAAAACACTGATCTGTTATCCATATTACGTCTTCCATTACAATCAATAATAATCCACCTCGACAAATCAAGGCCCTGCCTCATTTAATACACAAACATTATTGGGAACAATTTACACATCTAATACAATAGCCATGCATGCCATTACATACTGTGTGCAGAGATGAGTCCTATATTGTATCTCGCTGCCATACTAATGTAAACCTATTTAACATACAGGGGATTTAGTGTCCACTACAAATTATTACACACACACAGCCACGGTGTTCCAAGACCAAATGTCCAGATTACACACACACACACACACACACGCTCCACCCACAGTGCATTCATTCAAAGACGACTTCACATAAACGGAATCAGGCACAGGATGAAGCCTCCTCTAAAATTCTGCCATTTTTGTACACATTGAATAGAAATGACAAAATCATCATAGAAGACAATAGAGACTCGCATTGATATCTTGAAATAGTTTGTGATTTTAATGTATTCTGTCATAGCATATCTTTTTCAAAGTCCCTATGAAGCTGCCTACTTGTATGTGACAAATTAAAACGCATCAAACTTGAAGTGTGTGTGTTTGTGTGTGGGAGAGAGAGAGAGAGAGAGACGTGTGTGCGTGCAGGAGTGTGTGTTCCTGTCAGCCATAGAAGCTGTTAGCCAAGACTGTGTCTTCATATCAGTCTCCTCTCTGGGTCTGTGGGGCTAACTGAATCACTGGTGCAGCATAGCTTACAACAAACTAAAGTTACCTTGTAACCTCGAGATATTAAAATATTTGAGCAGAGAATGGAGTCTACAACACACTCTCTCATTCTGCTCTATATATCCTGTTGGCACTCTCTCTCACACACACACACACACACCTGTGGCTTAGCCTGGCTCTTTCTCTACCCCCCCCCCCCCCTCTACTGGCAGCAGTCAGCAGTAGGCTATGTTGAGTCAGGTTGCTATTTGACACTCATCATTAATGTGTGAGCTGCTCTCTGCCAAAATGGAAAGGCTCCCGGTTCTTTGCCCCGAGGCCCAACTGTACGGTCGGTGATAGACTAACAACTGAAGGCTGTGGATGGATGGAACTGTAAATACTTAACCTGTTCTCTTCGTAATGGAGTGTCGAATGCCTGTGTTTGTTCGCGTCTCGCCTTCTTGCAACGTGTGTTCGGTACGTGCACTGGAGTAACGTAGCATCGCAGTACACTCCTCCCTCACACACGCATACAGGCATGCAAACGGTAACGCCTTCCCCCTTACTGAACATATACCGCCACGCTCGACCCCGGCCTCGCCGTTCTCCGTTCCTCACTCCCCCACCTGTGTAGGAATTCCTTGCTCTCTCTTGTCTGTCTCCAATGCTGACAGGTCTTCCTCAGAATGGCCTGTCTCTGTCTCCTCTTTGACAGCCGTGCAATCAGGGGAAAACATACAGTAGTCTTGTCACAGCTTAAATGAAGTATCAGCTTGTTTTTTCCCTACCAGACCACAGTGGATATAGAGGGAAGTAAAATATGAAAATACTACAGTATTTGTAGGCAGTGTTGGGGTGTAGTGAACTAGATGTAGTTCAACTGCATTTTGCAGTAGCTTGGTGGTAGTTTAGCGTCGTAGCTAACAACTGTAACTACACAATACTTATTTTGCATAAGGAAAAGACAATGCAATCATTTCCTTTCTTTTTCGGCATCAAACCTGCCTCATTATCACTTGAAACATTTGTTTTTTGTGTGTGTTTAATAGGCAAAATGACATTGTGTTAACATACAGTATGACCCCAAAAGTGATTTGTTCTTGTAATTTGTAGTTTATGACATTTCAGATTGAAATATGATGATTTATCAATAAGTAGTTTAGCTGTAGTGAAACTGCTTTTTCAAAGTAACTTCAGTTAAGTAAACTATATATATTTTTTAAGCGTAACTTGAGTGTATTTTCACATTTTTCAGTGTGAAGTAATTGGTAGCTTGGTACACTGTATTTTCAAAGTAGCTTCCCCAATACTGTGTGTAGGATCCACACTTTGAGTTTTACGGTAGTGTTCTGTGCTGACATGGTTAAAAATGGAAGGTACACCTACCCTAGTCTCTGGTAAAGCATCATGACACACACACACACACACACACACACACACACACACATACCAGATGTGCAGTGGTTTGGCTCCCCAGAACGGATCTGCTCATTTATAGTTTTTACTCACCTGTGTGTTTAAACATGCTGTTTTTAAGACACATAGAAAACAATCTGTCTATTGTCACCTTCTTTTTCAAAAGTCCAATGAACAAGAGGGCACCTAACCTCATGTATTTCTGTAGTTGTGTGTGTAGCACCCTGCTTAGTGTTACTTTAGTAGACTGTGTGTGTGTGTGTGTGTGTGTGTGTGTGTAGCACCCTGCTTAGTGTTACTTTAGTAGACTGTGTGTGTGTGTGTGTAGCACCCTGCTTAGTGTTACTTTAGTACACTGTGTGTGTGTAGCACCCTGCTTAGTGTTACTTTAGTACACTGTGTGTGTGTGTGTGTGTGTGTGTGTGTGTGTGTGTGTGTGTGTGTGTGTGTGTGTGTGTGTGTGTGTGTGTGTGTGTGTGTGGCACCCTGCTTAGTGTTACTTTAGTACACTGTGTGTGTGTGTGTAGCACCCTGCTTAGTGTTACTTTAGTACACTGTGTGTGTGCGTGCGTGCATTAAATGCGCGCTTAACCCATGTATTCCGGTAGTAATGTGTGTGTAGCACACTTTACATGGAGCTTGTCTTGTTTCTGATTGCGTGTAGTGGAGTAAAGATAACCATATGACATTTGGAGGCAGACTCAACATCATTAATTAACAACATGTGTCCCCCCCCCCCCCTTCATTCTTAAAACGACAGTTTCCCTATTAGACCTCACTTCCATAACGTTTGACCTACATTATCCCGAAGAGTGCCCAGATTAGACTAAAGAGTACCCATAGTTTTACATCAAACTAGTTATGGTTGTTTACAAACATTTGGATCAGAGATTTTCTGGCTGTTACTCTGGAATTGTTTTAATCGTTTTTTTGTTCTACTATTGAAAAGCGTTATGTAAGTCCCATGTATTATTATTCGATAAAAAAAAAAAAAGCATTGGCTTAATTTACCGTGGTTAAATTTTTTTGGTTTCGTTCCTATGAGCCAAAAGAAATGGACTTTGTCCAAGAGTGATGTGCGTTTTAGTTGTTAAAGAAAACCGTGCTTCTCTTGTTTTAGTTGATTTGTCAGTGTACATCAAACCCCATGCTGTGTAGTACAGCCAATCTTTTCCCACCTCATGTCTTAAGGTTTAACGTTGTGACTGGGTTGTTCTCCCTGTAGTTTGATGATGGGTGGAGGGAATCTAAGTAGGGCTGGTACAGTGTATGTTTATCTCACGAACAACACTACGATCCCAGAGTAGTAGTGCTGATCTAGGATCAGTCCCCCCCGCCCGTCCGTCCGTGCAATCTGTCATTGGGATCTAAAAGGCTAAACTGATCCTAAATCAGCACTCATACTGCGAGACACTTTATATATGCGGCTCCTGATCATCTCACTGCAGCTCTGTGATGTGGCTCACGTACGGTCAAAAACAACACTGGGATCCCTGATGCAACGGTCCGTGACCACTGGATGCGGGGGAGAGTGCTTTCCAAGTCAAATAAGCACCGGCCTGCAAAGGACAGAGGAATGTTTACACTGTCGCACAAACAGAGGGACTGTTTATGCTGTAACACTGGCGGGCTGGGCTGGTGGGGACTTGGGCACCCATCCCCTTTTCCTTTGTGGCGCATATATAATATGTTAATGTGAAATAGCTCCCGAGCTCCATCAAGCTTACACACACTTCTCTCTCACACACACACACACACACACACACACACACACACACACACACGTATATATATATACACACACCTCTGAATCCTACATCCTTGCCTATGTAATATATTAATGAAGTATACTTTGTAAAAGAGCTGCCATGTTTCATCAAGCTCACACAGACACACACAAACACGTACACACCTCTCTGCAGCACAACCTCAGCCTGGTGCTGCAGGCCTGCTGTTTGCTAAGGACTTAATGAGTGTACACACTCTAGGTCAGGTGGCTGGTGACCTCACAGACCACAGGCAAAACAGTATGTATTTTGTCGGTGCTAGTCTCCGAGTTGGAGTGGAGGTCGGTTTGCTACTCCAACATGCATACATACATACACTCTCTCTCCTCCTCCCTCCATCAGCCCCTTGATCAGACAGACACAATGCCATTAGAGGCACAAAGGCTTTTACTTATACCTAGATGACGAAAACAGGTACCAAAACAGTGGCCTTGTGGTTACAGTGCTTTTCCCAGTCCATGGTTGAATGGACCTTCTGAACATCATCTGTCTTTCATGTCAAACATTTCTTGAGACATTCATTGAATCACTCTCAATATTTTCAGATCCATTTGAGACTGAAAAAAAGTATTATTAAAAACAAATTGATACATTTCTAATGTGTGTCTTAGAAAAAAATGTATTTAAAACTACAAACAAATAAATGTTATCTACGCCAAAAGCTGTGCATTTTAATATGGGTAAAGAAATTATCGGTAGGAGAAGGAGGTTACAATGGTCAAAATGAATTCAACACATGCGTAATTGGAATGCGGCCTACCTATTCAGTCAAAATGCCATAAAGGGGAAAATGAGAAAGAACGAGATGTATTCTCTCTGGATTACGAAGTTGGAGAGCAACCTTCCAACGTTTTCCTCTCCCAAATTCCAAGTGAATCAATTTTATATGAGACAGCCGACGTACACCACTCTGCCATGACATCACTACGCCCGATGCACTATTGGAATCACGCACGCAACATTCGGTCCTTCTCGCCTCATGGCAAGCGAACATTAGGTTGGCAAAAGAAAGTAGCAACACACAGAAAATGTTTCGAGAAGTTATTGTAAATGATGTCGATTTTCAGCCATTTTGAACCTCGAGTCGTAGCCAACAAATAGCCTAATAGCACTGACAAGTTTTAACGATTTTATGACCATCAAAAATCTTTCATGTAGACCTAAGCGCTTGCTTAAAAATGTATCAAATGATTGCATATATTTATACAACACGGTTCATTTAGTACAAAGACGCGTGTGACTTTTAAAAGTGGGTAGAATATTATTTCACGCAGAAGGTATTTTTTTTTATAGTCCTTCTAACACATGAGTTTTTGAAATGTCTTTGAAACAACTGCTACAATTCAGGAAGAATCGGGTCAAATCCAAAACAATTTCCTTTAATTAAGACACATTCAATTTCATTGTGGATAGATTGGACCTGTGCAGCTGTACTGTTTTATCACAGTGTAGTTTCAAACATTACGCAGAAGACTAATGCCAAATGCTGTCAAAGTGTGTTGGGAACATCCATATAGGCCTATACTGTTTCCACCGTGGCCTTCTGATGTAATAATTATACTTCGTTCAACCCTAGTACCTTTTAGTCAGTCTAATAAATAAACATGAAGATAACTTCTCCGAAGCTTTGGCGTACATTTAAGTCGAGAAGTGAAAAAACAATGTTCAATATTAAGATTGTAACTTGTCAAAAATAATAAACCAAAAAATACAAATACAAACATCCAAAACAATACCAATTGATATCACCCCTGAAACACTTAAATGCAGACGTTGTTTTCCTCATGGTTGTGATTGTCATACAATACTTTAACTCCCTGTCCCTAGTAACATTTGCAGAGAAGTGTGCAGAAATGGGTTTAAGAGGCAAGTTCTTGATGAGAATGGCACAATTTCCGCCATGGAAGTATGAGAAACAGCCAGTCAGTTCTTCAATACACCTGTCCTGCCAGCTTTCTGCGGGGCCACAGACCAGTATCATGTCTGTAGATAGTGTGGAACGTGTGGCATGGTTTCCCTTCCATGTCCTGTCTTGAACTGCATGTTAACTTGAGTTCTCCACACCGTGTCTTTGGTATGGAGGAGAATGTTGTGATGGATATGGGGCCTAGGTGAGGTCACCATATAAATACAGAAGAGGTGAATGTAATGAGCTGGCACCAGACCCATGGTAAAGGAGGACTTGTCTCTCCATTTCTCCTTCTGTCCTGCTACTTATCTCCTTCCTTCCTCCCTTCCTCCTCTTTTATCTCCATCCGCCCGTCCGTCTGTCCTGCTCCCCCCTCTTCTTCCCTCTGACTCTCCGTCCGACCGGCCCGTCTGTCTGTGTTTTACAGTGCTGAGGCGGGGATGGGGTGGGCATGGGGGTGGATGACGTCACGGTGGTGGGCTGTCATACCCTTGAAGGCCAGCGGAGCGGCGATGTTGTCACAGCTGTGGTGATAGAGAGCACTGCCACTGTGCGGCTGCCATGTGGGACCGGTCACATAGGCCGACGTGGTGGCGCTGTACCCCATGTAGGGCGACACTGGGGTGGGAGGGTGGTAGGCTGGGATGCTGGGCGCTGTGACATAACTGTTCACTGTGGGCAAGCCACTCTGCGTCTGTCAGGGAGAGGAGAGAGAGAGAGGATGGTGAGACCATTGAAGTAGAATGTCATTCTAGTTCTGTGAGTGAGACGCAGGTAAGAGCGGTAGGTGGAAAGACATAACTGTTCACTGTGCACGTGCAGGCCGCTCTGGGTCTGTTAGAGGGAGAGAGAGGAGAGAGAAACACAAGGTTAGACAGAGGTAGAAGGTGAGACATGGGGAGGAGGAGAGGCACAAGGGAAATGTGATATTGTATGGCAGTGAGGGAAGTGGAGAGAGAGGGAGAAGTGAGAGTTGGTGAGGGTTGAGTTAGAATTTGGGTGAAGAGTACAGTGGTGAGGTATACAACATGTGAAATGGGACAAGAGAGTGAATGGGGGCTGAATACCATAGGGGTTGGGAGAAGTTGAGGGTTTATTGAGAGAGGAGATTTGGAATGACAGAAATGAAGAAGGGAAAGGGGAAAGAAAAGTACAGGGTTAAGCATGAGTAACATTTGGCACCATGACAAAACATAACTTGAAGAATTCACACAATTGTTTCAACATTATATGCATGGGTGGTCTATTCTATGACTAGTGAGAATAAGAATGGTTTCTGCAGAAGTGAGCATACTTCTCGTTCCTGTCTAGTATTTGTCCAGGATCTCCTCAACCTAAACACTCATTGCATATTGTTTTTCTTTCGACTGAAATCCACAGCCATGACGGGGCACGTGCAATACTCCAATTCTAATCGCTTCCCGTTTTTATGGAGGCTATATATTTAACTGATATGTTATATTTCACTACGAAAAAAATGCTATGGGCCAACTTACATAATGGCATTTTAGTTTGAGGTTAAATTATCTACTTTTTCTACCGAGTATTTCCGTAGGCTTACTGCTTTTAATTTATGTTTAGTTTTTTCAAGATATTTCAATTTGTGAAAACTGAAAACAGTTCAGGAAGAAGACTTGCCTAGCCCATGTTGCCCATATCTTAATTTGATACAATGTTTTTTCCCCCGTTATTGGATATTGATAAATAATGAAATACACACATCACACACATACAGGTTTATTGGAATAGGCTGGATTCAGTCGATCAAATCATGATGTTCTACACGACTTGCTTTTCGCATAAGCCTAATTTTTGTTTGTTTCGCCACTTTATTTGTCAATATTCAATGTTAAGTCATACTTTAAAAAAATACAGTCCTTGGCTTGCCTGTTGTGCTCTATTAAAGTCTATCGATTCTACAGTCAATTCTGGCAAACGGAAAAGACAGGCTTACCAATTCATTTTTTTAAATTTCGTTACATAATTCGCATTATTTTTGATGATCGTTTCCATGCAGTGTATTCTTTTCTAACGCACAAGCATCTAACGAACCAGATGCCTGAGAATAATCAGTGTTGACGGATAAAAGCAGTTCAAATTACAATTGAATGGGCAGCCACTGAACTGATATAAGAGAACGCTGCCCAAGGCAGTCTTTAGCCCGATAAGAAATATGTTCTCATATTTAATAGAATCCAACATCTCGAGATATTTAGGCTACAGAAGCCTTGAACTGCATTCAATGCTGTAATAATCAATAATAGCTGAACTGTAGGGGAAAATGCTGCCGTATCCAAAATGTCAGTCAAAACCAGTGATTTGTCATTAGCGTGAAACCTAATGGTATATGTTATGTCTGATTAAAAAAAAACTGTCCTCTAGACTCTAGAGTTCCGGAGCGGAAGAAAGGCATTTAAACATCACATCCGAGCCGTGGGCACTGTTTATGTATGTGCGTGTCATTACCTTAAATCGAAAGTTAATGATTCAATTCTTCTTCCAAAGAGTGACATGATAGCTCACCCTCAGCCCCGTAGGCGCGGGACTGGGACTCCTCAAGTACAGTTAATTAAGAGAACATCAGGTACTACATGTAGGCCTACTGTAGGCCCATAGAACCCGAAGTTACGATGTATTTATTTGATTCCGGGCTAGGATACATCTTGAATTATTATTTTTTTTATGCTTACGTGTGTGTTGGATTAAAAAAATACATTTCGTCTTTATTCATCTGTTAACGCTTTTGTTGACCTGTCATTGGGAACTAGTTTTTTTATTTTTCATTCTTATCAGTAAATAGCTGTGCCGTTTCAGCTGCGTAGGCTACATGCGCTGTTCGCTGACACTCGAAAGATTTAGAAAAATAATCCTTGTTTTAGCAAAGTCTTTGAATTTGTACATAATCAATATATAGCAATTGACACTCATCTTTTTGAGAGAAAAAAACACTTCTTACTTCAGGCGCCACCAGACTACTCGAGTTGTATTATAAGGAGGGAGAGACTGTGGGTGTGCATGAGGTGAGGGCGGACGAGTAGTGTGTTCGAAAGTGCGTGCAGACTGCAGTATGTGTGTTGTGCCTTGAAATATGGACCTATAGGATAGCATATGCACCATTTTGAAAGGATTTAGTACATCAGCAAGTTATCGTCTACAAATAAAGTTCCATTGACAAGTATAGGCCTATAGCAGCCTGTGGCACGCAGAGAAAGTAATACGTTACAAACTACTATCAAAATAGTTGAAAATTAATCGAATTATAAGTATTTCTTATATTGTGATGATTGCTTTAGATCAGACTTTGACATATACAAAATATAAAGTACGTAGAAGTAAAAATACACACTTGACCTATAGCTGATTATGCAATTTATAGGCCTACTGATCATATAGGCATTGGGCTACGTTTTTTTTTCTTCATATTTTTATCCCAGGGAGTTATATCACTGGCGCCGCATGTGCTATTCTGCATCATTTGTCTCCATTGATGCATCAAACCGTAGCCTATTGAATATATTGAGGTTACCATGCATAACTCGAGATAGATCGCGTGGCTCCGACGATATATCATACTAATTATGTATGCCTCCCCCTCTCACTTTCTTACACATACTATATCCCTCATGCACGCTCTCGCTCACACTCCCTGTCCTCTCCCTTGTCCCTCTACCTCACACCTTGTTTGCACCGTTTGCAGTCGATATATTATTTTGCAACATAAAATGCACCATATTTTCTCACACAAGACTATCCCGAGTCTAGTGAGACGTTCTTCATTAAACCTTTGGAATGAAACAAAGTTTATACACACTAAAATATAATATGTTTTTCGACTATATGCCTATTAGTGGATGGGAAAAGTTTCGATGGAATGAACCCACAATTTCAGCAATGCCTTTCAACTTCTATTAGATCAGCGTGCAAATCATTATTGGGGGTTAAATAGGCCTAGATGTAGTCTACTGGTCAAAATATTTAAATGTGTCATTACTTTTGAATTATTTAAACTTCAGTCTTATTTTTCATTTACATTAGGCCTAATATTAGTTATTTTAGCACATTGGCTAAGACAATATGGAAATGTAATGCAATTAGGAAGTCCTAATGATCCTTGTAAGCATAACATATACAATCATAACACTCACATTTGAATTTAAACATTTAAATAATCTTTCTCCGACGGCTAGACTTTTATTATTATGAGTCGGCCTGTCTCCGTTTCGTGCTTACGGATTTTCTCTTCTCGCAACAAAAAATTAACCGTAGAAACTTGTCCAATGACGTAAATCAACGACCTGATTCCTCGTGCCACGTTCACTGGTCGAAAATATGAGGAATTGAGAAGTCTATACAAAATGTTTTTTTTCCTCGTTCATATCCCTAAAGTCTAAACCTTGTAAGACAAAGACAAGTGGCTGCAAAATACAAAGTTTTAAAAAAAACAACGATTTTCAAAAACAAAAAATACAAAATCGTTTCTCAAATATATTATGCCTACAGCGTTTGGCCATGCAACGTTTGGCTATATCGACCAAATCTGTTCAATTTCAATCTAAATTTGGCGTGCTACGCTAATGACAGCCACTGAGCTTCTCAGTACATGCCCATTTGTCAACATGCTATCACATGCAAGGAAATTGATGAGTCATGGGGTCCCAGGTACATGGTTAATTTGTCACAGAACGGAATCAATCATATGCCAATGATGGTTACAAAACTACAACACGTAATAGTAATGTAATTGCACAGTAGACCTAATGTAGCCGTAAGACCAACCCTTAGCCTAGGCCCAAAACACTCTGCGGTGCGGTGTCTTGTCTGGAGGCATTACCGCCCACACCCAGCGGAGAGAGCGTTTCAATATGACTGAAAGCACCGAGAAAGCATACTCTACGTTGATTATACAATAAGTGTGGGCCAAAAAATGGAAGGGTATCATATTGTACTACACCGTTGTTGAGATTAACACACATTAGGTTAGAGATGGGCGAGGATGCAATTTTATTGATCAAGGATGTGTTTCCTTTTACCTGTTTGTATTTTGCTTCAGGTTCTATAGAATGCGGTGGTTTATCCTGCACGCCATTGACTAGTGGAGAGCTTGCCGACGACGGAAAATGTGTCCTGTTTATAACGCTCCATTCTTCTAGTTTGGCACTGGGAAAGGGCGAACTGTCACTAACTGCATGGGGCAAAACAGACAGAGGAGAGGAAAGTCAGAGGAGATGAACCGAAGAGACTTCACGCTACCACTCCCACCTACCATTCTAGGCATTCATATCACCTCACCCCCTACAGATTTTTAGCAAAACCCTCAACATGAAGTTATCCAGCAAGACACGAAAAAAACTTGAAATAGCAACGATCATCATTTGCGATTTTATGCATAGACATTCCTATGCTTAAAAAAGCTTTTTGGCATGTCAAATCTGAATTAATTCTAAGTCAATTTATATTTGATACAGAGGGCGCCTAGATCCCGTGTTTGTGTGTGTGTGTGTGTGTGTGTGTGTGTGTGGTGTGTGTGTATTTGCCTTAGCCTACTGATCAAACCGGAACAGCTCATTGCTGTAATGGTCAGTAACATTTACCCAAACCAGTGACAAATTAGATGTACTTTAACCGTTTCCTCTTTGTACATGATGGATTTGATATTATACACGGGTGCTAACGTTTAGAATTGGAAAAGCAAGCCCACCAGTGTTGTAACTTGAGAAGACCATTGGGTCGATCATTTTTTTCTCGGCCCCCTTTTCTTTCTTTCTTTCTTTCTTTCAACAAAGCAGGTTTTACTTGGAGTTGTGTATTTTGTGCATAGACATTTGTTTAAATATTTTTGTCGGTCTAAAATGTTTGGGTCTCTTGCTATTTCCTAAATAATCATTCTTAGGTTAATTCGAGGAAGGTACATGCATGGTACTTTATTTTCCTTTCTTGATGGCATGGTAGGCCTGGTCGATAAACTAGTGCAATGCGAAAGGTGTGTGTGTGTGTGTGTGTGTGTGTGTGTGTGTGTGTGTGTGTGTGTGTGTGTGTGTGTGTGTGTGTGAGAGAGAGCGAGAGCCATTTGATGACCAACGCCTTTGGATATATCGCCATAATTCAAATGCAATTATGATGATTTACGCATCTTTACACATGACGACGATATTCGCCACATGCGTCAACGCTCTTCGTCTTAGAATAGGTCTACTGTATTCATCCACTGTTGTAGTGTAAACCCAATAGCAGTTCGATGTCATAGTAAGGGATTTGTTTTAAGAAAACCTGAGTCTCGAGGCTGGCGAAGTGATCGTGGCGCTAAAAGGCCTCACGTCATTCAGTGTACATGACACTTATTTCGGCTTTCAAAACCTGCAGCAAACATCTGCTAATAATTTGGAAATGCATAAGTTGTTTATAAAGGCATCCTTTGAGAACACATTCCTCTCCGTGAATTCTTGTTCGGCTCGAAGATCTGCGCTGCCTTTTGAGGGGCGATGCCTTGTTGTTTAGATTGTCGGAGTTAAGTTAGTACATGGAATGGCCGAGGCCTCGCGGATCTAATGAGGACTATACAAGCACTACGGAGAAGGGCATGTTTATATCCACAAGGCGGTGAGACTTGAGGCCGTTCTAACTTCTGACGGAAGAACGGGTATCACAAGCGCATAGGTGGTCGACTGACATCTAACACTCTGCTAACACAAGAAACGTTGTCACTAAAACTGGTATTCACAACAACCGTAATGTATCGTGATTGACGGAGGTCAGATTTGCTTTACAATGTTTCCAAAACAGACTTGTGTTTGTGGTAGCACACTAGTGAAAACGAACTGTCCAAACATGTCTGTAAGTAACAAAAACAAGTTCTCTAAACTCGGATAGAGCCTTTAGGGAACAACACGGGTCTAGTAGCCTAGTTCAATGTGGCCTATTGGAGCAGCCTGGTAGACTAAAAGCATGTGGAACTGCATTTCAGGGGAGTGTATTTTGAAGCAAGGCATGCAAGACCAAAATGTCTGGCTGTAAGACATGGCATGGCAAAGCTTTGAACACCTCATTTTGATTTGAGTTCATCTCCTCGTGCACCGCTGCGCCTTCCCTTCATTATCCCACTAATATTCCACATCCGCCCTTTAATTATTAGTGCAAGCCTTCCTTTAACCATCTGTTTTAATGCAACCTTTGAACTAGGAACTACATTTTACTCATGTAGGCACTCACCAATACTGGCAAAATAACACATAATTAACTTAGCCAATTTATTTTTTGCAGTTCGTTCCGGAACAGTCACTCTTTTATCTGTTATTAGTAAGTAATATCGTGCATATGCAGACCGGTATGTGCATTGATCATATTTTTTTTAAACTGCATACCTCCAAATTAATAAAGTTACACATCTTGCCACTAGGCTCACTACACACACATACCCTAACCCATGCGTTTTCCTATTAATTTTAACCATTTAACTACAGCAAATGGTTTGCCCATGTACCAAAGTAAAAATCATGCTTACTTTGTTGCTCTGTTATCGACCGAATCCCCAGAATATCTGTTACCGAGTGGGAGGAGGGCCATATCCTGTGCATAGCCATGTGTCCTGGGAGGGAGTGCATGCCCGGGGGAGTCGGTACTTTGGTCCCAGAGGCTCCGATGGGGGTCGGATACGAGTATATGTGGTTGTAGGGTAGCGTTGGTTGTGGTGGTTGGTGAGACGACTGCTTGCTGGACTCATAGTGGCTCTGCTGGGACAGATTCCCAATCTTGTTGCGGAGGATCCTACTGATGGAGCTCACAGATGGTAGATTGAATTTGTCACAAACTCCGTCAGCCAGTAGCCTGTCCCGGATCTCCCAGGCGAAGATACCCGGGTCCCTCTGCTTGTATGTCCGTATGTGCTTGACCACTGTAGGCGTGGTGACCCGTGGTTTGCTGCCCCCGATCGCTCCCGGGAGTATAGAGCCGGTCTCGTTGTACCGGGCCAGTATCTTGCTGACGCAGCCGTGGGAGACCCGGAGCTGTCTGCTGATGTCGCAAGGCCTGATGCCCAGCTGGGCGAGCTCTACAATCCGCAGCCGGATTGCGTTGGGAAGTGGTCTGCCGTTGACAAAAACCCCGCCGAGCTGGTTCACCTCTCCAAAGGCTGGCTCTGGTATCATGGAAACATACACAGAGGCAACACAATGAAACACAAATCTTAAATTAGACGACTTGTAGCTGTAGTAGCCTGTAAAGGCCCTTTAGGACTAGTGTTGTTAATCGTGCTTCCCCTTCCTGAGTCCTTAGTCGACATACTGCGGTCTGCAACGTCGTTTTTAACCCGTTAAGGACAAATTAAATGCTTATTTATAGCATATGAAATTGTCTTAAATGTATTGGGATATATATATTTAATGCACTCAAAACAGATGCGTAAGAACCGAATCTGTAAGCGTGTGATGAAAATAAAAACATGTCCCACCTTTAGGCTGCCCCTGCAAATAAAACCCCGCACATTTTCAGTTTGTGCATAACATACTGCTCCATTGTTATAGCGTTGTATTTGAATTTCAGTAAAAATATGTTTTACGCATAGCTATGCTATAGTTTTACTAATTGGCTATTAATACTGGCCACTGGAAAATCCCATAATAAAACCAACTGGAGCTCAAAACTGTTCGGCCTTTATTTGTAGCCATACCATCGCTATACAAGCCACAGGCCTACAATCATAATTGATTCATTAGAATGTAGGTATAATTCGTTCCTTGAAAGATGTAGTAATATCCGGTCGAGTGAATGCTACAGACCAACTCCATCATCGGCCACACAATATTTCCATATAAACTTACCCATTGCGTTTAGTCCACAAATTATTATTGGGATCTCGGAGTTACGCCTTCCGTCCAGTTCCGAGTCCAGTTTCGCTGGTGTCCGGAAACCTGTCTAGGGGAGCACAAATCCTCGCTCTCCTCCGGCCACGGGTACTGTGTTAACCGAACTAACGATAGTAGTGAGAAGGACAAATTCGCGATGTGTTTCCTGATAGCAGGAGAGACAGGCTTACATCTCAATCCAGACAAATCATGGGCCGGACTTCCAAAACTTTTCTTCTCTGTGAGGCTAGGTCCGCCAATGGAAGTTTGAGTTTATAGAGAGAAGCTTTCCTATTGGTCTGAAAGTTTGTGCTCGTGCAGCAAGGCAGCCTCCTCTCTTCCGGAACTACAGTCAGTGTTAACCTAACACCATGAATTGCAATTGTGAATTGCACTCTACTGGAATGGTAAGTTACATATAAGTAAGTAAAATTATATGAATATTGTGATTATGAATCATAACAATGAACTACACTACAGGATAAATCACCAATGCAATAATCCCAATATAATAGTCAGTGGCAATCCAAGTGTTTGGATTTTGTTTGCCTATATTGTCAGTGAGGTATTAATGTGGTATGAAAGTAAAATTGGTAGGCTACATATTGATATTCCCTCAGTTCAACTGGATAGCTTAACGTGCGTGGCTGTCTTCATTCACCAACCAAATACATAACATTAGACATTCAGAATAGTTGCACATCGTGACACGGACTCCAAAGCAAGGCAAACGAATCGTTTGATTTGGTATGTATCGGTAGCCTACAGAACACATCTGCTGTCTGAGTTGGGCTTTGGGTCTTACTGTAACTCATTCCATGTAGGCTACTAATACACGTTTGGTTCAATGTTGTTGTGTATAATCCTTATTATTTCTAAAATTGAGATACAAAAAAAAAGTATATTTCGACATATAGCCGTGGTTGTATATTGACATTCAACTGAGTGTTTAAAACAAAGTTACAACGCGCCAATAATTTGCATATTCGACAAAATTAATTTTACAAATAATAACTTATAATAGCATATTTCAAATACATTCTCCGTTATTACGAAATATTGTATTACAAGGAAGTGGATATGAAACAAAATGGATACGGATGTTTGCTGTTATGTCATGTTTATTTATTCAATTTATAAACTACCCTACATACCATGAATGTGCTGACTACCCCTGCACCTATATTTCACCCATCTGACAGGCAATACAGGACGCTTTTACACACGCAGGTAATCGGACGCTTCGTTTCCTGTTTACACGAGAAACCTTAGCTCTTGAAGCTCTCGATGGTTGACCTGTGCTCACGGTTTTCTCTTTCTCTTATTGCTAAGGGTCACTTCACAACAGTAAGCTTCGTTTGCTCCCCATCTTAGAAATACATTTCAGTAGATCAACACTTGCCTTTATATAGGCCCATGCTACACGCAGATACGTGCTCTAACTTATTCTGCACTTGATTTGTCAAGATTGGCGTAGACTCTAACCATCTTCTTACTGTCCGTGTCTTCCAGGGCCCTCGTCTGTTATAGCAGCGAGAGATTCCAGATGACTGATCACTGAACTCTGAATGTCTAGCTCGTTTTCCAGCTGCTCTATGGGTGTTCCTGGTGTATTTGTTCCGGCATGGCCGATTCCCCTGGACCCCGCTCGCTCATGGCAGTCACTAATGCGTTAAGGATAATGTTTACCATTGGAAAACGTGCTCAACTTGTTTCCATTGAGGTGCTTCCGATGACTGAAATAACAAAGGGTCACGTCCGAGGGATCAGAGGTCTCCGCTCAACAATTAGTAGGCTATTGTAGATACTTGCAGAAGTGAATGGTATTTGAAAAACATTTTGGTGTACTAATATTATTCTAATATTATTCAGCCCCATTCGGACCATGTATGGTGCAATGTTGATCACGATTTGAAGTAGCGTCTTTATGATTTATAAAACTAGCCTTTAAATCATAAGCAAACCAGCTTCAAGTGCGAATTCCCCAGGGGCGCGAGTGCATTGGGGCCAACTCAAAGCCTCAAGGGAATTTGCGTGCCATCCATTCCATCTCCTTAACATTCTAATAAGAATAGCTGAGTGTCTTGTGATGGAACTTCAAGTCCCTTGTCTGTTTAGCTCTGTTCTTTCTGTTCACACGTTTTGTCCAACTTAATCTTATGGCAGTGGGACATATATCTGAAGGGTTAATTGGGCATTGACAGATGAGTGTTAACAAGGTGTGTAGAGGAATGTGAAATAGATACACGTAGGGATCCTTTCGAGGTCTTTAGACTGCCTGCAGAGATACTAATTATCGTGTTTCATAAGCGAGATTTAGGCTAAAACGTATTACAGCCCAAGCGATATTAGGACTAGGCCAATATCAGATTAGGCTATTGTTGTTGTTATTGGTTGTATTTTTATTGTTATAGGTAGGCAATAAAATATGTATTTTATATATATTTTTGCCTACCTGTGGATTTCTTCCTGTAGCCTATATTGTTAATACATTATTTATAATATTGTTATAGCCAACCATATGGTAGGAATTCACCATATGAAATTACACGTTGTGTGTTCCATGTGTAAGCAAATAGGCTACAGTATCCTACAGTATCCTATGTATAACTGTATAATCTCTATCCTATTAATTCTAACCGATTTTTTTTTCTTTACACTATGCATTGTAATCCACCGAAATAGTTGGATTTATAATTTCATGACTACGGTATGAAATGACCTACCACTGAGGAGATTAAAGGTGACGAGCGATCAGTCACAGTAATTCCCATGGCACATCATGTAATCTATTAGATCAGCAGGAATCTTTTGATGTCCGTATTGCCACGATTTCTATTCTTTCATCAGATATTTTCCAATATATTAGGCTATAAACTTGACTCAAATAGTCAGTCACTAAATAATTATAGGCTATGTTTTGCGGCATTCTTAACGGCATGACTAAAAATGAATTCAACTCTGCTCTCCATGCATGTCCTTCGTTCAGGACAATGTCCCGCGCGCACGGTATAGGATAAAGCCTTGCGGTGCCCATCTTATTTGAAGTAGGCCTAACGGTATTTAAGGCATGTATCATAGCTGACTAAAACAGAATTAACCGTGTCGAATGGTCCTGACCGCAAGTCAACGTATCGTATCCTTCCTGATCCGTTAAACACGACTATCTTGTTTTAGGGCATGTGTGAGAACGACAGGACAGCTGACAGAATAACCCAATTTCAATATTTTCGTTTCTGTCTGTTGATCACGCTTGTAACCCATGCGGGAATCCTTACTTTTATGCTAAAAAAAATCATTTCTTCTTCGCGCACCAAATCTAGAATCAGGAGGAAAGGGACACGTACTTTTTTAGGCTAAGATAATGCATCCATTAAATGATCAACATTGGCACTTAGCATACTTCTGTTCTAGGCATATTAATTTTTAAAAGATAACCATGCATGCTTCTTATCATATGGCATGCGTGCTGATATTTTGGCTGCGTGGTGATATCATTCTGTTTCAATACTAATTTAGACAATTAAGGCATATGTTTAGATCAGTATTTGCAAATAAACATGTTTGAGTGTATCAGATAGCCTAAGGATGTTTTTTTATTACAGGACTATGCTTCGTTTTAATTGCACTGTGTAATCAATACCTAGATACGCAGATATTTCGACAACTATGAAATCAAAAACGTTGCAACCAGTGGGTTTAGTTGTGCCAAACAACACAGGGCGCATTGGATAGGTCTTGGAGTAGCTTAATGTGCCCTTATAAGGAGAAGACTAATGTGCCTTCAGCTCGGTAGGTACTGAATCTAAATAGTGCAGGAGGATGTACCAGACCCGGGATGCAGAGGATCATATGTCGTCTTCCCAGGCGTCTTCCATTCCCATAGAGGTAGGTTAACACACCTTCGACCATTATGTTATTGTATAAGTAGGCCTATACGCGTTATTATAATGTGATCTTATATGGCAGACTAAAGTGGCCCTCTCGGTGAATATAAACAGCGCGTGCAGGATGTTCCCGGGGTGGCTCGTGCCATTCTTTTATGCAAAGAGGAAAGGGGTTAATGTACCCCTCGACCAGGGTCGATTCCAGGCATAAGCGACATAAGTGGTTGCTTATGGCTCCAGCCGCTAGGGAGTTTAGGAACTCAGTCTGATCTTAATTTACTATTAAGAATAATAGTAGTAGAATACACGGGTGCAAATTCCAAATTTAGTTGTCCATCAACAGTTTTTCTCTTTTGTCAGTCACTGAGAGTCACTCAATTAGCCATGTCCGCTAACAATTTTTAGATTGGTAGTCTAGCTAGCTATCTAAATGTGCCATGGAGCCCTGACTTCTAGGGGGCCCCCGTGTTTTCATTTTGGTAGTCATTCTCACTCAGATATCATATTAACATGGCATAAATAAATAATTACAAAATTGGTAGAATTGCAGGAAACTTGCTTTAAAAGGTCCAATGCAGCCGTTTTTATCTCAATATCAAATCATTTTTGGGTAACAATTAACTACCTTACAGTGATTTGTTTTCAATGAAAATTGTAAAAAATTAACAAATTGCTTCTTGGCAAAGAGTAATTTCTCAAGCATGAATTTTGCTAGGACTGTCTGGGAGTGGTCTGAGTGGGGAGGGGGAAACTGAAAGTTAGCTGTTATTGGCAGAGAGGTTTGGAACTCTCTTTCTTATTGGTCCATTAATTAATTTTGACGTCACCATTGGAAGGCAAAAACTCCATTCCACCAAAACAGGCAGACATTTTAGGCGGTCTTTTCAAACAGCTCTTACACTAAAAAGGGCATTATCCACATGTTTACTATTTCACAACCTCATAGTGTAAATAAATATAAAGCATAGGTAAAAGTTTTTGACATTCCTCTACTCCCCATGGCAAAATGTGTAGAATTGAAGGAAATGAACTTTAAAACGTAACATTTTCTCTCCACCATCAAGAGGGGGGCCACTAAAATGTTTTGCTGCGAGGTGGGGGGCTACCAACCAAATCTGGTTTAGGGCCCCCAAAAGGCTACAGCCATACCCTGTTCTAGGCCATTCTGAATTTTAGAAGAGGAAACGCCTCCTATGTGTGTGTTCATGCTAGTCCCAGCATGATATCATGTTGGTTATTCCACTGTATTTTATATTGCATTGTCACCAGATCAGCCTTATAGTTTAAACATTTCCTGCACGACATGACTATAGGCCAATATTGAGGTTTGCCGAACTGGGCCAATACGATACTTTTCTGTTCCCAACACCCATGTTTAGATTTGGTCGAGCTATTTTCTCAAATATTTCAGAAAAATATCTGTTACTGAATTTTATACATTGTAATGTGTTGTTGTTGTATAAGGCAAAGCCATTGTAGAAAATTGGTAAACGAGGGTTTGCTTGGTTCTAGGCTACATTTGTTTTGGGAGAGAGGTCCAGCAGAATCAGTATAGCGCCCTCCACCAGACCAGACTGGGTATCTCAAGTGTTTCTTTGCACATTTTAACCCACCTTGAATTTTAAATATATTTTAAATATTTGAATACCATTGTGTTTGCACCGCATCGATATTCTCAACATATGAATACATCGATATGGAATGATTGCGCTTGACCAGTAGGCTACTCCCTTGACTGGAATAAAGTAAATCCTGTAAATCCTGCCAAATGATGGATGAATTTCGAGGAATATTAGCGGTTATGGGGCGGCAGATAGCCTAGTGGTTAGAGTGTTGGTCCTGTAACCGAAGGTTAGGTTAGGTTGCTAGATCGAATCCCCAAGATGACAAGGTAAACACCCACTAGGCCGTCATTGAAAATAAGAATTTGTTCCTAACTGACTTGCCTAGTTAAGTAAAGGTCACTTTTTTTTTAACTTAATCTGTTTTGTGTTTCCCCTATCTCTTATTGACCTATATCCTTTATTTACATATATTATGATATTACACACGATAATATACACAAGCTATATCGTGCACGATTTCCATGCAGACATTGCCCGTTTATCATGTATAACCTATTCCCTGCCTATATGAAACCCAGACAATAGATGTTTAAGTAACAGACAAATTCTCAGTATTGTATTTATGCTGACATTTCCCGCTACAGGCTACACAGCGTTCCTACTGTCCTATCAGTTCATAACTCTCTCAAGTATCTTGTCTGCCTATCAAGCAGTGGGATCCGTCTCATATAATATCATATCACATAATCCGCTATCAGGGGAATCTAACGCTTTCCCAGCGGCGCTTTGGCAGTCGCTGTGAAGTCTCTATTGACGTAAGATGTGCAAAGCAAGCGACATGTGTCCAGGTTACACTGTTCCAAAAAATAAGGCGCTTACATTACGTCCATGGTGATTAGCACTAAAACAACGTTGCCACCACGTCTTAGAGGTTGCGCTAGGACACATACTGCCTCAATCAGTCTGCTGTTTGTATAATTATATTTAGAAATCAAATCTATGTGTATTTGTCACATGCTCCGAATGCAACTGGTGTTGTGAAATGCTTGCTTATGAGCCCTTCCCAACAATGCAGTTTTAAAAAAAGAATAAAAATAAAAATAGTATTACACAAGAATGGAGCTATATATAGACCTACAGGGAGTACCAGTACTAGATCAATGTGCAGGGGTATGAGGTATTTGAGGTAGATATATAGGCCTACAGGGAGTACCAGTACCAGATCAATGTGCAGGGGTATGAGGTATTTGAGGTAGATATATAGGCCTACAGGGAGTACCAGTACCAGATCAATGTGCAGGGGTATGAGGTATTTGAGCTAGATATATAGGCCTACAGGGAGTACCAGTACCAGATCAATGTGCAGGGGTATGAGGTATTTGAGCTAGATATATAGGCCTACAGGGAGTACCAGTACCAGATCAATGTGCAGGGGTATGAGGTATTTGAGCTAGATATATAGGCCTACAGGGAGTACCAGTACTAGATCAATGTGCAGGGGTATGAGGTATTTGAGGTAGATATATAGGCCTACAGGGAGTACCAGTACTAGATCAATGTGCAGGGGTATAAGGTATTTGAGGTAGATATATAGGCCTACAGGGAGTACCAGTACTAGATCAATGTGCAGGGGTATGAGGTATTTGAGGTAGATATATAGGCCTACAGGGAGTACCAGTACTAGATCAATGTGCAGGGGTATGAGGTATTTGAGGTAGATTTATAGGCCTACAGGGAGTACCAGTACCAGATCAATGTGCAGGGGTATGAGGTAATTGAGGTAGATATGTACGCCTACATGAAGGCAGGGTAAAGTGACTAGGCATCAGGATAGATAATAATAAGAGTAAAATAAAGAACAGAGTAGCAGCAGCATATGAGTGTAAAAGGTGTGTGTGTGTGTGTGTGTGTGTGTGTGTGTGTGTGTGTGTGTGTGTGTGTGTGTGTGCGTATGTACTGTATGTGAATATAACCAATATAGCCTGTGCCTAATAGTATATGCTAATCATTTATATTGATAATAAATATAATAACTCGACCAATTTCTTAACTTCGAATTGTCGTTTCTTATTTATTCCCTATTTTGTACTCTAATGAAACAGACTACGTCATTCCTGGTTATTGAATTACACTTTCAACACTAAATATGCATCTTAAGAGGTCGTTTTATAATATTATAGCATCCAGAATTATAGCAGGGTGGGTGGATATTAAGGACAGACAGAACGCGTAATAACTTGATGACCAGCAGGCCCAATCAACTTCCCATGACAGTGGCAACGTTTTGTCGAAATGTAAGCCTTTTGACCGTTTTCTATCAACTTTGTGTCTTGCCTATTCACGGCGTGACCATGTTTTGAACTAGACTACATTTGGTGATCTTGTACTGAATAGAAATGTATGTAGGGAATGGAATCTTCATTTGATACAGTATATGCCCACTTTGTTTAAGAATAACAATCCCTCAACTAAATGTGAACCAGAGGATGAGTGCACATGCGCTCACTTTAATTCCGCTGAGACTGATCGAAAGAATGTCTGAGAAGTTAATGGTGTGTACAAAGGATTTTCCTCCTAACAGCCACATTATTAATCTATCTGCGATTGCTTTCGGGGTACTGTATAAATAATCCAACCAATTAGGATTCTCTTCATTTTTCCTTTAGCCTATGATCGTTGTTAAATGGATAAGACCCGGATTCTAATTGTGTCGCTTAGCCCAATCAAACTATCGTAATTGAAATCGTGTGGCAGTCATTATTACAGTACATCTAAGGAACGGTCCGACTGCAATCAAGATCTTACTGTATAAGAGAGATGGAAGTTTGAGATGGCAAGGTTATTGGACAGACACGAGCAGAGTAATGCCCATTTCTGCTGTAAACTGACTCCGTTCGCCTTATAAAACTAGTGTAGCCAAAAAATATGTATTTTATCCATGCTGGTCGATAGAGAGCGCAAATGTTAATATGCAAAGCAATACCTTGATATCAACGAATGATTAGGCTATTATCGCTCATTTTCAGATGATGCAATATAGTAGCATATGCCCTTCACCGATAAACGTTTTAACGTTAAAGATTGTAGCGAGAAGACAATTACGGTCAAATATGTATGTTTATTATTGTGGTTATTATCATTATTGCGGTTATTATATTATTCTTATAAATTATTAAGATAATAGGCTAAGTATTACAGTGAGCCTATTATCCGTTGGTAGTCATTATTATTTGACATAACTATTTCCACTACTAAGAACAATAATATATTATTGCATGCTATCATTGATGCTATCACGAGTTATTCATTTGAATATTTGTGATGTTCAAAGCAAGGTAGGCCTAATGGTTATCCCTGTGTATGCTTCTTGTTTGTAGTTTAAGTCTCAGAACCAGAGGCTAACCATGTTCAATGTCACACTGCAATGTAGTGGGCTACACCAGACGATCTAGGCCTGCCTATACTAATGTATTTAAGCCAACGACTAACTATATATTGCACGAAAAATGTACTCAAACGTTTACTCGGACTGGACCGCTTTGGTCCTTATTTTGCCACTGATTTCGCGAATATACATCATGGTGTTCTCCAAAATTAAATGAGTTTTAGGTCGTTAGCAGTGTGAAGTATATTTCCTGGTTCTTAAGATTCTGACAAATCTACAAAAATGGCAAATGAGTTAGTGATGATTACAGACCTACTCCATTACAGTTCCCCACTTGCTATAATGGATGAACAGTGCATTTGGAAAGTACTCAGACCACTTCCCTTTTTCCACATTTTGTTACGTTACAGCCTTATTCTAAAATTGATTAAATAAAAAACGTTGCTCATCAATCTACACACGATACCCGACAATGACAAAGTGAAAACAGGTTTTTGGACATGTATTAAAAATAAAAAAACAGATACCTTATTTAGAGTACCAGTCAAAAGTTTGGACACACCTACTCATTCAAGTGTTTTTATTTATTTTTACTATTTTATACATTGTAGAATAATAGTGAAGACATAAAAATGATGAAGTAACACATATGGAATCAGGTAGTAACCTAAAAAGTTTTAAATAAATAAAAATATATTTTATATTTGAGATTCTACAAATAGCCACCCTTTGCCTTGATGACAGCTTTGCACACTCTTGGCATTCTCTCAACCAGCTTTGAGGTAGTCACCTGGAATGTATTTCAATTAACAGGTGTGCCTTCTTAAAAGTTAATTTGTGGAATTTCTTTCCTTCTTAACGTGTTTGAGCCAATCAATTGTGTTGTGACAAGGTAAGGGTGGTATGCAGAAGATAGCCCTATTTGGTAAAATACCAAGTCCATATTATGACAAGAACGGCTCAAATAAGCAAAGAGAAATGACAGCCCATCATTACTTTAAGAGATGAAGGTCAGTCAATACGGAAATGTCAAGAACTATGAAAGTTTCTTCAAGTGCAGTCTCAAAAACCATCAAACGCTATGATGAAACTGGCTCTCATGAGGACGGCCACAGGAATGGAAGACCTAGAGTTACCTCTGCTGCAGAGGATAAGTTCATTAGAGTTACCAGCCTCAGAAATTGCAGCCCAAATAAATGCTTCACAGAGTTCAAGTAACAGACATCTCAACATCAACTGTTCAGAGGAGACTGCGTGAATCAGGCCTTCATGGTCAAATTGCTGCAAAGAAACCACAACTAAAGGACACCAACAAGAAGAAGAGACTTGCTTGGACCAAGAAACACGAGCAATGGACATTAGACCGGTGGAAATCTGTTCTTTTCAAATTTGAGATTCTTGGTTTCAACCGCCGTGTCTTTGTAAGACACATGCTTTGCTGGTGACACCTTCTGTGATTCATTTAGAATTCAAGGCACACGTAACCAGCATGGCTACCACAGCATTCTGCAGCGATACACCATCCCATCTGGTTTATGCTTAGTGGGACTTTTATTTGTTTTTCAACAGGATATTAACCAACGCACCTCCAGGCTGTGTAAGGGCTATTTGACCATGAAGAGATGGAATGCTGCATCAGATGACCTGGCCTCCACAATAACCCGACAATCATGGTTTGGGACAAGTTGGAATGCAAAGTGAAGGAAAAGCGGCCAACAAGTGCTCAGCATATGTGGGAACTCCTTCAAGACTGTTGGAAAAGCATTCCAGGTGAAGCTGGTTGAGAGAAGGCCAAGAGTGTGCAAAGCTGTCATCACAGGCAAAGGGTGGGTACTTTGAAGAATCTAAAATCTAAAATAAAATTTGATTTGTTTGACATGTTTGCTTACTACATAATTGCATATGTGTTATTTCATAGTTTTGATGTCCTCACTATTATTCTACAATGTAGAAAATAGTAAAAATTCTGACAAAACCCTTGAATGAGTAAGTGCGTCCAAACCTTTGACTGGTACTGTACATAAGTATTCAGACCCTTTGCTATGAGACTTGAAATTGAGCTCAGGTGCATCCTGTTTCCATTGAACGTCCTTGAGATGTTTCTACAACTTGATTAAAGTCCACTTGTGGTAAATTCAATTGATTGTACATGACCTAGAAAGGCAAACGCCTGTCTATATAAGGTCCCACGCTTGACAGTGCATGTCAGAGCCAAAACCAAGCCATGAGGTCGAAGGAATTGTCCGTAGAGCTCAGAGACAGGATTGTGTCGAGACACAGATCTGGGGAAGGGTACCCAAAGAAATTCTGCAGCATTGAAGGTCCCCAAGAACACAGTGGCCTCCATCATTCTTAAATGGAAGACGTGTGCAACCAGCAAGACTGTTCCTACAGCTGGTCACCCTGCCAAACTGAGCAGTCGGGGGAGAAGGGCCTTGGTCAGGGAGGTGACCAAGAACCCGATGGTCACTCTGACAGAGCTCCAGAGTTCTTCTGTGGAGATGGGAGAACCTTCCAGAAGGACAACCATCTCTGCAGCACTCCACCAATCAGGCCTTTATGGTAGAGTGGCCAGACGGAAGCCACTCCTCAGTAAAAGGCACATGACAGATCGCTTGGAGATGCCAAAAGGCACCTAAATACTCTCAGAACATAGGAAACAAGATTCTCAAAATTGAACTCTTTGGTCTCAATGCCAAGCGTCAAGTCTGGGGGAAACCTGGCACCATCTCTACGGTGAAGCATGGTGGTGGCCACATCCAGCTGTGGGTATGTTTTTCAAAGGAAGGGAATGGGAGACTTGTCAGGATCGAGGGAAAGATTAACAGAGAAAAGTACTGAGATATCCTTGATGAAAACCTGGGGGCGAATGTTCACCTTCCAACAGGTTAATGACCCTAAGCACACAGCCAAGACAACTCAGGAGTGGCTTTGGGACAAGTCTCTGAATGTCCTTGAGGGGCCCAGCCAGAGCCCGGACTTGAACCCGATCAAACATCTCTGGAGAGACCTGAAAATAGCTGTGCAGTAACACTCCACCCAACCTGACAAAGTTTGAGAGGATCTGCAGAGAAGAATGGGAGAAACTTCCCAAATACAGTATGCCAAGCTTGTAGCGTTATACCCAGTACTTGAGGCTGTACTCGCTGCCAAATGTGCTTCAATAAAGTACTGAGTGAAGTGTCTGAATAATTATGTAAATGAAATATTTCCGTTTTTATATTTTCATTTTTTTTTTTTTGCTTTGTCATTATGGGGTATTGTATGTCTATTGATGAGGTAAACAAAAAAGGCTGTAAGGTAACAAAATGTGGAACATGTCAAGTGTTCTGAATACCTTCCGAATGCACTGTATGGACTCCGTTGTGTCCATGCTTTCAGCTATAGGATAGTGTTTCTGAGTTGTTAGGAACGTTTTGGAGATAATAACATTAGTTTCTAACTCATTTCAATTTCACAGATGTGTTAAGTGTAAGTTATATTCTATTATTAATTCCCTTTTTGTCTTTGGGGAGGGGGATCTCTTCTTAAATTAAGCAAATGTATAATCGCTGTTTGGGACTTTTTTTTTAAGCGCCCCATTGATGACTCTAACCTCTCTCATCCAAATGGAATTGACACCATTAAAGTAATTTACAGGTTAACACTTCTGAAAGGTTCGGAAGGGTTGAGTGGTCCTGGAACTTTAGTGCGGCCGTAATGAGGATGACCGCAGGTTAACGACGTATGTAGTCGTGTTTCAGAGGGCCATGGCTGGATTTCTCGTGAGAAGGACAAACGAAACAATATTTACGACACTTTTAAGCATCCATCACTTTGACATCTGGTCGTCTAGCACCTGGTCTTCATTAACATTAAATATTACATTCCGGACTAATTTGGAGCAGAGCTCGGCCAATCAAATATATTGGAAAATCTATTTCGCACAACAGTCAAATATGAAGTGGAAATATGGGTATTTTGTGTTTGGTAGCTCTTCAAAACGAGTTCATGTAAACAGTACTAATAGTTTTAAGTCAGCAGTGTTGAGGAACGTGTTCATTCGTGTTGTTTGTTCATTGGATCTTGCCAATGCCTAAAATGATATCTGTATCTTCGTCATCAGCATCCTCAGCATCGTCATTAGCCTATGTAAGATAATGTAGACTTAACCTAAACCCAAGCCCATAACCTCAACCCAAACCGACATAACCTAAACAACCTAACATTAAGCCTGAACATGTAGTAAAATAGTGTTACAAATATGCGTTATGAAAATGTAATATTGAATAAAACGTTAAAAGTCAACGTTTGTCCAATGTATTTAAAGGCCAAAATATTTGTGAAATGACTGTAAACATATCTTTCTTTACATGACGCCATAAAGTATAGGCATATATGATAATTAATACGCCTATTGTGTTGTCATTCCCTCCCAAAGTTGCTTGATGAACACCACAAGGAAAGGACGCGCCTGGAAGACGCACCTGACGTAAGCTATACATGGCGGTTGTGCACCGGCAAGATGAACCTAACCGGATAATTTTAAAAAGTTTCTGAGGGCCATCCCCAAGGCCCTGGAGGAAACTCCCCACTGCATAAACAAGCGCAGGGCCGTTGGAAACTGCACAATAGCACAATGTTGCAGCGGGTTGGTCTGTTGATTGAAGGATACAAAATACAGGCAGTCTGACTATCTCCTCACGTGGGAGCCAGTATTTTTTAAGGATAGCCCCATCATTTTGAGACTGAAACGGGTTCAGTTTGTTGCGAATATGCGCGTTTAAATAAACTAGCCAACTGCGCAGCGAGCGCCCCTGGTTAGGTTGGAGAGTTGCCTTGAACCCGACGTTGAATTGCAATGCATTTCTGGCAGAAATTCGCGTTTGAATCATGTAATGTGAGACAATGTTTCCACAGGAAAGAATAATTACATACAATTTTCAAAGCACTGGTAACGGGTTGAGATTTCTATCACCTGACCTATGCACACAAGATACAAAAAGACATACATGAGTCTCGTGTATACTTGCCTCGCTCGTGCACATGTTTACATGGTTCTGCACATGCTTCAGGTGATATAAATCTGAACGCATGACCAGTGCTTTGAAAAGTGGATGTACTTATGCTTTCCTGTGGATATTTTGTCTCACATTCCTACTGCCAAACGACCAGTATGGGATGGGCAACAGGTAAAGTATGTTAAAACAAAAAAAATCCCCCAACATTCTGGCTTGTAGAGGTCAGGAGAGAGAACTTTTCTGATTAAAACGCTCATTCCTGCCTGATGTAGAATAGAAGTTGCTACATATGCTGAGCACTTGTTGGCTGCTTTTCCTTCACTCTGCGGTCCAACTCATCCCAAACCATCTCAATTGGGTTGAGGTCGGGGGATTGTCGAGGACAGGTCATCTGATGCAGCACCCCATCACTCTCCTTCATGGTCAAATAGCCCTTACACAGCCTGGAGGTTTGTTGGGTCATTGTCCTGTTGAAAAACAAATGATAGCCCCACACCATCACACTTACACACACACTTCACGGTGGGAACCACATATGCGGATATCATCCGTTCACCTACTCTGTGTTTCACAAAGACACTGCGGTTGGAACCAAATATCTCAAATTTGGACTCATCAGATCAAAGGACAGATTTCCACTGGTCTAATGTGCATTGCTCTTGTTTCTTGGCCCAAGCAAGTCTCTTCTTCGTATTGGTTTCCTTTAGTTGTGGTTTCTTAGCAGCAATTCGACCATGAAGGCCTGTTTCACACAGTGTTCTCTGAACAGTTGACGTTGAGATCTGTCTGTTACTTGAACTCTGTGAAGAATTTATTTGGGCCGCAATTTCTGAGGATGGTAACTGTAATGAACTTATCCTCTGGAGCAGAGGTAACTCTAGGTCTTCCTTTCCTGTGTTGGTCTTCATGAGAGCCAGTTTCATCATAGCGCTTGATGTTTTTTTCACGACTGCACTTGAAGAAACTTTCAAAGTTTCTTGACATTTTTCTGGACTGACTGACCTTCATGTCTTAAAGTAATGATGGACTGTTGTTTCTCTTTGCTTATTTGAGCTGTTTCTTGCCATAATATGGAGTTAGGATCACCACTTTATTTTAATAATGTGAAATGTCAAAATAATAGTAGAGAGAATGATTTATTTCAGCTTTTATTTCTTTCATCACCTTCCCAGTGGGTCAGAAGTTTACATACTCTCAATTAGTATTTGGTAGCATTGCCTTTAAATTGTTTAACTTTGGTCAAATGTTTTGGGTAGAGTTCCACAAGCTTCCCACAATAAGTTGGGTGAATTTTGGCCCATTCCTGCTGACAGAGCTGGTGTAACTGAGTCAGGTTTGTAGGCCTCCTTGCTCGCACACACTTTTTCAGTTCTGCCCACAAATTTTCTATAGATTTGAGGTCAGGGCTTTGTGATGGCCACTCCAAAACCTTGACTCTGTTGTCCTTAAGCCATTTTGCCACAACTTTGGAAGTATGCTTGGGGTCATTGTCCATTTGGAAGACCCATTTGCGACCAAGCTTTAACTTCCTGACTGAGGTCTTGAGATGTTGCTTCCATATATCCACATCATTTTCTTGCCTGATGATGCCATCTATTTTGTGAAATGCACCAGTCCCTCCTGCAGCAAAACACTTCCACAACATGATGCTGCCACCCCCGTGCTTCACGGTTGGGATGGTGTTCTTCAGCTTGCAAGCCGCCCCCTTTATCCTCCAAACATAACGATGGTCATTATGGCCAAACAGGTCTCTTTCTGTTTCATCAGACCAGAGGACATTTCTCCAAAAAGTACGATCTTTGTCCCCATGTGCAGTTTCAAACTGTAGTCTGGCTTTTTTTTAATGGCGGTTTTGGAGCAGTGGCTTCTTCCTCGCTGAGCAGCTTTCAGGTTATGTTAATCTAGGACTCGTTTTACTGAGCGGTATGACAGCAGCGTGGTCCCATGGTGTTTATACTAGCGTACTATTGTTTGTACAGATGAACGTGGTACCTTCAGACGTTTGGAAATTTCTTCCAAGGATGAACCAGACTTGTGGAGGTCTCCAATTGTCTTTGAGGTCCTGGCTGATTTATTTTGATTTTCACATGATGTCAAGCAAAGAGGCACTGGGTTTGAAGGTAGGCCTTGAAATACATCCACAATTGACTCAAATTATGTCAATTAGCCTATCAAAAGCTTCTACTGCCATGACATCATTTTCTGGAATTTTCCAAGCTGTTTAAAGGCACAGTCAACTTAGTGTATGTAAACTTCTGACCCACTGGAATTGTGATACAGGGAATTATAAGTGAAATAATCTGTCTGTAAACAATTGTTGGAAAAATCACTTGTGTCATGCACAAAGTAGATGTCCTAACCGACGTGCCAAAACTATAGTTTGTTTACAAGACATTTGTGGAGTGGTTGGAAAACGAGTTTAATGACTCCAACCTAAGTCTATGTAAACTTCCGACTTCAACTGTATAAAAATAGGCAAAAAATATATATTTATTTATTTATAAAGAAAAGATATATATATTTTTAATGTATATATATTTTTTGCCTATTTTGCATGTTATTTTGGCATTAATACATGTCACATATCAGTTTGCAAACAATGTAAAAAATAATCATGGAGTTAAGTAAAGTCGCATACAAACATGGTCTCTTTTTTCTTTCTTGAGTTAGGCAGCTCCAAAATGCAGGTGTTTCAGCCAAGTTCAGTGCTTTTTGTGGTGTTGTGGCTGCCATTTGAAAATACGGCGTGTAGGGGTTGGTAATATTCTCTAGTTGCGCCGTGATTGGCTCAGTGTTCTATCACTCACGGGGACACTACATCACCGCAATAACTAAGGGGGGGGGGGGGATTTGCCAATCTTGGTGTTCTCTGGCAAATGCAAAACGTCCTGCACGGTGTTGGGCTGTAAGCACAACCCCCACCTGTGGACGTCGGGCCATCATACCACCCTCATGGAGTCTGTTTCTGACCGTTTGAGCAGACACATGCACATTTGTGGCCTGCTGGAGGTCATTTTGCAGGGCGCTGGCAGTGCACCTCCTTGCACAAAGGCGGAAGTAGCGGTCCTGCTGCTGGGTTGTTGCCCTCCTACGGCCTCCTCCACGTCTCCTGATGTACTGGCCTGTCTCCTGGTAGCGCCTGCATGCTCTGGACACTACGCTGACAGACACAGCAAACCTTTTTGCCACAGTTCGCATTGATGTGCCATCCTGGATGAACTGCACTACCTGAGCCACTTGTGTGTGTTGTAGACTCCGTCTCATGCTACCACTAGAGTGAGAGCACCGCCAGCATTCAAAAGTGACCAAAACATCAGCCAGGAAGCATAGGAACTGAGAAGTGGTCTGTGGTCACCACCTGCAGAATCACTCCTGTTTTGGGGGGTGTCTTGCTAATTGCCTATAATTTCCACCTTTTGTCTATTCCATTTGCACAACAGCATGTGAAATTTATTGTCAATCAGTGTTGCTTCCTAAGTGGACAGTTTGATTTCACAGAAGTGTGATTGACTTGGAGTTACATTGTGTTGTTTAAGTGTTCCCTTTATTTTTTTGAGCAGTGTATATATCAGCAAAAAATAAACATCCTCTCACTGTCAACTGAAAGCCCTTTGTTTCTAGCCATTTTGAGCCTGTAATCAAACCCACAAATGCTGATGCTCCAGATACTCAACTAGTCTGAAGAAGGACAGTTTTATTGCTTCTTTAATCGGTACAACAGTTTTCAACTGTGCTAACATATTTACAAAAGGGGTTTCTAATGATCAATTAGCCTTTTAAAGTGATATACTTGGATTAGCTAACACAATGTGCCATTGGAACACAGGAGTGATGGTTGCTGATAATGGGCCTCTGTAGGCCTGCGTAGATATTCCATAAAAAAATCTGCCGTTTCCAGCTACAATAGTAATTTAAAACATTAACAATATCTACACTGTATTTCTGATCAATATCAACCTTAAGCTCATGAAGGAGAATATAACAAACCCATTTCACTTGAGGAAACTCATGTGCCGTCTTGTGTTTTTGGACCATCACTTGACAAAGGAGATGTTAAGAGACATGGCATGCCCTTCCACATGGTGTCCCTGCTACAGACTATAAAATCTAGGGAATTCTACACAGGAATTCTATTCCACGATGAAGTGGCGCCACCTTGTGGATATGCAATAGTTTTTACCTGAAGCACTGAACCACCAGGCCACTGACAGTTCTCATGATCCACCTATTTGGGTTACTGTACCACCAACAAAAAATTTCTCGGCCTGAAATACCCTCTCATGTGCAGCTGATCATTAGTCCTATGTTCCTATGAGTCTTCCTAAGTACCCCCTGTGGATAGGCCAGGTACCCCCAGTTTGAGAACCACTGGCCAGTGTACAAAACATTTGGAACACCTGCTTTTTCCGTGACATGGACTGCCAGGTGAAAGCTATGATCCCTTATTGATGTCACCTGTTAAATCCACTTCAATCAGGTTAGATGAAGGGGAGGAGACTGGTTAAAGAAGGATTTTTAAGCCATGAGACATTTTTAAGTAATTGAGACATGGATTGTGTATGTGTGCCATTCAGGGGGTGAATGGGCAAGACAAAATATTTAAGTTCCTTTGAACGGGGTATAGTAGTAGGTGCCAGGTGCACCGGTTTGAGTGTTTCAAGAACTGCAATGCTGCTGGGTTTTTCCAGTGTGTATCAAGAATGGTTCACCGCCCAAAGGACATCCAGCCAACTTGACACAACTGTGGGAAGCATTAGGGTCAATATGGGCCAGTATCTCTGTGGAACACTTGTTCTAAGGGCAAAAGGGGTGTAAGGTGTTCCTAATGTTTTGTACACTCAGTGTATATCCAACTACAGTATAACTAAAGTCGTAACATGTTTTTTTGTCTACTTTTCAAGTAAATATACTTTTAATGACGTTTTGGGAAACATAGTCATTTAAAAATAGACTAAATTATGTTTGCATTGGTGTTCGGCTATAGGCTGATGACCTTATGCACACTAAGAAAAAGAGGGTTCCTTAAAACCTCTTTAGGCTAGGGGGCACTATTTTCACGTCCGGATGAAAAGCGTGCCCAGAGTAAACTGCCTGCTACTCAGGCCTAGAAGCTAGGATATGCATATACTAGATTTGGATAGAAAACACTCTAACGTTTCTAAAACTGTTAAAATAATGTCTGTGAGTATAACAGAACTTATTTGGCAGGCGAAACCCCGAGGACAAACCATCCAGGATTTTTTTTATTTTTAGGTGAATGTGTTTTCAATTGGGTTTCTATGGGAATCTAGATTTCTGAGGCATCTGGTTGCAGTTCCTATGGCTTCCACTAATTGTCAACAGTCTTTAGAAATTGATTGATGTTTTTCTTTTGAGTAATGAAAAAGTAACCCTTTCCTTTCTGGGAGTCGAGCCAAGTGGACTCTTTTGTTTGGGTTGCGCGACCTGGCGCTCGCTCCACTTTCATTTTATCCGCTATTGAACACAGTTTATCCCGTCTTAAATTTGATCGATTATTTACCTTTTAAAATACCTAAAGTTGGATTAGGAAAGTTGTTTGAAATGTTTGGACCAAGTTTACAGGTAACCTTTTAGATAATTTGTAGTCATGTTGGGCGAGTTTGAACCGGTGTTTTTCTGAATCAAACGCGCCAAATAGATAGACATTTTGGGGATATAACGACGGAGTTTATCGAACAAAAGGACCATTTGTGATGTTTAGGGGACATTTTGGAGTGCCAACAGAAGAAGATCTTCAAAGGTAAGGCATGAATTATATCGTTATTTCTGAGTTTTGTGTCGCGCCTGGCAGGTTGAAATATGATTGTCATGTGTTTGTATGGTGGGTGCTGTCCTCAGATAATCGCATGGTTTGCTTTGGCCGTAAAGCCTTTTTGAAATCTGACACAGTGGCTGGATTAACAAGAAGATAGACTGTATTTTGGTGTATTGCACTTGTGATTTTATGAAAGTTAAATATTTTGAATAATTTATTTTGAATTTCGCGCTCTGCGATTTCACCGGATGTTGTCGAAACGTTCCACTAACGGAACGTCTAGCCGTAACAGGTTTTAAGGAACCATACTGACCCAAAGAACCCTTTGAGCCCTTACAATGGTTCTTTGCAGTTCAGAAAAGGGTTATTTCCTCTTTTTATTGATGATTCAAATGACGGCCGGCGGCTCATTTGAATATTTTGGGCTTGGTTTGCTCACAGGTCTTTTTGTGCAACCGTGAGTGAGCATGTCGTTCCAGTTTATCTAATGTGTTGTGTTATGCCATTTCGTATCAAAAGTTATTAGGGCCATTGATGGTGTCTTGTAAAAGACTCGTGCATGGCCTTGTGTCAATTGAGAACTGTTGTCCAAATCAGTCGTTCTCAAATCTCTCTCCTTAGGGGCCTCAACTGTTCGAGCTAGCACACCTGATTGATTTTGTAAATTAACAAAACAATAAAACCTATGTGCCATATTGTGATGTTCATATCATGTTTTCATAACTGCACACCATTATTGATATTGAATCAGATGTTTCACTCTCTGGATTTCAGATAAGGCTTAATTGTTCATTTAGACCAATAGAAAATTAGACCTATATATAATAAGGCCGCACTCTGCGTTCTTGGTCCGGTTGAGTGAAACTATGTCCTCAAGAGGGCAGCGTGGTACCACAGTGGCACAGTGGCTTCACAGTGCAGTCCCTAGGCTGTGTTTGGAGTTCAGTGCTTATGCAGTGTTGGTACAAGCAGAGCTCAATAGGCGTCATGTTAGATACTATAGAAGAAAATACTGGTGTCAGTTTTCTTGCCATTTCATTTGAAATGGTAAGAATCAGATGGCTTGCCCGAGGTCACAAAGGGGAAACCTGCCCATGTTTTACAGAGAAAAGCATTTGGTAGGCATTTGTAAATGTGTTGTTTTAAGTAGCCTATGAGGCTCATATAGAGAAATACAAGAAAAAGGGAATATCACAATTTATTCAAACATACACTACATGGCCAAAAGTATGTGGACATCTGCTCGTCGAACATCTCATTCCAAAATCATTGGCATTAATTTGGAGTTGGTCCCCCCCTTTTCTGCGAGAACAGCCTCTACTCTTCTGGTAAGGCTTTCCACTAGATGTTGGAACATTGCTGCAGGGGCTTTATTCTATTCAGCCAACAAGAGCATTAGTGAGGTCGGGCACAGATGTTGGGCGATAGGGCCTGGCTCGCAGTCGGTGTTCCAATTCATCCAAAAGGTGTTCGATGAGGTTGAGGTCAGGGCTCTGTGCAGGCCAGTGAAGTTCTTCAACACTGATCTCGACAAACAATTTCCGTATGGACCTCTCATTGTGCATGGGGGCATTGTCATGCTGAAACAAGAAAGGGCCTTACCCCAAACTGTTGCCACAAAGTTGGAAGCACAGAATCGCCTAGAATTTAATAGTATGCTGTAGCGTTAAGATCTCCCTTCACTGGAACTAAGGGGCCTAGCCCAAACCATGAAAAACAGCCCCAGACCATTATTCCTCCTCCACCAAACTTTACAGTTGGCACTATGCATTCGGGCAGGTAGCGTTCTCCTGACATCCGCCAAACGCAGATTTGTTTGTCGGACTGTCAGATGGTGAAGCGTAATTCCTCACTCCAGAGAACGAGTTTCTGCTTCTCCAGAGTACAATGGCCGCTGGTGTGCGGCTGCTCGGCCATGGAAAGCCATTTTATGAAGTTCCCGACGAACAGTTATTGTGCTGACGTTGCTTCCAGGGGCAGTTTTGAACTCGGTAGTGAGTGTTGCCACCGAGAACAGACGATATTTACGCGCTTCAGCACTCGGCGGTCCCGTTCTGTGAGCTTGTGTGGCCTACCACTTCGCGGCTGAGCTGTTGTTACTCCTAGACGTTTTCACTTCGAAATAACAGCACTTACAGTTGACCGGGGCAGCTCTAGCAGAGCAGAAATTTTACAAACTGACTTGTTGGAAAGCTGGCATCCTATGATGGGGCCACGTTGAAAGTCACCGAACTCTTCAGTATGGGCAATTCTACTGCCAGTGTTTGTCTATGGAGATTGCATGGCTGTGTGCTCGATTTTATACCTGTCAGCAACGGGTGTGGCTGAAATGTCCAAATCCACTCATTTGAAGGGGTGTCCACATACTTTTAGCCATGTAGTGTATGTGCGATAGATTGTGTTTGCCAGTTAATAAAACACATACACACACAGTACATGCATTTTAAAAACGTGACAGTGATATAAAAAAGTCAGTTATTTCCATTGTGGTCCCTATATAAGTAAATAATAGCCTAATAATAATGTTTTCTAGTTGATAATAATAGCGACCTCAATCCAACTTTCATCTTTACACAAAAGACCAGAGTGCAGCGCCATCACTTTTCTTTTTCAGCACCCTGATGCCCTCATGGCAAATGCTCTATTGCCATGGTGCTCTATCCCATTCCATGTATCGAATTAGCCTACTTTATCCTTTTGGTACTTTCTTAATTATGGCCGTGTGTTTTATCATAGTTTTAGAACTATGGCAAAGAGGGCAATCGAAATACGTAAATGTACAGCGTATGAGCGAATGCCAGAGGCAGCCCACTGGGCAGAAACTGGTTGAATCAATGTCGTTTCCGCAGAAAACAATTCTAATAATGTAATGGCGTTGAATCAACGTGGGGAATTGATTGGATTTGCAAAAAGTAATCAACGCAAGGGAATTTAGTATCCCCCCCAACTTGTAAACTAAATCCAATAACATGGTGAATTCGTTTGTTGATTTCACGTTGAATTCACGTTAGTTGACAACTCAACCAAATGAAAATAAAAACTAGTCGTTGAACTGACGTCTGTGCCTAGTGGAAGGTGCATTGCCGGGTTTTGGATTTTAATAGCATATCTCGTTGAAGGTCAATACACACTTTTAACACATGTTGTTTTTGTGGTATTTGTTAGATCCTTAGAATTTAATAGCTTTTGATTACACTCTTAAAGTATTGATGAAAAGGGCCAGAGGACAGGTGCAGAGATCAAATATCAGATAGCCTCATCTTTTTAACATAAATTGTTTACCTTTTATTATTACACACATATTACATCATGTTTCTTATAAGATTGGCTAAATTAGACATATTAGTTTTAATTTTATTACAAAATTTGCCTAAAGGACTATACACTTCAAACGGGAAAATCTAAATTTTGTTGAAGATTTAGAACCAGCCGAGAGTCTTACAAGAAAAGTAAATATTTGTCCGTAAAGAACTCTCGGTCCCAGAGTGGCCTCTCCTCTCCGGCTGAATCTGAAGTCTGTGGGTCTAATAGATTAAGGGGCTGGCGAGTTCATTGTGGACAGAATCATCCCCGCTATCTGAACCTGACTTCTCTTTTGCCTTACGAAGTTCTGCACTTAAATGAAGAGTCCTCTGCAAATTGACCCACTTGAGCCACCGTATAGGCCTACTTGCACGCAGTAATCCTGGCTGTAGTGTTTGTCAACATTACTTGAGAGGCTCTTCACTAAAGACCTTGTTGCACAGCCTAGATGTGCGTTTTCATGTTTGTTATAGGAGGACTTTATAGGAGGACTATCAGGCATGGTTCTAAAAAACAATTCTCCTTCTCTTGCTACTCCAATGTCCCAAGGTGTGTTGCAGGCCTGCACGAGTCTCCAATGAGCGTTGTCCACCGTGTTTTTATCACTAGACTTGTTTTTCGAGTTTGATTTCAGTGCGTCGACACGCAATCTCCGTCTGAGTAAAGATTAAAGCAAAATGAAAGGCCACTACATTTTATACGCCATATTGTTCGAATCGTCGAGGTCAACTACTGTTTGGGTAGTGGAAATGAAAAGGCGTTTTCATTCGTTTGGAAACGCATAAGTAATATTTCTGCTCACTGCAGGTTTGGCGGGTGTTGGACGTAGAGCAGCAGTAGATTGTAGCAGGCCTACTGCCCGCATCCCATTCAGTCCCATTCAAAACCATGACAACAAGGAACAAGCTCGGATTTATCCTGGAAAGTTAAAGGACATTGTGGCGGGGCGTCAATCACCGTATTATTGAAGGACTGAACAAATGCAAAATCTTGACTGGAACAAATGCTTCCAACGGGTCTGGGACGCGGGGCTACATTTCCCTCCTTTGTTCTCAGCCTCTGGTTGGCATGTATTTGTATTCCCCCTCGGCCGACCACCCAGGACGACTTTGGATGGAAGGCTGAGGCATGTCCACTCTCCTCGCTATAGGGCAGGCCCTGTCTCCAAGGCAAAGCGCGCAAAGCAGAGAGGAGTGGAGGCCGTCTAAAGCATGGCATGGGAACTAGATGGAACTCCACGGACCTGCCTGTGCCTCGTGTACGTATCTGAAGTCTGAGACGAGAGACAATATTAGAACTCTTCAGTCTGAAGTACAGTTGAACACACCCCCCAAAACGAACGAAAAAAAAATTGCTTTTCATATGCCACATCTTCCCCCCTCCATAATATGAATGCGTCTGCTGGGGATATGTGATCCCCCTTATCAGCTGCTTCATAATCTCCTATTACTAGGCTGTATGCCTTTTATAAAATGTGTGTTTTGACTGAGGGTGAAGGACACCTGTTCCAACGTAGTCATATAGCGTTTGACCTACAATGTAAAGTGGTTGCCATGAATTTGACAGTAACTTACAGGCAGCTCAGTGGCAAGTAAAAGTCTATATTTTATATTGTAGTACAACTACTGTAATATAAATAATATATCAAAGCAAGTGCTGTGTAATGACAAACAGTGCAATACCGTAAAATTTACTGTATTATACTGTAAAAAAAGTAAATGATACCTTCATCGGAAGGGGAGGGGTTTTAATTTCACTGAATTTTACAAGCAAGCAGGTTTGCTGCTAAGTTAAGTGTTTACACATTACAGCATATTAATGAATATTTGGTGTTTTATATCACTTACACTTCTAGAGGCCTTAACAAAGGCTCCCAAAGGCCAAAACAGACCAAAAGGACCTGACAAAATGCTCAACCATTTAAGGTTTAAAACTTTTTAACACTCCAAACTATCACGTATTCTATTGAAATTGATGGAGCACTACCACATACCAGTTAAATTTATACAGGACTCTCACTCATCGGGGCAACAAATATAGCCCATTACAAGGCACGCCTCAAAATATGTTAACGAGACAGAAACAACAATACCATCACCATTCGAAAAACAGACATTCTTTCCTCGACCACAACATTTTCCCACAATGCACCATAATTTACTGTATATTGTAGTAAAACGTTTCAGCGCATTTTAATCAATCAATCAATCAACTGTATTTATAAAGCCCTTTTTTCATCAGCAGATGTCACAAAGTGCTATACGGAAACCCAGCCTAAATCCGCAAACAGCAAGCAATACAGATGTAGAAGCACGGTGACTAGGAAAAACTTCCTAGAACGGTATAAACCTAGGAAGAAACCTAGAGAGGAACCAAGACTCTGAGGGGTGGCCAGTCCTCTCTCTTCTGGTCGTGCTGGGTGGAGATTATAAGAGTACATGGCCATTAAGGTCAGATTGTTCTTTAAGATGTTAAAAATACCCCAAATGAATTTATCAATGGCAGTTTTCCGTTACAGTGTCCAAGTAGGACGTGCCATATTTTGGAATCAGAAAATAGCTTGATTCACGTGTCGTCTCTAAAATAATACTAATACTAAAATAATAACATATCTGTCTCAATTTATTTCACACTGGATAGCCTCTAAGAATTGACCTGTCTGCCACAAGAGAAATGGCCTTAACACTATTCTTTCTACTCATTAGAAATTGGTCGTTGACTTCTCTCCATTTTGGTTCACATGATCATGGTCATTTTGCAGGAGTGTCACTCTTTGTGAAGCCTATACGTGAAAAATATACATTTTCTTGGGAAATTAAAATGAGATTTATAGCCTAAATGGAAATTATAAATGATAGAAAAATTACTTTTTTTTTATTTATTTTTTACAAAAATAGGTGTTATTGGTGTGTTACTTTTGTGTTATTTGATATTGTTATGTGTTTTTATTTCAGGGACATGACATACAACATTATTCTTCTATGTAATTTCAAAATACCTGTAATGGATAGGGTGCACAGCCCTAAATATATTAGTTAAACCAACTCCGGGGCATCTCACACTAATTGCTCACTTTGTATGCAAATATTGGACATGTCATTTCGGGGGGGGGGGGGGGGGGGGGGGGTTCTGTTGTCACTTGCCACCCAAGACGTGATTCAGCTGCAACAATCACCATTATCTGGTCACCACTTTTCACGATACGGGACGAATCTGTAATGATGACGAGTGTTTCCTTCGGCCATTGTTGAGGCAACGGGGATATTCTTCTGCGGGTTCACACCTACCATCATTGGATAAAGGCACTCGAATCATTCAGGTACTTGGCGTCCTCGAGGAGCATATATAAGCGGCGTGAAGTACTGTTTATACAAACACTGCCTCATGTCCACACACACAGGGTGTTCTAGGTCGACTCTGACAGCGCGCTTCGCCGTTCCTCGAGTGGATAGATATTTTTACTCATATCATTTGTATCCTCTCCTTTGGATAGTTATTACGCACAAGGATTCTGGGGTTTTTTTCCGGACAGAATGGCTGTTGCTGCAAAGTTCAGTTTTTCCGTGAGGAGCATCCTGGATTTGCCTGAGCATGACGCCAAGACAGCGCAGCCTTCCCCCGGTAACTCCTGCTACAGCTCCCCTTACTCCTCCTGGATGGACAGCGACCGGAGCCCTTGTCTCTGTAAGTCCCCCTGATTGAAACCTGAGCATAGAAACAGATAGGCCAAACCACTTCAAATCCATATAAACACATAGGCCTAACTGGATTATATGGGTCCTGTTTAAATTGACACAATTTAATATCATCCACAGCGATTTCCAACATGTCTCTTTTTATGAGATCCAGTAAAGTATCCGTCCAATTAACTAAGCATTATGTCATAATTGAATATGCACTTTATAAGGAGATGTGTAGTCTAATTCAAATTGGCGGGAAATAAATCTCTGTAGCTATGTATTTCTGTTGAAATTGTATCTCGTGAATTGTTTATATGGTTAATTGATCAGTGTAATAACACCATTTTTAATTCCTCAGCTTCAGACGAGGGTAGCCTGGAGATCTCCCCAAACAAGTCCGACGAGTCTTCTCTGGACTCTGAGGCCGAGAAGAAGAAGAAGCGCCGCGTGCTCTTCTCAAAGGCCCAGACCTTCGAGCTTGAGAGACGCTTCCGTCAGCAGCGCTATCTGTCAGCACCAGAGCGGGAGCAGCTCGCCCATCTCCTCAGCCTGACGCCGACGCAGATCAAGATCTGGTTCCAGAACCACAGGTACAAAATGAAGAGGTCGCGAGTAGAGGGAGCGCCACAAGACATAAACCAATCGCCAATGTTGCGAAGAGTAGTGGTACCCATCCTAGTTCGGGATGGCAAGCCTTATCAGACCTGTTTCATTAACACGGAGAAAGGAGGCTGTCTTAGACCGACCACGTCCCCGGGTACACCCTTCAGTTTGGGGTACCAGTCTTTCCAGCTTCCGTCACCGTTCGGTCTACCTTCCCCATACCAGCATTTTGCCAGCCCGGCAGCATCTAGACACACCTTTGCTTGGAGAGACTTTCTGAATGACTCAGCTCAATTCAGTTCTTTTAAGTGACTGAAAACATCAACAAGAGGACAATGCATAGAGGAACACTTAAAACATAATGTGTTTTCTGAATTCCCTTATTTTTCGAGGTACTTAAGTGTTAAACTGTTAAACTCTCACTAATAATGTTGTATGAGAAGTAGGCTATTTTGCACATATTTTATTTTTTGGTATTTTATGAAATTTAGCCTATTGAGGGATATTTTCGAATGATAAAAGTCGTCATTAGTTTATTGTAATCTGGTGGTAGGCCTATTGACATTATACTCCTAGATTAAGTTTTGTTTATCCAATTGGATCATTATTGTGTTTACTTTGCGTAGGCTTATTTTATCAGTCATTTAAAATTTCTGTCATTTTTATGAATTTTGAATCTACACCAAGATATTTGTCAAAAGTACGAGGGAGGTAGGATATAATTGCTTTGAAAATTGTGTTTTTCACTTTTGTCTGGAAATGTTATAGAACATAATCGTTTTATTGATTGGTAGGCCTAAATGTTTTGTGTTTTTATAGAATTACGAATAAATCTTGTACATGTTTGCACATATTGTCAATTCTTCAGATGTCCTCATGCATCTAGGCCTACATGTATTCCAACAAAGCTAGGCTATTGAGTATTGAGGGATACGCCATTCTATCCAACAACTTCTGACACTATTTAGAACTATAGCTAAGAGTCTATGACATTGCATCCTACCAGTGCTTGTTATTTATATTTATATTAGAAAGAAGAGAAGGGCTTAGCTTAGAGGAACCTATGGAAATCAGAAACTAACAGCAAGAAATGTTAGCTTTTATCATGTAAACAGTTCAGAACCCTAAAGCTGAGCAAACACCATCACACTCTATAGAATGGATTTCACTGAGCATAACAAAAACCTGGTAAACATTCGACCATACAGCTCATCTCGTTCTATAGGGCACTCTCTTGGTGTGCTTCAAACGTGTAGGCAACGTAAAGCATTCACTTAACCCATACATAACTCGGCAAACTTCTTTGTAAATTATTTTTTACAAACCGTTATTTCTGTTTTATCTGCAAGTAACGAGAAAATAATGGACGATGCAACCGAAGTAGTCTTAGTCCTGGGCTTCATGGCGATGGACCTATTTAAATTAGAAAATAATATTGTCATTAATAGTACAAACTATTTATAGTGTCTGCCATTTCAGTGTGTTGCGCTCTCCTTTCATCATTGGTTATTGGGAGATTAGCTTGTAGACAAATAAATATATTAGTATCGTCCCTTTAAATGGTCGATTCATTTGGATTTATGCGAGTTGGATCCACACTTTTATTTCTCTATAAAAATATTATTTTAGGAGGGGAAAGGCTTTTACGATTGGACCCATACACGGAAATATCACATTTCAGTTTATTCTATAATCCATATTGTAAGCAGTCAAAGGTCCCTGCCTCTGTGTGGGGTAAAACACTTCACTTCATTCTCCTTCCTCCCTGTCTTATTCCATTGATGGAAGTGAAATATGTCGTAGGGGCTGACTGGAATAGAAGATGCGTTATTCTGTGGCAACATTGGTTCTTTTTCACGCTTTCACGACCCCTATGATGTTGTTTGCTCGTCCTCCGACCCAGTAGCGCATCGTCCCTGTCACCTGGTCTATTGTCCCCGGGGCTCGGGCCACCTTGTATCACATATGGAGGGGACTGACCGAACCCCTCCGCGCGCAGCATCTCCCCTTAAAACACTCTTTTTGTGTGGTTGTCTCCCTCTGAATGGACCATTGTCTGTCCACCAAAAGAGACCTAGACAAAATCCTTAGTGTTTCAATTCTCGTGATGTTTAATCAGTGCCTGCTACAAATTTATGAGGTTTAACCCCACAATGGCGTTTTAGAACATGGTGGGTTTTAAGGCTGACAAAGACTGGCTTTTAGGATGAGGTTGCCATTGGTTTTTAGAGTTTTAGGTAGACCGACCTCTCTGAATAGGATGCTTGGTTCGATGTTCTCCATGGATCCCTCCTTGTCTTCTTCCCCTCTTGACTAGACTTTCAATTTCTGAATGCAAGTTAGTTCCAAATATAAGAACGTTGACATTGGCAAATAAATGTAGCAATCGTGATATGTAACCTAACCATTGAGTTTCTACTTTGAATCGGGGGGTTATTTCATACATCAGGAAAGCACTGGACGTTCGTTTGAAATGATACAAACCCATCATTGAATTGTTGGCAGAATTTCCTGATTCGTTCGATGTTACAAAAATGCATTTTTCGATCATTAGGGTTTTTCTACAATTTCAAATGTTTTCTATAAACGTTTTTCAGAATGGGTTACAAACAATTCAAGGTTTTCTTGGTTCATATTTAAACTAGATTTTTGTCACAAATCTGCAACCCCGGGTGCAAAATATTATAAGCCTAATTATCTGCCCGTTTGCTGCACATCAGCACCGAAGCTTCTTATTCTGCAGATTCTCGGTTTTATTTGGGAACTCCAGTGTCTTTCATCAGATAGTGATGTAACGCTGGCGGGCAACTCTCACCCACGGAGACAATCAGAGTAAAAAGTCAGGGATGCCAGCTAAAGTGGTAGGAAGGTAAGTGCAGCTAACCGAGGTCTTGATGATGGGTTTTGTGATTCAGGCGTTTTAGTGCGGATGTAAAATGTACCCTCCTTGTCTTCAGGTTCACCGCTGTTTAAAAACGATATAATTATATCTCTATCCGGAAGACATGAGTCGATGTGCCTTGCTCTCCTGTTGCGTTGCAAATAAAAGCACATCAGTATACATGTTGTTAGATAAACAACATTTTTTTAAATAGCTGTTTCTCGCTAGCATGGCTCCAATGGGTCTTCTCGTTTTTAGATGTTGATCTTTAGGAATTGTCCACTGCCAGTTATCATTGTGCCAATGTACGAACCTTAACAATGTCGTCAAATGCATCTGAAAATGTAAGATCTCTCGCTATAAGGAGTTCAAGTCAACAGGCCACTTGGGTGGGAGGTGTTGGGTCAGTTGAGTTTCATTTGGGGTTTATTTTCCAATTAATTTCAATTTTTTGTTTTTCTTGTAATGGTGAAAACTATTATCATACCATTTATTGTTGCTTGGTAGGGCTGTGCATTACTATACATGTACCTTATGTTATTGATTCAAGTCTGTATTATTGAATATCATGTGATATGGACCTGCGCCTACAAAGCATTTACCATTTGTCTAATTAAGCAATAAGGCCCGAAGAGGTGTGGTATATGGCCAATATACCACGGCTAAGGGCTGTTCTTAAGCAAGACGCAACACGGAATGTCTGGACACACCCCTTAGCCGTGGTATATTGGCCATATATCACATACCCCCGAGGTGCCTTATTGCTATTATAAACTGGTTACCAACGTAAGTAGAGCAGTAAAAAGAAATGTTGTGTCATACCCGTGGTACACGGTCTGATATACCACTTCTGTCAGCCAATCAGCATTCAGGGCTCGACCCACCCAGTTCATAATGCTTTTTTATTCTGCCCATTGACTGAACACAAAATAATAATACAAATTTGTGTTTTAGTGCTGGTCATGCAAGGTCCGAATTACAAATGCCAGGAATAGACTTGACATGGTAAAAACTATAGACTATCTATTACAGTACATGAGATAAAAATGTAATTATCAAAAATGTATATTACAGGAATGTAAGATTTACATTCGAATAGGTATTAGGATTGCCATTTTATATGACTCCTCTTGGAATTCAATTCAGAAACTGCCAAAGGCTCCTGGTCTGGGCCTTGCTCTATCATGTCTTCTATCACATCAAGCACCCCATCTTCAGGTCAAGGGGTGAACTGACTCAGAATTATGCCCACTGAAATGCATGCAATCATTCGAGTCATCCGTAATCACGTTTCCATCTACAGTTTTTATGCGAATAAAGTCATACCGAATAAAATGACAGCAGTGATGAAAACAAGAAGTTTCGGTAGAATTTTATAAATCCCGACATAATTTGTTTGTTTGACCTGATGAGATATTTGTGTCGGTAAAATGTAATTATGCGAGAATGCAAATATAAAAAACATCATATGGAAGTAAACCTGGAGTCACGCGATGGTATGATATGTGGTCCTCCCCCTATGACTTGGGAAACCATGCCATTTATTTGGCTACAGATTAAATCATTTGGTGGTTAAACTGCACATTGATCTTGATGCTCTTTTCCAATACATTTCAAGGGTCTGATTCTGGTGACATACTGATCGATGCTTGACTGCCGTTTAACATATACAAATATTCTCGCTGTTATACATAACAATCTCATTATGTTGACTAGCCTACCTGCACAGCCTTCCCGCGCACTCCAGCCTTTCTGCTTAACGCATATGCCAAGACCATTTGCTACAGTATTTAACTCAACAGTTTTTGTGTAGAGTTGAAAATGCGGTAGTTAAAAAATACTATGGAAACATATTGAACTGTAGAGTTTTATTTGGTACATGAAAACTTAAGCGAAAAAAATTAATGTTGTGTGCGTCATCGTGCACTGATTTTTATCCGCAACTAGTTAGTTTGAGGGAAAGACGGCACTGGTGGGAAAATGCGCATATTTTCTTTATTCGGAGTTTAGAATATTCGAATGAAAATGTGTCACCAATTGGATGGAAACCTAGCTAGTGCCACAGTCACTTATCGTTCTGAAGGCATAGGCCTTCAGCTGGAGAGGCTTGTTGATGTGGGTCATTCATACCCCCACTAGATGGCAGGATAACACATGCTATTGATTTCTCAATCCACCTGATGTTCTCCCTAAACACATGTAGGCCTATGTAGAGTCACAATTTATTTAAAGGCCCATTGCAACTCACAAACGTGATTTTTCTGTGTTTTATATATATTTCCACACCATGAGGTTGGAATAATACTGTGAAATTGTGACGATGATGATGCCATTTTAGTGTAAGAGCTGTTGGTTTTTGCTCCACATCCTGTGTCTGAAATGTCTGCCTGTTTTGGTGGGAAAGAGTTCTAGCCTGCCTGGTGACATCAACAGGTGGTAAATTAGTTGATAGACCAATGAGAAAGAGTTCCAAACCTCTCTGCCAATAACAGATAGTTTTCAGTTTTCCCCTCCCCACTCAGACCCCTCACAGTCTTAGCAATATTCTTGCTTGAGAAATTACTCTTTGCTAAGAAGCTTTTTTTTCTTCTTCTTTTTGACCAGTTTAATTGAAAACAATTACAGTAGAGTACTTAATTGACCCTTCTCTAAGCCCCACTCCAGAATAGCTACATTAGCTACAGTACAACCTTAATTTTACCAGGTTCCCTGTGAAGTAAGTACAGTCCACCACAACATAACCAAGAGTCTCCTGATTAGGAAAGGATAGCCTGTGTTTAATTTCATTGTGTATTAAAAACCCAGTTTGAGATCATTGTGAGGGGATTAGAAGGGGGGGAATTGTGCTTCCCGGGAAACTGTTGTTCAAGGTTACAACACTAACCAAGGGGGTCAGAGCTTAGTGAAGGGTAAATTGTTATCCAGAACTTATATTATATTTAGATAAAAACTGATTTAAAAAAAAATAGGGCATAGAGTTAGACTCTAGGGCCAAAATCCTGTTTTAGCATCGGCAGTGCCATTGAGGACTTTCACCATTTTGAACTAGTCATCTGGGTGGGACTTCCTATGGCAGGGCTGCGCAACCCTCTTCCCGGAGATCTACTGTCCTGTAGGTTTTCAGTTCAACCCTAATTTAGCAGTTCTGAATCAGCTAGTTAAAGTCTTGTTGAGCAGCTAATTAGTAGAATCAGGTGTGTTAAATTAGGGTTGAACTGGACAGTAGATCTCCAGGAAGAGGGTTGGGCAGCCCTGTCCTGTGGGTTAAGGAAGGATCACATAATTCCATCCAGGTCATCGGGAGGGATCAGATAATGAATTATACTCCTGAGAAAACATTTCATAACTGCAAACGACACACTCTAGGTGGCAGGGGAGCAACTTTGGTTTTAGAAGTGGGGTGAACATAACCAACCAAGGGGGTCTTGGAGTCCTCCCTCAGAATTTTTTGGGGCATCTAAAGCTAATTTCCTGCATTTCTATTAGGGCTGCACCGCCCCAAAAAAACACATCTTTGTCCACCAAGAGTAGTTGAAATTTGTGATCGAAATTTTGAAACGTGTATTTTTCCATATATAATACAGTATATATACACTTCCGTTCAAAAGTTTGGGGTCACTTAGAAATTCTCTTGTTTTTGAAACAAAGGCAACATTTTGTCCAATAAATAACACCAAATTGATCAGAAATACAGTGTAGACATTGTTAATGTGATTTTTTTAAATGGAATATCTACATAGCCGTACAGAGGCTCATTATCAGCATCTCCAGTGTTTCAATGGCACGTTGTGTTAGCAAATCCAAGTTTATCATTTTAAAAGGCTAATTGATCATTAGAAAACCCTTTTGTAATGATGTTAGCACAGCTGAACGCTGTTGTCCTGATTTTAAAGAAGCAATACAACTGGCCTTTAGACTAGTTGAGTATCTGGAGCATCAATTCTAATTTTGATTTGTCACATGCGCCGAATACAACAGTCGAATACAACTTACAGTGAAATGCTTACTTACGAGCCCCTAACCAACAATGCAGTTTAAAAAATGGATAAGAAAAATAAATAAAAGTAACAAGTAATTAAAGAGCAGCGGTAAAATAACAATAGCGAGGCTATATACAGGGGGGTACCGGTACATAGTCAATGTGCGGGGGCAACGGTTAGTTGAGGTAATATGTACTTGAAGGTAGAGTTAACAACAGCAGAGAGTAGCAGCGGTGTAAAAAGGGGTGGGGGGGGGGGGCAATGCAAATTGTTTGGGTAGCCATTTGATTAGGTGTTCAGGAGTCTTATGGCTTGGAGGTAGATGCTGCTTAGAAGCCTCTTGGGCCTAGACTTGGTGCTCCGGTACCGCTTGCTGTGCGGTAGCAGAGAGAACAGTCTATGACTAGGGTGCCTGGAGTCTTTCACAATTTTTAGGGCCTTCCTCTGACACCGCCTGGTATAGAGGAGCTGAATGGCAGGAAGCTTGGCCCCAGTGATGTACTGGGCCATCGCACTACCCTCTTTAGGGCCTTGAGGTTGAGCAGTTGCCATACCAGGCAGTGATGCAACCAGTCAGGATGCTCTCGATGGTGCAGCTGTAGAACCTTTTGAGGATCTGACCCATGCCAAATCTTTTCAGTCTCCTGAGGGGGAATAGGTTTTGTCGTGACCTCTTCACGACTGTCTTGGTGTGCATGGACCATGTTAGTTTGTTGGTGATGTGGACACCAAGGAACTTGAAGCTCTCAACCTGCTCCACTGCAGCCCCATTGTTGAGAATGGGGGCTTGCTCGGTCCTCTTTTTCCTGTAGTCCACAATCATCTCCTTTGTCTTGATCATATTGAGGGAGAGGTTGTTGTCCTGGCACCACACGGCCAGGTCTCTGACCTCCTCCCTATAGGCTGTCTCGTCATTGTCGGTGATCAGGCCTACCACTGTTGTGTCATCGGCAAACTTAATGATGGTGTTTGAGTCGTGCCTGGCCGTGCAGTCATGAGTGAACCTGGAGTACAGGAGGGGACTGAGCACGCACCCCTGAGGGGCCCCTGTGTTGAGGATCAGCATTGCGGATGTGTTGTTACCTACCCTTACCACCTGGGGACGCCCGTCAGGAAGTCCAGGATCCAGTTGCAGAGGGAGGTGTTTAGTCCCAGGGTCCTTAGCTTAGTGATTAGCTTTGAGGGAACTATGGTGTTGAACGCTGAGCTTTAGTAAATTAATAGCATTCTCACATATGTGAAGGATGGTTTGGTCTCTTTTTAACAAAAATATATGCCTTATAGAAATAGGACATGTTAATCACTGTAATGAGTGACGCTCTCCTCATCCTCGGATGAGGTGAGGAGAGAGGGATCTGAAGACCAAAACGCAGGCTTTGGGAAATAAGCCATCTTTATTATACAATATGATGGCAACACGAAACTAAACAAAACACTTTCAAACTACAAAACAAGAAAACGACGTTGAACGAAACCTGAACATAAACTTACATAACTAAACATAAACTTACGTACAGGAAACGGACGACATCGAAACGAAACGAAACAAACAAACGCTACAGTCCCATGTGGTACGAACGTACATACAGACATAGGAGACAATCACCCACAAACAAACAGTGAGAATGCCCTACCTAAATATGACTCTTAATTAGAGGCAAACGCAAACCACCTACCTCTAATCAAGAGCCATACCAGGCAAACCAAAACCAACATAGAAACAGATAACATAGAATGCCCACCCAACCTCACGTCCTGACCAACTAACACACAAAAACTAACATAAATAGGTCAGGAACGTGACAATCACAAAATATAGCGTGACTGCAGAAAAGCTGTTGTTAATCTAGGGTGTCGACTGTGCAAACCAGAAGGTTGAGACAAGATGGAAAAATGCTGAATAACAAGAAAACAGGAACTGAGGAATGTGTAGCCACCGACAACTCAGCTCAAACTTCACAACAAACACTTCCGGATATCTGGATCCTGTGTGCTGTGAGGCTGGGACCAGCCTGGGCACCACCGATAGGCTAGCAAGTTTAAACCACGCCAGGCCTCTACAGGCCAACTCTAAAGTTGGAACTACCTCTGTCACAGTATAAAAGAAGATGTCTGTACTATTGCAGTCAGTTCTCTGCTTTACCCTGCGTGGTGATACAGTGAACCCGTATATACGAAAATTGCATTTACCATTTATCGCTTATAAAAATACTTAAAGTATATTCGGTGACTCTGAATCACATTTTATCCTGATACCAGATTCGATTGACGCAACCTTTTACACATAGGTGTTCCTTTTGTCCAGGTGGGAAAAGGCAGTGTGCAGAGTTCTGTCCTATTATCCAGGTCTGTACCCAAGCAATTTGAACTTCTACTTTTAAAAATCCACCTCTCTAAAAACAAGTCTCTCACCGTTGCCGCCTGCTATAGACCACCCTCTGCCCCCAGCTGTGCTCTGGACACCATATGTGAACTGATTGCCCCCCATCTATCTTCAGAGCTCGTGCTGCTAGGCGACCTAAACTGGAACATGCTTAACACCCCAGCCATCCTACAATCTAAGCTTGATGCCCTCAATCTCACACAAATTATCAATGAACCTACCAGGGACCACCCCAAAGCCGTCAACACGGGCACCCTCATAGATATCATCCTAACCAACTTGCCCTCTAAATACACCTCTGCTGTTTTCAACCAAGATCTCAGCGATCACTGCCTCATTGCCTGCATCCGTAATGGGTCAGCGGTCAAAAGACCTCCGCTCATCACTGTCAAACACTCCCTGAAACACTTCAGCGAGCAGGCCTTTCTAATCGACCTGGCCGGGGTATGCTGGAAGGATATTGATCTCATCCCGTCAGTAGAGGATGCCTGGTTATTTTTTTTAAATGCCTTCCTCACCATCTTAAATAAGCATGGCCCATTCAAGAAATTTAGAACCAGGAACAGATATAGCCCTTGGTTTTCTCCAGACCTGACTGCCCTTAACCAGCACAAAAATATCCTATGGCATTCTGCATTAGCATCGAACAGCCCCCGTGATATGCAACTTTTCAGGGAAGCTAGAAACCAATATACACAGGCAGTTAGAAAAGCCAAGGCTAGCTTTTTCAAGCAGAAATTAGCTTCCTGCAACACAAACTCAAAAAAGTTCTGGGACACTGTAAAGTCCATGGATAATAAGAACACCTCCTCCCAGCTGCCCACTGCACTGAGGACAGGAAACACTGTCACACCGATAAATCCACTATAATTGAGAATTTCAATAAGCATTTTTCTACGGCTGGCCATGTTTTCCACCTGGCTACCCCTACCCCGGTCAACAGCACTGCACCCCCCACAGCAACACGCCCAAACCTTCCCCATTTCCCCTTCTCCCAAATCCAGTCAGCTGATGTTCTGAAAGAGCTGCAAAATCTGGACCCCTACAAATCAGCCGGGCTAGACAATCTGGACCCTTTCTTTCTAAAATTATCTGCCAAAATTGTTGCAACCCCTATTACTAGCCTGTTCAACCTCTCTTTCGTGTCGTCTGAGATTCCCAAAGATTGGAAAGCAGCTGCGGTCATCCCCCTCTTCAAAGGGGGGTACACTCTTGACCCAAACTGCTACAGACCTATATCTATCCTACCTATCCTATCCTTTCTAAGGTCTTCGAAAGCCAAGTCAACAAACAGATTACTGACCATTGCGAATCCCACCATACCTTCTCCGCTATGCAATCGGTTTCAAATCAAATCAAATCAAATTTATTTATATAGCCCTTCTTACATCAGCTGATATTTCAAAGTGCTGTACAGAAATGATTGAGCTGGTCATGGGTGCACCTCAGCCACGCTCAAGGTCCTAAACGATATCCTAACCGCCATCGATAAGAAACAAGATTTTGCAGCCGTATTCATCGACTGGCCAAGGCTTTTGACTCTGTCAATCACCACATCCTCATCGGCAGACTCGATAGCCTTGGTTTCTCAAATGATTGCCTCGCCTGGTTCACCAACTACTTCTCTGATAGAGTTCAGTGTGTCAAATCGGAGTGCCTGTTGTCCGGGCCTCTGCCAATCTCTATGGGGGTGCCACAGGGTTCAATTCTTGGACCGGCTCTCTTCTCTGTATACATCAATGATGTCGCTCTTGCTGCTGGTGAGTCTCTGATCCACCTCTACGCAGACGACACCATTCTGTATATTTCTGGCCCTTCTTTGGACACTGTGTTAACAACCCTCCAGATGAGCTTCAATGCCATACAACTCTCCTTCCGTGGCATCCAATTGCTCTTAAATAAAAGTAAAACTAAATGCATGCTCTTCAACCGATCGCTGCCTGCACCTACCCGCCCGTCCAACATCACTACTCTGGACGGTTCTGACTTAGAATATGTGGACAACCACAAATACCTAGGTGTCTGGTTAGACTGTAAACTCTCCTTCCAGACTCACATCAAACATCTCCAATCCAAAGTTAAATCTAGAATTGGCTTCCTATTTCGCAACAAAGCATCCTTCACTCATGCTGCCAAACATACCCTTGTAAAACTGACCATCCTACCGATCCTCGACTTCGGCGATGTCATTTACAAAATAGCCTCCAATACCCTACTCAATAAATTGGATGCAGTCTATCACAGTGCCATCCGTTTTGTCACCAAAGCCCCATATACTACCCACCACTGCGACCTGTACGCTCTCGTTGGCTGGCCCTCGCCTCATACTCGTCGCCAAACCCACTGGCTCCAGGTCATCTACAAGACCCTGCTACGTAAAGTCCCCCCTTATCTCAGCTCGCTGGTCACCATAGCAGCACCCACCTGTAGCAAGCGCTCCAGCAGGTATATCTCTCTGGTCACCCCCAAAACCAATTCTTCCTTTGGCCACCTCTCCTTCCAGTTCTCTGCTGCCAATGACTGGAATGAACTACAAAAATCTCTGAAACTGGAAACACTTATCTCCCTCACTAGCTTTAAGCACCAGCTGTCAGAGCAGCTCACAGATTACTGCACCTGTACATAGCCCATTTATAATTTAGCCCAAACAACTACTTCTCCCCCTACTGTATTTATTTATTTATTTATTTTGCTCCTTTGCACCCCATTATTTCTATCTCTACTTTGCACATTGTTCCACTGCAAATCTACTATTCCAGTGTTTTACTTGCTATATTGTATTTACTTCGCCACCATGGCCTTTTTTTTGCCTTTACCTCCCTTATCTCACCTTATTTGCTCACATTGTATATAGACTTATTTTTCTACTGTATTATTGACTGTATGTTTGTTTTACTCCATGTGTAACTCTGTGTTGTTGTATGTGTCGAACTGCTTTGCTTTATCTTGGCCAGTTCACAATTGTAAATGAGAACTTGTTCTCAACTTGCCTACCTGGTTAAATAAAGGTGAAATAAATAAATAAATAAAATCATCTGTGGATCTGTTGGGGCAGTATGCAAATTAGAGTGGGCCTAGGGTTTCTGGGATAATGGTGTTGATGTGAGCTATGACCAGCCTTTCAAAGCACTTCATGGCTACGGTCGGTAGTCAATTGGGCAGGTTACCTTAGTGTTCTTGGGCAAAGGCACTATGGTGGTCTGCTTAAAACATGTTGGCATTGCAGACTTGGACAGGGAGAGTGTCACGTCCTGACCATAGTTCTTATGTGTTTTGCTTGTTTAGTGTTGGTCAGGACGTGAGCTGGGTGGGAATTCTATGTTGCGTGTCTAGTTTGTCTGTTTCTGTGTCCAGCCTAATATGGTTCTCAATCAGAGACAGCTGTCAATCGTTGTCCCTGATTGAGAATCACATATAGGTGGCTTGTTTTGTGTTGGGGATTGTGGGTGGTTGTTTCCTGTCTCTGTGTTTGTGTTCTGCACCAGATAGGACTGTTTCGGTTTGCCACACTGGTATTTTTTGTTCGTTGTAAGTGTTCACTGTTTTTTGTTTAATTAAACATGTTGAGCACTGGCTACGCTGCGTGTTGGTCCGATCCCTGTTTCACCCCCTCTTTTAGTGAAGAGAGGGAAGGCTGCTGTTACAGAGAGGTGGAAAATGTCAGTGAAGACACTTGCCAGTTGGTCAGCGCATGCTCGCAGTACACATCCTGGTAATCCGTCTGTTGACCTGTTTAAAGGTCTTACTCACATTGGCTGCGGAGAGAGTGATCACACAGTCTTCCGGAACAGCTGGTGACCTCATGCATGTTTCAGTGTTACTTGCCTCGAAGCGAGCATAGAAGTAGTTTAGCTCGTCTGGTATGCTCAGGTCACTGGGCAGCTCTCGGCTGTGCTTCCCTTTTTAGTCTGTAATGGTTTGCAAGCTCTGCCACATCCGACGAGCGTAAGGGCCGGTGTAGTACGATTCGATCTTAGTCCTATATTGGCGCTTTGTCTGTTTCATGGTTCGTCGGAGGGCATAGCGGGATTTCTTATAAGCTTCCGGGTTAGAGTCCCACTCCTTGAAAGTGGCAGCTCTAGCCTTTAGCTCAGTGCGGATGTTGCCTGTAATCCATGGCTTCTGGTTGGGGTATGTACATACGGTCACTGTGGGGATGACGTCATCGATGCACTTATTGATGAAGCCGATGATTGATGTGGTGTACTCCTCAATGCCATCGGAGGAATCCTGGAACATATTCCAGTTTGTGCTAGCAAAACAGTCCTGTAGTTTAGCATCTGCTTCATCTGACCTCTTTTTTTATTGATCTAGTGACTGGTGCTTCCTGCTTTAATATTTGCTTGTAGGCAGGAATCAGGAGGATATAATTATGGTCAGATTTGCCAAATGAAGAGTGAGGGAGAGCTTTGTACGTGTCTCTGTGTGTGGAGTAAATGTGATCCAGAGTTTTTTTTCCCTCTTGTTGCACATTTAACATGCTGATAGAAATTTGGTAAAACGGATTTAAGTTTCCCTGCATTAAAGTCCCTGGCTACAAGGAGCGCCGCCTCTGGGTGAGCATTTTCTTGTTTGCTTATGGCGGAATAAGGCTCATTCAATGCTGTCTTAGTACCAGCCTCTGACTGTGCTGATATGTAAACAGCTACAGAAAATACAGATGAAAACTCTCTAGGTAGATAGTGAGGCCTACAGCTTATCATGAGATACTGTACCTCAGGCGAGCAATAGCTCGAGACTTCCTTACATATCGTGCACCAGCTGTTATTTACAAAAATACATAGTCCCCCGCCCCTTGTCTTACCAGACCCTGCTGTTCTATCCTGCCAGTGCAACGTATAACCAGCTAGCTGTATGTTGATAGTGTCGTCGTTCAGCCACGACTCTATGAAGCATAAGATGTTACAGTTTTTAATGTCCCGTTGGTAGTTTAATATTCCGCATAGGCCATCTATTTTATTGTCCAAAGATTGCACGTTTTCTAGCAGAATGGAAGGAAGTAGGGGTTTATTCAATCGTCTACGAATTCTCAAAAGGCCCTCCGGACCTTTTTCTCCCCGCCTCCTCTTCACGCAAATCACGGGGATCTGGGCCTGTTCCTGAGAAAGCAATATATCGTTCGCTTCGGGCTCCTCAGACTTATTAAAGGAAAAAAGGATTCTGCCAGTCCGTGGTGAGTACTCACAGTCCTGATGTCCAGGAGTTATTTTCAGTCATAAGAGATAGTAGTGGCAACATTATGTACAAAATACGTTTAAAAAAACAAGTTACAAACAATGCAATTGAACAAACTTGCAACTTTTTGTTTACTGGTACAACACTCTAACCACTAGGCTACCTGTCGCCTCAAAATCATTGTCTGTGTTTAATCTACATTCTATCTAAATGAAAATTATATCCATCTAAAAGTAACTTTTATTACCATTGCCAACTATGTAATAACAACCTACATAAAGCCAACACATAAAAACATTGCAGCCTGCAGGTAGAAAATATCCAGCAGGATTCTAAGTACATTGTGCAGAGAGGAATAAATATCTCCACCCGGGAAGCAGAAGGGCGGAGGGGTGTGTTTCATGATTAACAACTCATGGTGTAATTCTAGGAACATACTTGAACTCAAGTCCTTTTGCTCACCCGACCTAGAATACCTCACAATTAAATGCCAACCATATTATCTCCCAAGAGAATTCTGTTCCGTCATCGTCACGGCCGTTTACATCCCCCCTCAAGCCGAAACATCGACCGGCCTCAAAGAACCACATCCTGAGGCTGCATTTATTGTAGCTGGGGATTTTAACAAAACAAATCTGAGGACTAGGCTGCCGAAGTTCTATCAACATAAAGACTGTACTACTCACACTGCTACGACTCTCGAACCATTGCTATTCAAACTACCGGAATGCTTACAAGGACCTCCCCCGCCCTACTTTCGGCAAATCTGACCACGACTCCATCTTGCCCCTCCCGTCCTATAGGCCGAAACTCAATCAGAAAGTGTCCGTGCTTCGTACTATTCAATGCTGGTCTGACCAATTGGAATTCATTCTTCAGGATTGTTTGGATTACTTGGACTTGGATATGTTCCGGGTAGCTTGCGAAAATAATCTAGACGCATACGCGGATACGGTGACTGATTTTATAAGGAAGTGTATAGGAGATGTAGTACCCACTGTGACTATTAAGATCTACCCTAACCAGAAACCGTGGATAGACGGTAGCATTCGCGCGAAACTGAAAGCGCGAACCACCGAATTTAACCATGTCAAGGTGACTGGTAATATGGCAGAATATAAACAGTGTAGTGGCAAATCAACGGCTCAGACACAAGACGTATGTGGCAGGGACTACAGACAATCACAGACTACAAAAGGAAAACCAGCCACGTCGCCGAGACTGACGTTTTGCTTCTGGACAGGTTTCTTTGCATGCTTTGATGATAAAACAGTACCACCGACGCGACACGCTACCAAGGACTGTGGGCTCTCCTTCTCCGTGGCCGACATGAGTAAAACATTTAAACGTGTTAACCCTCGCATGGCTGCCGGCCCAGACGGCATCCAGGCCGCTTCCTCAGAGCATGCCCACACTAGCTGGCTGATGAGTTTACGGGTATATTTAATCTCTCCCTATCCCAGTCTGCTGTCCCCACATGCTTCAAGATGGCCACCACTGTTTCTGTACCCAAGAAGGTAAAGGTAACTGAACTTAATGACTAGCGCCCCGTAGCACTCACCCCTGTCATCATGACGTGCTTTGAGAGTCAAGGATCATATCACCTCAACCTTACCTGCCACCCTAGACCCACTTCAATTTGCTTACCGTCCCAATAGATCCACAGACCATGCAATCGCCATCACTCTGCACTGCCCTATCCCATCTTGACAAAGGAATACATATGTAAGAATGCTGTTTATTGACTATAGCTCAGCATTCAACAACATAATACCCTTCAAGCTCATCATTAAGTTCTCCCTGCCTCGAGGCCCTGGGTCTGAACCCAGCCCCGTGCAACTGGGTCCTGGACTTTCTGACGGGCCGCCCCCAAGTGGTGAAGGTAGGAAACATCCCCTCCACTCCGCTGATCCTCAACACTGGGGCCCCACACGGGTGCGTGCTCAGCCCCCTCCTGTATTCCCTGTTCAACCACAACTGCATAGCCATGCACGCCTCCAACTCAATCATCAAGTTTGCAGACAACACAACAGTAGTAGGCTTGATTAACAATGATGACGAGACAGCCTACAGGGAGAAGGTGAGGGCTCTGGGAGTGTGGTGCCTGGAAAACAACCTCTCACTCAACATCAACAAAACTAAGGAGATGATCGTGGACTTCAGGAAACAGCAGAGGGTGCACCCCCCTATCCACATTTACGGGACCGCAGTGGAGAAGGTGGAAAGCTTCAAGTTCCTTGGCATACACATCACTGACAAACTGAAATGGACCACCCACACAGACAGTGTGGTGAAGAAGGCACAACAGAACCTCTTCAACCTCAGGAGGCCAAAGAAATTTGGCTTGTCACCTAAAACCCTCAAAAACGTTTACAGATGCACAATTGAAGCATCCTGTTGGGCTGTATCACCGCCTGGTATGGCAACTGCACTGCCCGCAACCGCAAGGCTCTCCAGAGGGTGGTGCGGTCTGCCCAACGCATTACTGGGGGCAAACTACCCGCCCTCCAGGACACCTACAGCACCCGATGTCACAGGAAGGCCAAAAAGATCAAGGACATCAACCACCCGAGCCACTGCCTGTTCACCCCACTATCATCCAGAAGGCGCGGTCACCACAGGTGCATCAAAGCTGGGACCGAGAGACTGAAAAATAGCTTCTTTCTCAAGGCCATCAAACTGTTAAACAGCCATCACTAGCACATTAGAGGCTGCTGCCTATAGTCATAGACTAGAAATCACTGGCTACTTTAAGGAATGGAACACTAGTCACTTTAATAATGTTTACATATCTGGCATTACTCATCTCATATGTATATACTGTATTCTATACTATTCTACAGTATCTTAGTCACTTAATGTTTACATATATGGCATTACTCATCTCATATGTATATACTGTATTCTATACTATTCTACAGTATCTTAGTCACTTAATGTTTACATATATGGCATTACTCATCTCATATGTATATACTGTATTCTATACTACTCTACAGTATCTTAGTCACTTAATGTTTACATATCTGGCATTACTCATCTCATATGTATATACTGTATTCTATACAATTCTACAGTATCTCATTCACTTAATAATGTGTACACATCTTGCATTACATTACTCATCTCATATGTATATACTGTATTCTATATTTTTCTACTCTATCTTAGTCTGTTCCGCTCTGACAACGCTCATCCATATGTATATAGTCTTAATTCATTCCTACTTAGATTAGTGTGTATTGGGTATATGTTGTGAAATATGTTAGATATTACTTGCTAGATATTACAGTGCTGTCGGAGCTAGAAGCACAAGCATTTTGCTACACCCGCAATAACACCTGCTAATCACGTGTATGTGACCAATAAAATTCGATTTGATTTGACTTGAAATATCCTGATAAAAATAAATCTCCTATAAATCCCATTGGCTATGCATGGCCTCTGCAACGATCTTGAAACATTGTATCAACTATCAACTGGGTCGCCCCCGGAACTTGCTTTATCAAACTTGAACATTGTATAACATTTTCAGGGCCCTCAGTTTTCCACACCAGTGAGCTCCAGACAGACACAGCTGTAGGTTATTCGTGCAAGGGATGAGAAGTAATATAGGTATTTTATGTTTCCACTGGATCAGAGCAATACATTTTTCCCTTTCATGCCAAGTTGTTATTGAAAGGGAGAGAGCTGGAAATATTGTTCAAATACTTTGAGGAACTATTGCTATTTTCAATTTATTCTAAAAACAGACTGTGTTTACTTTCTGTTTGAGGTAAAGAAAAATTACTTTGAGAAGCTCCATAGCTCATTAGCGGTGGTGAGTTAAGACAATCAGAAATACTATCAGACATCCCCAAATGGACACATTTACAGGCCTACAATTGCACGCAGGCCTTCCTTCTAGCCCCTAGGCAACTTTGCAGTATTTTGGAGTTTTTTATGTGTCCTTTCTTACATTATAAGACCATAAATGTTTTTGTGTTATTACATACAGCCGGGAATAACTTTTTTTTAAACAAGCATTTCGCTACACCAGCAATAACATCTGCTAAACACGTGTATGTGACCAATAAAATCAGATTTTTGTTCAATCATTTTTTCGCCCTGTGTAGTCAGGTGTGCATCCTTACTCAAAATTGACAGGAGCATTGCAAACAAAAGACGAGTAATAAATTGACAAAATGGAATGAAATGAACAAAAACTTGTTTCTCACAAGTGTAGCATAGGTTGTGCGCTCTGCAAACAACTTGTCCTCCCCCGACAATGGTAAGACTGTAATACTAATATATTGACTGCATTAACAGAACAGAACATTACTATAACCACACAAACATTGTAGATTAGAAAATATGGGAATTAATGGTAAATGTAGACTACTACTGGTGGTGTATGTAATGTGGAATTGATGTGCATGGTCCAAAAGCACACCGATGACCCTTATTGTATCACAGTGCAATGATAAAAGTGTGGGGGGGCAAAATTGACATTTTAGTATGTAAGGGGGGGGGGGGGGGGGGGGTCATATCCCCTCTGGTCATTTTTGTTGCACTTTACACATTTATTTTTGGGATCCACCCCTGTAAACGTAGTTTGCCTAATGACGCACGAGTGGAGAAGGACCGTCTCATTTCAAGCGAGCGCATTTCCATCCATGTTCGCTCTCCTCGCCAACTCTCCTCTATTAACTTGCACCCTTTTCATAAGGACGTAAGAGAGGACGCAGGATGTGAGCAAATCTAATTGATAAAAGGTCATTGAGATTCTCTATTCCATTCGCCTACTAACGAATTGACATCTCCTCGACCTCGTTTCAGGGTCACGGAGGAGAGTGGGTGGAGTACGAAATTGTGCCCAAGTGAGAAAAGGTCTAAGTCCTTTCTTGATAGTATTTTTCAGTAGTAGTATGACGCCGCATGAACGATCAGTGCCCAAATAACAATATGAACCAGGAACAAAGATTCGGTGCCCCCTCCACGCGCCACTTCAAAGTCTCCTCATTATTCCAGAGAAATTAGCGCGAGCATTTTGACTAATGAATGTTAATTGACCATAATAGCCGTGTTCCAGAACAGAAAAGAGGTCCTGATTTAGATAATTGAGAAATCCTTTTGAAATTCAGCAATTAAGGAAGGCATATATCCCAGAGGAAACGTGTTATGATGCTAATTGCCCGTAATTGCATGTAGGCCTCCTATGTGGAACAGCTGAATTATCACTGTAAGGTGCGCTCACCTGTCGTCGAGAAATTATTTATTGAGAGCATCTAGGGATATGCGATTATATTGTTCCTTTTAAAATGCACTTCTCCTTGACATCAATTCAGTAATAATGGTGAATAACTCAGCTATGGCAATGTATGCAAATGTTTGCATGTTGTGATTTATAGTGCCATTGAGAAGAGGTTGATATTGGGATGAATAATAATGTAGATTGGTTATGGAACCCATTTTCGTGGAAACTGTTTTGTGTTGCTGTGGTTCACTTTGGGTAGAATCCTGATCCTTTTTTTACGGATAAATATCAATGAGCGATTTACGCGTAAAAGCGGTATTACGCACGATTATGCTCATAGCTTGGAGTCAGCAAACAAAGAGGTATAAGCAAAATATTCACCCTTGTTTCCTCTATCGGGCACATGTGTTATTGTGATATAATATTATTGCAATTTGACAGTATGTGTGATGGTTTAATGCAACCAGAAGTGACACCATGCGTCTTATCACTCTGGTTTGTTTGAAATAGATGAGACCACGGCAGGTTTGTCAAACTTGTGATTAACGAGACTAAACTGTCTAAAGTTGGCACGATGAAAACCGCCGATACTAGACATCTATGCAATATGTATTTCACATCATAGCCACCAGAAGGCGCTGTCTTGCTGTCTTTCTTCGATCCAATGTATGTCCAGGACCTCGACATCCAAACGAGAAAGGCTTATCAACACGGGGACTGTTTGTTCTGCTTTCCTAAATTCCTCGATTTGTTTTATTCGACATCACGTCAATGCATGTTTTCTTCTCGTTTATAAACCTATATAGTTATCTCCAGCGTGCACTGCAGTAAGGATAAAACATTGAAAGCAGGACTGCACATTACCAAACTATTTCCATCTGTAATTTCCTGAATATCTTGGAAATGACATTTTTTTTATCAGGTAAATAGCAAAATTAGATTTCTTCCTTTGCACTCCGAAATGTATAAATCCATCCAACATATCTTAGGCCATTATACTATATCCTATTCCAATTCATTTCCACAACAGCATGCAGGCTTAAGCTGAGGCGATACGAGGATATGCCCTCTGACTGTCATACCAATGTATTTTGAAAAGCCTATTGGAGATGATGCTATCAACGAAAACCCTGTTACAGTAATAATTACGTTATTATTAGTAGCCCAGTAATAATGATAACCGTATGTGTAGTATTATTATTATTGTTGTTGTTGTTGATTGCTGTTTCTATTACCAGGACTATTGTTGTTCACATAGTTTAATTTCACAACAATCATAATAATGAACAGTTATAATAGTTATTATTATGAAATCTGATTAATATTGGGTGAGTTGGGTGAGTTGTGTATTTTGTGGGGTGTCAAGGTATAAAAGTGTCTCTACTACCTTTCTGTATACTTTTAGATGCTTTACTTTTGTTTTTGTTTTTCCTTACAGAAATAATAAAAACAAAGCATGTATAAAGACAATGTTTATGACAACGCAAATGAGAGATAAGAAATTCATGCAAGGGGCATAATTTGGTCATCGTAGCCAAATGAAAAAGGCATCTTAATAACGGAATAAAACAACAACCAAAATCAGATGCTTTAGGCTACTTACAATAACAACGGAAATAGTTTTTTTTTTTATGTGTAAAATAACAAAACAATAATCAACAGTTAATTCATGCAGACAGATTGATTAAACATGTTGTTATTATTATTATTATTGTTGTTGTTATTGTATTCCACCCACATCAATGTACAACGTCCTCAATAATGGAAAGTTATAGGCTACAATGATCCTACTTCCTTCAATTTATTTTGATATAACATTTTTGTCATGCTCCTTGAATAAAGTGAACAAAACGCTGTCCTTTGGTTATAGCGCGTGTAACTCGAACTACACCAAATATTCCTTCCTTTGACATGAAAATCGTTTAGGAAAAATCGAATTCTATGGTCATGCCAGGACTGCGGCCTTTCCCTGTAGTATCATTTTTCGTTGGAAAGGTGAAGGGGAAACTAAGCACATTTGACTTTTACGTATCCATGAGCAGTGAAACCTGATTGAGTTAGGCCATTATGGCTCCTTGAGCATCGGGGCGAGAGGCGGCTCATTGAGGAGTGCTACCTGGCGTGTGACGTGGTTCTCTCTGCCTGCCTACTGCTGCAGAAGGAGAGTACAGGTACTTGAGCGCCGTTAACTTTACAAGAGAGCCTCTCCTGAAACGCATTTTCTTTTGACTGGCTGCATAGCTTTCTGATCCGAGACGACGAGACGAGCGGGAGCATCCGGATTTGGGGCGACACGCTGCTCTCTCTCCTCGCGCCCAACTAATGATAACAAATAGAGAAGGGGTTAATCATTCACGCGCTGCCACTTAACACGCGGATGTGTATTTGTTTACTTATCCGTCAATTTTCCTCCCTTGTAGCAGAGAGCAAGTGCACGTTTGCGTGTTTGAGTAAGATGCGAGCATACTGCAAACACGTCTGCAATCAACCAGAAGCCTCTCACGCCCATTAAAAGTCACTAGTTCAACTCAAGCTTTTCTCAGAGTACAGAGCTTTGTGTCCTAAATGGCGCCCTATATTCCCTATCGTGCACTATTGACCATCAGCAGTGAAACGTGGTTAAAAAAGTGCACTAAATAGAGAATAGTGTGCCATTTGGGAAGTGACCGGGGTGGGTTCCCCAGCTATGAGACTCTCAAGTCCGTCTAGGCCCCTTTTCATCAAGAGGTCCTCGTAAACATCACTACAGTTAATAAAGTGCATTGTGGTGCTTGTGCCCACTGCTATCATTATACTTCTGCATGTTTGTCAACCACAACACAACAAACCCACCTACCTACTGCTACTAAAAGTAGCCTACCTACTATCAATAGCCTATAATACACAGGTAGCCAATGTGCGTGCACTTTGGTTTATGGATTTGTAGGAGGGAAGCTGCAGAGCGCATGCTGTAGCTTGGCCAACATGTAAGTCAAATTATGCCTTTGGGTGCAACGAGGTTGAAAGGAGAGGAGGATAGAGCTGCTTTGTATTGTTGCCCTAGTTGGTGATGCCCCGCCTCTGATGCTAGACTTAAACCTGGCACCCTGCTAAAACAAACGAAAGCCAGCAGCACCAAGCTCAGCCCAGCTCAGCTCCCACTCAATGCAATTAAGGCGGACTTCAGTCGACTCTCCTACCTACGTGTTCATCTAGCAAGGATCGACGTTGAGTCAACAGGAACCAAAGAGAGAGAGAGAGGGGCTTTGGTCCCCCAAAAAAACAGAAGGAGAGATTGCCTAGCCTTCTAATTTCTCCCCTCTCCACCAGCCCCAGAACAATGTCGATGAGCCCTAAGCATACGACTCCTTTTTCTGTTTCCGATATCTTGAGTCCTCTTGAGGAGAGCTACAAGAAAGTAAGTATGGAGAATAACAACTTAGGGGCACCTCTCGCGTCTTACCGGCAACCGCAGGTGTCTCAGGCGGCGATGCAGCAGCACCACATGGGCCATAACGGGACTGTGTCCGCAGCGTACCACATGACGGCGGCAGGGGTGTCCCAGCTGTCACACACCGCGATGGGGGGCTACTGTAACGGCAACCTAGGCAACATGAGCGACCTGCCGCCCTACCAGGACGGTATGAGAGGCAGCGCCACTGCCACCGGCTGGTACGGAGCCAACACAGACCCGCGATTCTCCACGAGTAAGTACACCTTTAGTCTGCATGAAGCCGAACAGCTGAGGGTATAGCTTTTTATTACGCGCGCTAGTCTACACTAGAGCCCTATGCTCCGGTCTGCACTGAAATTAGCGATAGAAATGACTGAACCTCTTTGTTGTTGTTTGCAGTTTTTGCATCGATACTGACAGGCTATTGTGTCACTAAGAGGGAGTGTTAGGTATATTCATTGTTAATCACCCAATTTAGTGACCCACTCTGTACCCTTTTGCCAGTCTACCAATATCATGTTTACCATGGATATAGGAACATGTTTCAAAGAAAGCTGACATCACCTTGAAAATGTCCTTCACTTTTTAGTTTATGATACATTTGGGCTCCCGCGGTCAAGATTGATGCTTCTAATAGTCTATTTGATTTAAGATTATTGTCACTCAGGTCTGTTTAGATATAACACAGACACCTGTTGCTGGTTTCTGCTCTATTTTGAGTAGCCTACAGAAGTTTCATGCACCTGTCATTTGGGGGTGTATCGAATGAGTTATTAGCCTATTATTCATCTGATTGCACTAAACATATAAACGATATAATTCCGTTAAAATAGGCTACTAATTATGGTTAGGTCATTTGTCCATTAGGAGACAGACCTGTGAGTGACATGAACATATTAGCATCAGTTTTTACCGAAGGGTCATATTCCTACACGTTTTCAATTCAATTCATTCCCATTGTGTATTATTTGATGGTTAAAGGTATTGAAGCGTTATAATAATAGCATTATTATTATTATTGTTATCATAATCATCATCATCTCACTGGCCTATTTCTGCTTTCAGTCTCCCGCTTCATGGGCTCTTCCTCGGGCATGAACATGGGCAGTATGGGCAGCCTCGGCTCCCTCGCGGATGTGGGCAAAGGCATGGGCCCGCTGTCAAGCACCCCGAGAAGGAAGAGACGCGTGCTCTTCTCTCAGGCTCAGGTCTACGAGCTCGAGCGGCGATTCAAACAGCAGAAGTATCTCTCGGCGCCCGAGAGAGAGCACCTGGCGAGCATGATCCACCTCACCCCGACCCAGGTCAAAATCTGGTTCCAGAACCACCGGTATAAGATGAAGAGGCAAGCTAAGGACAAAGTGTCGCAGCAGCAGATGCAACAGGATACTAGTTCCTGTCAGCAGCAGTCCCCTCGGCGGGTGGCCGTGCCGGTGTTGGTGAAGGACGGCAAGCCATGCCAAGGCAGTGCCCACACTCCAACCACTACTATCCAGACACACCACCAGCAAGGGGCCAATGTTATGATCATGTCCAGTAATGGTTCAGGCCTAGGCCAGCACCAAGGCCAGCAGGTGGTTAGCGCAGATCACTCTCCAGACCTAGCACATCATTCGGCCAGCCCGCCGTCTCTCCAGACCCAGGTAGCTAGTCTCTCTCACCTGAACTCATCCAGCGCCGAGTACGGGACAGCCCTGCAGTGCTCTGCTCTCTTATATGGCAGGACATGGTGACAGCAAGACAAACTATGATCACAAACAAACAACACTGTTGTCAAAGCTTTTGCTAAAAAAAAGTCCCTCAACAGACAAACAAACAAACTCGGTTACTTTGTATACATTTTCATCAACACCGCTTGGTGCATTTGGTTGACGCTCTTCTAAAATGTTATTTACTCTTTTGTAAAGCCATGTTGGACGCGGACAGTAGGAGGGGAAGAAAGAAACTTGAAAGACGAAGTGTTGAGTACATGCGATTTCAAGCCTCGCCTTGAAGGTGGATTTTTATTTATGTAAATTATACTGAGAAGGTATAAAAGGGTTACGTCAAGAGGTAGGCCTTCTCCTGTGTGTAGGTCATTGGGCTAAGGTCTCAATAGAAAAACTGTGGGTGCTTTTCAACTTTTGTCACAGAAGGCTCTGGTTTATAATAGATTTCATGTCAAACGTAGCTTGTATATTTCTGTAAGAGTTTTGAATTGAACATATAGCCTAGTTTTTAGCAATCTGTTGTACAAAGTTTTTATGCTTTTGATGGTTTGTTTCTGGTTCTTTTAGTTCTATCGGTATTTGTACGTTTTATTTACTTGTAACTTATATAGATATTTTACTTAAATACAGCCAAACAATCCTATTAATAAATTATGGAAATAAAATAATTCAGATCCATTTATTGAAATTGATTTGTATACTGTTTCAGAGAAGAAGATATAGGCCTACGAGAAACCTTGACAATTTGTTTACAGAAAATGACATAGGTTTATTAACAACATCATCTTCTATTATTACTATTATTACTATGTGATTATTTTACATTTTTAAATGTAACCTTTATTTATCTAGGCAAGTCAGTTAAAAACAAATTCTTATTTACAATGACGGTCTACCGAGGAACAGTGGGTTAACTGCCTTGTTCAGGGGCAGAACGACAGATTTTTACCTTGACAGCTCTGGGATTCGATCCAGCAACCTTTCGGTTACAGGCCCAACGCTCTAAACAATAGGCTACTGGCTGCCCCAAAATAGTGTCTATAACCCACTTTAGCTTGTCAATTCAGTACGCCTCAATTTATACCGACATTATTTTGCTGTTTTATTAGAATAGCCTATGTTAACTGCCCACAAAATCGGCTTATAAGCAATGCATGACTAATGAAAAACCTGTTCCTTGACTAGGTGTAATCCAAATTGCTGTTACAATATGCTTGCTTGGTAGCCTAGCCTACATTGCTATTAGCCTAATGCTAACTTTTGCGTGTAAGAGCTCGACCCCAATTCCACGTTTTTTTTCTCCCGTCACGTTTATTATAGCTACAATCAACGACTGTGAGTAATATGGTTAATGGATCTCTGTGACCGTTCCTACAAACCGCGGCTCTTCACAAATCGTATATTAAGCTAATGGGTAATTGTGTACACAGTATCTCACTTGGATAACGCTGAGTAAACCCAGGCCAGGTCATTGTATGCTATCGGCGGCCCTTTGGTTCTAACTTTCTTGTATTCTCGGCTGCGCGCCTGTGTGTTTCTGGTTTGGGTGAGTCAGTTAGGTGAGGCCCGGAGGCGTTCTTTTTAACAGTGGGGATCAAACACGCGTTGGCTGAAAGGAAGTCTTATCGTTCAAATCCCTGCCCAAACAACTGTATTCTTCTCAAATAACTTCGCAAGACAAATCTCTTCGCTTCTTATCAGAGGTAGGCGTACGTTTATCAATAATCAATCAGTCAACTGGAATTGAAAGGAAAATAGCGTGTCCATGGCCACTCTTTACGTGGTAGGCCTATTGATAAGTCGCTTTTAACCTATAGGCTTTGCACCAAAAACTTTTGATAGCCTAGCTATTTTATTGAATTATTCTAAATCTACAGCACGTAGGTCTTGGTCACTATTTCCCACTGTGCAAAAACTGGTTCAATCAACGTTGCTTCCACATCATTTAAAAAATAAAAAAAATAAAAATGTGATGACTTGAAACAACGTGGAAAACGTGGATTTGCCAAAAGTCACCAACTTAAGGGAATTTCGTATTTTTTTCACCCAACTTTGAACCAAAATCCAATGACATGGTTCGTTTGTTGTTGATTTCACGTTGAATTCACGTTTGTTGACAACTCAACCAAATGTAAATCAAAACTAGATGTTTTGTGCCCAGTAGGTTCTTTTAAAATCTCTTTATCAGCATTTTTTTTGTTTTGTTGCAAACTTCAATGTTAACATGTTGTAGAAGAGTGACCCGAGTCTAACTATATGAAATGACCAGCCTTGCACAGGGATGGAGACTTAAATCTAGACCTATCAAATAGGATATTATTTTGACTGAGTATGTTCATGCGTTTGGCTCTAGCGAGTCATATCATTTGCATGCCGTGGGGCAGAGATTTTGCGGTTCTTAATTGATTCGAAAAGGTTTTTAACATACTCCAGAATATAAATGGTACATTTCAAATGAATTGTGTGAGACGGACCCATAGGTCCATCGTGTAGAAGGACTAGCTGTGTGTTCTCTTGTAATTTAGCTGTTAATTACCTTGATGTAACATACTTCCTGCAACTAATAGTATGATATGATATTGGTATAGATTATTACTATTATTAATATTAATATGATTTCTTACTGTGATATTATGGGAATTGCAAGTATTTTGTAGTCTTTATGATAAGGCTATTATATAATTACTTGTTTGATAAGGCTATGTCAAAATAGCCAATACGTGCTCCCCCCTGCAAATGCTAAGCGATTGAACAACGACCCAAAGTGCTTTCGCAAAATACTTTAGTCTTAACCGCACTGGGCCCCTAAATAAATATTTCAGTATGCTATACGACGCCCACGGTTACCATATATTCTCTTTATTTAATGCATTATGACAGGATATTTGCGTTATGATCTTTAGAATATTTATACGTAAACTTGAGACACTTGACAGAAATCATGAGCTCGTCTTTTACCAATTATCAAAAGGCTGATTCAAAGCAGCAGATTGTGCCAACATATGAAGAACAATATAATACTCTCATCAAACACTTCTGTCAAGTGGAGAAAAGTATAGTTGTAAACTCGATTATTGTGTTTTAATGAGCTCTCACAAGAGTTACACTTCAAACAAGCAAACATCCTACGTCATCAGCGTTTCAGACTCATGCCAACCAATGGTAAACACTTCAAATTTAGTGCAATGCTAGTTTCAATACTGTGCATTTGACCTAAAGGGATTATTAACCTAGGTTCAATATAGCTTATTGATTTTGATAAGACTAATGACACAGGTGGTTGTGCATGCGCTTGCCCGGTCCTGGCTACGTTGCAGCGTTGGGCTATGACAAGCCATTATTGGAAGCACGCCTTTGGTCGCAATGGGGTTTTTGAGCAAGAGCTTTCTTCGACACAAGGTGAATAGCCTAGCGTACCCAGCTTCCCATTACATCGGCTGCACCATAATGGCACAGGCGCAATGAGGTTGCCCTGTCTGTAAAACAAGTCGCTGGTACATCTATCGGCTCAGTTACAGACGTCTCATCCCACTGGCACATACGTCAATTCAACGTCTATTCCACGTAATTTCATCGAAATTACGTGGAAACAACGTTGATTCAACCAGTGTGTGCCCAGTGGCATTACACGGTTCACTTTATCTCGCTAAATATTGTTTAGAATACGCGTTGTTTTTGTTTTTTGATTTTAGGACTTCACGAATAGACTAACATTTAAATGAAATATAGGCTACTAATCGAATGTCAGGAACAGTCAACGGAATTAACAGAGCACCAGACGTCTGTCGTAACCCTGCGTCAAAGCGCAGCAGTGCAAGGATTTTAACGAGGCACTGATTGTAATGGCGCTCTACTTTTCACTTAAAGTGGATCATTCAACCAATAGGGCTTTTCGTCGATTATTTTCCATATAAACTATATTTCACAAGCCTTTAGCATTCTGGGCATAGAGCCTATTTGCTCTGTGGTAGTCCTATTTGATGTTTGATATGATATACGGCAACCTCTAACCCTCAGCATTGTTCTTCCCTTTTGCCTAAGCATTTACATCCCGTCTGTGTGGCAGTCTATATATGCCTGCCAGGAAAATATCAACCGTATAAGACGTCTGTCCTATATTCGTTCTATAGCGACATGCGTAAAAGGCGTAAAAGGAGATCTCCGTTGTCTGTAAACTGGTGTAGTTTGCTTGTTTAATCGACCCATCTACCACCAGTATGATATAGGCTAATTAACATTGTATCAATACTTTATTCGTTTTCATTGTGTTGAGTTAACACATTCCAATTCTTTGTCCATTTCAATACATGATTAGGCTATTTGATATACACAGGAGCACATGAGTTGACCCCATTAACGCCGCTCGTGGATTGGAAATGAGTCTGAATATTTCACACATACTTACATGGAATTATGACTATAGCTCTATTATAAGAGAGAAATCCCCAAGTGTCCATAGCTTTCTCAACTTCCAAAGAGATTCAGTCCTCTGTCTGCTAACTCAATATCTATTTTTATTGGGATCTGGTACTATAGTCCTAAAGTCCAACCATTTCCCTAACACTTTAATTCAGTGAGAATTCGAGGCATTTTCAAACGACCCCCTTTGCAGCGTCAGATAGAACAGAACAGCGTAAGTATTTGTTGGTGTGGTTTTGTTCAGGATGAGCTCTGAGAGGCTCAAGCTTACATTATTACCATGTCTGTGGCGCGCGGTGTGTGGTCTTTTTTGTTGAGCTTGTAGCTGTTCAGAATGACTTGTTGGAAGCGTGTGTGCTCTCATTGCTCTCTTTAAGACTTGTCTTCAGACAGACACATTGTACAACTCCGGCAAGTCCTCCTTGCTTTATACTCCCCAAGTCTCCACCAACCCAAAAGCAATGAGTTCCTAATCTCAAGGCAATCATATTTGAGTTGCGCGTTTGTTTCCCTTATTTGCTGTCATTTAAAATGCAAAAATATATTTAGGACAGCCTATGGAACCTGTGTGGTATATACCCTCATTATTTCGAGACTATCAGTGCACTATAGCCATTAGACCACCTTAGTTGAGGATATTTTAGTTGAGGAACAAGAGGTAGAATTGTTAACTTCAGATGAAGTTCTAGGCCTGTGATAAATGAATCCAATGTTAATCAAGGGGGGTCCAATTCTGAATGGAAAACCACAATTGTCTTAAACGCATCAACGTTCTGCTCCTCAATTGATAATTATGTCAAGAGTTACAATTTTTGACCATATGGCATTTTCTTTGGAGGTAGCGTTGATTTTCACATGCATTTACAATCAGGGAAATATTTGCAATAAGTAAACAGAGCATTGAACAAACTGCCATGCAAAACAAGCCAACATGTTCTGGAAAGTGTCTCCCGTTTGGCCTAAAGCTCGATATTTTTACACCTTTGACTTCAGATATATTTTAATAATATCCCCTAGAGTCTAATTAGCATAATACAACAATCCCCATAAAAAAATTAAGATTGATCTGCGGTGGAAGGTGGCAGAGATACTGTTTGTCAGAACGGGAGATATCCCTATAATCGGTCTTCTCGCGAAAACGTCTGTAGCATTCGAATGGTTTGGCCTACAAATGATGGTGTTCTCCGTTTTACTCTACGACCCCTACGCGCGTCATGGGACTCCTCTGAAGGTAACCAGGTACCGGGCTGAAAAATGAATGGAAGTGAATGGGACATTTCCATGTCAAAGCTATACAGATAATTTTGACATAAAAAAATTCCCTGCGCTTTTTTGTATCTCACAGATATAGGACAACCACTTCAGAACATACTTCCTTTTGATTTATTTTTGGGCTATCTGTTTTTCTGTGTACTGTATAAATCATTTATTCAATGCGTTTCTAAGGGGTAATATCATAATATCAGTAAGGCCAAATTCAATGTTTTATCAAATAATGTTTTATAAATACAGGTCAAGTCGAAAGTTTGGGCACACCTACTCATTCCAGGGTTTTTTTTTTTTTTTTTTTTTTTTTTACAATTTTCTACATTGTAGAATAATAGTGAAGATATCAAAACTATGAAATAACACATATGGAATCATGTTGTAACCAAAAAAGTGTTAAACAAATCAAAATATATTTTAGATTTTAGATTTTTCAAAGTAGCCACCCTTTGCCTTGATGACAGCACTTGGCATTCTCTTAATCAGCTTCACCTGGAAGGCTTTTCCAACAGTCTTGAAGGTGTTCCCACATATGCTGAGAACTTTTTGGCTGCTTTTCCTTCACTCTGTGGTCCAACTCATCCCAAACCATCTCAATTGGGTTGAGGTTGGGTAATTGTGGAGGCCTGGTCATCTGATGCGGCACTCCATCACGCTTCTTCTTGGTCAAATAGCCCTTACACAGCCTGGAGGTTTGTTTTGGGTCATTGTCCTATTGAAAAACAAATGATAGTCCCACTAAGCGCAAACCAGATGGGATGGCGCATCACTGCAAAATGCTGTGGTAGCCATGCTGGTTAAGTGTGCCTTGAATTATAAATAAATCACTGACAGTGTCCCCACCAAAGCACCCCCACACCACTATCACACCTTCTCCTCCATGCTTCACGGTGGGAACACGTGGAGATCATCCGTTCACCTACTCTGCGTCTCACAAAGACACAGCCGTTGGAACCAAAAATCGCATATTTGGACTCATCAGATCAAAGGGCAGATTTCCACCAGTCTAATGTCCAATGCTCATGTTTCTTGGCCCAAGCAAGTCTCTTCTTCTTATTGGTGTCCTTTAGTAATTGTTTCTTTGCAGCAATTCGACCATGAAGGCCTGACTCACACAGTCAACTCTGAACAATTGATGTTGAGACGTGTCTCTTACTTGAACTCTGTGAAGCAATTATTTGGGCTGCAATTTCTGAGGCTGGTAACTGTAATGAACTTATCCTCTGCAGCAGAGGTAACTCTGGGTCTTCCTTTCCTGTGGCAGTCCTCATGAGAGCCAGTTTCATCATAGCGCTTGATGGTTTTTGCAACTGCACTTGAAGAAACTTTCAAAGTTCTTGAAATGTTCCGTATTTACTGACTTTCATGTCTTGAAGTAATGATGAACTGTTGTTTCTCTTAGCTTATTTGAGCTGTTCTTGCCATAATATGGACTTGGTATTTTACCAAATAGGGCTATCTTCTGTATACCACCCCTACCTTGTCACAACACAACTGATTGGCTCAAACGCAATAAGAAGGAAAGAAATTCCACTAATGAACTTTTAACATGGCACACCTGTTAATTGAAATGCATTCCAGGTGACTACATCATGAAGCTGGTTGAGAGAATACCAAGAGTGTGCAAAGCTGTCATCAAGGCAAAGGGTGGCTACTTTGAAGAATCTCAAATATAACATAGATTTTGATTTGTTAAACACTTGTTTGCTTACTACGTGATTCCATATGTGTTATTTCATAGTTTTGATGTCTTCACTATTATTATGCAATGTAGACAATAGTAAAAATAAAGAAAAACCCTGTAGATGTCTCCAAACTTTTGACTGGTACTGTGTATTTGATTGCCTACCTACAGGGGTCCTCAAATTCAATGTTAAAAAGCTAAATGATCCTTGGTATGACCATCTTAAAATAATTCCATATGTTACTGACTCATAGATGAATCAGGAGGATGTCAATAACAAGTGGGTTGATTTGGGCCTTGATGAGTGCAGACAGCTGGCTCTACTGGCGGGCCGACTTCGTGGACGATGTCTGCCTTAATTGTTTTAGATAGATTTGACCAGAAAATTTGTGAGATCAATTACGAGTCTTGCTAGCTGCCTACCTAATGATGCTGGTATTGAAAACAACTTTAACATAAAAGATAAGCTTACTCGTTTTAGAAAACGAGACATTTCGTTATTTTCGTTAGCCTTTTACTAATTTAGCCTACATAAACTCGTCGTTAGCCATGTGTACAAATAACAATTTCACGTCGAATTCAACATCACTGAGGATTATTTTCAGAATCCCAATTTTTTGTTTTCTTATTACCGACAGGCACAAAGCTTTGACGTTAGGTGCAGGGTAGGTGGTGGAATAGCTACGCCTCGATTTGGCGCTGTCCAAGGTTCTGCAATCCACAAGGCGATGAGCGTTTACCAAACCGCCCGGCGTCAGAATTCAAAATGACTGTCACTCATGTTTGAATTAACACAACGGGCTATAGTAAAGCACGAAGAGTGACTGATCGATGGTGCAGCTTATTTAATCTACTAAAACCCTTATGTAGGCTATATAATACATAGGCGTCTGCATGGTGCCTGCATGGCGCAGAGAAACGTTGGACTGCCCCCGAAAGGATTCATGTGGTTCTAGAAAATCTGTGTTTTGAGGTCAATGCATTTTTTACCAGCTCGAATTCGAATCGATCTGCAAAATGGTTTGTGAACACTTTTATAGGTATAAGCCTATCTGATACACATATGTGAATAGCGCTTGTTGGCTATTCTGATTTCTAGACAGTTTGACACAATACAGTTAATGTAACTCTGAATAAGAAAGAACTTTAGTAAAAACGACTTAATTTTGCCTCCTTGCTAAGAGTTTTTTTAACAACATCACACTAAGCAAGCATTCCTTACTGTGCTGTGCATGACAAATTGGACAATTACACGGTAACTGCAATCACCTCCTCTTTAGTGAATCTTATTGTCAAACTGGTAAAAATAAATCTTTAATTGTCCTACATTTATCTGGTTCTTGAAGCCATTGTGCGAACAGGGCACCCGAGGTTCATTTGCGAAGTGAAATACTTGGGTTGCATCCTAAATGGCATCCCTTTCACTATATAGTCCACTACTTTTAGTGGGAAATATAGGGAATAGGTTGCCATTTGGGACGTGGTCTTGTCATGCAAAGCGGAATACAAGATGCTGTATAATACTTGACCTTTTCAGCATAATTGTTGCAGCAATGAAATGCAGGGAGCGCATTCAGAGCCCGTCTGAATAGTATTTTCCCTCATAAAGGAACAAAAAGACACATTTTTATACCTTCGTTTTTCATTTGGTTTTGTTTCTTCTGTGAACATTATTATTTTAATGGCTATAGTCTACTCTAGCTGCAATCAGTCAGCATTCTGAATGGGCGAGGAGCGGAGGGAGAGGAGACATGAATTGCAGAAATGTCATGTCTCCATTTTTTGTTGTGTCGGTGAGAAAATGCATCATACCACTGATGATTTGGCTTTTATTTTCAAATGGCCATTAAGATGTACACGGGGTGGTTACTCTGCGGATTTCATGGGTCATTGTTGGAAATGAGCACTCGATTTCCTGAGAATGTTATTCGAAATTAATCAGTCGAATAGACCTACATTAGCCTTTATATAAATTGTATTATAGTATAAAACAAACATTTTAATTGTTAGGATGTTGCACTAGGACTACTTCAGTTGACATGGATCACCAATAGTGCTCTCGCAAAAAAAATGACTTTATTTTTCGTTGGTTGCAAAACCGCTTTACAAAAAGGCACTACTGCACTTAACAAGACCCAGGTCAGGCAGGCACGGCTGTCAGTGAGGCTGTGGACATGCGTAGCATCTCAATCACAGGCTTTCATTGATACAGACGTTAATTAACCACATTTCTCTGTGGCCCGGCAGCCCGGCTGAGCTAACCTAAAGTCTGCTCTGAGACAGCTGAGAAGCCACATGCCATGCGGGACTGGGCCTCTCTCCCATCACACTTCCTCCTTCTGGAGAAGCTCACATGATGGGGTCTGAGGAGTATTCAATCACATTCAAGTTGTATATATTCGGGTGGGGGTGGTGGATAGATGCGCGTCGATGTTATTGCTCTTGTTTAATTGTGGGGTACAAACTGTCTGCTATAGGTATGGGAATGCTTTTATTAATAAGAGGTTGCATCAGCCCGCTCCAACAGGGGCTTTGCCATGCATGGTCTTGTAGGCTACTGTACCAGCGGGAGTCCTTTAGTAGCTACTGAGCCATTACTAACCGTGTTAACACGAGGTCTTTTCTAAGTGGCGTATAATCGTCTCCTTTCCCTGTCTCACTGTCGAATCCCACCATCCCCCCACTAAAACAGCTGTTTCTATATTTCAAATGGCAAAAAAGGTTTAGCATAATGTAACTTAATTCGAGGACATTGCAAGACACCTACTGAGCTTCAGTCTGCTCTCACAACGGGTTTACTGATCTGGATAAATGTATTTAGAGGAGATGAAATGGAGGCTCTCACTCCCCTGCCACAGTCAAATAGAGAAAACAAGCGTTATTAGGCTTTAATACAGCAATAATGAACCAACCACACCAATTACGGTAAAGATGCGGCTGGGCAATTTTGCGCCTCATTTACACAATTGACTGAAGTTAGAGAAACGTTGTTTTGACAGTTGCTCCGATTGACCTGGAACAGCAACAACAAAAACATCCGTTAGAATCTTTATCAGGACGTTAGGATATCAAAATACTGGAATTCCCACAGAAAATCATTATGGGAGATCAATGACACATTGAGCAAACTGCGTTATCGGGTTTTATTATCAACATGGTCTCATTGTAATATGTAAAAAAAAAAAAGTGATATTTACCGTTGTAGTAATGTCCAACCCTAATGTCACATTTTTACCCTATACCCTATTTTATAAATTGCCTTGTCATTTAATTTCGTAGAGAGGCATTATGGGAAACCTATATCACATAACCAAAATGCAGTCTTCTGTAGGCCCTATAGATGGTGAGAAGTGTGCCTATAGTCAAACCATTGCCCTACGGAGGGAACAAAACGAGTTAAAACGTTTCTAAAATAACTACCCTAACAGTAACAAGCCAAAATAACAAGCGATCCAATCAATAGACCTTATTCCAAAATAACCTCAGAATTACCATGCCGTGACAGCATGATGAGTTCCGACTAAAAATAATCCCCCTAAGTATATGTTTAACCAACAGGTCTATACGGGTCGGGGCTGCGAAAGGCAAAGCACGTCTATTTAACTCAAACCAAAAGAAAAAAAAGAACTGCAGCCGAATGAAAAATACCGGGGGGTGAGGTGTGAGGTTGGATAGGCTATAGCATTAGAACCTGTTGAGACGTTGGAAGGCGTTCGACATTCGGTTTTGTTCTAGAACCTCTAATGAAATATGCAATTAAGACAGATTCATGCGACACAAAAGGCACGGCAGTCAAAAATTGCCCCACTGCTGTTCGGTAATTATATAGTTTGCCCTGGCAGCGGGCCGACTCGTGGCGAGGCAGGTGGCGATAGTCCATCATGCAAATGGCCTTGGCTGTGTCGACATAATTAGCCTCTGCGAGCCGCTTAAATGAACAATTAGCTAACATGCAATTCGGTCCATGCAACGTGGTAGTTTTCCTTTGTATTGTTTTTCCCGCCCATCAGTTGAATGCAATGAACACTGTAGGATTTGTCTCATAGGTCAATACCCAGCTGGCACATTTGGTTCCTTGGAAGTTGTGGGAACATATGTTTTTGGTTTCACATTGAAACGTTTCACATTCCTTGAACGTATTCCTGGGAGGTTTTGTTAACGTTCTGAGAATGGAAATGATATGTTATTTAGAGTTTTTTTAATAACTTCCTTAAAACTGTCAGTGAATGTTTCAATACGACTTTTAATACAACTGCTAGTTTATTGTAGGTGAACTTTTCTGAATTCCAAGCACAGATATACATTAATTTCCTTAGGCATTAATCATGCAAACACATGCATTTTTTTAAATTGTGAAACGGCATGAGTGAGATTTGTTCGACCTTGTAATCTTCTGTTCTCTATCAATGGAATTAGGTCACTACGCCACCAGGATGGAGCTAGCAATGCTATGTTTTATTTACGCATACAAATCAGGTAATTTTATTCTATTCAAACAGATCCCATTGCAAAGGAAACAAGCACACATTAAGATTGGATGTGGCCAATTAGTGGGTGTGGCCAGCACATCTGAACACACTTAACAAGATAGAGAATATAGTTTTGTTGAAGCTGAGAATGGAATGTATATGTTTAATAACATTCTAAATGAAAGTTTTTATAAAAAGTTTTATTAAAGTTCTCAGAACAGTTTGAGAACATGACTTTCAATAGAACCACGAGGAAACCTGCACGGAACGTTATGCTGAAGTATCGAGATTCCCACAGAGGAACGTTTTCTTAACATTATCTGAAAAATTTGCGAACATTCCCAATATCATACCAGTTGGAGAACATTCCCAGAACATTACCAAAATTGAAAATAAATGTAACCATGTTTGAACTTTTATGAAAGTTCTGTTAAAATAATGAAATACCAAAAAATTGTTCCTTAAAAATATATATATTTTTTTGTCAAGTTCCTTTAAATATTTATAGAATGCTCCAAAGCCAAGCAACTATCCTAATCTGCACCATTCCCAGAAAGTTGTGGGAAGGCTATATGCAAATTAACCATAGGACAACCAAGCTCTCACCAAGCTCTAACAAACATATGGTTCTAAAAACGTTATGTGCTAGCTGGGTATTAATAAGCTAAATCTGAACGAACGGAACTCGCTGGTGGTACAGGCCCATGGAGACACAGTTGGATCTCTGTGTTTGGAAGAGCTTAGTAGGTTATCATCAGTTAACAAGTTCAATACATTTAATTCACACCCCATGGCCATATAACTTTAGTCAAAGTTACGTTTCCTCCCCTTTGATTAGGCTAGGCATTTCTTTCAAGTCACTGTATAGTTTTTACTACAAACTGGGTTCTTCGAGCCCTGAATGCTAATAGCTGACAGCCGTGGTATATCAGACCATATACCATGGGTATGACAAAACAATTATTTTTACTACTCTAATTACGTTGGTAACCAGTTTATAATAGCAATAAGGCAACTCGGGGGTTTGTGACATGTGGCCAATATACCACGGCTAAGAGCTGTGTCCAGGTACTCAGCGTTGCGTCTTGTCAATATGGGGGCGCTGAATTCACTTTGTAAAAATTTGTTCCCAAATTAAACTGCCTCGTACTCAATTCTTGCTCGTACAATATGCATAGTATTATTACTATTGGATAGAAAACACTCTCTAGTTTCTAAAACCGTTTGAATTATATCTGTGAGTAAAACAGAACTCAAGTTGGAGCAAATTTCCTGTCAGGAAGTGAGAAATCTGAAATCGGGCACTCTGTTCCAGGGTCAGTTTATTAATTTGCATGTATTCTATTGGTCGACATGCACTGCATACGCCTTCCCCTAGATGTCAGCAAGCAGTGAGAATTGGAATGGAGTTGCTTGGCAGATCTGAGGCCATATAAAGGGTCTTGGAACGTGGGGTGCACTCTTTTCAACGTTCGCCATGACGCGAGACAGACCTCAGGATGGCATTCTGGAAAGCTCTCGTTATAGGCCTTAGATATATCCGGCTCTGATTTTATTCGATATAGGTGTTAAAAACGTCATAATGTAGTTATTTTAAACCGAGTTATATCATTTTATATCAGTATATTGCGATTTTCAGAATTTTCTTTGTGCTGCGTAATGAAGAGTTGGACACGTCTGGGCCACATAGCTAATGTTTGCTGCTAATTCCTAAGCTGAAGACTACATTCTACAGCCGGAGCAACAATTATTCTGGACAATGGACAACTTGCCCAAGATTCTGATGGAAGCTCATCAAAAAGTAAGAACTATTTATGATGTTAATTCGTTGTTCTGTTGAAAAATGTTAACCTACTATTCCGCCATTAATTTCAGTGCAGTCTCGCTTTAACGCACGCTGTATGTCGTAGTAACGTTAATTTTAAAAATCTAACACAGCGGTTGCATTAAGAACTAATGTATCTTTCATTTGCTGTCCAACCTGTATTTTTTAGTCAAGTTTATGATTAGTTATTGATTAGATTAGGTGCCTCTCCCAAGATTTCTCCCGACATTTTCTTTGCAGCTTGGCTACTATTCTCATTGTATAACCACGATTTGTGCCGCTAAATATGCACATTTTCGAACAAACAATATATGTATTGTGTAATATGATGTTATAGGACTGTCATCTGATGAAGTTTTGAGAAGGTTAGTGAAAAATGTAATATCTTTTGCTGGTTTATTTGCTATCGCTAACGTGCATGAATCAATGCTGCTGTGTGGTTGGCTATTGTAGTAAGCTAATATAATGCTAAATTGTGTTTTCGCTATAAAACACTTAAAGAATCTGAAATATTGCCTGGATTCACAAGATCTTTGTCTTTCATTTGCTGTACGCTGTGTATTTTTCATAAATGTTTTATGATGAGTATTTAGGTAATTCACGTTGCTCTCTGTAGTTATTCTAGTTGCTTTGGTGAGAGTTGTGATGGTGGCTGCAATGTAAAACTATGATTTATACCTGAAATATGCACATTTCTCGAACAAAACATATGCTATACAATAAATATGTTATCAGACTGTCATCTGATGAAGTTGTTTCTTGGTTAGTGACTATTTATATCTTTATTTGGTCGAATTTGTGATAGCTACCTATGCAGGAAAAAAATGGTGGGAAAAAAAAGTTGTGTCTTTTGCTATGGTGGTTAGCTAATAGAAATACATATTGTGTCTTCCCTGTAAAACATTTTAAAAATCAGAAATGATGGCTGGATTCACAAGATGTGTATCTTTCATTTGGTGTCTTGGACTTGTGATTTCATGAACATTTTATTATATGATATCCCTGTGGCTTTAGGCTAGGCTATGCTAGTCAGCTTTTTTGATGGGGGGGATCCCGGGTCCGGGTTTGTGACTCGTTAGAGGTACTCAGCGTTGCGTCGTGCTTAAGAACAGCCCTTAGCCGTGATATATAGGCTATATAACATACTCCCTCGGGCCTTATTGCTTAATTATACTGCTATCAATTTGCCCTAGTGGGGCATGTGACACATGTAGTCCTATTGGGTTTAGTATGGGCTAATACAATTATTAAACATCAGTGACAATTAAGTTAGAAAACATTAAATAGCTCATTTTTGGAATCGTTTTTGGGCCAAAGCGTATTTGTGGGACGGTGACCATGCAGGACACATCCTGTGTCCCAGGGTTCTGATATTCTAACATATCTCACTGATCTTCCTACATACCCCACATCATCCAACACGGACGCATCACGGCCCACCCACCCATTCATTATCCTCGCTGCCCTCCGGCTGCGGCGTGACACAGGAACAAATCAGACATTTGGCAACTTTAAACCCTGGGCCGGGAGTAATCAGGACCCCGTTTCTGTTAATGAGGGGAAACATGCAGAGGGATACACACACAGCCTAATCAGTAAGAAGCTGTCGGACAATGCTGGTTTAATGTTCAACCGACGGATGGACACAGAACGCAAAGAAGGGAAAATGCAAGTCAATTAGAATCCCTTATGAAAAAAACGAATTCATTTCACATGTGATCATAAGTTTCACAAGTGATCACATTTGATCTTATTTTAAGTTAATGTGACAAAGGCCGTGAGGCAGATATGTAAAGCTTATTAAAGAGCAGTGATAATATACAGAGCAGTGTGCAGGTTTCTTCATTCTTTTTCAAGTTAATGTGATAACATGAAACTGCACATGTGAAAACTTTATCTCATGTGAAATAAATGTGACAACATGGGGATGCAACATTTCAACCATGAAACTACCGTGACAACATTTGAAAGTTTTTCACGTGTAAAAACTGCAATTGTACATCAGAGAGAGAGAGGTTTTTACATTGTGAAAAAGTCACATGTGAGAGGAAACGTGTTTTTCTCCTCACATGTGAAAAGGTGAACTCTAAATTGAATACATGTGAACATATGCTTTCATATGTGAACAACTGACCTCACATGTCTCTTTTGTTTACATGTGAACTTTTTTTTAAACAGCCATTTCACATGTTTTTTTGTTGTCAGGGAAGTAATGAAATGGTATGTGGGTTTTAAAGCAAGTTCTGCTAAAACAGTGTAAACATATTTAATCAACAACAGTATGATTACATTTGACATGATCACTTAATACTTTTCAATATCATCCCGCCTGGGGTTTGAACTCACAACCTCTGGATTTGGAGTACACTGATCTTTCTGCTGTGCCATAAAGTCTGCAGCATTATCAGAAGTCCCCCTACACATTAATTAACTATAATACATCTCTGTACTTTGCAAAAGAGTACAATCAGCACTGCCATTGTAGTTATCCGTTATTCTCAATATTCTCTCATTATTGTTTTAATTGACTTATTTCAGCAATTTGAGAGTTTTCTGTATAGTTGTTTAATGTTGGTGAGGCATATTATTCTGTTTTCATGTTACTCCTCAATCCCTAATAAATATAATTATTTTTATTGAGTATATTATACACAGCTGAACTTTACTTTGAAGTCCAAATTGTAGGAATACAGGTGAAACCAGTAAATGACACAGACATGGTGGCATAGCAGGATGATCGGAATGCTGTGAACCAAGAGGTTGTGAGTTCAAATCCCAGGTGAGGACATGTTGAATAATAATGACTGTATAAATAAACGTGCACAATGTATGTCAAATATGTAAGTTGAAAACAATGACTATTTAGTGATGATCCAGCAACACCTAACCACTAATTTTTTAGTTTTCTGATCGTCACTTGTGAAATCCAATTTTCACGTGAAAATTGGAATCCTCACGCGAAAGGTCATGTGATCACATCTGAAAATCCACATGTGAAATATCATGTGAAGTGTTCCAAAACAAAATGGTTCCACATGATTTCACATAAAATATTACATGTGCAAAATGTGAAAATGTTCCCTATGTGAAATCATATGTTTTTTCCATAAGGGATCATCGGTCTGTGTTTGCCTTGAAACCATTCAGTCTATCTGTAGCAATTACTTCATTAAATGTAATTTGTCGTCCTAGCCTATAGGTTGCCCTAAACAGCCACAACAGTTGTTAAGTCCCAGACACCATTTTAATAAGACCTAATGAATGTGATGGAACAGGACAGCCATCTGGCTATGCAATGGGTTGACAATCCCTTGAAGTCACTAAATTCGGTTAACATATTGCACGGTTGCACAATGAAATCACTGAAACACTTCAGAAGGATTTTTTTGGGGGGGCTATTTCTTTATAAATGTGTAGATTCTAAAGCTTACAACATCATGAAGTTTAAAACATAGGCCTGTACCATACCACCCACTACAGACTGAATATGTAGGCTAATGTGCGTTTATTGATGTTATGTTTAGAAATAAAGTTTTGATCACTTTTGAAAAAACAAGTTTCAAGGGATTCTATTTTGTTTAGACAGAACTGAATTTGTGACACTTTGGAAAAGTATTCAGACCCCTTGACTTTTCCCACATTTTGTTAGTTACAGCCTTGTTATACAATGGATTACAAATTATTCTTTTTTTTTAAACCTGTTTTTGCTTTGTCATTAGGGGGTTTTGCGTGTAGACTGATGAGGTCATGTGAGGATTTCATCAATTTTAGAATAAGGCTGTAACGTAACAAAATGTGGGAAAAGTCAAGGGGTCGGAAAACTTTTCAAAATGCACTGTATATCACGTCTTTTTTTGTATTATCTTTTAGTGTGTGATCACTGTTACCTTGACTCACTGCAGCTACTCCAACGTTACTCGGCTTCTGCCAGAGGCCTTCCTCCTCTAGACTATGCGGTTGCTATAGCATTCTCAAGCACCATTCTACTAAATCCCCACCCCCACAAACCTGCTCTGTGCACTTGTCATAAATTAGCCTCAAGTGAAACAGCTCAAATGATATTTGGAGCAACTGGATTGGGCTGGACATGGCAGGGGCACTTTGGTGAATCATACCTCACAGACACAGACTCTTCAACTTCATATTGTGTGCGTGACCCTGAACCTACCCTATCTGTGTACAGTTGATACACCTGGCGTGTCCATTTCTGGTTTTGTTTTTCTTACATAATCCCAGCGATGGGTTTGCTGTTATGTGGTCATATTTGGCACCAGTGGCAGATTGGCAACAGACAAAATCTGTATGCAGCAGAAGAAACATGTCTGGCATGCAGAGCCTACGCCTCGCGCCTATATTCCAGTTTGAAGTGCAAACATATGTGACGACCAGGCGACTGAGAAGAGCTCTGATTTGTTGACTAATTGAGAATGGCCCTTCAAAATGGCCCCTAAAGCGAACCACCACTGTACACAGGCACCTCCAGGTTTAGCAGTGAACAAGTGGACATTTTAATAATTCAACCCCCTTTTCTATGAGCCCCATCTTTGCCAAATTGAATGCCGATTGAAAATAATTTTACAGCTCTTGACTTGTGCGAGTCATTGGCTCTCTGGATTTGTTTATCACTGTCACATTGCCACTAGAATGCCAATAAATGCAGTTAAAGCTGAAGTAAATGCTTCACATGATTACTACGCATGGTTGCATGGTCATTTTGTGGAGAATATGTACAGGGTGAAGGAATAATCACTACATTGAAATATTTTGTGTTTTTGGCTTTTGGCGCTTTTCAGGACAGCCTGTTAATGTTGTGATTCTTTTTTGGTAGGTTTTGAATGGACAAATCTTGGGTTTTTATTTACGTTATGCATTGACATGGATGTAAAAAAAAAAAAATGCATTGATAATATACTCAAGCTTGGTAAATAGTCGGTAGATGTAAAAGCATCACAACATCCAAGTGTATTGATTGCTTTTGTGCTCAGGGAAGTAAACCACCAGGCAAAGAATCATTGAGTTTGTCATTTTTCATACCTTTATAGAAGTTCATACCTTAGGAGACATTGATACATGTTTTCAAATACTAAAGCCTACTGAACATACCCCCCCCCCCCTTACCAGCTCTCCTTACCCTTGCCCCCCACCCCACCCTATTCACCTCCCACCCCAGCTATTCCCCCCCACTCCACCCCAGGACCAGGACCAATCGCACGCTGCGATTTGGCAGAAAATCAATAAAAGGGAAAATCTGTTCTAATCATCGGTACATTTACCATCACAATCAACAATCAAAACCAAGACCCTGGCGCTTTATTTGTAGGCCTGAGCCGCCCAATTTCCCCACTGTGAGACGCAGACTAAATTAGAACCTTTGGTTCCTGTTAGCTGCTCCTAATGGCCCTGATTTGTGAACTGCTAAATGAGGTTATGTAAATGGCTCCTGAGTGTAGTGGAGTCTAGGCAGCAGAGGAAGAGCAGGGGCTCCCAGGTGACAGGTGCAGTCGTCCCAATGTGGGGGCAGGGGAGAGAGAGGGAGGAGGGGGGAGATGTAAGGGGGGAGGGGGATGCTGGCAAGAAGCGCTGCAGGGCCACAGACTAAGTGAGAGTGAGAAATGAGGCAGTTTGACTGCACATTCCTCAAAACGTTGAGTATTGCCCTACATTTATTTGCCCTACAAAATCACCCTCGATACCTAAAATGGCAACAACAAAAAAATGATGGGTAATATTGCTACCGCAAGAAATACAAATAAAACATGTCTTTGACATTTGTCAATTTCTTCACCAATTAGTCATGCTACAAATATCCATATGATGTATCCATCTACAACACGCAGACAAACAGTCTTCCAGACTGGAGTGCTCATAGTTGTGAGTATATAATAACAAGACAACTATCAACATGTTCCTTCTCCCTCTCAGTGGAAGTAATGCTGCAGAGTGATTGGCCGATTTACTGCACTTCACTTCTGCTCCCTGCTTAGACCCCCCCCCCCATGACCCGGGTTACTGTCACAGCTGAGATGGGAGAGAGAGAGGGGGCTTCTTTCTCTCTTCCCCTATCTTCTCTTTCCCTCTTCTGATTCTTCTCCCTTTGTTTAGGCAGTAGGCACAGGGACTTGTGTTTACCTATCTCCATCACATGGCTGCCGTCTATTTTAGGTCAATTCAGTCAGGATGTAAAATTAAACTCCAATTCCAATTGTACACTAAAATACAAATTCAAATTTCAATTCAAATGTTTCTCATTGGGACTTCCAGTTTGCTTCCAAAATTAACTGAATTGAAATGGAATTGATTGCAGCTCTTTCTCGGCCATAGATATTTTATTAAGTAAATACTGTATATGTGATGGGAAAGTTTACTCAGCAAAAAGGTGACAGAGGTAAGTCTGAGCGTCAGTCAGGCTCTTGAACGTGAAGCCGGACCTTAATTATATTAAGAGGTCCAATTGAACATGGAACAGGCAGCCTGGGCTCTGATGCTAGTAGCTCTACAGTACTTCTGCTTATTGGTGACACAGTCAGTGGTGGGAAAGAACAGAACAGCACTATAACTGACTGCTTTAAAAGCCTAATGAGTATTCTCATTAGTGCTCTCAACAGCGTAAAGTGGAACTTTTAAGTCACCTTTTTCATTTCACTATTTTATGTTATTAATACATGTTAATGATGTCATTTTCGTTCCCACTGTAATTGCTTCATTTAGTTGAAATAATGTGAAGGCTAAAGGCTATTTAAAGTTGCATTTGTTTCACCTGTCTGGTTGTTTAAATATTTTCAGTATATTTTATTTGTGTTGTCTTTTTTTATGAAGGCAAAAATAAAATGATTGAACGATAAAAAAAAAATAGAAATACATTTAAAAAATATATAAACATATGCATTTCATTTTCCATGAGACAAATAGGTATCTAGGCTATTCTACTGTCATTTGTCTGCTGTACAGTTTGCATTACAGGATCACTCTGTGATATTTACAGCAAGTTGCATTAAGCGCTTGTTCACCCTCATTGATTAGTCAAGTGCACGTTTAGAAACCTCGCTGATGATCAACACATGTGGTAGGTTAGAAACACACGGCCTGGTATCATTCTAGAACTACTGACAGTTAAACATTTGACTGTGTTTCTTTTCCCTTTATTTCAACTGTTCAATTAGAGTTCTACGTTAGTCCAGACACATGAAATTACATTATGTTGTTTTGAATTAGGTGAAGTACAACTAGCACTTTTTTTTCTTTTAGTTTTGTCACTTTTGTCTAAAAGACTGGAAAAGAAAACAGAAAATGAATTAATTAATCAGAGAAACTATAATGGACAATGTTCTCTTTGTGCTAAGGAGTGTAGCTGAGAGTGGGAAATATCCCTGGCATCTCGAGTACAGGTGTGTGTGTGTTCTGATTATTGCTCCCAAACTGAAGCAGGAAAAATATCAACGCTTATCAATTCCCCATACAAAAATATAACATTTCAGAAGCCAACACTACTCTCTCCTTTCCTGTCACTCTCTCCATCTCTCTCTCTCTCTCTCTCCCTCCCTCGTTTTCTGTCTCTTCCTTTATCCGTCTCCTACTCTGTCAACATCATCTGCTAGTGGAGACTAGACAGACGGGGCTAAATAAGCAGCTTTTTACTGTGCTGCAGGTGGCTGATGGTAGAGCAGCAAGAGGCAGCCTCAATCCCTCTTCAGATCCCCGTCTTCCCACCACCTCCACCACTTCATGCCAGCCTCCTCCGTCTTCCATCCTCCCTACTCCAGCACAAACCCCTTAGACCTGTGAATGCACCAATTCCTGTCCTGAATAAAGCTAAAACCATGTATCATAGAGTTCAAATATGAAGTTATCCAGTTTCTAATGATTATAATAAACGTGTATTTGTTTGGCACCTTTAGCACCAGCTTGTGCAAATATTGTTTTGTATTATTTCAATGTTTTTTTTTTTTTTTCACAGCACAGTTGCAACGTGTTTGCTGAGTGCGGAATCATATTTAGAATCATATACAGTACCAGTCAAAAGTTTGGACACACCTACTTATTCAATGGTTTTTCTTCCGTCCTTCTGTCCTATTTTCTACATTGTATAATAATAGTGAAGACATCAAAACTATTACATGACACATATGGAATCATGTAGTAACCAAAAAAGTGTTAAACAAATCAAAATATATTTTATATTTGAGATTGGTATTCTCGGTATTCTCTCAACCAGCTTCATGAGGTAGTCACCTGGAATGCATTTCAATTAACAGGTGTGCATTGTTAAAGGTGAATTTGTGGAATTTCTTTCCTTCTTAATGCGTTTGAGTCAATCAGTTGTGTTGTGACAAGGTAGGGTTGGTATACAGAAGATAGCCCTATTTGGTAAAAGAGTCCATATTATGGCAAGAACGGCTCAAATAAGCAAATACAAATGACAGTCCATCATTACTTTAAGACATGAAGGTCAGACAATCCGGGATATTTCAAGAACTTTGAAAGTTTCTTCAAGGGCAGTCACAAAAATCATCAAGCGCTATGAGGAACTGGCTTTCATGAGGACCGCCACAGGAAAGGAAGACCCAGAGTTACCTCTGCTGCAGAGGATAACTTAATTAGAGTGATCAGCCTCATAAATTGTAGCCCAAATGAATGCTTCACAGAGTTCAAGTAACAGACACATCTCAACATCAACTGTTCAGAGGAGACTGCGTGAATCAGGCCTTCATGGTCGAATTGCTGCAAAGAAACCACGACTAAAGGACACTAATAATAATAAAAAGAGACTTGCTTGGGCCAATAAACATGAGCAATGGACAATAGACCGGTGGAAATCTGCCCTTTGGTCTAGTGAATCCTAATGTGAGATTTTTGGACCCAACTGCTGTGTCTTTGTGAGGCACAGAGTATGTAAATGGATGATCTCCGCATGTGTGGTTCCCACCGTGAAACATGGAGGTGTGATGTTGTGGGGCTGCTTTGCTGGTGACACTGTCTGTAATTTATTTAGAATTCAATGCACACTTAACCAGCATGGCTACCACAGCATTCTGCAGCGATACGCCATCCCATCTGGTTTGCGCTTAATGGGACTATCATTTGTTTTTCAATAGGACAATGACCCAAAACACCTCCAGGTTGTGTAAGGGCTATTTGACCAAGAAGAAGCGTGATGGAGTGCTGCATCGGATGACAAGGCCTCCACAATCACCCGACCTCAACCCAATTGAGATGGTTTGGGATGAGTTGAGTGAAGGAAAAGCAGTCAACAAGTGCTCAGCATATGTGGGAACTCCTTCAAGACTGTTGTAAAAGCATTCCAGGTAAAGCTGGTTGAGAGAATGCCAAGAGCGTGCCAAGCTGTCATCAAGGCAAAGGGTGGCTACTTTGAAGAATCTAAAATCTAAAATATATTTTGATTTGTTTAACACTTTTGTGGTTACTATATGATTCCATATGTGTTATTTCATAGTTTTGATGTCTTCACTATTATTCTACAATGTAGAAAATTGTAAAAATAAAGAAAAACCCTTGAATGAGTAGGTGTGTCCAAACTTTTGACTGGTACTGTATATATTTGGTTAAATATATTGTAGGTAATTTCTGTAAAAGTCAATTGTCAGTCAATCATACACAGTCAGTCAGACAAATGAAATGAGCAGCTTTTAATTATCTAGCTCCTCTCAGTATGGGAACATACAACCACAGCATGTCAAAAGATGTCAAGTGTTACAGTTCCCTTCCCGCTGCAAGGAGAGAGAAAAAAACACCTAGAAATGAATTAAAGTGAAAGGCTTGTCTCTAAACCCCTTCCTAAAATGATTAACCCGTCCACCAGGACATTATGAGGTTCAGCTCTGAGTGCTCATGCTTTCTTATTGCTGTTAATTGTTCTTTTTCTGTTGTTGCCTCTCTTCATCAGTCTCCCCCTCATTATATGAAAAGAGGGGAAAATGTCGACCTGAATAGAGGAAGGAGATTTTCCCACAGTCACTTAACAGAGAAATTCACCATTGTAGGCCAGGCCAGGCAGGTTCCCATCCCTTGTCTGACACACACACACACACACACACACACCTCCAGCACAGTTTGATAGACAGTGTTTTTATAATTGAGTGACCAGTCTTTCCCCTTGTGTCTAAATTGAAAAAAACTGAGAATAATATAGTTTTGGTAACAGGGTGAGTATCCCAAATCATTCACTTTCTGTCAAACTGATGGACCATTCACTCAGGTAACACTCCAGTGTTTAATTGGTATTTTATCATACCACAATGTCCCAAATGGCACCCTATTCCCTATAGAGTGCACTATATTTAAGCAGGGCCCATAAATCTCTGGTCAAATGTAGTGCACTAAATAGGGAATGGGTGCCATTTGTAAATGCCGGGGAATAATTCAATTCACCATTACAACCCATTTCAATAAAAAATAATATATAATATCTTCAGATTGGAGAATAATAAACCAAATGAATCAGTTTTTGAAATTGTCAAAAGCAAAACTGTGTACATCAAATGTTTGTGATTAAAACAATTTTAAACTATTGAGCTCAGGTGCATGCTGTTTCCATTGATCATCCTTGAGATGTTTCTACAACTTGATTGGAGTTCACCTGTGGTAAATTAAATTGATTGGACATGATTTGGAAAGACACACACATATCTATATAAGGTCCCACAGTTGACAGTGCATGTCAGAGCAAAAACCAAGCAATGAGGTTGGAGGAATTGTCCGTAGAGCTCGAGACAGGATTGTGACGAAGGGTAAAAAAAAATGCCATTTGTAATTGCCTGGGAATAATGCAATTCACAAATACAACTTATTTCAATAAAAAAAAGTACTGCAGTATGTCTCCATAATATACTATCTTCAGATTGGAGATTAATTAACAACATTAACCAGTTTGGAAAATTGTGAAGGCAAAACTGTGTACATCAAATATTTTGTGATTCAATTTTTTTTAAACTATTGTTAACACACAAAAAAAGCTGCATAAACCAATAACATGTGAAATTATGAGGCTATTATTTGATTGCCAGGTCCTTGCTACTAATACAGGACCCATTTGACTGTGGGACATAAAAGTTAAATCTTAATGGTTTAGTCAAATATTTAGAACTTTAGTTTTGAGTACCGATTCATAAATGATGCAAGTAAAATAATTGTTCTGAAGTGCTCCTACTGGTTCTGGAGTGTTTGACTAACCAGGTCGTTGGTTCACTTTGTTGTTAGCGGTATCTGACTTTCCACCTCGAGTAGGCCTGCCTTCTGATATTCTAAAAGGCTGATTCTATTCAATAGTTATATTTTCGCTACAAAGATAGTGGAGGTATATATGGATTTTATATGCGCATAACATTTATTTTTTCTCAGTTTGTTTATACTAAGGCCAACTTGTTGAACGTTTTATGCACCATCCTTTTATTGCTTTGCAGACTACGTAATAAAACTTCCGGTATTGGAGGGACCCGTTTCTTAACCAATCACTGAGCACTGTGCTTGAGACGCGGAAATGCAATGGCGGACAGGATGAAGTTGAATGACGAAAACGGTGTGGGCGATAAACGAAGGGAAAATGTTGCCATAACGTCTTCTTGCAAGGAAGTATCAAGCTACAGAGACAGTATGTTCATTCTTTTGAATCTGCTCACAGACTTCGGGAGTGAGGTTGGTATAATAATGCTTTTACACAATCTAATTCAGCTACAATTGCTTCGATCACTGCGAGAGATGCCCACGAGATGTGCAACATGTCTGTTCTTATCAAATAGGAATTTGTGAAATATCCTTTGTCGCATGCAATCGCACGCCAAATGGTACAATGGTGCAAGAATAGTAGGCTACAACTACTAGCTTGTCGTTGCACTGATTACGGATAAGCTCCTCCTTTATCTAGCAGGCTGAATACGACAAAGTAGCAATCAAAACATTGTTACTGACAACTGCCGCGTGGAACAAAGTAACAAATAATAGCCCTTGTTTGTATTAACAACCTTTGCTTGTTCCCCCCCCCCCCCGGTTCTTATAGCCCTGGAAATAATATCGTTTGTAGACTTAGTATAGCTAAAATGGAGGCTTTACTACTCTTAGTCCAGGTTCTGATCAAGTTTAAATTATTTATTTTGTAACTATTTTTCATTTCAAGCTGAAATTGGGTGAAGCTGCATTGAAAATCAGCACCAGCTTAGAAGCAGTGGATGTGGCATCTCTTCAACCTACTCGTCATGTGTTCACCTGTCTTCAGCAACACATCTCCAAACTACAGGTAGACTACACTACAGTCTCACAACAATGTGCTGGCAGGTGCACAGTGGTGTCATATCTGAAGTGTCGGGAAATTAAGGATGGATATGCAACACTACTTTCAGTATTTATTACATTTTTCATTTCGTTCATTACTCTAGAGTAAGTATTCCCAAACTGGGGTTATGCACAATGCAGTCAGGGGTATGCCAAATAAAATGTGATTCACATTATTAAAAATAATAAATAAAAAGTCCCAAAAAATTATTTCTTCACATTTTCAAACAGTCCATTTATATTTTCCAACAGGGCTATGCATTTGGATGTTATATTTCTCGCCTGAGTAGCCTCGTTTCACTGTCAAAAATAAAGTTAAACCATCTAGTGTTCAGCAAAATAACAACATAATGTCCAATACAGGTAGCCTAGTCAAATAATTATCATCCGATTACATTAACCGTTATTTTCTCGCGGGAATTCCACTAACGGTCCGTATGTAGCCAAACGTAGGTGCTGCACATTCCATTTGCTCGAAAATGGATAAATGTTATTTTTTTTAAAGTAAGGCACATGTCCATAGACATATACCAGCTCTACTGGTAGTACTGCTACTACCAGCATGACTACACCTGCACCTGTCAACGACACACGTTTTTCTGCTTCCATGAGCACATCCAATGCTAGCATCAGTAAATCTACATTTGTTGTTAGCCCAGCTAGCATGGACACTGACAGTTATGAATCTGATGCAGCCTAAAGAGCTACTGCCCCCTTACCCGGGAAAGCACCGAACAACAGACAGGGACGTTGGACCATCGAAGAGGCGCAAATATGATAACTACATTGATTTGGGGTTCACTTATATTGGGAGTGGTGCCTTTCCTCAGCCACAGTGTGTTATGTGTAAAAGTCCTATCTCACAACTCAATGAAACCTTCACTCTTGCGCAGACATTTAGAAACAAATCATGCCAATTTTTAAAATAAGCCATGGGAGTTTTTTGAGAGAATTAAGATGACTTTTGAGTAGTAAGACATGTATTAATGCAACAGATACCATTAATAAGAAGGGGCTAGAAGCGTCTTATATGGTGAGCTACCGAGTGGCTAGGACAGGCAAGCCTGATACTATTGTGGAGGACTTAATTCTGCCTGCTGCCGTGGATATGGCTGGGACAATGCTGTGGGAAAGGTTAAAAAAAACTATACAGACAATGACTTCATCAAACAACACTGTTTCATGAAGCATCAGTGACATGGCAGGAGATGTTTCGAAACAGTTACTGCTTCGCATACAAGCCAGTGAATTCTATGCGTTACAGCTGGATGAGTCAACAGACGTGGCGGGCTTGGCACAGCTCCTGGTATATGTCCGTGACGTTTATGGGGAGTCAATTAACGAAGACATCCTCTTCTGACAACAGGAGAGGATATTTTAAGTACTGGACAGCTTTGTGACATCAAATGGACTTTGGTCATCAAGATTTGTTTGTCTTTACTAATGGCCCAAAAGCCATGACAGGGAGACATAGTGGAGTGGTAACGTGTGTGCAAGCAGTTGCGCCCGACGCTAATTGGGTACACTGCAGCATCCACTGAGAGGCTCTTGCTACCAAAGGAATGCCTGACGGCTTGAAAGATGTTTTGGACACTACAGTAAAAATGGTTAACTTTGTTAAAGCAAGTCCCCTGAAGTCTAGTGTATTTTCTGCACTATGCAATGATATGGGCAGCGACCATGTAACACTTTTACAACATACAGAAATGTGCTAGTTATCAAGGGGTAAAGTATTGACAGGTTTTTTTTAAATTGAGAGACAAGCTTAGTTTTTTTTTTTTACTGACCATCATTTTCACTTGTCTGACAGCTTGCATGATGATGAGTTTCTCACACGACTGGCCTATCTGGGTGATGTTTTTTCTCACCTGAATGATCTGAATCTAGGATGACAGGGACTCTCCGCAACTATATTCAATGTGCTGGGCAAATTTTTTTTGTGTGTGTGCAAATTAACTCAAACTTACGGACAATGTCAAATGTGATATAGCGAAGCACCTGAGTTAGTTGGGTGCGCAATTTCGCAGGTACTTTCCCGAAACGGATGACGGAAATAACTGGATTTGTTATCTCTTTCATGGCCTGCCTCCAGTCCACTGACCGATATCTGAACAAGAGAGCCTCATCGAAATTGCAGCAAGCAGTTCTGTGAATTTTATTTCATCAGAAGCAACAGCCAGATTTCTGGATTGGGTTGCGCTCAGAGTATCCTGCCTTGGCAAATTGCGCTGTTGTTAAGTCTCTGATGCCGTTTGCAACCACGTACCTATGTGAGAGTGGATTCTCGGCCCTCACTAGCATGAAAAATAAATACAGGCACAGACTGTGTGTGAGAAATGATTTAAGACTGAGACTCTCTCCAATACAACCCAACATTGCAGTGTTAGGTGCATCATTTCAAGCACACCCTTCTCATTAACCTGTGGTGAGTTATTCACAATTTTCAATGAACAAATAAGGTTTTATATGTAAGATGGTTAAATAAAGAGCAAAATTATTTATTCTATTGTTATTTGTGCCCTGGTCCTATAAGAGCTCTTTGTCACAACCTGGCTCGTGGGAAGTGACAAACTCACACTCATTCTTATGTTTAATAAATGTATCTTATAGTGTGTGTGGCATGCTTACAATGATGCACTGACCCTGGTGCTAGAGGGGGTACGCAGCTGGAGGTTGAATGTTTGAAGGGGTACGGGACTATAAAAAGTTTGAACCACCACTCTAGAGTTAAATATAAAAGTAAATGGTTGCATTTAAATGTATTTTTGTGTTTTGTTTATTCTTTGTCATATTAGTTAATGGATGTAGAACGTGTATGTTGACAGGGACTTCACCGTTTCTCCCCGTAAACTGCTTTTAATCCTCAACAGTCAGTATCGAACAACCTGAGGGTACTGGTGGAGGCAGAAGACCAGTCCTCGTCTTCAAAGAGCCACAAGGATGAAACCATTAGCACAGTCTCTTCTGATGAGACTATCATAGACTCACCACCCATTCTACCTGCACCTCAGCCAACCAGGCCAGATGTAGAGGAGGGCAAGTTGCAGGTTGATGACCTCAGCATTCAGATCCGAGCCAACAAATCAGAGGTGAGTGACTGTAGCGTCTGTTTGGTCATTGGTCAACTCCGCTCAGCTGTACCGATGCTGCGGTTTATACAGTAGTATTTTCAATACTATTTCCTGTTCTCAGCTAAAGCCAATGAATACTCATAAGTAATTGCCTCCGAGTGTGCTGCACACTTTGCAATAACATAGTAGTGAATCAAATGCTTGATCAGGACCTGATGATAAGCCAGTTTAGCACAGAATAAGGGCTCCTTCAGAGTGTTGCAGTCAGGGAACGTGGGAGTGTGTGTGTGTGGTCGCTGACTGGTGTGGTGGCAGTAGCAGGAGGGCTTTGCGAGAGGGCCAGGCCCTTGATGTATTATGAAGTGGATGCTCATTACTCTAGAGAGATTGCATGTGGATGAAGGACAAGAGGATGCCGAGGCCTGTTGTATTTCATTGTGTATTTATTTTGGTAGCCAAATAAACCGTATTTTGTCGTACTTCGTCATTTTTAGAAATGGCAAAGCAATTGAGATGGGGTATTCTGAATCTGAGTACATTTCACGTGCTGTTTGGATGTGAATGCTAGTCTCGTTCCGCTTTGCTTGCCCCTGCCTTTTATTACCATCATATAAACAAAAATCGACTGTCGTGTTGGTATCAATAGCTCTTTAATCCAGCCTGTGTCACATCTCCAACTGTCTCCTCTACTACTATAGATTGATAGGAGGATATCTGCATTTATAGAGCGAAAGCAGCTGGAGATCAATGAAAACAACGTGAGAGAGTTCTGCAACGTGATCGACTGCAATCAGGGTAAGAATCTCAGTGAGGTGTGTGGAGAGGTGTGTGTGTGAGAGAGTTAGTGGAGGGGGGGGTGACCGTGCACAGATTGCCAATGTTTGGAGAGGGCTGATTTTCCACAGCCAGAGAGGCAAGAGGTCAGGCTGAACTGTTATAATAGTGGGCACGAAGTAGCTAACACCCTCCTCAGCTGGCCTCAAAATAAATCCAGCTTTGTCCAGATTCTTTGAACATAAAGGGACAAGTTGTTGTTTTTCGTAAGAAAAAGATGGCGTAAAATGACAGTAATACAAATGACAATTAAACAGTAATGACCAGAACAGAAATATCGCTAACAGAAATGAGGGTAACAGAAGTGAACATGTCACATGGACAGTTAATTTCGTTTTCAACGGCTGCATCAGCTAATTATCCACGAAATGCATATTTCAAATTCAAAACTGTTCTCTTTTGCTATGATGTAGAAGACAGCTGTGCCAGGACAGATGCAGTATTCACACCCTACCCAGGCTTCAAAAGTCATGTTAAAGGTAAGAACATTCTGCTTTAAGTTTAAACATAGTTTTCTTATGTTATTTCAAATATTTTAGTTTAATTGGTGGGTCGTTCAAAGAAATTAGTCCCTTTTGGGTAGTGTAACTTGATTAAAATAAATAGTTACCTAATTTTAGCATTATTAATAAAAAAAACATGTATTACCATGAAGTTAAATATTACTAAATTAATTTCCTATTAAGTGCCAAATAAGTAACAGTGTTGCCTGTATCAGGGTTGTCAGTCATTAATCACCTTGTGACGGGGGGGATGGAAGCTTGTTTGCAACAGGGAGGGGCAATTGAATGCAAGTTTCACAAAGAAATGTACATTGTAAAAATGTCTAGCCTGTCTATCTAAGGGTGACAGGGTCGACATATTATGTTTGACCCACTGTTTTCCACCACGATACACCAGAAAATGGCCAAAAAGAGTAGAACCATCTCACTTGCTTTTACACTATGATTTGACTATTAGATGTTCAATGTTTCTTTAAAAAAAAATGTTTATGGTCAACTGCCCCTAGGAACCAACTTCTCTGGTTTTAAAGGGCCAATGAGGCATTGATATGAGTCAGAAACATTCATTCGAGTATCTGAATTGACTACAAAGTGTAAATAGGATCATTTTGGGTTATAAAGTCAGTCTCGTCCTAAACAGAGTTTGGGAAGTGACTGCGTCGTGACTTACTTGATGGTTTGGATTACAGTTATGTCAACAATTTTGCCTATTAACGCGTGATGGCACTGTTTTCTGGGAAAAGACTGGGCGAGTTCGCTTTGCTTGGCCCGGTGCCCCTCGGCAGACGGAGGAGACCTCTCCTTAGGAAGGTTTTTCCCAACCCTGGTCCTCGAGTATCCCCAAAGTACACATTTTGTATTGTAACCCTGGACAAGCACACCTGATCCAACTTGTCAACTAATCATCAAGCCCTCAATGGGTTGAATGAGGTGTGTTTTGTCAAGGGCTACAACGAAACTGTGTACTGTTGGGGGTACTGGAGGACCAGGGTTGGGAAACACTGCCTTAAGAGGACCGTTCTATTGGTCCTCTTAAGGTAGTGAGCAGACCCCGCCTACCCGAGGCACCAGGTCATGCAAAACCAACTCGCCTCACTGGAACCTCTTCCCTAGACAAGACGTAGGTAGTACATACCCTACCCCATTCATAGACGCTAACTACTTTTAGCGGCTATTGACAATAGTATCTTCTGGCCAGGGGGGTTTGTTAGGCGCCATGACCCTCAACCTGAACATGGAACTCGGGTCACTTTAATCATGTTTACATACTGTTTTTTTTTACCCACTACATATGTACACTATATATGTGCAAAAGCAGCAGCTACTCTTCCTGGGGTCCACACAAACCATGAAACAAATATAGAATGACATAATACAGAACGTCAATAGACAAGAACAGCTCAAAGACAGAACTACATAAAAAAAAAGAAAAATTAAAGGCATATGTAGCCTACATATCAAGGCATACACACACACTATCTAGGTGAAATAGGGGAGAGGTGAGGTATTGCTTTATCTGTTTTTTGAAACCAGGTTTGCTGTTTATTTGAGCAATGTGAGATGGAAGGAAATTCCATGCAATTAGGGCTCTATATAATACTGTACGCTTTCTGGAATTTGTTCTGGATTTGGGGACTGAAAAGACCCCTGGTGGCATGTCTGGTGGGATAAGTGTGTTTGTCAGAGCTGTGTGTAAGTTGACTGGGCAAACAATTTAGGATTTTCAACTCATTAATGTTTCTTATAAAACGAAGAAGTGATGCAGTCAGTCTCTCCTCAACTCTTAGCCAAGAGAGACTGGCATGCGTAGTATTTATATCAGCCCTCTGATTACAATGAAGAACAAAACGCGCTGCTCTATTCTGGGCCAGCTGCAGCTTAACTAGGTCTTTCTTAGCAGCACTGGACCACACGACTAGACAATTTGCAGCCACACCTGTTGCTGACAAATGTATAAAATCAAGCACACAGCATTGCACGTAAAAAATTGTCTGTCCTCTGTTAGAACATTTACTACAGAGTTCCAAACTGCCTCTGGAAGCAACGTCAGTACAATAACTGTTTGTTGGGAGTTTCGTGAAATGGGTTTCCATGGCTGAGCAGCTGCACACAAGTCTAAGATCACCATGCGCAATGCCAAGTCTCTGCTGGAGTGGTATAAAGCTTGCCACCATTGAACTCTGGAGCAGTGGACTCGTTCTCTGGAGTGATGAATCACGCTTCACCATCTGGCAGTCCCGACGGACGACTCTGGGTTTGGCAGATGCCAGGAGAACGCTACCAGCCCCAATGCATAGTGCCAACTGTAAAGTTTGGTGGCGGAGGAATAATGGTCTGTGGCTGTTTTTCATGGTTCAGGCTAGGCCTCTGAGTTCCAGTGAAGGGAAGTCTTAACGCTACAGCATACAATGACATTCTAGATGATTCTGTGCTTCTAACTTTGTGACAACAGTTTGGGGAAGATCCTTTCCTGTTTCAGCATGACAATGTCCCCGTGCACAAAGCAAGATCCATACAGAAATGGTTTGTCGAGATCGGTGTGGACGAACTTAACTGTGTGGACGAGCCCTAACCTTAACCACATGGAACACCTTTGGGATGAATTGGAACGCAGACTGCAAGCCAGACCTAATCGCCAAACATCTGTGCCCGACCTCACTAATGCTCATGTGGCTGAATGGAATAAAGTCCCTGCAGCAATGTTCCAACATCTAGTTTTAAAGCCTTAAAACTTTAAGGCTGTTATAGCAGCTAAGGGGGGACCAACTCCATATTAATGCCCATGATTTTGGAATGAGATGTTCGACAAGCAGGTGTGGCCCATGATGATGCCAATGCTTCCCACAATTGTGGCAAGGTGGCTGGATGTCCTTTAGGTGGTGGACCATTCCTGATACACACGGGAAACTGTTGAGTGTGAAAACCCCAGCAACTTTGTAGTTCTTGACACAAACTGATGCGCCTGACACCTATTACCATACCCCGCTCAAAGGCACTTAGAATTTTTTTGTCTTGCCCATTCACCCTCCGAATAGCACATATACACAATCCATGTCTCCATTGTCTCGAGGCTTAAAAACCATTTAACTTGTCTCCTCCCCGTCATTTACACTGATTTTGAAGGGGATTTAACATGTGACATCAATTAAGGATCATAGCTTTCACTTGCGTCACACCTGACCAACTGAGCTAATTGATTAGGTCAGTGATTGCCTAAATTCAACACACCTGGTCTTCCAGGTCGATTAAATCAAAAACATGGGGTGCCTGCGGCACTCCTGGACCAGGGTTGCCTACCCCTGTACTAGGCTAGCTAGCTCATAACTAAGCAAAACTGACAACATGTTTGATGCATGTTACCAGCTTGCTTTTCAGTACATTTAAAAAAAATGCAAACTGGTTAGCTGTGCTTTTTTTGTTGTGACTAAATTACTAAGACAAACCCAAGAAACACGCACATCAAACCACACCCCCAAGACAACTCTCGTTTTGCCTTTATTCACAGCCGTTAGCATTTCTTAATGAGCAATGATGAAAGACGAGGCCAAATCAGGAAGTGCAGTCGCCCTTTAACAAGGAATACTTTCACCATATTAAAAGGTTTCTTTTTTTTTTTCAACCTTAAAATGCATCACTAATCACATTGTAAAAATAATGATCTTCAGAAATTCCTTTGTTAAAGCAACAAAAGAACTAGGGCTTTGTGAAAACGGCCAAATTTTGGGCACATTAGCTCGTCTTTATTCATATATATTGAATTTTCCGTGTGCTCTATATTAAAGGACACTACATTTTAATATAACAGGCTTTTAAAATCCAATATAGGTGCACAATTTCTACTTAAAATATCAAAGGGACATAAGGGACTCATTCCGTGAAACGACCCTGGTAGGATCTTAGGATTCTTTACTTTGCTTGTGACAGTTAATGGGTTTCTATTGTCTGTATGCCTTGTCTGTGCAGTGACTCGTGTGGTGAACACCTATGGGCCTCAGACTCGTAGAGGGGGAGGTTTAGGAGGCGGTGCCTTGGGGGAGGCTGAGGAGCAGCAGAGGGCCATGGTGTCTAGAGACTGTGGGAATCCAGCCATAGAGGAACGCCTGCACAACATCGAGACGCACCTAAAGCTCCCAACAGGTGAAGAGGTTAAACAAGATGTGGTATCGGCCATATTGTGGTAGTTGCATGTCTCTCTTGACCCAAGCATTTGTATTAATTTCATTTTCTGACACTTGACTTGAAGAATTCTGGTCTTATACTCTAATATTCCTATCAGACAGACAAACCTTTCTTTTACAGAGGGTCCAGTGCCTTTAAGTGTGTACCAGAGGCTGAAAAAGCTTGAAGATCGGATCCTGGAGTTGGAGGGACTTTCACCGGAGTACTTCCAGTCTGTGAGTTTAGTGTGGTAGAAAGATTTTAACACACCCACTTATTTGTGTGTGTGCGTGCGGGCATGAGTCTGTGTACGTGCACGTTAGTATTTCTCCATGTTAGTGTTTTTCCATATTGAGCCCGAGATTTCTTATTCCGTGATTATCAGACGTGGGGTATTTTCTTCCTCTTCAGTTCAGAATGTCATCCATGTCAGAATTTAGCCTATCAAAGTTAGCTGAGTAAGAGCACTTGAGTTTCTGCATGACTCTTATCACTCCCTTCTCTTGGCTTGACGTGCCAGTTCTAAGAGCGTGCTGCTCCATGTCCTTTAGGGTGTGTGTGTGTGTGTGTGTGTGTGTGTGTGCGCGTGTGTGTGCACAGAGAGCTGGGGGTGGAGAGTGTCTTCTTGAATAAACTGAGCTGATCTTTTTTTATTCCAAGTGCCACTGTTTAAGCAATTTCTGCAAATAGTTTGGAAGTACACGCTGAACAGGTTTCTGAGGAGGAGGGGAGGGTGGAGGATCTCATCTTTAATCCTCCACCTTTTACACTCGTACCCAGGGCCTAACATTAACACCTGCCAAATGCGGATAGATTTTGGCATTGGTGTGTAAGATGTCTATTTCACCAGCCACGTTGGCGGGTGGTCAGAGCTCCACAGTGCATGCATTTCACTCGCATTTGTGAATTTAAAATGGTCAACTATGATCACATTTACAGTAACATAAATGCTGCAGTAGCTGTTTTCAAAGTACACTACAAATGTATGTGGACACCTGCTCGTCGAACATTTGCTGCTTAAACAGTCTCCACTCTTCTGGGAAGGCTTTCCACTAGATGATGGAACATCGCTGAAGGGACTTGCTTCCATTCAGCCACAAGAGCATTAGTGAGGTCGGTCACTGATGTTGGGCGTTTAGGCCTGGCTCACAATCGGCGTTCCCAATTCATCCCGAAGGTGTTTCGATGGCACTATGCATTGGGGGAGGTAGCGTTTTTCGTGCCATCCGCCAAAGCAGATTCGTCGATCGGACTGCCAGATGGTGAAGTGTGATTCATCACTCCAGCGAACGCGTTTCCACTGTTCCAGAGTCCTATGGCAGCAAGCTTTATACCACTCCAACCGATGCTTGGCATTCCACATGATGATCTTAGGCTTGTGTGCGGCTGCTCAGCCATGGAAACCCATTTCATGAAACTCCTGACAAACAGTTATTGTTATAGCACGATTTCAACACGCTATGCGCGTCAGCAGTCGGCGGTCCCGTTCTGTGAGCTTGTGTGGCCTACCACTTTGCCGTTGTTGCTCCTAGACGTTTCCACCTTACAATAACAGCACTTACAGTTAACCGGGGCAACTCTAGCAGGGCAGAAATTTGACAAACTGACTTTGTTGCTTTGTTTCATAGCTGGTAAATTAATCGCACAAATTCAAAGAACTACGAATCCTATATAGCCTATACCATCTCGCGCTGTAACACTTCCTAGATTGGGGCTTTGCGGCCGTGAAGAGCTGAGTAGAAGATAATTAACTTGAAATGAAAGTCTACTTAAGTGAGACTTTGTCATTGTGTTTCTTGGCTATTTACATAGTTTTGTTCACAAGCTAGGTTGTTTTTCAGTTTGAGTTTCAACTGCTAGAGAAGAGAAGACACCGCTGCTACGAGTCAGACTCAATCTCACAAGCAGAAACATGACTGGGGCAGCGTTACCACGGTAACCTCCATTGTGGTCTCATCTGTGATCATTTTGGTAAAAGACTCGGGCCACAAAAGATATGAAATTAAACGATATACCACAACTTCTTACTAGTAATAGATTTTTATTGTTTTAGAAACATTACAAAGCATTGCAGCATGCTCCGTTTTGTTTTGTGTTTTGTTGGTTTTACATTTGCAAAAATGTTTGTCTGAGTGAGAGGAAAGCTCCAAATTCAGATGACTCGGTGGTCTTTTGAAAGGTGAGACCTTGAGGATTATAATAAATACCACCTCGATGTCATACATGCAAGCCACACACCCGAGTCCAAATGTGTGCTTCGCTTTTCCAAATCATCAAACGCCTATCATGTACAGGTATCGACGTTTATGATCACTGTTTGATGCACAGTTACAGGATGACATGGCGGCATACCCCGGGTTCTTCTGAACAGAATGAGCCGGTTTTATTTAATGTGAAGGAAATTTGCCGGGGCGCGCGCACCTGAGTTCACCTCTGACTCATTTTCTATGCGCACCGAAATGACGATCTGTTTCAATGAATTGCCTTGCTTAACACTAAGATCATATTTTATGTCTTCGCTAGTCATGATGGCAATAGAACAAGCTTTCAAATCATGACTTTACTATGTAAAGTGCTTTGAGTACCTCAGTTGGTAAAAAGCTGCTGTATTAATAATAATTTATTATTATCATCAAGTGGCTACTGGCCAGAGGTTACTTTGAGCTAATTAACCATAATGGAAAGGATCAATGTGTGGCCTGGGCTTGTGGTTAGTGCAGCTGCTTTCAGAGAACAGTACTGTCCAATAAACTACTGGTGATGTGTGGAGGTGAGTAGCGGTCTCCTCCACTTTTCTATCAGTGGTTTAGCTAAGTCATTACCCAAGTCTCTTTTAGATTTACAGTACTGTATGTTGCATAGCAGACTGCTGCAGTGCATTAAAATACTGTCATGGTGGGGTTGAGGGTGGGAAGGCCATGTTTTTGTACTCCTTCCTGGTTATTTTTTAGTCTGCTAGTTCTGGAATTACTAAGTAACTGAAGATTACTTGCACTATTATCCTTCTTGCAGAAATGTATTTTTGTCACCAGAAAATGAAGGCATAGCTGGTTGATTTTTAGTTTTTTTTTATTCTGAAAGCTATTAGATTGGTGCCATTTCCAGAAATAGAAGGTATTTTCTGAGGTAGGTGTATTGACGTAAAAAGAACAAGTACCTCTCGGGGCTAATTTTAAAGCAGGTATATATATGTTCTATATTTATTTCTATGCGTTCTGTTTTTTCTGTGTCTTTTTTTACTTTTGTTTTTGTACACCAGCTTCAAACAATTGAAAAATATAATATTTTTGGTTCTGGAAAATATATTTCACAACTGTTTAGATGGTACAACGATTCTCTACACTATACTTGCTTGTCTTGTCACATAAACTGAAATTATGCAAACGTTTTTTCGAATTTTTAGCAACCAGGAAATGGCGTAGCGATTTTCTGCGTAGTGCATCTTGAATGGACGGGAAATATTTGTTCAGTCCGTCTGACCCTGTGCATGTTAGGAATGTTGCCAGTGGCTAACCTCGAACTGTTCTAGTACTCTGTTACTTAACCTCTTTTTGTCTCTGCTCTCTCCGAGTTACCTAAACATTCTAACCTCTCATCTCCTGTGTTCTTTCAGAGTTACCTACACAAGCGACCAAAGACATCAATGTCTCAGGTGAGATGTGTCATCATACCTTTTCCCTCTTCTCATACCTTTCCTCCTGCCATTACATTCAAGTTCAAAGCAGTGTTTCTCAACCTCCGGTCCGTGGACAACCACCAGTTTAAGTTGACACTGATTTTAGTGTGCGCGTATGTGCTTATACTTGTATGTCTATTGAGAGTTAGATCTGTGTGGCGCGTTTGACTGTGATTGTTCTTATCTCCCATGTTGGCAGGCCTGCAGTCTGTCGGAGCTGGATGTGAAGATCAGTGCTGTCAAAGCGGCCTTGCTGAAGAGGATGGGGGAGTTTGGGCCGGTAGAGTACGACACCGAGTGTCCACTTTGACCCCCAACCTTTTGACCTACGACCTTCACACGTACCCACCATTATGGGGAACAGACTAGAGGAAGAGATTTAGAGACTTTACCGTTGAGGTGTAGATATCCACCCTTACACACTGCTGGATGCTGCTTCAGTTTTATTGAGTAAAATTTGGAAGGGGGGTGGCAGCCATATTGGTCAGGGAGAAATCCAAACCAGTCTAATTGGATGAATGGCAGTAGAGGCACAATATGGATTTTTACTTATTCAGGGAAATAAAAGTAATGCATGTGATATATCAGAAATTGTTTAATACAATTATTAACTGAAAATATTGTCATATAATTATAAATACAGTTTTATATGGGTTTTATACCAATTGAAGGATACCATAAATATCTAAATGTAATGTTTTCTTGGAAAGCTGCAAGTGCTATTATATGATACAATGTCAGTACTTGTTGCATTTCCAACTTGTCCAAGTCCTATCATCAACTGATTTCAACCAGTGTGTGTCTGGATTGACTGCATTGCTGAATGGAATGTTGGGATATTGGCCGTTTTGAATTAGAAAATTAATGAAATCATTCCCCTAGAACCGGCTGGCTAGCTAGCTGACCAACATCGCAGATAAATTCTTTAAATTCATATTTTATGAATCACAGCACTGACTAAGCATGGTTGACCAACTCCCTGACCAAGATGGCTGACCTTTATCCCATCATCAGAAGGTTCATGTCCATTCTGGTATTCTATTCCTAATTCTATGGGTCCTGAGCTGAAGGTCTTGGTTTTCAACCTTCGGGTTGAAACGTTACTCTCCGTGAAACCACTGGAGAATTCAATTGTGTGGGTATCTATCTTTCTAGCGTGATGTGGCTCTGCGGCTCCCGTGTTTTTCTGGATCTTTAGTCTGCCTCACTCAAAGATCCGGAGCTTCCTGAAGCTTCTGCGCATGTATATATTCTTTACTTTACGCACAGAGAACAGGCTACTCAGGTGAATGGTGCTCGTTTAACGTTAGATCGAAGCTGAAACCGTGTCGGCAAGATCACATGATGATAATCTTCGACATAAGAGTTTAATATAATAGCGTGGTACAACGTTACTGTGAGACAAAAATGGGGAAATGCATTTTGATCTTGAGTTCTACAGTTTTTCAAAGTAGCCTACAGTGTTTTGAACGATGTACAGTGAATTAATTTTAGAGCAGATGAAGTAAACAAACTAGCATATCCTACCTGCGTGTTTTGCCCAGTGGCGCATGCTGTTACGTTTTGGCCACATGAGAGAGAAATGCGTTGGTGTTTTTTTAGAAATGTTATAGGTTGCTATTATATTATTTTATGTTATGGAGAATACTATGCTTATGGTGACGTTGTAGACATTGCTTCAGCGTTGCTACTTCCTCCTTTTGCTGTTGTGTTGCAAAGTTTTAATGTGAATGTTTTTGTAAATAAATTCTCTTTTTCATTTGGCAAACCTGTGGAAGTAGACTTTGACTCATGGTGCTAATCACACTCACTACATGAACTGTTAGACACACACACATTGTGCATGAACAGTGTTAGTCATACACACAGCTAATCAGATGGCAATTAATTCCTTTTCGAAATTGTACACAACTGAAGAGGTTTAAATTTAACTACGTGAGGTAATTCATATTAAAGGGTGACAGTGGGAAATCAGCAAATCCAGGAAATGACTTGGCAGGGGGCCACTAAAGCCTGCATGCTCTGTTCAGTGAACTTTTCAACTGTACATCTAAAGTACAGTAGTTAGGAATTGAGTAGTGCTCTTTGTGTCTGTCAATATATACTTAACTCAGCAAAAAAAGAAATGTCCCTTTTTCAGGACCCTATCTTTGTCAAAGAAAATTTGTAAAAATCCAAATAACTTCACAGATCTTCATTGTAAAAGGGTTTAAACACTGTTTCCCATGTTTGTTCAATGAACCATAAACAATTAATGAACATGCACCTGTGGCACGGTCGTTAAGACACTAACACCTTACAGACGGTAGGCAATTAAGGTCACAGTTATGAAAACTTAGGACACTAAAGAGGCCTTTCTATTGACTCTGAAAAACACCAAAAGAAAGATGCCCAGGGTCCCTGCTCATCTGCGTGAACGTGCCTTAGGTATGCTGCAAGGAGGCAGGAGGACTGCAGATGTGGCCAGGGCAATAAATTGCAATGTCCATACTGTGAGACGCCTAAGACAGCGCTACAGGGAGACAGGACAGACAGCTGATCGCCCTCGCAATGGCAGACCACATGTAACAACACCTGCACAGGATCGGTACATTCGAACATCACACCTGCGGGACAGGTACAGGATGGCAACAACTTCCCAAGTTACACCAGGAACGCACAATCCCTCCATCAGTGCTCAGACTGTCTGCAATAGGCTGAGAGAGGCTGGACTGAGTGCTTGTAGGCCTGTTGTAAGGCAGGTCCTCACCAGACATCATCGGCAACAACGTCGCCTATGGGCACAAACCCACCGTCGCTGGACCAGACAGGACTGGCAAAAAGTGCTCTTCACTGACGAGTCGCAGTTTTGTCTCACTGAGTGAGCGTTACACCGAGGCCTGTACTCTGGAGCGGGATCGATTTGGAGGTGGAAGGTCCGTCATGGTCTGGGACGGTGTGTCACAGCATCATCGGACTGAGCTTGTTGTCATTGCAGGCAATCTCAACGCTGTGTGTTACAGGAAGACATCCTCCTACCTCATGTGGTACCCTTCCTGCAGGCTCATCATGACATGACACTCCAGCATGACAATGCCACCAGCTGCTCGTACTGCTCGTTCTGTGCGTGATTTCCTGCAAGACAGGAATGTCAGTGTTCTGCCATGGCCAGCGAAGAGCCCGGATCTCAATCACATTGAGCACGTCTGGGACCTGTTGGATCGAAGGGTGAGGGCTAGGGCCATTCCCCCCGGAAATGTCCGGGAACTTGCAGGTGCCTTGGTGGAAGAGTGGGGTAACATCTCACAACAGGAACAGGCAAATCTGGTGCAGTCCATGAGGAGGAGATGCACTGCAGTACTTAATGCAGCTGGTGGCCACACCAGATACCGACTGTTACCTTTTTTCAGGGACACATTATTCCATTTCTGTTAGTCACATGTGTGTGGTACTTGTTCAGTTTATGTCTCAGTTGTTGAGTCTTATGTTCATACAAATATTTACACATGTTAAGTTTGCTGAAAATAAACGCAGTTGCTGAGTTTGTGTATGTATGTGTGAACAACTCTATTAAGTTGTGCGTATGTGTGTGTACACAAATCTATTAAGTTGTGTGTCTGCATGCATGTCGAGCCTTCTGGGGGCCCTAAGCAATATACTGCAATTCTGCTGATGCACAATCAAATTTTGAAATTGCACCTGCTGTGTTGTACTATTCTTACTCTCAATAGTTGAGACCCCGACTGAATTCCTAAACTGGGTCGGGGGCCCCCTAGTGGTCGGGGGCCCTGAGCTACCGAATATGTCACTTATGCCTGGAACTGGCCCTGAGTGTATGTGTACAAGTGTATTGAGTTTCTCAGTGAGTGTGTAATTGGGGTGTGTCAGAGTGCACATGATTCAGCTGTCTGCTTTGCTGTGAGGTTGATGAGCACCATGATGTCTATCATTACAACAAATGACCTGATTACTAGATCTCTGTCTGCACCATGCAATGCATAGAGCTCTTAGTCCTCACACACGCACACACACACACACGCACGCACGCACACACGCACAGCAGTTAAGGAAATTGCTCTGTGTATCTGTGTAGGCATAAATTGATGTGTGAAAGCTAGATTAATGTTCACAGCCACACGACTAGCCGTTTTAAACACCTGATATAGAATTGCTATTGATTGTCATTTCATCTACAAAATGGATCTATGGTTTACAATGATTGGGTATCAAAAGGCTTTCACATTTCATTCCACATTTCTTGGAGAATTTAAATCATCTAATTGTACAGTAATCCTTCTTTTCTCACTCTTATTTGACATTTCCTCTCAGTAAAATGGCACATCAACATTCTATGAATTCTCCGGTGGTGTCTCGACATTGATTGATGGAGAGGTCTCTGAGGCACAAAAGGAAAATGTCCTTTTGTTTCTGCCTTGTTCAGTCACATAATATTCTTACTGTGGAAATGGGGGGACCTTTCCCTCTCAGTCCTTTCAGGTGTTCCTCACTTGTTCTGGTCTCTCCTAGTCTTTTATTCTCTCATTCATCTAAACTTTCTGGGCACAAGGCCCACACGGCACTAAGGGAGGTACTTGAGCACTGACAATGTGAACAGGCTGTCGCTGTATTGCTGTCACAATGTGAACAGTGGGTCTCTGTATTGTTCCCCTGTTGTTCCTTTGTCTTAGATACAGAACCCTTATAAGGGTTAATGAGAAATGATTGGTCTGAGTGTAACAAATGGATTATGGATGTGGACAAAGGGATTATCAGTAGGCATGGCTTGTGTCTCAAATGGCACCCTATTCCCTATACAGGCCTTAGGACTCTGGTCAAAAGTAGTGCGCTATATAGGGAATAGGGTGCCATTTGGGACATCCCCTGTCTGTCTAGCTGGGATGGCTCCACCCATGATGAAGGTATTGAACTGAGCATACAGACCAAGGGGGAGGCGATGGAGGACTACACTGCTCATTGCTAAATACCCCGTTATCTTTATTTGAATGAATACAATGAATACAACACAACATTTTAGCGGCCGCCAGGCTCTAGCCCGGCTCCAGAATATTTGAACTGATCTAGTTCACTTCCCTCATGCCCTGGTTATAGCCAGGTGATGATGTGACATTCAATGACAATGCACAGCTCAAAAAAACATTATTTTACTTTGTCACTAAATGAGCTATAATTGGGAGCAAGAGCCACAGCAGAATTACATACATGGATTTTAATTGTAACACCATGTTTGGTTCAATAAAGAATAAAGTCAACAGCATTAGTGTCAGCAAATAGCCTCACAGTCCATGGGTGGGTGGGTGAGCACAGTATGGCCTTCTAGAAGACTCCAGAGCCACTTCCACACCAACTCTATGCTCCCTCCCTGTCTCTGTTTTTCTGTCAATCTCTCTCTCTCTCTCTCTCTCTCTCTGACTATTTCTAGTTCTGTGATTGTCTATCTGGGAACCTTGTTAAAAGCCTGGGAGGTTTATGCTTGTCTTGTGTCAAGGTCTCCCTACATGATATCAAGGCCAGGGAGGAGTTATTCATAGCCATTCATAACTCCCCAACTCTTAATGGGCTCGGACCCTCCATAGAGAAAGGTTTTTCCATGTGACTAGTCAGCTCCAGTCGTCATTCAGCCCGTGGCTCCGTGTCAAAAAAGACTGTTGCTCGTTTGTGTCCTGAACAATGAGGAACAAGGCTGAATCTCTGGCCGGGGACAAAGGGGAGAAAACAGCCCTTTCATTCTGCAGAACATTAGATTCTGACACATTTTGCCATTGCAGTTTTTTTTTCTTGGGTCCTGAGTACTGCAGGATCTGGGTCTTTAAAAGGACCACCTGTTGGTTACCAGCCTGGTCTTCATTATGAGCTAGGAACTATTATCACAGGGTGTGGAGTGCAGCACGAGGGACTTCTAAAGTGAACCCTGTTGATCAGGACCCGGCTCAAAGGAACCACGTTCCTACAGCCATGCCTGTAAGGGGAAAGAAACGTACAGAACCAAATCGAATGTCATGTCCAATTCTGTCATCGCTATGTGGATTCATCATTTTTGGGGGGCTTTTTGTGGATCGAGGAGAAGGGGGGTATTCATTCACAGCTGTCACTCACTCACAAATGACACATAAAGACAAAAGATGACCAAATAACCATCGTTCAAACCACTCAATTATAGATAAACCTTTCTACACTTAAAAGAAAGAACGAGTTATGTGCATGCAGTGTGCAAAAATAATGACTTTATTATTATATCTCAGTTTCCAAGACGCGTTACCCATAGTTGATGCTCCAACAGTTCATTTCACAGCGTTAAGGCTGCCGAGAGAGTTTAATATGAATTTTTCTTCATGGAAATTGACCCATTCTCATTCCCAAAGCCATTATCAGCGCAAGGACATAAACCTCCCATGATGTTAATGACTGCTGTGAATGTGTTCATGCCTCTCACCTGCCTCACAATCTAATAGTCTGCAAGAGCATTGAAGATTGAATTGAACAATTGGCATGCTTGCCATTCAGATGATCTGTATTAAATATATCTGATGCTGCTATAGATGCTGTACCAAATACCTATACATACAGCATCGTCACTTTCTATGTGAATGTGTGTACAGTATGTTGTACATCTTTTGTTTTAAATCACACATACTGAGAGGAGCTTACACCCCTGACCTCATTGGACCCACTGTGGAGCAGAGAGAGAGGGAGAGAGAGAGATAGCCAGTCATCCAGCTGCTCTTTGTGGTCCTATCTGCCTGCTGCTGCAGCCCCCAGTCAACATGTGCCTGTGATATTGCCAGGATGGATCAGCGGGAACCGAATTCAGGCAATTACAATCAAGTCAGGGCATAGTTAGTGCATGGGCCCAGCACCTGAGCTGGATGCTGATGAGAGACTTAGCCTCGACCAACCCCCTCCCCAATTCATTGTACCAGACACAGCCTAGTGCAGGGGTGGCCAATCATTTTGGCTCGAGGGCCACATTGGGAATTCAAAATTCAGCGGAGGGCTGTCCAGATTTTTTCCCAGGTCAATTTGTTCATTAAAAGCAATTTGCAGGTCAGAAAAAGGGCAGTTATTTGAAAACGTATAGGTCCATTATAATTTCTACACACTTTCTATCTCGTTTTAGATGTTCCAGAGTGGCCTGGAGTGTTTTTAAACCCCCCCTCCCCCCTACCCGGCCTAGTGCCTCACCCCCCAACCTCCATCACCCAACCTCCCAACCCCCCGTTTGACAGAAACCAGTCCCCTCACCTCATTCACTCCCCTCCGTAATACTCTCTATCACCTGTCTCTGTTCATTCTGCTATATACTGCACTATACATAGGCCCTGGGCTGTGGTGGTCATCTACATTTACAATTCATTCTTCACACTGTAATACTTGAAGTCACACTTTCCATAACATCTGCACGTGCTGGACATTGACTGAATTGCTCATGGTACAGCACATATCTGTGGTAAGAGAGGGGAGAGAGTGGAAAAGCAGGTTGGTCAGAGAGTCCTCTACCTGGCTGTGATGCAAGAATATGGAGTCACAAGATGTCACAGCTCTCCAATCATTCTTAGCACCCCTTTTTCCTACAAGATGCTCTCAACCCTTTGGAAAGGTAAGGACAGCCAGCCGGCTAGTCACCCTCACTCAGATGGGCAGGCAGCACACTTTGCTGAAGGGTCATTGTGATTCTACAGATCAGGTTACCCACTACTAGCTACACTACTCCCACCCCTGGCTGTTCTTATGGAGTCCCTATAACCCCCCCCCCCCCCCCCCCCACTCTCAATCTCTAATCTTTCCGCCTCATCTTTCATCTGTTGTTTTGAAGTGCACTGACTGTCTGTTTTGGGAGATTGCTAGCCTTCATCCCCATTCCATTGGACCCTCAGAGCCTGTGGCAGCAACATATATTTTGAGTCCTCCTGTGTGTTTGTGGTAGTTTGGTGGGGTTCTGAAGTCGAACACATCTCTGTAGCCAAACATTTCTGTTTAGATTACACCAGTGTTGTTTCTGGTAGTTGCTAGTTTGGCGGGGAATAAGGGTGAATTTGAACGGCAATTCGCTCTCCCAATTCTTGCCATAATGGTTGTTTTTTGACTATGGTTTATTTTCCTGAGGCTATAGATGCCAGGCCGCAGCCAGACAAGGAGTCAAATGATTGATGCTTAAAGATTCCTTCTGTTTGTGATAAGTGGTAGTTGGTGGTATTTTGTTGGGCGTAGGGGTGAAGCTGATGACCCATATCTTTTCCCCAATTTTTGCCATAATGGTTGTTTTTTAACTCGGGTATATATATATATTTTTTTTAATGTTTTATTTTTTCTCTCTCTCTCTCTTTCTCTCTCTCTCTCTGTGGATGGATACCGACCGCCGGCCCAAACAACCAGGGTTTTCTCTGTAAAATTATTCCATTTTGGTTGAAGAAAAAGAAATTGGATTGTGTTGATCCTGTTCTGTTCCTGGGAGGGCGGCAGCAGCATTATCCTCGGCTGACACCGCTGTCCAAGAGGCAATCACAGTGGCCTCGCTCTCTTCGCCTCGCCTCGCCTCGCTGCGACAAAAACACTCCATCTGCTAGGAGAAGGAGGAAATCACACCACAATGAGGTCTCACTCTCCGAGACTGCTGCTATGGCGGTATGGCTGGGCTGGGCTGACAGCTGGGCCCTTAGAGAGGGATGTATACTGACGGGCCACTACCTACACAATGTTCACACACACACCATACCCCAGAACACACACCAGCAGCCATATGTACTACACTAGTGCTATGCACCTGTTCACGCACAAAGAGGATTTCAACTATTCGTTTCACAGTTCCTCAGTTTAACAAACAGACGAGAAATGACAATATGTACACATTTTGGAAAATATTGTGGAGACTGTTTTTTTTTCTTCTATAACGAATTTACAGTTAATATTCGGTCTCCTTGGTTATGGAATGAGAAGATGTGGCTGCCCCACCGTGGCACAAACCATTACACACAAGATGGATAACACAATTAGCCTTTCTGGTGTAACTAATACTTATCTGACCACCCAAAGAAATCGTTCATAAATCATTCAGAAAACCACAATGCCTCCCACTGTAATCCTAGCATACAGACATACAAAACACATTGGCACAAATACTACCATTAGGTCAGCAATCTAGGATAGACACTTTTATGGAAATAACTGCCACCGTTTACGGGTCGCCCTTTTAGCATTGAGGAGAGTCCCCCTCCCCAAATGGCACCCTATTCTCTATGTAGTGCACTGCTTTTGATTAGAGCCCTGATCAAAAGTAGTGCACTATATAGGATATAGGGTGCCCAGCTGACACTGCCTCATGTGCCATGTAGATGGAGGCCAGACAGACAGTCAGCACAATCCTGAAGAGAACTCCACTCTCCTCTCTTACTTTTCTCCCCATCTACCCCCACGCACATGCATATGTACACACACACGCTATCTCTCACATAGATGTTAATCTCCCAGCCAAGCCACTGCGAACTCGCTGACACACAGTATATAACCATGCCGGAGACACGCTATCTCTAACACACACACACACACACACACACACACACACACACACACACACACACACACACACACACACACACACACACACCGTGAATAACAAATGGAAGGCTTTTTACACAGAGCGGCGAGATAGAGACCACCTTACACAAAAACGGGTTATTTATAGTGACAATTGCTCTGATAGATTAGAATTTGAGATTAGAACGTCAGAGAAATCGTTCTTTCCCCCTCTAGAATAAAGTACGGTAAAGAGAAGGCATTGAAATAAGTGAAAATATGACTTTGTTGAAAGAGAGCCAGAGCAGAGGCTCATGTGGGGTTTCACATAGCAAATTAGCAAACCCTCGTCTCAAACCCTCTCATACAGACACGCATATACACTTCAGGACACCCACACACAAACTCACCTACGTATGCATCCCATTCAAATCCTTGAAATCAGTCTCTCTCTCTATTATTAAAGAACAAGTGCATCAAAGCTGGGACTGAGAGATTGAGAAACAGCTTCTATCTCCAAGCCATTCGACTGTTTTAACAGTCACCTCTAGCCAGCCTCCGCCCAGTACCCTGCCCTGAACTTTAGACACTGTTCTAGCCGGCTACCACCCGGTACTCAACCCTGCACCTTAGAGACTGCTGCCCTGTGTACATAGTCATTGAACACTGCTGGGTTCATTCTTTTTCTGGATAACTTGTGTACTGTTGTTTTATTTTTGTATTGCTAGATATTACTGCACTGTTGGAGCTGAAAACACAAGCATTTCACTGCACCTGCGATAACATCTGCGTACCCGACCAATAAACTTTGATTCAATTTTTTATTTTGAATTTGATTTCACGCACGCACGCACGCATGCACGCACACACACACACACCTTCAATTGTACAGTGGCAAGAAAAAGTATGTGAACCCTTTGGAATCATCTGGATTTCCGCATAAATTGGTCATCAAATTAGATCTGATCTTCATCTAAGTCAAACATTAGACAAACACGGTCTGCTTAAACTAATAGCACACAAATTACTGTATTTTTCTTGTCTATATTGAATACATAATTTAAACATTCACAGTGTAGGTTGGGGAAAGTATGTGAACCCCTAGGCTAATGGCTTCTCCACAAGCTAATTGGAGTCAGGAGTCAGCTAACCTGGAGTCCAATCAATTAGACGAGATTGGGGATGTTGGGAAAAGCTGCCCTGCCTTGTAAAAAAATGTGAGTTTGCTATTCACAAGAGGCATTGCCTGATGTGAACCATGCTGCAAACAAAATAGATCTCAGAAGACCCTAAATGAAGAATTGTTTTTCATGGTAGGACACCACGGAAGAAGCCATTGCTGTCCAAAAAAAACCATTGCTGCACGTCTGAAGTTCGCAAAAGAGCATCTGGATGTTCCACAGCGGAACTGGCAAAATATTCTGTGGAGAGATGAAACTAAAGTTGAGTTGTTTGGAAGGAACACACAACACTATGTGTGGAGAAAAAAAGGCACAGCACACCAGCATCAAAACATCGTCTCAATTGTAAAGTATTGTGAAGGGAGCATCATGGTTTGGAGCTGCTTTGCTGCCTCAGGGCCTGGACAGCTTGCTATCATCGACAGAAAAATGAATTCCCAACATTATCAAGACATTTTGCAGGAGAATGTAAGGCTGTCTGCCAATTGTCTGCCAATTGAAGCTCAACAGAAGTTGGGTGATTCAACAGGACAACGACCCAAAACACAGAAGTAAATCAACAACAGAATGACTTCAACAGAAGAAAATACGCCTTCTGGAGTGGCCCAGATCACCCGATTGAGATGCTGTGGCATGACCTCAAGAGAGCGGTTTACACCAGACATCGCAAGAATATTGCTGAACTGAGAACATTTTGTAAATAGGAATGGTCCAAAATTCCTCCTGACCGTTGTGCAGGTCTGATCTGCAACTACAGAAAATGTTTGGTTGAGGTTATTGCTGCCAAAGAAGGTTCAACCAGTTATTAAATCCAAGGGTTCACATACTTTTCCCACCCTGCACTGTTCAATAAAGACATTAAAACGTATAATTGTTTGTGTGTTATTAGTTTAAGCAGACTGTGTTTGTCTATTGTTGTGACTTAGACGAAGATCAGATCACATCTTATGACCAATTTATGCAGAAGTACAAGTAATTCCAAAGGGTTCACATACTTTTTTTTGCCACTGTATCTGCAGACAGAGAAATCAATCTCTTGTCTCTTTAGTTAATCCGCAATGGCTCTGCCACTAACAACGTATTGAGCAGGTGAGACTACAGACTGAGGGGGTGGGGTGGGGGCTGAGGGGAGAGGTAAGGAAAAGGTGGTGAGGGAAAAACAGAGAGGGAGGAGATAGGACTGGGGAGGGGCAGGGGGAGAGCAAAGAGATGGGGAGAGCAGGGGGGGGCAGGGAGGTGAGGAAGAGGTGGGGGGCAGGTGAGGGGCCTGTAGTCTGAGACTGGCTGGCACAGTTCCAGTGCAATTACGGGACTTGTGTATGAGAGGAGAAGGGTGCAGGAAAAGAAGCTGCACAGAGGGAAAGAGGAAGAGCGAGAGAGAGAGAGAGAGAGAGAGAGAGAGGAAGAGGAGAGAGAGAGAGAGAAAGCGACAAAGAGTGAGTGAGAGAGAGACCAAGAACCGAGAGCGAAAGAGAGAGACGAGACAGAGGGGGAAGGTAGGGTAAAAATCGATCCCATCTGTGGTCTGATGGTTAATTACCACGTCTGTGGATGAGAGGAGAGAGAGCAGAGCAGAGCAGCAGCTCTGTAAGGATGAATGAGGAGGATGAGAGGCTTGGCTGGCCTCCCGGAGCCTCGGCTCTGATTAATACCACAGAATAGAGGGTTTCTTAGCAATGAAAGGAGGAGGCCATGAGCTGCCTGGTAGGGTGCACAGAGGGTAGAGACAGAGATGTGCATTCTACACACACACACGTCGCACACACATGCACATACATGTCCGCAAGTATGCACACACACACTTTCACACATAAACTAGATTTCCATCCAATTGGCTACAGATTTTCATGCAAATAATCTCAAATCCGCATAAAGAAAATAAGCGCATTTTCCCACCAGTGGTGTGTATCCACTCATTGGACTTGTTGCAAATAAAAGTCAATGCATGATGACTTAGTACACAAAATATACTTTTTCTCTTAAGTTTTCATGTACTTAATAAAAAACTAGAGTTCAGTGTGTTTCCATCGCATTTTCAACTCTATCGATAGTTTTGTCACAAAAACTGTTGTGTTGCATAACAAATGTGCCTACTCTGGTCTTGGCCCATGCAGTCTATAGCCAACAGCTCGCAGATACCATGCAGGTAGGCTGGTCTACATGATGAGATTATTATGGAAAAGAGCTAGAATATTTGTACTTGTCAAACGGCAGTCAAGCGCTGATCATCATGTCACCAGAATAAGACCCTGGATATTTATTGGAAAAGGAGCATTACCACCCTGGTAGGTTCATCATCATTTATTTCATCTGTAGCCTAATAAACAACATGGTTTCCCCGAGTCATAGTGGGAGGACAACACACCATATCCTCACGTGACTCCAAGTTTTCTTCGACATGATATTATTATTATATCAATATTTGTGCGTAAAGGAATTTCCACCACCATTTCTTGCATAATTAATTAACGAATACATGATCTGTCAGCATTTATACAATTGTACCGAAACTGTTTCCTTTACAGCTCTCGTTCATTTTTTATACGGTAGGACTCACATAAAAACTGTGGAAACGTGGTTACAGACATCAAAAGTTTCAGCTTATTCAATTTTAAAGCGCATTTTACAAATGGTCACGACACACGAGACGGATGAAATATGACAAGAAATGCGCGTATGGAAACACACAGAGCTCAAAAACGATCCTGATGGAATGTTACTGCAGATAGACAGAGTTTCCAGAGCCTCATCTCAGACCACCGTTGATGTGCTTGATCATATTCTTGACCTCTGACCCTCTCGAGGTTCAATTGAACAATGCTACCAGAGCCCCTTTTTGCAACTCTGCCTGGACAAAGGCTAGCTAAAACAGCTGACCAGAGCAGAACAGGGAGGGAATGAAGAAGTAGGGAACAAGAGTTTACTTTGTAATATCTATGTTTTAGTTTCCACTATCACTTACAAATAGGCATGGTTATTATGGAGGTTGCTACTATCCTTATTCAATCATCCCGTTCCCAAGCTACCTACATGTGCAGCTTTCTTCTGGGATAAGGCCACTGCATGGTGGTGGCACTTTGGTGTGACCCCACCACCTTATGGAGAGATTGGGTATTACATAATAGTGGTGGGGTAGTAGTAGGAGTTTAGTTGTACAGCAGGGTACTAGGGGGTAACTAGCCCCCCCTAAGAACAACGTCTAATTGCTGACACAAAAAAAGCAATGTTTAGAGAAAAAAATTGGTATGTGAATGAAGGTCATGCTTAGGCAAATAAACAGCTACAGTTTCCACTTTTTTTTTGTTATTTCGTGAAATGTTGTTTTTAGAAAAGTAGTGTTTTTTTTAAAGTACTGGGAAGATTATGGTATAGGATTTCACACAAGGGTGTTAAAATCCATTTAATCGGTTTTATTTAGAAATTCTTTAGTAAAAGCTAAGTCTAGTTGTCTTATTTTAATGATTTAAATAAAATATGGGGGGGGGGGGGGGGTGGTGTTGCACATGTCATCATTAATATCCGCACTATGAGGAGATTTGAAGTAAGGTCTCTCTTTTTAACTCACCTAAACATTAATTTTATTTGTTCTTGCGTTGTTGTTCCTTTTCCATACAATCCATTACGTACAATTGCACTAAATAGGATTTCAATAATGCAAGATTTTAAATCGCAGCAGAATTTAAAATTACATTCAGGAGAAAAATGGTTTTCAATAGTTGTTTTTAATTCATAAAGCATGAATTGGAATATAATATTGGAATGGAATATAAATAATAACATGAAATAACATTGGAATATAACATTTAGTAACAATAACTTAACTAATTAACTCAGTGTAACGTTGATGTGTCAACTTACTTATGCTCTGTTATTGCACGATTCTAATTTGTACCTACGTACTCATCCAACATATTACTACTTTACCCAAAAATGATCGAAATGTTTCTCTAAACAAGTGGATTACTTATCTTAAGGCTCTCCTATTTGTATATACCTTTACAAAAATAGAGATCTAACTTCATTGGAATATATCTACAACCTTTTCAAATGTTCAAAAAATTTGATCAATTTACCACACAATAATTTTGTTGAATTATCTCCAAAAATTGTGATGACACAGAGGAAATGTTTTGTTCAGCAAGAACAGTGACAGACAGGGATTGTGTTGGGGAAATAATCTGGTGTCATCTTGTGGTCTTTATGTGAATTACAGGTGGGGGGGGGGGCAGTTACCCCCAACTACCCTACTAATGCCAATTTGATAATTTGAAATTGAGCTCTGGCAGTTTTATTGACATGCATCTGTATTCTCTTCCAAAAGTCTGAATTGGAGACAAGCGACAGCCCAAAATATCGAGCCCAAGAGAGAGATGATGATTATACAGAGAGAAAATACATCCTATTCTTATTAAGTCAAGTCTAACGGTACAAATTAATGTAACTATAATCACATGTTGAATGCCGGAGAGAGGGAATAATACATCTGAATCATTATTCCACCTCAGGTAGATAGATGCATTATGTATAGCTATGATAATTTGATGGCTGAATGTACAACGACTCAGAGTGAGTCAAATGAGTGAGTAGCTGATTAGAATCCTCCGCCGGAGCTTCACGTGGCTGTATCTCCGTCTCAGGGTGTGTGGTTGTGTTTTTATCGGAGGTCAGAGCCCTGTGCTAATTGGCGGAGGGCCGAACGCTCTGTGAGGAAATGTGAAAATTACACGTTTTAGTACGGGAGAAATCAGCAGCAGTTCTTGGGGATCCGTGTAGCTGTGTGCACAGTAGTGGCTAGCTACTCCTCGGTCTTGTCTTGTCCGTGTGGCAGACTAGAAGAGGCTCTAAGGCTGTTCACCTTGGTATTCAGAGATCGGGGACCCAACACACCCTTGGAGGCACACAGAATTGGGGTCAATTCCATTTCGATGAAATTCCAATTCTCCTTAATGAAAAGTAAAAACAGGGGATCTGATTCTTACTGTAAATAAGATCTATTTAATTTGGGATGATAGTACAGAACACTTGTAACGTTCCCAAAGGACAAACCCAAAATATTGTCGCTTACTGAAAAGGGAACTAACAAAGTGACCTCAACAACCAAAACAGAAAGGGGTTCAAAAGTGGTTCTGAAAGTTTGCAAGCAACTAATAAATGAGCTGTATACGGCCATAAGCAAACAGGAAAATGCTCATCCAGAGGCGGCGCTCCTTGTGGCCGGGGACTTTAATGCAGGAAAACTCAAATCAGTTTTAACTAATTTCTGTCAGCATGTCACGTGCAACCAGAGGGGAAAAAAACTCCAGACCACCTTTACTCCACACACAGAGACGCGTACAAAGCTCTCCCTCGCCCTCCATTTGGCAAATCTGACCATAATTCTATCCTCCTGATTCCTGCTTACAAGCAAATCTAAAGCAGGAAGCACCAGTGACTCGGTCAATAAGGAAGTGGTCAGATGAAGCGGATGCTAAGCTACAGGACTGTTTTGCTAGCACAGACTGGAATATGTTCCGGGAGTCTTCCGGGACATCCACAAATGAATACAGACCAAACAAAACATATCGTACGAAATGGAGTGTAGCGGATTTACATACAGAATAATATGAAATGCTCTGAGATCAGGTTGCCAGCCAGTCAGCTACAGGCCACCTATTACGTTGGGTTAACAGTTATGAGCAATGCAATAGACCAGTCAACACCTTAGCAAAAACCTAAACGTATTATTACAATTGTAACATGAAACATTACAGGTTCTAGGCACATTAAAGGAGAAACAGTACAGATACATCAGCAACGTTTAACAAAGCGTAGGGAATTAGATTCTCGTTTGACACAAACACATAAACAAGAGTACACCAAAATGACTTCTTAGAACTGTTACTTCCAGTAGATACTTTAATAAAAAACAGTGCTTTCAGAGATTCAGCTGACCAAGTTCACAAGATGACCAAAAACGATGACAAACAGTACTGTACTTACAGCACTTACATAAAAAGATTTTAGAAACACAAATGACTTCACTTAAAGACAGTCACCTTATTACAGAGCACTGACAATAAACTGCCTGGACCTCAAACCAGCAAAGCCTCTCCAAACAAACCAATTGAGGAAAAAAAGGACATCTTGCACATTGTCACATGAATAAACTCACCTATGTTTAAACTCAACACATACCATTCGGAACAATCGACCAAACCCCAAACATTTCTTTAAGAAGGTATGGTCACAAAAATGGTTGCTCACAGAAATAAACCAATATCAACAGTGTCACACAGCACACACACACACGCACACGCAGGACCTTCCAAGTACAACGTTCTCACCTGCCTGTCCTCACCTGCATGTTCCCAGGGAGACACTGACCAAAACTTTGGTTCCTAGCCTGTCACAATATTATTAGTTTACTAGATTGTAACTGAGTGAGGTTTAGGTGAGGGTTATGGGGATGCCCATCTACTGTGGGACTCCAGTTTAAGTCTTTATAGATTCAGGTAATGGGGATGATATATGGCTGGGAATGGTTGACAGTTGTTGACATGACTCTTGTCTTGACATGGTCGGCTTTGTATGGAGTATGGTTGATCTAAAAGGAAACAAGCTGAAAATAATAACGGCCAATAACAGCAATGAACATACACGATTGGCTATCAATGCCAAAAGTCAATGACAATATGCAAATGCAATAGGCATATAAATTGGTAAAGCTATGCATACATTTAGCAGCAGTTAACATTGAATGGCCAGAAAGGGGTGCAATAACATGTGGCATGGTAGGCTGAATCTATAGCAGGCAAATTTATCAATGGCTACATAGCATGGCAAGCAAAACAATATAAAGCTAACAAAAGTAGCAAGCAAAGGCATAAAGCAGTCCTAGTTAGCATTAACACTACAAGTACCAAAGATGATATCAGTAGTGATGGGACGATTAATACTGGAGCTCCGGTATCAATCGATAGCACTACTGATCCGACAATGTACCGATGCTCATGTCAAAGTAACATTATCACGTGATCAGTCATGTCAAAACTTTGTTTGATCATGTGGTTTTTTGAACCGTGTGTTGCAAAATGCGATGCGCCGCTGATTTCGCAGTGGTTCCTTTGCTTTCTTTGATTCCAAACTGCTTTTAAACACCGACCAGCAGATCGAGTCAGGGTCTCGGGGACCAGAACACTCAGACAACAGGGAATGGGGTTGAATCCCAGCAATAGCAATGCTATTTAGAAAATAATTTTGGGACACCACACTTTCTGCACATTGGTGTTTAAACAGTTTGTTTTATTGAGTAAAGTATGAGCTTCTGTCTTAAGCATCCTAAATAATGCCACAGATTCAGTTTGACAGCAAAATAAAAAGGGATTTGCAATAAAAAAAGGGAAGAATGATGGAAGGTGCAAACCTCCAATGGAAACTGAATATAAGATATTAAAGGGATACTTCGGAATTTTGGCAATGAGGCCCTTTATCTACTACTTTATCTACTCTATCCCAGAGTCAGATTAACTCGTAGATACCATTTTTTTTCTTCTGTGTGCAGTTTGAAGGAAGTTGCTTACTAGCGCAATTGCTAACTAGCGTTACCGCAATGACTGGAAGTCTACAGGCAGGGGCGAAAATCTGAGATCAACCTTGGAGGGGACAATTACATTAAATTTTCTCAAGAGCAATTCCTGAGGGGGACACCAAAAGTAGTGCTGTAACACATAGCATACGTTGTTAAATGTATATTGAGGAACCATAATTCCTACAACTGGATAATTGATAGGTACAGTAGTTAACTGAAGGGTTTTCCCAACTTGTTCAAATGTTTAAATCATTATAATTCTACTACTAATAATAGTTATAGCAGTGCTCCTTACCAGTCCAGTATGTATGCAGGTATTCGTACTTACAACCAGCAATATCAAGAAAGGTCAGTAGGTGACAATGGTACTGTACACTGTATGTGTGTAGTTTTCATAAATACAATGAACATGGTGTGATCACATCTAAAAGAATCTCCATTGAGAACCATCACAAAGTTGGTCTCCGTATTGAATTGACCTTTTAATTGGACTTTTTCTGATACATTTATATAGTCATTAAATATGTCCACCTGGCCTGAGTCTACAATATCTTTGCAAGAACAAAAAGCTTAAAATAAGTAGTTCTAAAAGCAAAATAACTACTTCAATGAAAAACCCAAATAAATCAAACAAAATATCCTTCAGTGTCTCAACTCAGCCAGTGTCTCAACTCAGCCAGTGTCTCAACTCAGCCAGTGTCTCAACTCAGCCAGTGTCTCAACTCAGCCAGTGTCTCAACTCAGCCAGTGTCTCAACTCAGCCAGTGTCTCAACTCAGCCAGTGTCTCAACTCAGCCAGTGTCTCAACTCAGCCAGTGTCTCAACTCAGCCAGTGTCTCAACTCAGCCAGTGTCTCAACTCAGCCAGTGTCTCAACTCAGCCAGCGTCTCAACTCAGCCAGCGTCTCAACTCAGCCAGCGTCTCAACTCAGCCAGCGTCTCAACTCAGCCAGCGTCTCAACTCAGCCAGCGTCTCAACTCAGCCAGCGTCTCAACTCAGCCAGCGTCTCAACTCAGCCAGCGTCTCAACTCAGCCAGCGTCTCAACTCAGTCAGCGTCTCAACTCAGTCAGCGTCTCAACTCAGTCAGCGTCTCAACTCAGTCAGCGTCTCAACTCAGTCAGCGTCTCAACTCAGTCAGCTTCTCAACTCAGTCAGCGTCTCAACTCAGTCAGTGTCTCAACTCTTCAAACAGCAGCTATGGACAAGTATGTCGCACAAAGTAGGCCATTTTAAATAAAATAACATGAAATAAATCATTTGTAAGTGTCCTGAAAACTACTAAACAAAAGAACAAATATCAATTACACCAGGGGTTCTCAAACAGGGGTCCATGGACTAATTGCAAGGGGTCCGTGAAATAAAAAAGTGTAATGAATGTAGTCAGTACCACAAGGTTTCCAGTAAGTTTACATATAATATAGAGGGGGTGGAGGTCCCTGAGGACTGCTCAAAACCTTGCCTGCCTTGCCTCAAAATATGCAGGGGTTCCAGTACCCCAAAAAGGTTGAGAACCACTGCTATACACACTACTGAACAAAAGAACCGAGCATATGTTTGTGGGTTTCCTCAACAACACATCAGTTGGCACTTTCGCAATGCCCTCGCCTGTTGTCTCCGACACCCTGTATAGCCCAATAAACTCCTTGTGAGGGACATGGTCATGGTCAACATAACGCAGACAGACACTCTCCTGTTCAGCACCAGAGACATCTTGAATACCATCAACAATTAATGAAAATTGTACAATCGGAAGAGACCTAATCTCAGCTGCAATGCCTCGAATGACTATTGGCCATGATGTTCAGAATTTCATTCTGTGCTTTGGGGCCTGTGTACATTGTGGTACGCTCTGTTAACCACTTCAGTAAAATGGGATCATCCTCTTCTGCCCTAAGTTTCAAAATCTGGTATAAATTCCCACTGTCATCCGTGTGGCCTCTAAAGGCTTGTCCCTGTCTTACTACATGCCGCACCGAACTAACAATTTTCATCAAGCAATGCCTTGCGTCATCCAGCTGTTTAACCCACGCGCTGGACATAACTGGACACTGATTGGATTTAGCTGGTGTGCTGTTACAATTACAAAGTGGCGGTGGGTTTGGCAATTTTGATGTGCTGTGAATTTTTCAATGCCTTTTCTCCAGTTCCTAAATCCTGCACTAATGAAGGCAGCATCAGCTCTTTGGCCAAAAGATGGCTGGCTTGAAAACCCTTGGCTACAGTGAAAACACAACACTCCTTTTATTGATGGATTATAATGTAGCCAGGGGAAATCGCGAAACCATCTCTCTTGAAACGTCAACACTCTGTTGGCAAGAGTTTGCGGTTCTATAAATTGTGGGTGTGGCTGATATGGTTTTGTGCCATCACTGTGGTAACTGGACAATGCTGTGCCACTGTCCCCTATACTGGTGCTGCTGGCAACAAGGGTGACACTTGGTCCTGCCGTGGCTGTGACACTGTCCTCTGAAGTCTCTCTTCCTGGCTCTTTCCCTTTCACCCCCTTAACTGACTCAGCTGGTCTCCTAGAAAATAAATAAGGTGTTTGCCGTACTCCTAACTACCGGTACCCAAAACTACACAATTAATCACAACAGCAATACCATTGCCGTAAACAAATCTTAGTTTAGTCACCAGTTTAAGTTGAGAGTGGGGGTATCCATGGCATTTTCCAATTATGTCCCTATTTTACAAGTCAAAAAAATTGAGAACCTTTCATAATGTTGCCAAACAAAGACTCAACAAACTTACCTGAGACTCCCTGTCTCTGCCAGTCTGTCCCCAGCTCTGCTGTCTGTGTGCCATCTGTTGCCTGCTCTGCCTAATGACATCATTGTGAAACATTTCCATTAGCATTTCACTTCTTTCTTATGAACATTTTATCAACTAGTCTTTGAGATATTAGGATACTAGAGTTCTTACTATGCGTTTTGGTGTACTGACAAATACTCTGATGTCCGTCTTCTTACTTTTTTCTGCCATATTTCTACCTGGCTGGCTGGCCGGTCTAGCTGCACACACACACATTTACACAACACATGCTGCAACCTTTTGTAATTTAAATGGTTTGTTTCATATTGGCTGGCTTCCAACAATAGCTGAATTTGTAAAGCTAGCGAGCACCAATTCCGTTTCTGTGTGTTTGCTATAATCTTTGCTACCTGGTTAAATAAAGGTGAAATAAAATAAAATAAAAAAAGTTCACTAGCGACAATTTATCTTTTGCAACGAGACCATTATATATATTTAAGACAATGGTAGAAGAGAGTGTAGTTCTGTTCTGTTCAGTTTGGACTTCAGTTTATTGCTAACCTTATCACAGGGACGTCGAAGCACTACAGCTGCATGCTGATCTTGGAATAAACTGACGATAGCAAAGATTCCATCTTTGACGACGCCACATAAATGGAATAGGTACTAGCTAGCTTGATAGTTAATGTTTGATTTAGTTTGCGCGCTAGCTCTGCAAATTCCCCTAGTGTGTGAACCCTGCCAACATAAAAATAAATAAATAACATTGCTATGGACCTGCTATGGATTGACTGGATTAACCTCGCGTCAGTTACGTACATGTCCCTTTCGGACAGTAGATACGAACTCTCTATTACCTTGCCAGCTAAAGAACTGGCAGTGGATCAAACCATTGTGAGGCAAAGGGCGGGGGGGGGTCGCAATCTTTTGAAATTTAAATGCGCTATTAAGTGTCTATAATCAGCACAAGTGCTTTCATTGCGTATTATTAATATTATTGAAATTACATAGTTATGTTTACAGTGATATATTGGGGGGGACAAATCATATTTTTCCCAAGATGGGGGGGTCGTGTCCCCCCCGTCCCCCCTGGGATTTCCGCCTATGTCTACAGGCATCTGCTAGCATGGTTATGGATATCTTTGGTCATCTTGTGGCATCTGTGTACATAGAAAATGGATGATGAAAATCCGGGCCAGAAAGCACCGGAACTGAGGCTAAAAGGGCTTTTGACTTGTCATAAGCTTCTTGGCAGTCTGGGCTCTAACGGAAAATGAATTTGGCACAGGTCAAATCTGTAAGTGCACAACAATCTGGGCGAAGTTCTTAAAAATGCCGGTAGTAGCCAGCCATCCCCAAGAATGGGTGCAGTTCCTGGCGAGAAGTTGGCACAGGAAGGTTATTGACGGCCTCCTCTTTTGCCATTGCCGGTCTGACTTTTCCTTGGCCCACCACCTTCCCAAGATACTTCACTGTTGCATGGGTGGTTTCACTCTTTGACAGGTTAACTGGAATGTTGGTAGATGCAAATCGTTCAAACAGACTCCTAAAGTTCTGAAGGTGATCAGGGCCAGGTGGTACTAAATACCATCACATCGTCCAAATATGCCTCAGCATTTTCCAGACCACGTAGCACGATGTGCATCAGCCTTTGAAACATGGCTCCGGCATTTCTCAAACCAAACGGAAGACATAGGTAGGAAAACAAACCATCAGGAGTGACAAAAGCAGATAGCTCTTTGGCACACTCAGAGGAACCTGCCAATATCCGTTCAGCAGATCAAACTTGCTAACATACTTAGCAGCGCCAACACGGTCCACACAATCGTCGACCCCAGGCAAAGGGTACGAGTCTGACATAGTGACGGAATTGAGTTTGCGAAAATCGGAAAACAAACCGGAGAGACCCATCCACCTTAGGTACTAATATAAAGGGCGAACTCCATGGACTGTTGCCATGTTGTGCAATACCATGCTCAAGCATGAACTCCTCTCTGCGGAGTTTCTCTCTCTTTTCAGGATTCAGTCGATAGGCATGCTGTTTGATTGGGGCAGATATAAACGTCAATATAATGCCCTAGTACATTTGTCTGAGTAGGCACACCTGAGAATAAACCCTGATATGCTAAAAGCAGTGCAGCAATGTCGCCTTTTTCCTCTAGAGACAAGTGTGCCAAAAAGTCATCAAGGTTTTTTTTCTGAGTTACTCACACAGGGCGTATTGGGCTTCCCTCTCAAGGAAGACAATAGTAACTGCAGTGGCCACATGCAGATGATCACTACTTGTTTCCACCGTCCTCTCTGACTGATCGCAATGGGAAAAGTATGACTTTAACATGTTGACATGACACAGCAGTTTTTTCTATGAATCTATGAATCTATGAAATCTATGAATTTCACATGACTGGGAATACAGATATGGAACTGTTGGTCACAGATATCATAAAAAAAGGTAGGGGCGTGGATCAGAAAACCAGTCAGTATCTGGTGTGACCACCATTGAACTCATGCCGCTCCTTTGCATAGAGTTGATCAGGCTGTTGATTGTGGCCTTCGGAATGTTGTCCCACTCAATTTTCAATGGCTGTGCGAAGTTGCTGGATATTGGCGGGAACTGGAACACGCTGTCGTACACGTCGATCCAGAGCATCCCAAACATGCTAAATGAGTGACATGTCTGATGAGTATGCAGGCCATGGAAGAACTGGTACAGTTTCAGCTTCCAGGAATTGTGTACAGATCCTTGCGACATGAGTCCGTGCATTATCATGCTGAAACATGAGGAGATGGCGGCGGATTCAAATCTGTGCATTCAAATTGCCATAGACAAAATGCAATTGTGTTCGTTGTCCGTAGCTCATGCCTGCCCATACCATAACCTCACCGCCACCATGGGCACTCTGTTCACCGCATTGACATCAGCAAAGCGCACGCCCACACGGCGGTGCCATCTGCCCGGTACAGTTGAAACCAGGATTCGGCCGTGAAGCACACACTTCTCCAGCGTGCCAGTGGCCTTTGAAGGTGAGCATTTGCCCACTGAAGTCGGTTATGACGCAGAACTGCAGTCAGGTCAAGATCCTGGTGAGGACGACGGTCACGCAGAGAAGCTTCCCTGAGACGGTTTCTGACAGCTTGGGAAGAAATGATTTGGTTTTGCAAACCAACAGTTTCATCAGCTGTTCGAGTGGCTAGTCTCAGATGATCCCGTAGGTGAAGAAGCTGGATGTGGAGGTCCTGGGCTGGCATGGTTAAACGTGGTCTGCAGTTGTGAGGCCGGTTGGACGTACTGCCAAATTCTCAAAAAATATGTTGGAGGCGGCTTATGGTAGAGATATTAATATTAAATAATCATTGTATGAGCACTTTGTGACATCTGATAATGTCAAAAGGGCTTTAAAAATACATTTTATTGATTGAGTCCACCACAACATCCTGTTTCAGACCAGGCCAGAAGAAGTTACGCAAGTTACGGTCATACGTCTTGTTGACCCCAAGATGGCCTGCCATACTACCATCACGAGCCAACCCCAGTATCTCTTGTCAAAATGTAACTGGAACAAAAATTGTAGATACACTAGTCAAAATGTCTTGCCCAGAAGTGGCGTGAGAATGCCATTTCCTCATCAGAACACAATCTCTGTCAAAGTAACCCACACAAACTTAATAAAACTCTGGATGTATCTCAGCAAAAAGAGGGTAGAGGGAAGCGTCTTTACTCTCGTCAACAATCAGGTGCTTCCTAGTCATCGAAGTGTCAACTGGTAGAGACCCTCTCTTCTTTCAGAGGTCCTTAGGGGTCTTCAAAGGAGAGGTCAACTGAGGAGGTTTACCAAAATCAGGACCACACATAAACATCTCAGACAGATCAAACATGGTGGAATCGCTGACATCCTCCTCAACACTATACTTGCACTCTACAATCTTCTTAGATTGCATCAGGTTCCTCTACGCTGGCCCTCCAGCCAAATCGATTCCCAAAATGAATGAGACCCCCTTTACAGGTAGGGTAGGCCTCACTCAAAAGACCAGAAATCAGATCAGACTCGAGTTCCACATTATACAAAGGAACGTACATGCAACCCATATCCACACCTTGAACTAACACACTGTCACCGGTTGTTGAAGTATCAGACAAAGGCAAAACACCCTCCAAAATGAAGGACTGGGCTGCCCTAGTGTCCTGCAGCATCTTCACCGGCTGCTTCACAGCATCACCCCTCTGCAGAGACACAAACCTGTCTGAAACAAAGGGTTCATACAAACGGATCCAAAATCTTGTTTAGGAGATAAACCAGTCCCAACCAATGAGATAACGGGCTGGCGGGCTCCCACAAGAATATGAAATGTGTTTTTTATCTCTCTCATTTCTCTGTTTCAACTTAGGACACAGCGATGATATGGCCTTTCTCGTGGCAGTGATGACAACCTGGCAGATATGAACAACCAGCATTCTGCCAGTCCCTGTCTTTGGACCCTGGGGAAGAAGACTAAAACCTCGTAGTAGCAGGTGACTTCTCTGGATAGTTTTTTTTGTGTAGGGATAACGACTGGGTGTTTTGTTTGTAACGCTAGTTTTATGTGTCAACACAAACTCATCCGCAAGGACTGCAGCTTTCTCAACAGCGCTCATAGATGAAGGTCACTCTTGAACTCTTGAACGGCTAGAGTTGCATGAGTGTCTTTAAATCCTGAAAGTCCTTGACCTCTTGAGGAGCACACCGCCGATCAAAAAGACATGCTTGCTCCTTTGGAACTCGTGGAACTGTTGTCTGTATGCCTCTGGGACCACCTCGTACGCCCGAAGGATACCAGCTTCAACAGTGTCGTAATCGGAACTCTGATCAAGAGGTAAAGCAGCGTACACTTCCTGAGCTTTCCCCACATGAACACTTTTGGCGGAGCATGACCGAATATTGTGCAGCCATTGTAAGGACCTCTCAAACAGTCAAATATGCATCAACCTCCTCTTTGTTGAAAGGCGGTACAAGCCGGATGTTCTGACCAAGATCAAACTCGAGGGTGCGGGATGGCCTGACTTGATTCTAGTCACGCTGCACGTTCATTTTCCTTTTCTTTGTGTTCGAACTGAAGTTCCCTTTTCCTGAACTCTAATTTCCTTTCCTCGACCTGTTGCTATAATTTTGCCTGAAGTCCTACCTCCCGCGGCTGAACGTCTAAAGCATATACTCTACTACCCACAGCACTCTTTTCACCATCCACCCTCTCCGGGAGGAATTCCTCCTCCGCCAAAGCAGTATCTATTAACTCTTTGATTACTGCCTTTCAATGGGCAGATGCCACTTTGAGGTCTGCTTTGCAATGATAAGCAGATTCCCCTTTGTCACTTTTATCCAGCCTCAGAGGACAAACTAAAAGAAAACAACCCACACCATTTTAGGATGAGGATTAAAAAAATGAATATTGGAGCAAAAACAAAACAGGGGAAACCACAAAACTCAAGCTTCTTTTTGGTTAACTGAAGTGGAAAAGCTAACAGGTGTAGCTCTCCCAAAGTCTCCTCTCCATCTGATGCACTGGGACAGCATGTCCTAAATACCAGCTGTGCCAGCACAGGTGAAACACATACTGACTAACGACGTGACTCCAATCAGTGCGCCTCGGCTAACATGCTAACGAACCTCGAAATGGATAAGGAAACCCTTAACAACACGACACACAGAGAGTGTCAAGATTCCTCCGCGCGTCAAGTGCCAGCACTCTTTTTTTGCTGCTCACATCGTAGTCATGATAATCACCGTTGTCAAATTCAATTGTCAAGTTCTCCAACCTCTCAAAACTCTCCACGTCTTGCTATTTTCACGTGTGCCTCCCATCATGACCCTTCCAAACGCATTCCTGCTCGCTGCCAAGATGATGGCTTTACAAGTGTCGAAGGAAAATGGAAATCATCATCTACAACAAGTCCACTTCAACCCCCACCCCAACTACACACCCACTACTGCAAAATGATCACGTCTAGATGTTTTTGTTAGACTGTTAAAGTTACACAGCGCGTTACAACATTATAGCCTACTTGTAACTGAGTTATGATACGTCGGCAACATTTCTTTATTTGTATAGCTTAAAACCTCTTAAGGATCAGACACTTTTTGTCGGACACTAATTAGAGAGAGTCGCACACTCTATATATAAACTCACAGTAATTTATTGGGTAAACCACCAATGTTTTGGCATCACTGTGCCTTCTTCAGGGTAATGTCATGAATGCTTGAACCAGGTTATGTAGACAAACAGGGAAATTAGTGCAACCGAAGACAATAGCGAAGGGTCATAATTATTAGGTTGATTAGAATGAATTGAGTGAAACCGTTAAAAGACAATAGTTTACATCCTATTGAATGTATACGGGTGGATCCTGAGTGGCACAGGCATTGCATCGCAGTGCTTGAGGCGTCACTACAGACCCGGGTTCAATCCTGGGCTTTATCACAACCGTCCCTGATCGGGAGTCCCATAGGGCGGCGTACAATTGGCCCAGCATCGTCTGGGTTAGGGGAGAGTTTGGCTGGGGTAGGCCGTTATTGTAAATGGGAATTTGTTCTTAACTGACTTGCCTAGTTAAATTAAGGTTACTATTAGTATATTGTTATCACATGGCAACATAATTAGATATTGTACATAATATTAGAATCAAAATACATTATTGTTTAAATTTAATTTCACATATATATATTTCATTCTTTCCAATTTCATTAAATGTTTGTTACATGTAATATTTTGGTTCAACCATAATGCATAATAGGCATCAGCAAAAGGGGGAACATATTGGGTGTACGCTGATAAGCTGTAGAAAGAATATATTCAATTTATAAGACCTCTTAAAAAATGTGAATAATTGTTCATAAGAAAGGCCAGGGATCAAAGTCATAATTCAGACCAGTAGATGTTAACATCAGCAACATTTTCCAGACTAATTCAATTTATTACCTGCTGTATTGACACATTTTTCGAGGGTCCTTTTTCTTCAATGGACATGGTACCCTTTTACTACACCTAAGTCCAACACCTTCATAAAAAGAGTTTAAAGTACAGTACTTTGACACATAACTAAAATCCCAAAGTGTCTCCAGGGGCTTTGTGCGGTAGTTAACTACACACAGACAGCTAGTTTTGGATTTAGTCTTCACATTAGAGAACTACTGAGCAAATGATTCACCTCCAACCAAAACATTCCTCTATCCACTCAGTCACACCCAACAAACAACAAAGTGAACTAACTTAATGACCAAAGCTCTGAATTGCCCTGCTTTTCTTTTGTTATTTCTTTCATTCTTTCTCTTCTCTTCCAGGTTATCTTTCTCTCCGACTCTATCCAGACTCCTTTGGTGGTGAAAGCAGGTAATCTTGAGTAAACATACTCATATCGCTCACAGAAAGTATGCAGTGGCCCTCTTTGTGTTCCTATCAGTTGTTTAAAGAGGTTTTGTGCTGTAATGGCGTGGTCAGGCCGGCCAGGCGGTGCCAGGAGGCTTTGAAGTACCAGCCGGCTGCTCAGACCCACCTGGACACCTGAAGACCCGGTGACCAGACTGGACACTGAGTACAGACCTCTGCAAAACTGGTGCCACTATAATAATAGTACTGAAGACCACGTGACCTGACTGGGTACTGGATCAACACACCGTCAACTTGTTCAACTGGAGTCTCTATCATATTGAGACAGCACACCATTTCAGTGTTGGATTCATGCACATTTTCTACAAGTTCCTGTGTGTAGAAAGGGAACCTGTACACGGGCCTTCAATCCACACCACAATATAGTAGCACAAAGTTGATAGAGTTGAGGGGTTGGGTTAAATGCAAAAGACACATTTCAGTTGAACGCATTCAGTTGTACAACTGACTAGGTATCCCCCTTTCCCTTACCGTTGGCCTTTAGTAGCAGATTCTCTCACTGATTTGACCATTTCCTGGGGATAGAGAACAAACTTGAGATCTGGATGGAGAGAGGTGAATTATGGGTGACGTGCATTAGGAGAGCGAGGGAGGGAGATGTTTGGCCTGTAGACTGAGTCAACAGCTGAGAGAACACAGCCTGGACCTGGGCCCATTAGAAGCTGATTTAAGAGAGTAACCCTGTACTCTACTCCAGTGTCCGCTGGCATACAGTATATCTACTATACCATCATACACACACACACGCACAAGCATGCACATGCACTTGCACATTATGGGTAATACACCTGCTCTTACCTCTGCTATGTACTAAATTATAAAGAGGTTAAGGGAAAGGGTGCATATCAGGGTATCCATCCATCTACCCTGGAAACCGACATGGAGAGAGAGAGCGAAAGAGAGAGAGGTCTGATCCTAGCCCCTGCTGTGCTTAGTAAATACAGTCTAATGGCTCCTGATTAATTCTCATGAGGCCAGTAAAAAGAGATGTAATGACCTGCATGTCTGCCTCTCGCAATCTCTCTCTCTCTCTCTCTCCCTATCCCCCACTCTCTCTCCCTCCATTTCTCTGTCGCGTTTGCCCAGTTTTTGATTATGAATTAAAGGGATTGTAATGTAATGGCATACTGTTCTGTTGGTTAGTCTCCTGATTGCCGTATTTGATTAAGAAATGTCAGTGTGCATGTTTCTCCTTCACTCTCCCCCCCCCCCTTCTCTCTGTTCGATATACCATTCTACCATTCACACACACAATGACCTTCACTTCCACCGTGATTCCTCCATGAACAGCAAACCTGACGCTAATCAAACACATTCTTCCACTGTTTTCTTTCTCCTCTTTCATTCTTCTCTCATTTTTGCCTTTTGAAGACGTTGTGGTATATCAGGTGTGTACGAGACAGCAACAAGTGAAAATCAGGTTTAATCACAGAGTATTGAGATCAAGGTAGCCAGGTAGAGATGGAGAGTGTAGTACATTCTCTTCACTTTTCACTGTTGTCGGTTCTTCACTTCTGTTATCCTTGAAGACGTTTCTAAGCTCTGGACCAGGGCGGTCCAACTTAGCTTTCTTGTAAATACATTTTGTGATCTCAAACAGTGGGAACTTCTGGTGGCAACTGAAGTGAAAAATAATATACGTTACAATTCTGTTGTAACTAAGCTCCCTAATGTTCTCAGGGCCTTGGGATATAACGCTTTGAACCCAGCTCTGTAAATTTGACTCCTATGAGCTTACTCTCAATTCCCAAACATGACTTTGTACTCAACACACAGCCCCCTGTCCTAAACCTCAATCACAGACCAGACAGCTATATTCCATGCTATTCTCCACACATCTCATCCCCCAATAGTGTTGTGCTGCAAGGCTTAGAGGCTGTGTGTGTGAAAGCCAGATTTATAATGGCCTGTGGCCATCAGTACACTGAACACAACCCTGTGTATCAGGCAGAAGAAACACTTAATGCCTGCCACAGGGTCAGATAAGGTGTGTACAAAAGAAAATTGATTATATTTGAAAAAACAGAATCCAACGAAGGACAGTTTTCCCATTCGCTAAGGAATAAGAAAGAGCGATGGAGATAGAGAGGGAGAAAATGGACGGGAGAAAGAAATAGCATAGACGATGACAGAAACCTGAAAACATGTCGATCTTTTCAGATGGGAAACCTTAGCTATATTCACAGACAAGGGATACAGAATGACATGAGGAGAAGCTCCAGGGCCAAAGCTATTCAGAATCCCCCCCCCCCTCTTTTCTTTTCATTCCTGGTTCTTTTGTTGGTAGCACTGCCCTCATTAGTCAAGCTAGAGGTGGTGGGGAGAAGCTCTTTTTTTTTTACTGTTTATTTCACATTTATCTATTTCATTTGCTTTGGCAATGTAAACATATGTTTCCCATGCCAATAAAGCCCTTTGATTTGAGAAGAGGAGAGGAGGAGGAGGAGAGGAAGGCTCGTTGTGTGTCATCTCCCACCAGTAAAATGGCCTCCTTTCCCTTCCCACTCAGCAGAGAGAAACAGCCTAACCATACACCTCAAGGAGGAGAGGAGGAGAGGAGAGGAGGAGAGCAGGACCCGGCAAAGAGGAGGGGAAGATTGAAGTTGGAAGTGAAGAAGTCGTGGAAGAAGAGAAGGAGCAGGGGACCGTGTTATTGAGAGCGATGGGAGAAAGAGAGATGAGAGAGAAAACCTGGAAAAGGTTTCAGTGCATTTTTGCTCTTCTTTCTGTGTGGGTGGCGGGCGGTGCTGTTGGCTCTTGTATTATGTTCTTGACTCTCCTCTGGGAGGGCCTAATGAAGCTCTCTAGTCACGCTGGACCTGAGGTGAGGGGGGGGGGGGGCAAGCCAAGAGGAAGGCTCGCCATCCAATAGGGTCTCTTTCGCCATCTTTTCCTCCCTTTCTCTCCATCCAACCTCTTAAGCCTCTCACTTCCCCTCCTATAAGATCCTTCTACCTCTCCCTCTCTTCCCAGTGGAACAGGTTGGTAATGGTCTCACACACATGGCTCACTTCCGTCATACTGTTCAAAGAATATGGATTCCTCAAAATGTCTTGAGTGGCGCAGCGAACTAAGGCACTGCATCGCAGTGCTAGGAGTCACTACAGATCCAAATCAAATCAAATTGTATTGGTCACATACACATGGTTAGCAGGTGTTATTGCGAGTGTAGCGAAATGCTTGTGCTTCGAGTTCCGACAGTGCAGCAATATCTAACAAGTAATCTAACAATTCCCCAACAACTACCTAATACACACAAATCTAAAGAGATGGAATAAGAATATGTACATATAAATATATGGATGAGCAATGTCAGAGCGGCATAGGCTAAGATGCAATAAATAGTATAGAAAACAGTATATAAATATGAGATGAGTAATGCAAGACATGTAAACATTATTAAAGTGCCATGTTTAAAGTGACGAGTGTTCCATTTATTAAAGTGGCCAATGATTTCATGTCTGTATGTAGGCAGCAGCCTCTCTGTGCTAGTGATGGCTGTTTAACAGTCTGATGGCCTTGAGATAAAAGCTGTTTTTCAGTCTCTCGGTCCCAGCTTTGATGCACCTGTACTGACCTCGCTTTCTGGATGGTAGCGGGGTGAACAGACAGTGGCTCGGGTGGTTGTTGTCCTTGATGATCTTTTTGGCCTTCCTGTGACATCGGGTGCTGTAGGTGTCCTGGAGGGCAGGTAGTTTGCCCCCGGTGATGCGTTGTGCAGACTGCACCCCCCTCTGGAGAGCCCTGCAGTTATGGGAGGTGCAGTTGCCGTACCAGGGTGATACAGCCCGACAGGATGCTCTCAATTGTGCATCTGTTAAAGTTTGTCAGGGTTTTAGGTGACAAGCCAAATTTCTTCAGCCTCCTGAGGTTGTTGAGGCGCTGTTGCGCCTTATCCACCACACTGTCTGTGTGGGTGGGCCATTTCAATTTGTCCGTGATGTTTACGCCAAATTTGGCGTGTCACCTAAAACCCACACAAACTTTTACAGATGCACAATAGAGACCATACTGTCGGGCTGTATAACCACCTGGTACGGCAACTGCTCCGCCCACAACCGCAGGGCTCTCCAGAGTGTGATCAGGGTTCGATCCCGGGCTGTGTTGCAGTCGGCCACGACCGGGAGACCCATGAGGTTGCGCACAATTGGCCCAGCGTCGTCCGTGTTAGGGGAGGGTTTGGCCGGCTGAGATGTCCTTGTCCCATCGTGCTCGGAGGAAACAGCTGAATGGTGTTTCCTCCGATACATTGGTGTGGCTGGCTTCCGGGATAAAGGAGCCGTGTGTCAAGAAGCAGTACGGCTTGGCGGGGCCGTGTTTCAGAGGACGCATGGTTCTCGACCTTCGCCTCTCCCGAGTCCGTACAGGAGTTACAGTGAGTGGACAAGACTGTAACTACCAATTGGATATCGCGAAAATCGGGGCGAAAAAAGGGTAAAAAGTACCAAAAAGAATTATATAAAAACATGTCTTGAATATCTTAAGAATTTCACATTGTCAGTGTTCATGTCCACCCACTATCCACCCTCCACAGCTATCACCATCGTGCTCCCCACCACCACTCCCCGTACTAAAAATATCAAACAAAATCAGAGGGTACAGTAAGGTCTTTAATCAAGGCAATCAGTGCTGTTTTCAGAATAATAACACACAGAGCACACACACTGTGTACAGGATCAGTGGTGGTCTCATCTTTAAATCCCTGCTTTTGCAGTCTGATGGTGACAGGGATGTGCGTCTGTGTGGGTGCATGTAACAGAGGGTGATTGTGTTTTATCACCTATCTCCCAGGAAAAAGTACTCCCCAATTACTTTGTTTGGATGCTAATGATTGCATTTCATTAGTAGCCCACTCTTAGCCCTCCTCACCCGCTTAAACGGATGAATATGCTGTAATTTCAATTATTGGAATTATGAAAATTGCTTTTAAAAAAGACGCCGTCGAGCCAAGGCGGGTATCATCAGTTCTCCACTGTGGCATGATGTCAGTTTAATTTCTATAATCGTTTTAATTGTGGGTGGCCCTGCTGAGCGTTAATCATTTAATTGTATTGTCTTTTTCTCTTCCTAAACACCTAGGTTGTTTCCCAAATGGTATCCTATTCCCTTTAAAGGGCACTATTTTTGCCCAGGGCTGGTCAAAAAAAACAGTGCACTTGATAGGAAATAGGGTACCATTTGGGACGTATCCCTACACCCTGCTTAACTGAGCTTTGAAGATACAAATCACAAATCAGAGTTAGGATCATCTCAAGAGTTGATGAACACTACGGAACGGAATGAAATGGCAAGTTGGAAGGACCATTTGGAAGTTTCAAAGCGCCGATAGTCACGACGGTACGGCCTACTGTCGTCCTTTATCATGGATCTTTTCGAAGGCAGTTATTTTCTAAATATCTTTTTCCCCCTCATCACAATTCAGAATTGGTCCGGTGGAGTCAATGCAGAGGCACTTTGGCGGTAACTAACTTTGACACCCGTTTTTATAAACTGAACTGAAAAGGGAACATGGCATTACAGTGGTTGTGGCCCAAATGGCATCCCGTTCCCTTATATAGTGCACTAATTTACACTATGTAGGGAATAGGGTGACATTTAGAACGTAGCCAGTCTCTCTCCTCAGGTGACTAATACAAGAGATGGAAGGAGACAAAGGAGAGATGGAGGTAGAAGGAGACAGGGTGATGGAGGTAAAGGGAAGAGGTACCAATGTTGTGAGAACAAAGCCCAGGACCAAAGGCCATGGGCACTGCTGTCACCCTCTCTAAAGCATCAAGGAGGAAGAAGACTTACTGTAAGTGAGTAAGCCTACAGTACATGTTAGTGGAAAGTGTCAGTTTGCAAAGACAGCAATACAAAATCTCCAATGACTTGATATGGACATAGAGCAGCTATTGGCAGAAGATTGAAAACACGTCCAAAATACTTTGCTTTTAGAGAAAGCTATACCATGTCAGTAAAATAGTTTATCCCTCTCTGATCAAATAGGTGGATGTGATAAAACCTTAACCAAGAAGTTATTGACAAATGAATTGTATATATATTCATTGTGTTTGATGCTGTTTCGGTGGTCCTCTTTTACAGATTCTTTCCATGCCAGTGTTGTACTGTACGACTATGTGTGATTAGAGACAGCCTCCAGAAACAGATAAGCTACTCCCTGAGTACCGTTAACCATGTCTGCTCTCCTCCGCTCACCCACCTCTGAGTGACAGCGTTGAGCAGCTCTCTATCCGTCTCCTCCTGGGTCTCTCTCTCTCGCTCTCCCCCCTCGAGAGAAACCGGGAGGTCAAGTGTACCCCTCAAACAAACAGAAAAGACGTTCAGCTCGGATGGATGCCCATGCAGAGAACCTTGCCAAACCTTTTAACCACTGCTACTTTTCTTAACCACAGGTCATCAAGAGAGACAAGCAGAAGAGAGAGAGGGCAGGAGGGGAGAGTAAAAAAAAGTAAGAGAGGGATGGAAATAAGACAGTGAGGGAGCAAAACATGTGATAGAAAGCTGTGGACGCAGGGAATGGATTTGCAGAGGACTTGGCCTTGGCGTGTTCGAATGATAGAACTCTGTAGGTGGCACTCCAACCATCTGAGCAGTACTCTTCACCCTTTGTACTATCCACAGCCATTCACTCTGCATAGGGAGCAAGGCCGTTTAGGCTGCTGCTGCGCCATAACAAAACACACAAAAAGAGGCCCGTATAATGCAGAGAAGACACTGAACTACATACATATACAGAGGTAGATGTATCGTGCAAACTTTTCGGGAACTACTGGGCTTCAACCTTCCTCAGACAGGCTGCTGCTGCATACAATGTTATCAGAATAAGCGTCTCTGCTCACGGGAGACAATCAGAGAGACAACCAGGCTGGAGACATGAGACAATGATGAATGAGAGAGTCTACCGACAGAGAGAGATAGAGACTACGACAATGAGGGGAGGGAGACCGAGGGCATACGTCTGAGCTTGGCTGCAACCATTCCAATGCAAGTATGCCATCTGCTGGTAGAAAAGTTAAACAACTGTCTCCGGGTCAGATGCAGAAAAAAATAAATGCCCAAAAGAAGAACATTTCCCTCAAATAAATACATCTACAATATTTCGCAAGAAGATGCATCTAGACACAGAATGAGCATGATATCCAGAAGGAGCATACAAATCCTGTGACGTTGCAATCCATGTGTCACAGGTGCGACGAAGGCCCTTAATTACTGCGCATGCTTTTGCCCTAATCAAGTGTTCCTTATTGATTAATAGAGCAATATGATTGGCTCTGTTTATAACCCTGGTTTCCTTTGATTAAAGGTGCGGCGTTCACGGGAAGGGGCAGGTGAGAGGGAAGCGACGGCGGTTGAAGCTGTGGCAGATCGCCTTTGGAACTATTGGGTTTTGCGAAGAGAAGTATTACCTTGATTAAATAATGATTTAAGTTAAAGATAATGTTGACACGTTTTCCCTCCACTGTAACCAGTTTTGTTTGATTTAATTGTTTGTGTTATCCTCCATTTGTGCTAACGCCAAAGTGAGTATTGAAACCGAACAATTGCGACACGGCTTTTGATCCTCATTTCGTGTTCTTCCACTCAAACCCAAATTGAAAGAACCTGTGTAGGCAATGGTAGTGTTATTCAGGTCTCCCTGTGCTATTGCTGTAAACCTAGGGTGTTGTTGTCGGCTCTGGTACTCAACTGTGTTTAGTCACAGCCCCTCTCGGCTGCGGTGTGACATTGTATCCTGAACAAAAATATCAACATGTAACAATTTATAAGATTCTACTGAGTTACAGTTCACATGAGGAACTCAGTCAATTGATCAATTCATTAGGCCCTAATCTATGGATTTCACATGACTTGGAATACAGATAAATCTGTTGGTCACAGACCTGGGCCTCAGGATCACTTGGCAGTATTTCTGTTCATTCAAATTGCCATCGATAAAATGCAATTCTGTTCGTTGTCCGTGGTGCATACCATAACCCCACCGCCACTATGGGGCACTCTGTTCACAAAGTTAACATCCGCAAACTGCTCGCCCACACGAGGCCATACACATGGTCTGCGGTTGTGAGGCTGGTTGGACGTACTGCCAAATTCTCTAAAACATTGGTGGTGGCTTATGGTAGAGAAATTAACATTCAATTCTCTGGTGGGCATTCTTGAGGTCAGCATGCCAATTCCATGCTCCCTCAACTTGAGACATTGTGTTGTGACAACCTATTTTAGTGGCCTTTTGTCCTCAGCACAAGGTGCACCTGTGTGTAATGATCATGCTGTTTAATCATCTTCTTGATATGCCCAGTGGCGATTTTGTAAATCTTTGTGGGGCAAAATTTTAATGTGGGATGCATGCCAGCAAAGCCACAACACTAAACAATACGATAGATTGCACTATACCAGTGGAGCCTTGTCTGGCAGCGAAACAGTTAATTCAGCCTCATTTACTGCCTTTAAATAAAATATGGCTGACTTGCTTGAACAAATGTGGTTTCTACTGACAATTGAGATGTACAAACTATGGTATAAGACAGGGGTGTCAAACTCATTCCACGGAGGGCCTAGTGTCTGCAGGTTTTTGGTTTTTCCTTTCAATAAAGCCCTAGACAACCAGGTGTGGGGAGTTCCTAACTAATTAGTGATGTTAATTCATCAATCAAGTATAAGGGAGGAGCGAAAACCCGCAGACACTCGGCCCCCTGTGGAATGAGTTTGACACCTGTGGCATAAGAGGACAAGCAGATAAGAGGGAATCCGTAATTTAGTTTAAGACAGTAATGATGAGCTAGGGCGGACATAGTCAATATAACTATTTGTTCAGCAGTTTTGAAATGTACAGCGACAGAATTCAGAACATGGGCCGTTCTTACAGTGTTCTCCCTGTACACCAAGTCCGAACCCTAGGATAAATAAAGGGGTCATATAAGCAGACAACGAAAGCTCTTACAATATTCGATGATTACATTTCTCAAAAACAAGTTATAGGCAAAATTAAGAGGTGAAAATAGACAATTATTAGGGTGAGGCACATGGGCTACTAACAGCTTACTACACAAACTTAATATTACTTTCTTAGCTACAGTATACATATCTCCCCCTGGCATATTACATAATTTATGCAGCAGCATACAAGACATGTTTGGACTCACCTTGTTGTGTTGTGCTCATTTGAACAGGAAGGTGGTGCGGCAGTCCTTTGTGGGCACATTTTTTTTCATCAAATTCTGGCATTCTCTGGATTTATGGTGCTTTCAAAACAACTGGGAACTCTGGGGGGGTTGAATCAAGATGACGTCAGTGATCTTCAGGTCATAGTTGTAGAAAGATGCCCGAGTTCCCGATTTACAATTCCGAGTTGAATGAAAGTTCAAAACGCACATTTTCCCAGTCGTTAGCTCGTTTCTTCCCCCAGAGTTCCTAGTTGACTTGAACTCACTAAAGTCAGATTTTGCAGTTCCGAGTTAACGGTTGTTTGGAGCGCAACACAAATCATGCTTCACTGACAGCATGGCCAATATTGAATGTTTATCATTTTAAACTAGGAAAAGAGACCCTTATACTTAGACTTGGGACCACACAGCTACTCCACTGAATAGCAGGCTAATGATTGATTTGCAATGCTTGCAGTTAGCCACTGATTCCTTCCAAACCACTCATTGTTGAATTTGCCATTTCCAACCTGTTGTGTAATGTTTATGGTCGATGAGCACCAATAAGTTTTATCAAATTTCTCTTCATTATTTCATCTTCATATGACAAGGATTAGGAGCTTTTATTTCAGCTTAACTTTACATGTTGCGTTTATATTTTTGTTCAGTGTAGCATGGAGAGACTCCTGGGTAGCCTACATTCAGAACCACACTATCATATGTTATTGGCAGACAGACCTACTTTAATGACCATCCATTGTGTATCAAGACCAGAAAGACAGTGGTCGGGAGGAGTGGTGGGGACGGAAGGATGGGAGGAAGGACAAACCTAGGAATGATTTAAATCGCACCACAAATAGATTTGCCTAATACAGACAAGGCCTCTGATCCAAACTGATACACAGCTGGAACACTTATTGGAGAGGGAGAATGAGAGAAAGGGATGGAAAGTGAGTATGACCGGAGGTAAATATGGAATGCACTTCTGCTTTAACATTTATTATATAGGATGAGCCACCTTTGTTTTATAGCAGGTCATTTTTCTTTTTTCTTGAGCTGATCAGGGGGCCAGTATGTAATTACAAATAATTTGTAGACTGCAACTTGACCACAAGAAGCCCAAACAGATACACAACATATAAAGTGTTGCTCCCATGTTTTATGAGCTGAAATAAAAGGTCCCAGAAATTTTCCAGACGCACAAAGAAAACATATTTCTATCAAACTTTGTGCTCAGATTTGTTTACATCCCTGTTAGACCGCTGCGCCACTCGGGAACCCCCTAAGGCACTGAATCTCAATGCAAGAGGCGTCACTATGGTACCTCTAAAATGTGCAGTTTTGTCACACAACACGATGCCACAAGTACATTTCTCCTCCAACGTCGTTTTAGAGAATTTGGCAGTAAGTCCAACCAGCCTCACAAACACAGACCACGTGCAACCAGCCATCCGGACAGCTGATGAAACTGAGGAGTATTTCTGTCTGTAATAAAGCCCTTTTTTCGGTTAAAAAACTCATTCTGACTGACTCGGCCTTGCCCCCCAGTGGGTGGGCCTGGCCCCCAAGTGGGTGGACCTATGCCCTTCCAGGCCCACCCATGGCTGGGCCCCTGCCCAGTCATGTGAAATCAATAGATTATGGCCTAATTTATTTAAATTGACTGATTTCCTTATGAACTGTAACTAACTAAAATCGTTGAAATTGTTGCGTTTATATTTTTTGTTCGGTATATTTGACTAAAACATCATTTTAAACCTTGCTTACTGATTATACGATCACAATTCTATTATGCATGGGAATACTTTGGAACAGTTTTCCTAAATTTGAATCACTTGAAGCTGATTTGCTGGTGTTTTTAACCTTTTATGTACAACTTTTTTTTGGTTCAGAAAACCTGGGGGCCAAATAAAATGACGGACCGCCAGTTGGGGAACCCTGCTTTACAGTAACAATACTTCCAGTGTCTATATGGTGCCCCTGGCAGCATAGGGGTTAATACATGGTTTTTGTAGGGCTGTCTGGGGAAAAAGGGAACATGAAGGGACTCTCTGCCATTCACCTAGTCCACTCCTCACTCTAATGTATGGGCTTCTTTAGGAGGAAGACCTGTGACTCTCTCCGTCTGGTAAATTATATGGTAGTCCTGCTAGCCCCCCTCTCTAATGTACATTATATGCATGTGTGTGGTTTTACTTTACTATCCTTGTGTGGACCAGAAGTCCTCACAAGGAACATTATGACAAGTGAGGACATTTCAGTTTAGGAGTTAGATTTAGGGAAAATAGGATTTTGAATGGCTTGTGGTTAGGGTATAGTAAAACAAACGTGTGCGCAGAGAGAAAGATTGAAAGAGAGAGCAAGAGATAGAAAGGGAGAGTGCTTGTGTGTGTGTAATGTGTATTTGGCGGCCAGGGGTCTTCCCAACTCTACACCACACAAAGAGCTGGTTAACATGAACACACCAGGGGGCTCTTGGGAAACCTATTGGCTCTTAGGGAGAGGCCAGGGTAGAGGCGGAGGAGAGAACTAAAGAAAAACCACCTAAAGGTTAGGGTTATAGGAGTGTGACGAGACGGGCCTCTGCTTATCTAGTGAGGGGAATCAGTGGAAGCTTGCTAACGCGCACAAATTAATACTCTAGATCACATCTTTGGCAAAATCTATCCATATCATATTCAGGAACCCACAGAAGGGAAATACCAGAATTGTTGCCCAAGACAAACACACACACCACCCCTCCCCCCCACCCGCCCAGCTGTACCCTCCTACTGTGTTTCCTTTGTGTGTTTCATTGTAACAGTTTTGTCTATGCCATATGGAGGGTTTTACCGAGTTGGACCTCCAGCAGCTGAATCATTGTCTTAGGGTCACAGAGGTCACAGGGATTGTGTTCCAGGCTAATTCCTCCTTTCACTGACTCCAGATCAGAGTCTATAATGATCCGACCAGCCCAGCACAGGGGATTAGTGTTGGATCTTACACCCACAGGGATGGGATGGAAGGAGAGAGGGATGGGGGGAGGGATGGAGGGAGCAGAGAACCCCAGAGGGATGACATCTTCAGATGAAACATTGTAGCCACTCTTTTCACAGCGGGGCTCAATTGTTACCCCTATTATTCACAGACCCAGGAGACACCAGGGAGAACCACACTTTTCCACCTCATTTCACCAACTACAGCTTGAGCAAACATTATCAGGAGAGAGAGAAAGAGAAGAGGGACAGAGAGAGAAAGTTAATTCATGGAAGAGAAAGTGATTGGTTTCTGTGATAGTCACCCTGAGACCTGATTGCCTTCCTCACCATGGTTCACCAGTGTTAGGTTAAGCTTACCGTATGCTTCCCAGTCAAAAAAGTTTGCGCATATACACTATATGAACAAAAGTATGTGGACACTTGCTCGTCGAACATCTCATTCCAAAATCATGGGCATTAATATGGAGCTGGTCCCCCCCTTTCCTGCTATAACAGCCTCCATTCTTCTGGAAAGGCTTTCCACTAGATGTTGGAACATTGCTGGTGGACTTGCTTCCATTCAGCCACAAAAGCATTATGGATGTCGGGCGATTAGGCCTGGCTCGCAGTCAGCATTTCAATTCATCCCAAAGGTGTTCGATGGGGTTTAGGTCAGGGCTCTGTGCAGGCCAGTCAATTTCTTCCACATCGAACTCAACAAATAATTTCTGTATGGACCTCGCTTTGTGCACAGGGGCATTGTCATGCTGAAACAGGGAAGGGCCTTCCCCAAACTGTTGCCACAAAGTTGGAGGCACAGAATCATTTAGAATGTCATTGTATGCTGTAGCGTTAAGAATTCCCTACACTGGAAGTAAGGGGCCAAGCCAAACCATGAAAAACAGCTCCAGATCAATATTCGTCCTCCACCAAACTTTACAGTTGGCACTACGCATTCGGGCAGGTAGTGTTCTCCTGGCATCCGCCAAACCCAGATTCGTCCGTCGGACTGCCAGATGGTGAAACTGTGATTCATCACTCCAGATTACGGATTTCCACTGCTCCAATGTTGACAAGCTTTACACCGCTCCAGACAACGTTTGTCTTTGCGCATGTTGATCTTAGGCTTGTATGCGGCTGCTCGGCCATGGAAACCAATTTCTTGAAGCGCCTGACAAACAGTTCTTGTGCTGACATTGCTTCCAGAGGCAGTTTGTAACTCGGTAGTAAGTGTTGCAACTGAGGACAGGCAATTTTTTTGCACATCAGCACTCGGTGGTCCCATTCTGTGAGCTTGTGTGGCCTACCACTTCGTGGCTAAGCTCCTTGATGTTTCCACTTCACAATAACAGCACGTACAGTTGAACGGGGCAGCTCTAGCAGGGCATACATTTGACTAACTGACTTGTTGGAAAAGTGGCATTCTATGCCGGTGCCACGTTAAGTCACTGTGCCCTTCAGTAAGACCATTCTACTGCCAATGCTTGTCTATGGAGATTGCATGGCTGTGTGCTCGTGTGTGCCTGTGTGCCTGTCAGCAACGGGTGTGGCTGAAATAGCCAAATCCACTAATTTGAAGGCGTGTCCACATAATTTTGTATATATAGTGTATTATGATTTATTTTACTTTATTTGTTTAGTTTTGGTATACTGCAGGTATTTTCTTCGGCTGTTCATGCACACAATTTTTTTTCTTGAGCAAGGTCAAAGTTCGTCTACACTCCGTCGGTGAATGGTAGACAGTACTACTCCTAGTAGGAGGAAACATGAAGTCTTTGTTGTCATTCAACGAGAGACGACTCGTTTTCATGCAAATGATTTTACTTCAAATACTGCACCAAACATCTTAGCTATATGTGAAATTGCGCAACCGAGACCTCCTTTGCAAAAACGTCAAAATTAATGACAGATTCTTTTAGCTTAAATTAATTCAGACTATTTTGAGGAAGTGTTTCTGGCTATGTTGTTGCTACGGTGGCTCAAGAGGGACAAACAAATATTGCAGCTTTTTTTCCTTGTTTTTCAACCAAAGGTCTTTAGTGAGTATGAGCACAGACGGTCGGGTCGCCTTGCCGAGTTCTGCTAGGAGCAAACCGACCCTAGGTATGCAAACGTCTTTAGCTCTCCTCAGACTGGTTCACCAATGGTGGGTGAAGTTTACTAATCTACAGGAATATCAACACGCACTATCACAAAGCAGAGGGCCAAAATAAACACATTCATTTTCTAGATACTACTACTATTATAACAGTACTCACGGGCATCTTGCATCCCAAAAATCTGAGGGGGGTACGTGAGGCTGGCTGGGGGGTGGTGGTCCAGATCAGGGCTAGGCCCAACTGGAAGTTGGAGAACATAGCATTTTTCAAACACCTGAAACAGCGTTTTCCTGCTTTCTAGAGCCATAATAATTATGGTTAATTCTATATAACAAGAAAAAGACTATTTTTCTGCATATCTAAGCCTACGTCTTGAGCTGTCTGTATCCCCCTGACTGGTGTTTCTTTTTCTTTAAGAAATGAAATATGCTTCTCTGCTAAAATCTGGATACAAGATTGATGGTCGTTGCTTGATTTGCTAAAGTCTACCAACCTTGCCAGCAGGCATGCCAGCAAAGATGGACAAGCCAGCTACTCTAACTTGATAGCCTGAAATGGCGTCTTGGTAGCTATTTATGAAGTTAGGAGACTATCTGGGGTAGCTAAAGCCAACTTCATAAAATTGTTAAGTGACTAGTAGTATTACAGAGAAATAACCAAAGATATTTTAAATAAAACTAAATATATACAAATCTGAGGCACGTGACAGTACTACTCGTTTTTATGTATGTTGTAATATGATCTAAAGTAAAACCTTTAAGACTTCTTTTCAAGGTATATTGCACCCTATGTAATATAACATTAATGTATGCCATAATGTACATTTTCCAATACTTTTATCCAAAGTGACGCATGCATACATACGTAAAGATCATATTGTAAATGAAGTTTTGAACGGATGAGCCACCTAACAAAACTTGCTTGCTTTTTAAACATCTATCTATTTCCCTTATATACCTCTTCCCCTATTTCAATCTCATTATTCTCCTCCCTCTGAAAGCACCTAGATATCATTTAAATTAAATTCATGTTCTCAAGGACTCAGGAGCCCAGGCAAGACCAGAGGATAAAAGGGCCAACCAATTTACCCTGCTATGGTTTTGTTGGTCTTTCCCCCATACTCCTCTCCTCTTCCTGGTCTTGGAATGATCAGGATCTGGAGAAGATGACAGCTGTATCCTGGAAATTAGACTTCCAAATGTGATAGAAAAACAGATACTTGGCCTGGGTGTAGCAAAAGCCAGAGTCTTGGTCCGGGTGTGAGAAATCTGACCAGGTCTCGAAATCAGTCCTCTCCATCTACACTGATTAGGAAGACCAGGTGAAAGCCCGGTTAATGACGAGCTTCCACCATATTGTTTTCACCTGTGAAGTATTTTCCAATCATTAGAGATGAAAAAAGGCTATGAGGAACAGACATATGCTTTAGACAATTGAGAACGAGCCCAAGACCTGCAGGTATATACACAGTGTACAAAACATTATGAACACCTGCTCTTTCCATGACATAGACTAACCAGGTGAACCCAGGTGAAAGCTTATGCTCCCTTACTGATGTCACCTGTTAAATCCACTCCAATCAGCGTAGACGAAGTGGAGGAGACAGATTAAAGAAGGATGTTTAAGCCTGGAGACAATTTAGACGTGGATTGTGTCTGGGTGCCTTTCAGAGGGTGAAAGGGCAAGACAATATTAGGAAGGTGTTCTTAATGTTTTGTACACTCAGTGTATGAATGCATACATTATGTTTACGATAGAGTACATCCACACACAAACGTCTGTTCAAAAGATGTCTATTTTTCATATCCATGGTGTTATTGACTGAATGGCCTTGGAGGCATTTTGCGATGGAAGAATGAAAACGATGCATCAATGGAGAGATCCTGAAAAAAAAAAGTACATTTGCTCTGCTGACCATGTGAACAGATTAACACAGAATACAGTATGTGTACATAACCACATCAGAAACGATTGACAGTCTATTAGGAGACCTATCCTTCAAACATGACAGCATCCCTATGCTCCGTGGCCCTCAAGGCCAACCCGTATCAACATCAAAACCATGAGAGAGAAAGAAAATAAGAAAGAAATTAGATTGTTCCAAACCCCGGGCATTGGACCGTTGTCATGGTAACCAGCGAGCGCAGACTAGTGGCAGACCTCCACATATTTGCCCCAGAGTTGAAACTCTTTCTTACACAAGGACACACACACACACATGCACGTATACATGAGCACAGACAACAAGGGCATGTGTTTGGCAGATGATAGAGGGAGACCAAGAGATAAAGAGAGAGAAAGAGTAAGAGAGAGAGTGAAAGAGTAAGAGAGAGTGTAGGAGAGAGTGAGAGAGTGTAGGAGGGAGAGAGAGAGTGAAAGAGTGAGAGTGTAGGAGGGTGAAAGAGTAAGAGAGAGTGTAGGAGGGAGAGAGAGTGAAAGAGTAAGAGTGAGAGAGTGTAGGAGGGAGAGAGAGTAAGAGAGAGTGAAAGAGTAAGAGTGAGAGAGTGTAGGAGGGTGAGAGAGAGTAAGAGAGTGTAGGAGGGTGAGAGAGAGTGAGAGAGCGAGGAGGACCAGCAGCACAGCTCATCTGATCAGACCAGGCCAGATGTGCACAGGGATTCCATAAGGGTTCGTAAGGGTCTCAGGGCTACTGACCAACACACAGGGAAGACAAGTGACCGGACCAGGCCAGAGTGGCCATTCTCCTTCTCTAGCCATTCCACCACACACAGACAGCACGCTTGCATTCTTCTCTCCTTCATTCTCTCTCCTCTCTATTTTTGTCTCTCTTGAGAAGAGAAGATGCCTCACTTGAAAAAGCACAGTAGCTGCTTTTTAGAGTCCATGTGTGGCAGGGTGACACCACTCTTTCACTTGTTTTCCCCCCATTTGGGGAAGACTGGGGTAAATTGAAAGTGGGTCCTCAGCTCCCTCCCCTAGCCTCTCACTAGACCCCCTCTGTCTCTGTGTGTGTGTGTGTGGTGTGTGAGTGTGCGTGTTATTAATACCTCTGGTAGGGTAGTGTTTTGTGCAGGCTATATAAAGAACAGGAAGCTAGGGGGTCATTGGGGCAGGACTGAAGGTCAGCTCAATCAGTCTCCTCTCCAGCGTGATGACGTCGTCGCTGTGATGGATGTGATGTGATGAATGCAGCATGGGTGTCAGGTCACCTGAAACACGCAAGACAAGATGAGCCACATACACCAGCACATACCATACATACTCACTCTCTGGCGCTCTCTCACACACACACACAGTTCTCCTGTCCTCCGCTGTATCTAATATCATCGAGTGAGTTGTCCTGCCTGTATCTCGAGCTAGAACAAAGTCTGACGTATGGGTCGGCAGCAGAGCCATATACATACAGATACGCCCGGTAGTACCCCATCTCGACCTGCCGCCCATCGGAAATGAGGAACACATTGAGAGTTGTCTACCACACGGCGGTATATGGCTCTGGGGGTGCGGGGGTTTTGAGGGTTGGCATGGAGACCCTCCATTGTGTGGGAAGCGTTCCAAACATGATGGGAGGGGGCAGAATTTAGTGACTCAAGGTGTCTGGGGTGATTGGGAGGGCTATAGGGACAATGGCCCCCCCACTAGGCCTAATGGGGACACATGTAATGGGATTAGGGTTAGGGCACCTGGGGGGGGGGGACCACATGGGGAGACACTGCACTTGTCCCACACACACACACCCCACCCCCATGTCCCACTCCATCAAACCTGCCTGACAGTGTCTGACTGCCCAACAAGTTCTCCTTGATTGGAGAAGGATGGATGAGATGGCTGTCTGTCTATTCAGTCTGTGGTTAGATTGAGCGCTTTCAGAAGGTATTCACAACCCTTGAGACTTTTTCCACACGTTGTTGTTACAGCCTGAATGTAAAATGGATTCAATTGAGATTGTGTGCCACCGATCAACACACAATACCCCGCAATGTCAAAGTGGAATTTTGTTTTTAGACATTTCTACAAATGAATACAAAAAATGTAATCGGAAATGTCTTTCGTCAATAAGTATTCAACCCATTTGTTATGGCAACCCTAAATACGTTCAGTAGTCACATAATATGTTGCATGGAGTCACTCTGTGTACAATAGTAGTCCAAACATACAGATAATTGTAAGGTCCCTCAGTCAAGTACTGAATTTCAAGAACAGATTCAACCACAAAGACCAGGGAGGCTTTCCAATGCCTCGCAAAGAAGGGCACCTATTGGTAGATGGGTAAAAAAAAAGCAGACATTGAATATCCCTTTGAGCACGGTGAAGTTATTAATTACACTTTGGATGGTGTATCAATACACCCAGTCACTACAAAGATACAGGCATCCTTCTCAACTCAGCTGCCGGAGAGAAAAGAAACCGCTCAAGGATTTAGCCATAAGGCCAATAATGATTTTAAAACAGTTTCAGAGTTTAATGGCTGTGATAGGAGAAAACGGAGTAGTTACTCCACAATACTAACCCAAATGACAGAGTAAAAAGAAGGAAGTCTGTACAGAATACAAATATTCCAAAACATGCACCATGTTCGCAATAATACAATAAAGTAATACTGCAAAAAACATTACATTTGGTCCTGAATACAAAGCATTATGTTTGGGGCAAATCCAACAAACACATTCCTGAATACCACTGTCCATATTTTCAAGCATGGTGGTAGCTGCATCATGGTACGGGTATGCTTGACATCGGCACATACTAGGGAGTTTTTCAGGATAAAAAGAAACTGGATGGAGCAAAGCACAGGCAAAATCCTAGAAGAAAACCTGGGATCAGTCTGCTTTCCAACAGACACTGGGAGACAAAATCACCTTTAGGCAGGACAATAACCTAAAACTCAAGGCCAAATATACACTGGAGTTGCTTACCAAGACGACATTGAATATTCCTGAGTGGCTTACTTAAAGTTTTGAATTAAAATCGTCTTGAAAAACTATGGCAAGACACACCAATTTGACAGAGCTTGAAGAGATTAAAAACAAACCATGTGCAAATATTGTACAATCCAGGTATGCAAAGCTCTTCGAGACTTACTCTAAAAGACTTACAGCTGTAATCGCTGACAAAGGTGATTCTAACATGTATTGACTCAGGGGGTTGAAAACTTTTGTAATCAAGATATATTCGGGTTTTATTTTTCATTTATCTTTAAAAGGTTAGAATTTTTCTTCGACAGAGTATTTGTGTAGATCATTGAAGAAAAAAAGACAATTAAATCCATTTTAGTCCTCATTTGTAACACAACAAAAGGTAGAGAAGTCAAGGGTTGTGAAAACTTTAAGGGGCGGCAGGTAGCCTAGTGGTTAGAGCATTGAGCCAGTAACCAAAAGGTTTCTGGATCGAATCCCCGAGCTGACAAGGTAAAAATCTGTCGTTCTGCCCCTGAACAAGGCAGTTAACCCACTGTTCCCCGGTAGGCCGTCATTGTAAATAAGAATTGGTTCTTAACTGACTTGCCTAGTTAAATAAAGGTTCAAGAAAAAAAATTAAAAGGCAATGTATATCCCAGATGCAAAACCAAGTTTCACATAAAGCTGAAAACTAAAGATTAAAATTGTATTTTATAAGGGATATCAAACAAATCCTGACAGACATTTTGGGAAATATACAGTTTTAGTGAATTTTTCTACATCATTAGCCCCCGCCCCAGTGATGTGAATCATAAAATAATAAATTGGGGAAAGTGTCCAATGAATCTTTACCAGTCACCACTCCCCGCTCTCTCTTCCCCCTCTCCAAATTCCTCCCCTCATCCCAGGACAAGACGCCCAGTCAATTAATAAGACATTGTCTCCTCCTCCAGGGGCCGGTGCACAAGAGGCCACCCAGGAACCAGCGGCCCTCCATCTAAAGCTGCTTCACTGGTGGCCCCCAGGAATGCCGAACATCGCTTTGGGAACAGGACAAGGGGGTCCGGGTGGGGTGAGAGTAGAAAGGGGGGAGGCAAGAGAGAATAGAAATAGCCCCATCATCATCATCATGCTGGGCCAGGGCAAGCCAGTCAAAACTGGAGGGCAACAAAAGGAAATGGCATCCAGGGTCCCAGTCTCTCTCCAGGATCCAAAGCCACTTCACCCCTCTCCAGTCAAATCCCACCTACCACACACACACACCACCATAACCCACCCCAAAGCACTATCATACGGCTGCCCCAGTCATACCCCCCCCCCCCCCCCCCCAAGACAGTCCTGCCCCCCTTGGATACCTCCCAACCCCTACCCTCTCCCACAGTCCTGCCCCTTCAAAAACACAGACTCCCTGTTCCGTCTGCTTCTCTTTCAGTCTCCCTCACTCGCTGCATCAGTTGCAAAAGGGCAAAAATCTTACGATAGCGACTTCATTAAATTAGGTTTACCTTTATTGAACAAGAGCTGACAACTAAGTGCTGTACTGTCCAAGAGTCCAAGAATAGAGCCCAGAATTCAGATCCAGACTGAATAAGACATTTGGGCTTAAAAGTTAACACATAAAAGTTATATATTTCAAGCAGTGCTTCTTTCCTTGAATATCACGTCAACATTTCAGTCAGACACAACTGAAGCAACCCTCCGATGGTTGACTGCATTTCATTTACTTGGTAGTAGAATGATGCTGCCATACATTCTCCCTGGGAATAGCACGACTGACACAGCCATGACAACTCACATAACACTGGCTGGGAATACCACTGACAGAGCCACAGACACTGAGCCCCCTCTGCTGTCCAGATACTGAACAGTAACTATTGGTAGGAAAATACAGTTTATAAAATATGGACTCCTCCATGCTTAGCTTTGAGGTACTGAGAATGTGAAACAATCTCTACTAAACCAAGTCGCTATGAAGTAATTAAATAATCATAGACATCAATTCCTTTTAATTTTAAATCTCTGCCAAATTAGTTAATTCATGGTACAGCCAGATATAGCTGTCTATTACCAAAACATTCGTACCACAAGACTTGAACTTAGATATTTTACAGTATTACATTATTTTCTATATAAAATAATCAAAAACCTTAATGCCCTTCACTTTTTTTTTAATAAACATTATTTATTTAAACAGATATATTAAACAAACCACAAACAAGCAATACCAACAGGATTGGTTTACAAAACAAAACACACACTCCCTTCCAATGACAATATGCGAGTTGATTCAACTCGTTCTCACCCAAAACAATGTAATACAAGGGCCACACACACAAACGTTAACCTTATTTTCCTGACAAACAAAACACAGTAGAAATCACATCAAAATTCATCGTTTGAAACACAGCTTAAAAAAAAAAATTCTCTCATTACTATTCAATGTCATTCTCCCTCTGTAAAAGTTCCCATTTCAAGACAACCCACTGCATTGGATACATGCATTTGAATGATATTTTTTAAAAGTCATACCGTTTAGAATCTTATGGCATAGCATAATTACAGTATTTACAGCATTAGGACACAAAGAAAAATACGATTATTATTTTAGTTATTTCTTAAATGTACACGTATCTCCCTAACTTCTATGACTCTTAACGCGAATACAATTTCTAGCCCAGCTAGATAACAAAACAAAATTAACATATTTGATATAATAGCTATGAAATAACTTCTTCCAAATATTTTCTTAAAGCCTTTTTCTATGGATAAATATAAAATATATAGTCGGTAATGTTGCACAGTTAGTGGATAATGAGCTACAGAGAAGAGAATTAGGACGGTCCCTCAGTACCAGTTCATTAGAGCCAGCAGCTGGTCAACGCTGCCCTCTTGTGGCTGCCGTTGGACATGGCACTCCGTAGTTTTATGACCTTTGCTTAACTTTATTTACTATTTTTACTTTCAAATAAAAATACAAAAATGAATTCCATTTTAATTTGATAGACAACACAAATTTAAATAAACATGTTCTATGATGCTAAAGCTATTCAAATCAATGCACAGGTGTCGTCTTCATGATTCCTCGTTCTTGAAGTAAGAAAATGTCCCTCGTAAACTTCAGAATTAGAACAGCCACTGGAAATCTATTCTCTTATGAAACTCGTGATCAAACCAAATCACATAAACATCTCAGTAGAACAAATTATTTTCTAATTTAGGATGCATGTAAGATTCATCTATTTTAACGGGACTAAAATTATAGGACCTGATTCACAGCGAAAAGCGCATATACACACACACCATCATTTTACATGGATAGACAATATTGAAAAAGACCCAGAACCCCGCTATGTGCTTCAGTTCATAACATAATACCGTATCGAAGAACATCCATGGTTTGGCTGGCCTGCACACCTGAATGATGGGGTATTAAGTGACCAAACCATATACTGCATGTCAAATGGACCAAACACACAGGTATTGTTTTCACAGTGATGGCTAGGCTACGTATGCCCTTGCAGTAACTAAAGGGGTAAGCAGTAGTGTCTTTTAATTACGTCGACTGATGTTCCGTTCCAAATGGAGGACAATTACCTACCGTGAACAAACCATAAATTGAATTTCTCCAACAAAAAAACACGGAAAAAAAAAAAAAAAAAACGATCAAAAGTGCAAAGGTCGATAAAAATTAAAGCTGATTTGCATGTTAGAAGGTTGGATATTTAGGATATAGCCTATTGAAAGGACCCACCGCTACAGTACTATTCAGGAAGACAAGCTCCAGAGAACCATGCCCAAGACAATGTGGGATGTGTCGTCTGTACCACCAATAGTATTGAATGTAGTGGTGGGAGAGAACCAAGCCCATGAATGGGCAGTGCCTCAGCCCTCATAGCTGAGCAGGCACAGGACTCACCTGGCAACAGGAACCAGACAAGTGGGGGTCAAGCTCGTTTCAAAATAGCATAGCTAGGAGTGAGGATGCACGTTACAAATTAAATTGGGAACAAAAATGTTTGGGCGGCACACAAATAAGTGTGAAGATGTTAATAAAAAAGACAAGTCAGCTTGGAGCGAGTCTGACCTAAAATGACACGAAACCGTACGAGAGAGAGAGTTGAGCATGTCCCTTTCTGGAAGAAACAGACCAGCACTACAGCAGATTAGACTCCCAGCTCCCAAAGGAGAGTTCAATATAGGACACACTCCTTCCTCTCCTCCCTCCCGTTCTCCTTAACACCCACCCTCTCTTCCGGTCCTCCCATCCCCTGCTTCCTCTCTTCTGTGGCTGTGCTCTCTAGTCTATTAATAGACCCAAACAACTTTAGGTTTAATGGGGCAGAAAAGAAGCAGGGAGGGAACTCATGCAGACTGAAGTCAGGAGAAGAGAAGAGCTTTTTGTACTATTTAGCTTCTAGGGTTCAGCCTTTTAGTCCATGAAACTGAGAAGTGCGTGTGTGTGTGTGTGTGTGTGTGTGTGTGTGTGTGTGTGTGTGTCTGCGTAAACAGTGTTCCCTGTTGGCATATCAAGCTATAGGTCCAGACCTTTTTTGGAGTTGACTGCATGAAATAAGGAGAGCAATAATATATGAATGGTTTCAGCATGAACTAAGTTCAAATGAAGCCCTCAACCGAAAAGCCAGCTGAAAAGTCCCTGTGCCCTGTTGTCTAGAAATAAACAAGTTCTAGCCTCTGACAGTCAGACAGTGTCACACAGATATTCAGGCATGAAGTATCCTCACCAATACGATTCGGATGGGCAAACATGTCTGAGTACTTGCATAGAAAGGAAACATCACACACAGATCTTTACAGGTAGCTACCTAAAAGTGTGTTTCCACAGAATGCCGTTTCTAAATAGTCAATGCTTTCAAAAGGAAGTAGATAAAGAAAGCCGAGTAGAGGCGCTCTTTGCAAAGCAGCATGTCAAGATGTGCATCACAAGAGTTCAAACCACAGTGCGAGTCCCAAGAACGCGAACCAACCATAATCTCAGTCCTGCAACGCTATAAAACAGAGAAAGACATGATGAAAGGAGATTCATTTTATGTTCCTATAAAAATAGGAACCAGTGAACTGTTTGTAGTAGTCTGAAGCAGAGCCAGACGCAGTGCCAGTCAAGCTTGGACACACCTACTCATTCAAGGGTTTTTCTTTATTTGTACTATTGTCTACATTGACACTATGAAATAACACATGAAATCATATTGTAACCAAAAATACATCTTAAATCAAAATATATTTTATATTTGAGATTCTTCAAATAGCCACCCTTCGCACACTCCTGGCATTCTCTCAACCAGCTTCACCTGGAATGCTTTTCCAACAGTCTTGAAGGAGTTCCCACATATGCTGAGCACTTGTTGCCTGCTTTTCCTTCACTCTGCGGTCCACCTCATCCCAAACCATCTCAACTGGGTTGAGGTCAGGGGATTGTGGATGCCAGGTCATCTGATGCAGCACTACATCATTCTCCTTCTTGGTCAAATAGCCCTTACACAGCCTGGAGGTGTGTGAGGTCATTGTCATGTTGAAACACAAATAGTCCCATTAAGCGCAAACCAGATGGGATGGCGTATCGCTGCAGAATGCTGTGGTAACAATGCTGGTTAAGTGTGCCTTGAATTCTAAATAAATCACAGTGTCACCAGCAAAGCACCCCCACACCTCCTTCTCCGTGCTTCACAGTGGGAACCACACATGCAGAGATCATCCGTTCACCTACTCTGCATCTCACAAAGACACGGCGGTTGGAACAAAAAATATCAAATTTGGACTAATCTGACCAAAGGACAGATTTCTACCGATCTAATGTCCATTGCTCGTGTTTCTTGGCCCAAGCAAGTCTCTTCTTATTATTGGTGTCCTTTAGTCGTGGTTTCTTTGCAGCAATTCAACCATGAAAGCCTGATTCACGCAGTCTCCTCTGAACAGTTGACGTTGAGATGTGTCTGTTACTTGAACTCTGTGAAGAATTTATTTGGGCTGCAATTTCTGAGGCTGGTAACTGTAATGAACTTATCCTCTGCAGCAGAGGTAACTCTGGGTCTTCCTTTCCTGTGGTGGTCCTCATGAGAGCCAGTTTCATCATAGCGCTTGATGGTTTTTGCGACTGCACTTGAAGAAACTTTCAAAGTTCTTGAAGTTTTCCAGATTGACTGACCTTCATGTCTTAAAGTATAGTGTTATTTGAGCTGTTCTTGTCATATATGGACTTGGTATTTTACTAAACAGGGCTATCTTCTGTATACCACAACTACCTTGTCACAACACAACTGATTGGCTCAAACCCATTAAGGAAAGAAATTCCACAAATTAACTTAAGGTACACCTGTTAATTGAAATGCATTCCAGGTGACAATGTCATGAAGCTGGTTAACAGAATGCCAAGAGTGTGCAAAGATGTCATCAAGGCAAAGGGTGGCTATTTGAAGAATCTCAAATATATTTGGATTTTTGGAAAACTTTTTTTGGTTACTACATGATTCCATTGGTGTTATTTCATAGTTTTGATGTCTTCACTATTATTCTACAATGTAGAAAATTGTCAAAATAAAGAAAAACACTTGAATGAGTAGGTGTTCTAAAACTTTTGACAGAGACAGAGAGACAGACAGAGAACACACACACACACACACACACACAGTTCTAGTCTGACACACAAGGGCAAGTGACAGCATCTAATGTAGAAACGGCAGAGGTTTTTGGCACAGTACTTGTAACTCCCCTGCCACCTTCAAGACAAGTTTATGTATTTGAGGATCCTACCCTACTATTTGTAGTCCACAACAAAACACTGACTAGGCCTGAAACATAACATCAACCTGCCATTGAAACGTTTTGCAATGAGGTGAAACTGCGTCTATAGCTCAAGGGGGTCTAGATCTCAAGTTGTGAACCAATAATAAGTTAACGAAAACAAGAAACAATTTCGGGTCTGCATTATTGTCGTACATAAAATGCTGCAAAATATGTGCTCCGCTTTAAAAACCTAGAGGTTCATCCCAATGTGATAAGCTGCAGTACTTGTAGCTTAACGCTCCATCTTTAAAGTAAAGAAACAGGACCAGGACGACCACCTACTTTCCTGACAAACTAAGCAACAAACAAGACATGACTGAAACAGAGCTGTGGTTGAAGAGGATTCTCTCCGCTGTCTAGCCCTGAATCCATAGGCCAGCCCTTTTCATGTGGCGTGTGTCTATTGCTAGCGATGACTGAGAGGTGGCTCCTGCTCCCGCTGCGTGCTCAGTTGAGGCGTGCGTGCGCCTTGCTGTCCATGCGTGTGACTGACTGCGAGCTGCCATGGAAGGAGAGCAAGAGAACGATAGAGGGCTCTCCCTGCCGCCTGTCCAGCTGTCTTTCTGACGGCGCAGTCCTTCTTTCCCCTCGCTCGCTCAGTGCATGTTTCGAGATCGACTGCATGTGACCGCACAGAAAGACTGACCTACAAATGAAGATTAGCGAATCAGCCTTGCTCAGGGTGATTCACCTCTAATACACCGTCTGTCTCTCTCTCTCTCATTGTGAGAAGTGGAAGGCTGGAGGGAGCGGGCGTTCCGGGGCAGGGGCGCTGTCTGAGCCCAGGGCGAGGGGTGTCGTGACAGTGGTGGTGTTGGAGGGCTGGGGTGGAGGGTTGGGGTCTCCACCCGGCTTCACCTGCTGGGTCTGGGAGGAAGAGGAGTGGGTGTCCTGGTGGGTCTGGGAGGAGGAGGAAGAGGAGTGGGTGTCCTGGTGGGTCTGGGAGGAGAAGGAAGAGGAGTGGGTGTCCTGGTGGGACTGGGAGGAGGAGGAAGAGGAGTGGGTACTCTCACCGGAGCTGCTCCTGGTCTCTGTGCTGGTGCTGGTCTTCTTCATCTTCCTCCTCTTGGCCAGCGGGGCCTTGTCCACCGTCTGCAGACGGAAACCCTCCCGCTTACACTTGTTGAACGCCTGGAGAAGCAGAACCCAAGACCACAATAAAAACAACGAGAATTGCCTTGGCAGCAGCCAATGCGGGGGGTCCATAAATACAATTACAAACAAGAAGTCAACAATAGTAAACCACAATAAACACACTCACGAGGCTAAAACACATTCATAAAAACACGAATGGATTCATACCCGCCATCACCTTATCCCTTTTGGAAGAACTGAAACAGGGATATGGGATATTCTCAAAAACTCTCCTTGCCTCCTCTAATGCAAACCTGCCATTCACTCATCATGTCCCTCCCCTCCCGATTGAATGAATAAAGCTCACGTTGAAGGTAGCCTTGACGTAGGTGTGTACGGACACGGTGGTGGAGGAGCCCAGGATGTCTGGTGTCATCAGAGGGTTGGAGGAGAGCTGGCTGTCGTCTTGGAGCCAGGCGTTGTACCTCAGACCACACATCTTGATCCGCTTGTCAGGGTCCACTGTCAGCAGCTCTACAGGTACCAAACCAACGACGGCTATTACAAGCACTACTACTGTATGCATGTCAACACAGCAACTCGGGGGGGGACACACAGACCAGACCAGGGCTCTCCAACCATGTTCCAGGATAGCTATCCTCCTGTAGGTTCTCTCCGACCGCAGTTGGAACAAACCTGATTCAGCCATACGGATTCCGCTTATCAACCAGCTAACTGTTAGAATCAGGCGTGCTAGATACGGGTTGGAGTGAGAAACCTACAGGGCGGTAGCTCTCCAGGAACAAGGTTGGAGAGCCCTGGACCAGACACCTGGTGAACATTACAGCTGGTGAGCAGCAGCACCAAAGACACGCTGAACTCTGGCTTTGACCTTTCAACTCCCCCATCTCCACCTGCCATGCTCACCTTGTATAAGGTCCTTGGCCTGCTGCGAGACACTCCTCCAGGCCTCGCCCTCGAAGGAGAAGTCTCCCTGTTTAATCTTCTTCATGATCTCTTCAGCACTGGTGTGGGTCAAACTCTTCCCCTGACACTGGAACGGCACCTGGCCCGACAGCATGGTGTACTGGAACATAATCATGATAAAAGATAATAAACATAATACATATTTTGGAGTCCGACATGTGGCCTACATGAGGACGTTGTGAATACATGTTGTCTACACATCTTTAAACTGTGCCTGAGCTTATTAAGTCATGTACTGGGTGTACACTCACTGGACCTAAGCCTGATTAAGGCTGGCCTGGTTTCTAATACCTCATTAAACAGACGTTTTGGCCGCGCATGTGTCGGTCTGTCTCTGGGGGCGTGCGCTCATCGGCTTGCTACGCTTCCAGGGCACTCTGCTATACAGAGCCTGGTCTGTCAGGAAGCGTCACATCACAGCTCTGTACACACAGCCAGCACACTACTACACGCTACCCTTAGGGGCCAACGCAGAGAGAAAGAGAGAAGGGACTGAGGCTGCACGCTTGAGAGGACATGCAGAGAAATCGCTCTTCCTCTCTCTACTCTTCTTCCTCTCTCTCGCCCCTCGCCTCGCTCTCTTTCCTATCGCTCTCTCCATCCATCCATCTGTCCCCCTCACTCACTCCACCTCCCCTCTTCATTCTTATTCTCTTCAGATGGCCATTGAATTACACTGACATTTCCGCTGGCAGGAAGCAATGCCACAGCCTCATGTGGCCACAGAAAAGTCGTAAAAGCTAGTCTGCGATTCAAAAAAACAAACAAAAAAATCCGCTGAGTGATGGGGCTAGGGAAATGCAACTCTTCTCCAATTCATAAGCAGTGCTTTCCATGCAAAGGCTGACAGTCCATGACATCCAAGAGATCGTTTAGCCATCTTTTGACGCAATACATCATTTGCTTACATTCTTCTTGTTTGTAAACAAAAGAGTAAGAAACCCTCGTATTTTGAGTTATGATCAAAATGAACAAATGAAATGACCCGCTCTGCTCTGGCTAGGCCTATGACCGGTCAAGAGTTTTTTTGTCAACCTTGGTGGAACATAACTCAAGAGAAAATAGATATCACTTGCGGCGTTCCACAAGGTTCGATTTTGGGTCCGGTACTGTTCAGTTTATATACGTTACCCCTCGGTTGCGTTGTCACAAAGTACGGCATTGATTTTCACTGCTACGTAGACGATACACAACTTTACATTTGTGTCACCAGAGGATTTTAGCACCACAAATAAATGATACTGTATTAGTGATTTAAATACTTGGATGGCTCACAACTCCCTCCTGCTAAATCAAGACAAGAACGAGGTACTTATTGTTGGAGCCAAAGCACACAGAGAATCTAGCCACACATTTAAATTCACGGGCAATAAAGATAAAACACCAGATAAAAAAAAAAAAAAAAAAAAGTGTCATTTTAGATTCTGAACTCAATTTCGAAACACACATTAGGGATGTGACCAAAACACATTTCCCCCCACTTGAGGAACATAGAAACGGCAGGCTGATACAGAGGGACTCATTATTACAAGGCGGCTCTGCAGTCTGGTCTTCCCAAGAAAGCCATTGGTCAACTGAAAAACATACAGAATGCTGCAGCACGGGTACTGACCAAGACCAGACAGAGAACACACATTACCCCGGTTTTAAATAAGCTCTCTGCACTGGAGTTCTAGAATACATTTGAAGATTATTCTATTGGTTTGTAAATCAATTCACGTTTGTGCACCCCAATACATGTCAGACATGCTTTTAAGTTATGTACCCAGTAGGTCCTCTGGCACTGGCCTCTTAACTATCCCAAAGCCTAGGAACAAGAGGCATGGAGAGACAGCTCCATGCCTTAGTTACTATGCCCCAGCCTCTGGAATACCCTGCCAGAGAGAACCTGAGGCAGGCCGAATCAGTGGACATAATTAAGAGATCTTAAAACATATATTTTTAGCTTCCTTTTCCTTCCTTTGTTGTCTTTCAGTTTTTTGTTATTCTTTCGTTTTTTTTTAATCCTCTTATGTTTGTTGCATAGTAAAAATGTATGTATGTATATTTCATCGTTTTTTTAAACGGATGTTTTTCCCTGTGAAGCGCATTGCGTCTGAAATGTACAGTAAAAATAAAGCTAAGTGCCGCCGGTAGATCTTGGTTTAGTGGTGAATATTGATGTGCGTCAGCAGCACAGCACACCACCGGACACAACACAACAGCAGCATGTTACCTGTACTGAATAAAACATAGAGATGGGTATCAGACAGGCCCTAACCGCGGAACACAGGATACGGAAAACACCGGAACAGCTTCCCTTGTGAACGGCCTTGACAAAAACGCCAACATAAAACGGCTGAAGCTAAAATTTGTGTAGTTGTATCGAATCAATGACATACCAGATCTAGCAGAAGTGCAGCTATTGGTACAGATAGAGGCTCAGGTTGGATTCGGAACACCCCGACATCCTCCTCAAAACCCAATTGGAGGAGACGTTCTAAGGGAAGGAACCTTGGATCTTCTCCTCCAATGTATCTTAAGGGCATAAGGATTCACACCTTCTCCGTACCACCTCCACTCACCAGGATGACGCCCAGGCTCCAGAGGTCACATGACTCGTCGTAGCCGTCGTATTTGAGGATCTCCGGCGCGGCGTAGGCCAGGGTGAAACACGGCGTCTTCAGCAGCTGGTTGTCGGGGGGCTTCAGCCGGGCGAACCCAAAGTCTATGATCTTTATCTCCGAGTTCTCGCTCTCATCTGTGAACAGCAAGTTCTGAACGGGGTTTCAAGAGAGAAACACGTTTCTGTTACTGCTCCGGAGACTATTTGAATGCATAATTGCAATCTCAATGGCACACCCGTTACCATTTCCAGTCCATTAATGACAGGAAGGATGAGATGCACCACTTTTAAAAGTGCCGGCTTCAGTTCCATTTGGCCAGATGGAGAAAATAAACCTTAAAAAAAATAATATCATGCTTCATTCAAGCCTTTGATCGTTATATTCTATTCATATGCAATTAACATGTAGAGCACATTTGGAAAGTATTCAGTCCATTTCTCCACATCTTGTTTTGTTACAGCCTTATTCCAACATGGATTAAATAAACATTTCCCTCAATCTACACACAATACCCCATAATGACAAAGCAAAAACAGGTCATTTTTGTGTGCAAATTTATTACAAATAAAAAAACAGATATACCTTATTTACATAAGTATTCAGACCCTTTGCTATGAGACACGAAATGGGCCTCATGTGCATCCTGTTTCCTTTGGTCATCCTTGATGTTTCTACAACTTTGGAGTCCACCTGTGGTAAATTCAATTGATTTGGAAAGGCACACACCTGTCTATAAAATGTCCCACACTTGCCAGTGCATGTCAGAGCAAATACCAAGCCATGAGGTTGAAGGAATTGTCCTCAGAACGCCAAGGAAGGATTGTGTTGAGGCACAAATCTGGGGAAGGGCAGCCCAGCCAAACTGAGCAATCTGGGGAGAAGGGCCTTGGTCAGGGAGGTGACCAAGAACCCAATGGTCACTCTGTGGAGATGGGAGAACCTTCCAAAAGGACAACCATCTCTGCAGCACTCCACCAATCAGGTATTTATGGTACAGTGGCCAGATGGAAGCCACTCCTCAGTAAAAGGAACATGACAGCCCACTTGGAGTTTGCTAAAAGGCACCTAAAGGACTCTGACCATGAGAAACAAGATTCTCTGGTCTGATAAAACCAAGATTAAACTATTTGGCCTGAATGCCAAGCGTCACGTCTGGAGGAAACCTGGCCCCATCCCTACAGTGAAGCACGGTGGTGGCAGCATCATGCTTTGGGGATGTTTTTCAGGGACTGGGAGACTAGTCAGGGTTGAGGGCAAGATGAACAGAGCAAAGTACAGAGATATTCTTGATGAAGACCTGCTCCCGAGCACTCAGGACCTCAGACTGGGGTGAAGGTTCAACCTCAAACAGAACAACGACCCTAAGCACACAGCCAAGACAACGCAGGAGTGGCATCGGGTCAAGTCTCTGAATTTCTTTGAATGGCCCAGCCAGAGCCCGGAATTGAACCCAATCAAACATCTCTGGAGAGACCTGAAAATAGCTGTGCAGTGATGCTCCCCATCCAACCTGACAGAGCTAGAGAGGATCTGCAGAGAAGAATGGTTGAAACTCCCCAAATACAGGTGTGCCAAGCTTATAGCGTCATACCCAAGAAGACTCGAGGCTGTAATCGCTGCCAAAGGTGCTTCAACAAAGTACTGAGTAAAGGGTATGAATATTTATGTAAATGTGATTTGTTTTTTTATTTGTAAAGACATTTGCAAAAATGTCTAAAAACCTGTTTTTACGTTGTCATTATGGCGTATTATGTAGATTGATGCAGGGAAAAAAACGTAAGGCTGTAAAGTAACAAAATGTGGACAAAATGTGGAAAAAGTCAAGGGGTCTGAATACTTTCTGAACGCACTGTATATAGCTAGACCATACATACAGATCATCAGGATAAGTTGGGAGTGTCCCTCAAGTTATTTACTTCCAGGGGTTCAACAGCCTTATCCCAGATCTGTTTGCGCAGCATAGCCAGCCCATAAAGATAATAAACTCAGCAAAAAAAGAAAGACATTTTTCAGGACCCTGTCTTTCAAAGATGATTCGTAAAAATCTAAATAACTTCACAGATCTTCATTGTAAAGGGTTTAAACACTGTTTCCCATGCTTGTTCAATGAACCATAAACAATTACTGAACATGCACCTGTGGAACGGTCGTTAAGACACTAACACCTTACAGACGGTAGGCAATTAAGGTCACAGTTATGAAAACTTAGGACACTAAAAAGACCAAAGCCTTTCTACTGACTCTGAAAAACACCAAAAGAGAGATGCCCAGGGTCCCTGCTCATCTGCGTGAACGTGCCTTAGGCATTCTGCAAGGAGCCATGAGGACTGCAGATGTTTGACAGGGCAATAAATAGCAATGTCCGTACTGTGAGATGCCTAAGACAGCGCTACAGGGAGACAGGATGGACAGCTGATCATCCTCGCAATGGCAGACCACATGTAACAACACCTGCACAGGATCGGTACAGTCGAACATCACACCTGCGGGACAGGTACAGGATGGCAACAACAACTGCCCGAGTTCCACCAGGAACGCACAATCCCTCCATCTGTGATCAGACTGTCCTCAATAGGCTGAGAGAGACTGGACTGAGGGCTTGTAGGCCTGTTGTAAGGCAGGTCCTCCCCCCACATCACCGGCAACAATGTTGCCTATGGGCACAAACCCACCGTCGCTGGACCAGACAGGACTGGCAAAAAGTCACTGATGAGTTGCGGTTTTGTCTCACCAGGGGTGATGGTCGGATTCGCCTTTATCGTTGAAGAATGAGCGTTGCACCGAGGCCTGTACTCTGGAGCGGGATCGATTTGGAGGTGGAGGGTCCGTCATGGTCTGGGGCGGTGTGTCACAGCATCATCGGACTGAGCTTGTTGTCACTGCAGGCAATCTCCAAGCTGTGCGTTACAGGAAGACATCCTCCTCCCTCATGTGGTACCCTTCCCGCAGGCTCACCCTGACATGAACCTTCAGCATGACAATGCCACCAGCCATACTGCTCGTTCTGTGCGTGATTTCCTGCAAGACAGGAATGTCAAGTGTTCTGCCATGGCCAGCGAATAGCCAGGATCTCAAATCCCATTGAGTACATCTGGGACCTGTTTGATTGGAGGGTGAGGGCTAGGGCCATTCCCCCCAGAAATGTCCGGGAACTTGCATGTGCCTTGGTGGAAGAGTGGGGTAACATCTCACAGCAAGATCTGGCAAATCTGGTGCAGTCCATGAGGAGGAGATGCACTGCAGTACTTAATGCAGCTGGTGGCCACACCAGATACTGATTTACTTTTGACCCCCCACCTTTGTTCAAGGACACATTATTCCATTTCTGTTCGTCACATATCTGTGGAACTTGTTCAGTTTATGTCTCAGTTGTTGGAATCTTGTTATGTTCAAACAAATATTTACATACGATTTAGCAGATGCTTTCATCCAAGCGACTAAACTCATGCATACATTTTACGTACAGGTGGTCGGGGGAATTAAACCCACTATCCTGGTGTAGCGAGAGTCATGCTCTACCAACTGAGCTACAGAGGACCACAGGTCTGGGAGCAGCCTAGACGATTGAGTAGTACCAATGACAGCGTGTATAAATGGAGAAAGCCATCGATTACTTGACACCCTTCATTCCTATGTGAAGACTCAATAGCGCATTGAAGCCTAATTAAGTCAGTTAAGATGGTGTCAAGACATAACATGCGCAGTTTGAGCTACTCCAGGAAGTGACGGTACAGGCTAGCTCAGTTATGCCCCCTCATTGAGTAAGTCAAGGTGAAGGCCGACCGGGTTGCTGCAGGCCGCCACCAGCAACTAAAATATCCTTAATAACTTCTTCCGTGTTGCGATTTTCATATAACCGGTTCAAAGACATACATCTGGTGTATTAGAAGCAATTATTGGTACCACAATTGTCTTCAAATTTGTATTTTATTTACACAAAGATTGGTCAAAGATTTTTTCCATCCCCTATAATGGGGGGATCCCGTTTTCCGCTAACAATGCCTGCAGTACCGCTGTCGGCCTTGAACTGCCGCAGCTTCAATGAGAGGGGGCAGTCATTCTCTCAATAGTAGTACCTCTGGCTTGAGGTCCCTGTGCACCACTCCCACATCGTGCATGTGGCTGACGGCTGACACCAGTCTCCTCATGATGCGGCTGGCCTCCGTCTCACTGAAGTGCCGCTTCCTCCGGATCCTCTCCAGCAGCTCTCCACCAAGCAGCAGCTCCAACACCAGGTACGTATGCAGCTGGAGGGGAGAGAGAGAGAGACACGGCAAGTTACACACACACACACACTTACCCATAGGGTCTCCAGAGAGAGCTGTACAGTCATGTTGACCAACGATCCATAGTTCCTATACGAACTTCAATATCCCTATTAAAACTGTAATTTGTAACTTTAAAAAAATATATAGAGGTCATGCGACATAGGAAACGTCACGCTTTATGGAAGTCATGTGATCGATTGCTCTGAGCCAAGGCTGTGGTTATACAACAGCGGAAATTGTTTGGAAAATTCAAACGGTAGAAACCCTGAATCCACATTTCTATTTTGTATGAAACGTGTCGTAATAACAATACAGCTCTCACGGTGATGGAGAGATGAAACCAGAACAGAGTGGCTGAAGTGAAAGGACCCTGATAAAGAGACTAGAGAATAATGTACCTGCGTCTGTCTGGCACTGCAGCCGGGTAGAGTAGGCTTTCTCATTAGTGCTCGAAGAGGGGAACAAAGACCGAGAAAGAGAGGGAAGGGGGGGGGGGGCCTGCATCCCAATTCTCCACCCTTCTCCCAAAGTATACACTTGGACACCATTGGCTATGTCCCAATTCTCCATGCAGGTGGTATGTGTCCCAATTGACGGGGAGTGTGCAAGTGCACACTTTGGGAGGAAAGGTGTAGAATTGGAACGCAGAATGGGAGAGGAGAGCCGCAGCAAGGCAGCTCTGCTTTGATCTAGTTAACAGCCCTCGGTCTGCCTGAATTCTAAATAGCTCCCTTGATAGTGCACTAATTTTGACCAGGGCTCCTATGGTGGACCAGGGCTGTGGTCAGAAGCAGTGTACTTTAAAAAGGAAATAAGATGCCATTTAGGCCCAGCCCTCTCTGAAGTACAGTACAGTAACAACCCAGCAGAGCTCATCAGAGCTACAATGCTGCTCCTAGGCCTGAAGGGCCCCAGATAATGAACATGGCCAATATCAGCCACACACACACTTGTTTGACCCAATTTGGAGATTTTTTTTTTTCTCTCTCTCACCAAGCTCAAATCCTTCATGAGATCTAAAAGCCCACATACAGACATGAAATATGTTCCGTGTAGGTTTAATTAATCTATACCTATAGTGGATGTGCCCGTATGTGGCACAGCTGCTGTACTGCAGTAAAATACAGTATATACAATCTGAAATATGGGGGTATAGTGTTTATTACAGGACGATATGAAGGAGAGAAGGGGGAGACGGAGAACGTCCCAGGAGGAATCTGGCTTACGCAGTCATCCGCTCTGTTCCACTTCTGACTTAATAAGGCCGTCTGCAGTTAGTCTCGTCTTACGATCACTAGTTCGGTTAGAAAATGGCCATTTCTGAAGATGGGCTTTTACCGGCAATGCTTGTGATATTAGGTCTCTCTGGTAAAATAGATTTTATCTCAATGAGAAGAAACTGTAATGAAGTTCAATGAAAATACGTGGATGTTTTGCCTACTTCAGTGAATCCAGCGAGTGTCTGCCGAATGACTGAAATATAATGTAATGCAATGCAATGTTTCCACTGACTCGATAGCACGCACTTCTAACCAGAATAGCAAAGACAGCAAAGATTACATCTCTTTTGTAAGAAGCGCCTGTTATCGAAATGAGACTAACATTTAAAAAGATAAGGTTAAATTTAAAAAAATCCTTACCTGGTCATGGTATACCTCATGAGTCTTGACGATGTTGGGGTGGCCGTCGCAGAGTTTCAGAGCTGCAATCTCTTTCTGTGTCTGGGCCTCCATCCTTGAGAGGGGACATGGGAGAGACGCAAAGTGTCATCAGAAGGGGTCACCCGTCACACAGTGTCACCCTCGTAAGTTCAGTGTCACCACTGAAGCCTACTCCTGTCAGGGAAGTGTTGGCACACTTCACCCTCCAGCAGCCAACAAGTGCAGAGCAGTCTCCCGCAAGGTCTGGTGACCTGGAATTGACATCACATCGAGTGAGACCAAACAAATTGAATTAAATGCTTAACGGATGTCGCGCTACATTTTTTCTCCAAAATAACTGTTTTATTTAAAATCGGCTAAATTAAAAAGTTGCACTGAAAAATGGCACAATTATATATACATTTTTTGAACTTGCTTTTCATAGAATCTCATATCGTATAAAAAGTAAAACCATTTTTTTTTATTAATAAACGATGGCGATTTAAAGTCGGCTTGGGATGAAACTGAGGCAGTTTGGGCTGGAAAGGCAGTGTACATGTATGTTCAGTGGAAGGGCATCAATGGGATATTATAGCAAAAAGTAATGTCCTCAAGTTTCCAGTAAAGTGACAACTTCCTCTTGGATTATGGCGCAACTATGCCTCTTTTAGCCTCCCTAAGAGGCAAAAATCTCATGATTAGGTCGCTAGTTGCTAAACTAAAGTTGGATGTAGTATTTGAACAATGGGGTTCTACTTTACTCTTCTTCTTTAAAAAAATGTAATAATACTACAACGTCTTAGTTAGCTAGCCAACTCCCAATAAACACACATCAGTGAGCTCCGGGCGGGGCCGGTCTGATCCTGGTACAGTTTGGCATGACAATCACAATAGTGTATGAGCTGGCCATACAGCACAAACAGATCTGGGACCAGGCTAGCCTATGGTACAGTACCTCTTGCTGACGATTTTCACAGCGTACTTCTGGCCAGTCTTCTTGTGGGTGCACTGCCTACAGATGGAGAAGCTGCCCTCGCCCAGAGCATTGTCCTTCAGGTTCATCTCATAGTTCATATAGAACGGAGAGTCCTAAAGAGAAGACTGTCTTACCAAATCACAAAGAACGCTGTTTTCATAACACCATTATCAGTCGCTAATTAGTCAACACCACACCTGAGCCAAAGGTGAAACTGAAAATAGAATCAAAAAACACAGTAGCTAAATGATTCACTCCTGGAAGGACTGAAACCGGAAATGACGAATGCAAAAACCTCATGCGCAACGTTTACTTTCACGTTAGTGAGAAAACTCCTCTTTCTTATTGGCTGCAGCTAAGCTATTAAGCTAAGTGTGTTTAGGTGGAGGGAATAAATACAACCCTATCCATCTAACTATACTACACACACACACACGTGTACCTTCATCATGGCGCTCCGGGCCACGGCAGCAGACCCCGGCCTCTGTGACCCTGATCCTCCACACAGCTGTAGTGTGTCGTCCATTACAGCGTTCCACTTGAACAGGATGGAGGGGGCCATGAACGAGTAGCCCTGTAACCAGGACAGAGACAGAGAGACAGAGAGAGGGGGGTATCACGTGAAGCATAAATGTGAAGCGAGAGGTGGCCATGAACAAGTACAAAAGGACACGCATAACAAGAGGGGGTTTAATATAATGTACCTGGCCATATGAAGCACAGGAAAGAGAATGGTATACCCTTCACATTATAGAGCTTACCTGAGACGTCCTTTTCAGCATCGTTGCAGCAACAATGGTGGATGTATAAGGCCATCGACACCAAAGTAGACTAGATTGTGTTCAACTCTGAATTTCAAAACTTCGTTTTCTTCATTTTACTGAAAAGGCATGCAGCGTTTATTTCACTCAATAACTACATTCTAACCTGTCAATCCTGTAACAACTGTGGCGTGAGCATGACAATGGCTGCCATTCATTGGTGGTCCACCTGTGCTCATTGTTAGAACTGTCATCTATGACAGGAGTGGGATGTGCTGCCTGGTTCCAGCTATGAAGGGCCCAGAGCTAGCTAGCTAGCGCACACACACACACAGCTGCGTAGAATGCATGCAGAGTAAGAGCTATGGATGGACGGATGGATAGATGAATGGGGATGGATGCATGAGAATACCCTAATTGCCAGGCATCAATATCTGATTGCGCTGCTGTGAAATTACATCTCGTCGGGGCTCTAATGCAATTTAATTTTGTTTTGTGAGGCGAGGCGGGAGAGCAGACCCCAGAGTTAAAAGTTGTGATAGCAGCAGTTCTCTCTAACGCAATTGCTCGGGCCTGGCTTCAAATTATAAAGACTAGGCTACAAATTCTAGTATATGTGAAATTCGGGCTGCGTGCATGAAATAAAACAAGCCAAGATGAAGTTGGCAATCATAGGTTTTAGGCGTAATTGAGGCACACATGGTGATTCTCTGGAACCGTAACCTTTTATTCCAGCAGAGAAAAAGAGAGAAGCCCTTATAATGGGCCTATTGATCAGCCAGGCTCAAGGAGCCAGAAGGCATGGCAATCACAGCTGAGATTTTGCTCAATAGGTCTACATCAGACACTCAACCAAAAGCTGGCATACAGCTGTATTCATAAAGTGTCTCAGTGTAGGAGTGCAGATCTAGGATCAGGTCCCTCCGTCCATATAATTATGATCTAAAAAGGCAAAAATGGATCCTCGATCTGCACTCATGCTCTGAGATGCTTTATGAATAGGGGCACTGGGACACATTATGGTTCAAAACTATAGCATAAATAGTCATTCACATCTGTTAGGTCCATCAGAACTGCATATGGCTATAATTATACGCCTTGAATGAAAAGCCCTTTAGTCAATTTGAATACCAATGTACACAGATGGGCAGGCACTGACTTTAAAGCAAGCTATTGAGGAGTTTCTAAACAACGTCAATAGCTGAGGAGTCAAATACATACACTACCAGTCAAAAGTATGGACACGCCTACTCATTCAAGGGTTTTTATTTTGTACTATTTTCTTCATTGTTGAATAATAGTGAATACATCAACAGTATAAAATAACACATATGGAATCATGTACTAAACAAAAAAAGTGTTAAACAAATCAAAATATATTTATATTCGTCAAAGTAGCCACCCTTTGTCTTGATGACCACTTTGCACAATCTCGGCATTCTCTCAACCAGCTTCACCTGGAATGCTTTTCCAACAGTCTTGAAGGAGTTCCCACATATGCTGAGCACTTGTTGCCTGCTTTTCCTTCACTCTGCGGTCCAACTCATCCCAAACCATCTCAATTGGGTTGAGGTCGGGGGATTGTGGAGGCCAGGTCACCTGATGCAGCACTCTCCTTCTTGATGAAATAGCCCTTACACAGCCTGGAGGTGTGGAGGGTCATTGTCCTGTTGAAACACAAATGATAGTCCCACTAAGCGCAACCCAGAAGGGATGGCGTATCGCTGCGGAAGCCATGCTGGTTAAGTGTGCCTTGAATTCTAAATAAATCACTGACAGTATCACCAACAACGCACCGTCACACCTCCTCCTCCATGCTTCATGGTTGTAACCACACATGTAGAGATCATCTGTTCACCTACTCTGCACCTCACAAAGACATGGCGGTTGGAACCAAAAATCTCAAATTTAGACTCATCTGACCAAAGGACAGATTTCTACCGATCTAATGTCCATTGCTCGTGTTTGTTGGCCCAAGCAAGTCTCTTCTTCTTATTGGTGTCCTTTAGTAGTGGTTTCTTTGCAGCAATTCGACCATGAAAGCATGATTCACACAGTCTCCTCTGAAGAGTTGATGTTGAGATGTGTCTGTTACTTGAAATCTGAAGCATTTATTTGGGCCGCAATTTCTGAAGCTGGTAACTAATGAACTTATCCTCTGCGTTTTCCTCATGAGCCAGTTTCATCACAGTGCTTGATGGTTTTTGTGACTGCAATTGAAGAAACTTTCAAAGGTCTTGACATTTTCCAGATTAAGACAACTGAAGGTCAGTCAAAGTAATGATTGACTGTCGTTTCTCTTTGCTTATTTGAGCTGTTATTGCCATAATATGGACTTGGTCTTTTACCAAATAGGGCTATCTTCTGTATACACCCCTACCTTGTCACAACACAACTGATTAGCTCAAACGCATTAAGGAAAGAAATTCCACAAAATGACTTTTAACAAGACACACCTGTTAATTGAAATGCATTCCTGTTGACTACCTCATGAAGCTGGTTGAGAGAATGCCAAGCGTGTGCAAAGCTGTCATCAAGGCAAAGGGTGGCTACTTTGAAAAATCTCAAACATAAAATATATCTTGATTTGTCGAACACTTTTATGGCTACTACATGATTCCATATGTGTTATTTCGTAGTTTTGATGCTTTCACTATTATTCTACAATGTAGAAAATAGTAAAAATAAAGAAAAACCCTGGAATGAGTAGGTGTGTCCAAACTGTTGACTCGTACTGTACATAGAAACAGCGTCATCTACCACACGTCAAGAGTTTACATTGAAATGTAAACAAAATAATGTTGAAGTTTAACTAAATCATTCAAAATTTGAACCGACTGTATTAAAAAGCATAATCAACCACTTCCCACCCAATCTGAAAGATGCATTGTCAAAACCCTCTGACCAACCAGAGAAATAAGGTCACAGTTCTGAGGCAGAGCTGCAGGGGAATAGGTGGGGTCCATCGCGCACACGCTCGCACAGAGACACACAGAAACACACACGCACGCACAGAGACACACCTGAAAGATGCGGTCACAGTTCTGAGGCAGAGCTGCAGGGGAATAGGTGGGGTCCATTTCAGTGAACTCCTCCGCAAAGTTGCTGACATCTAGCTCATCCCTGATCACCGGCTTGAACGGGGCGGGCACCCTCTTAGCTGCTAAGTCCTCCCAGTTAATCTTCTAAAATATTGAGGAGATGAAGCACAACAAAAAGCTTTAGTCAGCAACCATTTCTACTTGAAGACCATTTTATCAACAAAAAGGCAAATATAAAGTGTCTTCAGAAAGTATTCATCCCCTTTTTCCACATTCTGTTATGCAACCGACTAAATTTAAAATTGATTAAATTTAGTTTTTTGGGGCACTGGCCTACACATTATACCCCATAATGTTAAAGTGGAATGTCATGTTTTAAATAAATAAATTGAAAATGAAAAGCTGAAATGTCTTGAGTCAAATATTCAACCCCTTTGTTATGGCAAAAACGTGCTTAACAAGTCACATAACTTGAATAACGGTGTTTGACATGATTTTTGAATGACTACCTCATCTCTGTAACCCACACATACAATTACCTGTAACGTCACTCATTCGAGCAGTGAATTTCAAACACAGATTCAACCACAAAGACCAGGGAGGTTTTCCAGTGCCTCGCAAAGAAGGGCACCCATTGGTAGACAGTGAATATCCCTTTGAGCACGGTGAAGTTATTAATTACACTTCGGATGGTGTATCAATACACCCAGTCACTACAAAGATACAGGGGTCCTTCCAGACACAGCTGTCGGAGAAGAAACCGCTCAGGGATTTCACCATGAGGCCAATGGTGACTTTAAAAAACAGTTTCAGAGTTTAATGGCTGAAATAGGAGAAAACTGAGTATGGATGAACAACCTTGTAGTTACTACACAATATTAACCTAATTCACAGTGAAAATAAGGAAGCCTGTACAGAATACAAATATTCCAAAACATGCATCCTGTTTGCAACAAGGCACTAAAGTAAGTGTAAAAAATGTGGCAAAACCATTCGTGTACCGAATACAAAGTGTTATGTTTGGGGCAAATCCAATACACAATACACTCTCCATATTTTCAAGCATAGTGGTGTTATGGGTATGCTTGTAATCGTCAAGGACTGGAGAGTTTTTCAGGATAAAAAAGAGAAACGGAATGGAGCTAAGCACAGGCAAAATCCTAGAGGAAAACCTGGTTCGGTCTACTTTCCACCAGACACAGATGAATTCACCTTTCAGCAGGACAATAACCTAAAACACAAGGCCAAATCAAAACTTCGAGTTGCTTACCAAGAAGACAGCGAATGTTCCTGAGTGGCCGGAAATCGATGGAAAGACCTGAAAAACGGTTGCCTAGGAATGATCAACAACCAATTTGACAGCTTGAAGAATTTTGAAAAGAATAAAATGGGCAAATGTTACACTATTTGGGTGTGGAAAGCTCTTAGAGACTTACCCAGAAAGACTCACAGTTGTAATCACTACCAATGGTGATTCTAACATGTATTGACTCAGGGGGTGAATACTTATATAATCAAGATACTGAGTGTACAAAACATTAGGAATATAATCCTAATATTGAGTTGCACCCTCTTTTGCCCTCAGAAGAGTCTCAATTTCCTCGGGGCATGGACTCGACAAGGTGTCGAAGCGTTCCACGGGGATGCTGGCCAATGTCGACTCCAACGGTTCTAACAGTTGTGTCAAGTTGGCTGGTAGTAGATCTGTACTCAGAATACCTCGTTCCATCTCATCCAACAGATGCTAAATTGGATTGAGATCTGGTAACTGGGCAGGCCACTGCAGTTAGCTGAATTCTCTGTCATGTTCGTGGTACCATTCCTGGACAATCCTAGCCTTGTGTCATGGGGCATAGAGTACTACAGAATGAGTCATAATACCCTTAAAACCTAGTGTTCAAACAGTGAAATGGTTCCAAATGTTGATCATTTAAATTTTTTCCCATAGGGGATTTTAGAAACACTTAAAATAAGGGCTGTGTTTCGTGTAGGCTTACCCTGGCGTGACGTTTTGATAACAGTGTAAATCTCTTAGACAAGGTGACTTATCAATATATTCACCTGTATTTACCCTCCAATGATATGATAATTAGCTGCTAATGTGAACTAAAAACCTTCAAAATGGCATGATGATCTGGACGAGACTGCCGAATCAAGGCAAAGGTAAGAATCTCTGGATGAACTATTTAATGTTAACTAAATGTAGTAATGAATAAATTGGCAAAATGTCTTTAAAATTGAGAATTCTGTGAAATGTCTTGTGCAACTTTTAAATGGACACAATACCTGTTAGCAAAGGGGTCTGCTAGATATGACATCCAGGAGCTTGCAGGCACTAGTAGTTTTGCAGGTCTACTTTGATGGTATTTAGCATTATAGAATCTGAGAGTAAATAGAGCCGAATATATTGACGAAACTCACCTTGTCAGAGAGATTGACATAGTTAGCAAAACGTCACGCCAGGGTAAGCCTACAGGAAACACAACACTTATTTGGAGTGTTTCTAAAATCACCTACGGGAAAAATGACTGTGTGAAACAGCAGGAACCAGGATTCATTAGACCAGACAATGTTTTTCCAATTCTCCAGTGTCCAGTGTTTTCGTTCCTTAGCCCACTTCAACCGCAGTTTCTTGTTTTTTTGCTGAAAGAAGTGGAACTCTGTAAGGTCGTCGGCTGCCATACCCCATTCGTGTCAAGGTGCGACGAGTTGTTCATTCTTTTATTGGTCTTTGGACACCAATGTTGTACTGGACTGTCAGTTGACTAACTGTAGCCCGTTTGTTGCTCTGCACAATTCATGCCAGCCTCCTTTGTCTTCTTTCATCAATGACCCGTTTTCGACCACAGGCCTGCTGTTGCCTGGTTGTCCTTTGGGTGGTGGACCATTTCTGATGCACACGGGAAACTGCTGAGTGTGACAAAACCCAGCAGCGCTGCAGTTATTAACATACCCTGTTCAAAGGCACTTGAATCTTTTGTCTTGCCCATTCCCTCTCTGAATGGCACATACACAATCCACATCTCAATTGTCTCCAGGCTTAAAAATAATTATTGAACAAGTCTCCTTCCCATTATCTACACTGATTGAAGTGGATTTAACTGGTGACATCAATAAAGGATCATAGCTTTCACCTGGATTCACCTGGTCAGTCTGTCATAGACAGAGGTGTTCCTAATGTTTTGTATATTAGAGTTAAATACAGTGCCTTCGAAAAGTATTCAGACCAATTGACTTATTCCACATTGTTACGTTACAGCCTTATTCTAAAATAGATTCATTTTATTTGATCGTAAATCCTCAGTAATCGACACACAATGCCCCATAATGACAAAACGAAAACAGGTATTTTGAAATGTTTGCAAGTTTATTAAAAATAAACAAATACATTATTTACATAAGTATTCAGACCCTTTGCTATGAGACTCGAAATTGAGCTCACTTGCGTCCTGTTTCCATTTATCATCCTTGAGATGTTTATACAGCTTCATTGGAGTCCACCTGTGGTAAATTCAATTGATTGGACATGATTTGGAAAGGCACATACCTGTCTATATAAAAGGTCCCACAGTTGACAGTGCATGTCAGATCAAAAACAAAGCCATAAGGGCAAAGGAATCGTCCGTAGAGCTCCGACACAGGATTGTGTCGATGCACAGATCTGGGGAAGGGTACCAAAACATTTCTGCAGGATTTAAGGTCCCCAAGAACACAATGGCCTCAATGGCCTGTTTGGAAACACCAAGACTCTTCCAAGAGCTGAACGCCCCAGCCAAACTGAGCAAATGGGGGAGAAGAGCCTTGGTCAGGGAGGTGACCAAGAACCTGATGGTCAATCTGACAGAGCTCAAAGTTCCTCTGTGGAGATGGGAGAACCTTCCAGACGGACAAACATCTCAGCAGCGCTCGACCAATCAGGCCTTTATGGTAGAGTGGCTAGACAGAAGCCACTACTCAGTAAAAGGCACATGACAGCCCGCTTGGAGTTTTCAAAAAGGCACCTAAAGGACTCTGACCATGACAAACAAGATTCTCCGGTCTGATGAAACCAAGATTGAATGCCAGGTGTCACATCTGGAGGAAACCTTGCACCATCCCTACGGTGAAGCATGGTGGTGACAGCATCATGCTGTGGGGTTGTTTTTCAGCAGCAGGGATTGAGAGACTAGTCAGGATCAAGGCAAAGATGAACGGAGCAAAGTACAGAGAGACAGGACAGCGACCTTAAGCACATAGCCAAGACAACGCAGGAGTGGCTTGGGGACAAGTCTCTGAATGTCCTTGAGTGGCACAGCCAGAGCCCGGACTTGAACCCAACATCTCTGGAGAGACCTGAAAATAGCTGTGCAGCGACTCTCCCCATCCAGCCTGACAGAGCTTTAGAGGATCTGTAGAGAAGAACGGGAGAAACTTCCCAAATACAGGTGTGACAAGCTTGTAGCGTCATACCCAAGAAGACTCGAGGCTGTAATTGCTGCCAAAAAGTCAAGGAGTCTGAATACTTTCCAAAGGCACTGTATATACAGCGTCTTCGGTAAGTATATACAGTTCCTTCGGAAAGTATTCAGACCCCTTGACTTTTCAACATTTTGTTACGTTACAGCCTTATTACTCTAAAATGTATTAAATTGTTTTTCCCTCAATCTACACATAATAGTCAAGGGGTCTGAATACTTTCCAAATGCACTGTATATATACACACGGTACCAGTCAAAAGTTAACATACCGACTCATTCAAAAGGTTTTTCCTTTATTTTTACTACATTGTAGTAAATAATACTGACAGCAAAACTATGAAATAATACGCATGGAATCATGTAGTGACCAAAAAAAGTGTTAAACAAATCACCATATATTTGAGAATTGCTGGTGACACTGTCTGTGATTTATGTCAAATTCAAGGCACACTTAAGCCAGCATGGCTACCACAGCATTCTGCAGCGATACCCCATCCCATCTGGTTTGCACTTAGCGGGACTATCATTTATTTTTCAACAGGATAATGACCCAAAACACACACCCAGGCTGTGTAAGGGCTATTTGACCAAGGAGGAGAGTGATGGAGTTCCGCATGAGATCACCTGACCTCAACCCAATTGAGATGGTTTGGGATGAGTTGGACCAGAGTGAAGGAAAAGCAGCCAACAATTGCTCAGCATATGTGGGAACTCATTCAAGACTGTTGGAAAAGCATTCCAGGTGAAGCTGGTTGAGAGAATGCCAAGAGTGTGCAAAGTGGTCATCAAGGCAAAGGGTGGCTACTTTTAACACTTTTTTGGTTACTACATGATTCTATATGTGTTATTTCATAGTTTTGATGTCTTGACTATTATTCTAAAGTTGAAAATAGAAAAAATAAAGAAAAACCCTGGAATGAGTTAGGTACTTTATAATTTTTTCCCCCTACATTAGATAATTTTGTGTAGATCTTTGACAAAAAAATGACAATTAAATCAATTTTAATCCCACTTTGTAACAACAAATTGTGGAAAACTTTCTGAAGGTACTGTACTGCATATAGGCCTACCAATACACTTACCCTACAAATGAACCTACGACGTTCCAATTTGTCTAAATGCCACAGAAAATAAACAAAAGACCTAAGATTGATAAGATGTTCTCAATATGTTAGCGAGGAGATGCTAACCTGGTCTCAGATCTGTTTGTGCTGTATAGCTAACTCCTTTTGTCATTAGTAATGACAACGACCATAAGAGTTGGCTATACAGCATCTCCGGCCAGCCTATGGAAATAGCTCTGGTACGAAGTCAAGGGGCTGCCTCTCTCTCCTACCTGGTAGAATGGATGTTTCTTAACGTTTTCTGCTCCGTCAGGCCCAGAGCCCAGTCTCTTCTTTGGGTCTTTGATGAGGAGGCCCTGGATGAGGTCTTTGGCCAGAGGGCCCATGTCTTTAGGGAACGGAGGGTCCTTCTTTGAGATCCTCCTGACAGGTGACAGAGGTCAGGGTTGGATAGGATTTTGGTTTTATTAGTAAAAAATTATAATACATACTGTACATCAGACAAATTCAACTCTGGACCTTGAAGCCAGTTCCACTGCTGATTTTTAATTTCCCCCCTGTAATCAGGGACTGATTTAGACCGGAGACACCAGGTAGAACAGAAAACCAGCAGTACTCTGGGCCTCCAGGATCAGATTTGAATACCCCTGACTGACATACAGTATCAAGAAGTGCATTTGATCCCAGAGAATAACACATGAAAACATAAATGACAACACATTTCCAAAGTGGTTGAGAGACGATCCAGAGAGAGAGAGAGATTTGGAAAACAACAATCCAGAAAGTTTTATACAATGAGAGGCCAGATATAGAAGAATAAATTCATTTATTTTTCCCCTTGATCAGCCCAACTTGATTAGACACAGACACACAGACTGGCTGGGTACCAACTACTTATTACTGAGTAAAAAGGACAAGTGAAACATATTTGTTTTCCAAAGAACCAGGAAATCAAATGGATGTGTAGTTGAGTTGATTAGGATCCCCAGTAGATAATGCAGCAGCTACTCTTCCTGGGGTTAGGAGATATGACAGTGGTCACCAACCTTTTCTGAGTTAAGATCACCGAGTCAAAATGCAAGCTGAGATCTACCGATGTTTTTTTTTAACACGACTTAAAAAAAACATAAGCCTATGCAACATTAACCTATTAAAAACAGTTCTGTAGCAACGAGGTTTACGCAATAGGCCCAATATAGTATTACTGCATTTCGGCTGCCTCTCACCGGACTCACCATCCCTCCGCTGAGAAAAGGGGATGGTGAATCGTAAGTCACACAGCATTTTTTCTGCCTCGTGCACCAATTAATGTTGTTACTCCTATGACCAGAGAAAGTGAAAAACACCTCAATATTAAAAAAGAGAAGGAACTAATAATGAAAACGCAAGCTTATCAAAACACTTTGCTATACTCATTCATTGCTGCTGCAGTGGTGGTTGTAGCGTGAGTGAAAGTAGGGAGAACGCACATTTTATGGCTTATAAATGTGTTGAACAAAGTGTTGACAGTGCTGTGTAACAACTTAAACATTCACTTTGTCATAAAAACACCAGCTCTTTGCTGTATTCATTGAGTCGCTTTAGTCATTGTTTAAAACGTTTTTAAATATCACAATATCAACTTTGCTGTGCGCTCGAGGCTTCTTTTAACAGTCTATGGCTCTAGGAAACTGCAGAACTGGTGATCTGAGCTATCTGATTGGCCAGCGGTAGGCCTATAGGTGCACTTGATTTCAAATCAAAACTCCCTAGAAAAGGCCAAAACATAGGAAGAAACCTAGAGAGTTTTCATGCTATGAGGCTTGCCAGTCCTCTTCTGGCTGTGCCGGGTGGAGATTATAACAGAACATGGAGATTATAACGGAACATGGCCAAGATGTTCATAAATGACCAGCATGGTCAAATAATAATTTGATTTGTTCTCTGGGCCTTCCGGGTAAGCGGAATTCTACCCTCAGACACATGAATTGGTTCAAAATGGAAACACTTTGCCTTCCCGGCGCTAGGGCTGCGGAATCAAGTGTGCCTACCACCAACAGCGTTCACAGAAATGTTTGGTGATCGACAAGGAATGCCTTGGAGATCGACCATTCGACTCGGTTGGTGACCACTGTGTTAGGAGATAGATCTAGGGGAATGCTTACTTGGCGATATCTGTGTGAGAGTTCTCGTCTCCATCGACGGTGAATGGTGATCCGCCTGTCATAAGTTCATACATCAATACCCCAAGGCTCCACCAGTCTACTGCCTGGAACACGGGTAGATAGTCCATGGATGAATAAAGTTTGTATTATTAAGATTATATACAACTTCATGATATACATACCATGTGACAACGGTGGCGTTCCAGGCTGCCTACACTGCTGACGCGTTCTGCAACTGATTCAACATAGGCAGCATGGAACCACACCAGACACAGGTGTGCAGCAGACTACACCCAGTTATTAGTGAGCTAGACCTATGATTACCTGTGTACCATGTGCATTTGGGTCAGGAACAGTAGAACAGGTAGTAGAACACGTTCTAAATGATACTTTACCATGTCATGTCCAGCCTCTCCTCCCTCTGCGATCTCTGGGGCCATGTACTCAATGGTGCCACAGACAGAGTAAGCCCTCTCCAACTGGGGAACAACACACACAGTCGAAACATTGAAATAACATAGCAAGATGAGGCGTTTCCCCTCTATCGCTTGTTCTCTGATCACTGCCATTTTGCAGACACACTAGGATTGACAGGAAGGAAGCTTGGAACTAGGACACATTTGATCAGTTCAGGTAGAAAATAAGTCACTGTTGTGAAGAGAAACCTACCAAGCACCACCGAATGGGACCTCTAACTATGCTCTTATAACGATGCTCATACAAAGGTTATTTACACTACATAACCATCACACAGAATGTGTATAGACTGCCAAAAACGATCATACAGAATTGCTGCGTCCAAAATGGCACCATATTCCCTATATGGTGCATTACTTTTGACAAGAGCCCAATGGGCCCTGGCCAAAAGTAGTGCACTATATAGGGAACAGGGTGCCATTTGGGACACGCACTGCATAACAACCGGCTGCAAAACATCTTCTCAAGTGGGCTGGACACAAATCAGAACCACTGCCTCAAAACATCCAGACATAAACATGCAGATGCATGCCGATGCTGGGTGGTCTGGTGTCTGTGCTAGCATAAATACTCATCCATAAGTAGAAGAGAGAAGACATGTCTGTCAAGGGGCCTGGCATCGCGTCACTTTTCACCAAGGGTGCATTCACACGGAGCAACGCAGCGCACAATGGCGGAGACAACTCAAAGTACGCAAATGGGGAAGGCGTGTTGGAAGGTAGGCGTGTCAGGTTGCACAAGCTTAAATTGCGTGAAACAACTCACTCCAAACACGGCCTCAAAACACACATAGCGCATGCTCCTCCGTAGGGCCGGTCGATACGGCCAAAGTTTCATATCACAATATATTTTTTACGGTATGACAGTATGATTTTTTTATATAATTAAAGCACCCTAGGGTTGCAACGTAGAAAATAAGTGATGTTTATGGGCATTCTCCATTTGGATTGTTTTATACTGTTCAATCCAACCCAAAACAATTCATCAACATCTGCATTTCCACACTGTGTCACGTAGGGCTGCATGATCAGATATGGGCAACAACATCTAGGACTAAAGTAGTTTATTGGTGAACTGTTGAAAGCAGTAGAATGATAGAATGATTATTGTAATTCAATAGTTGGAGAAAAAAAAAAGTGGTGTTAGGTTCTAAGTTCTGGTACAAATCCAGACGGATCCCAAAAGGAAGCTCAAACTAGATTTATTACACCCAACAAGATGTCGCAGCTGCACAACATACAAGACACACAAGCACATATTTCAATCTTCCGACTAGGTGGAGTCTTCTCCTTGTATGTCTAAGATAAACAGTCATTCTCTGTTACTGGGGAGGAATCGAGTCTGCTCCTCATGGTATTGTCGTGGCCCAGATTGAGCCCAAAACCTTTGTGGGCGGGGATGTGTGTGTGTGTGTGTGTGTGTGTGTGTGTGTGTGTGTGTGTGTGTGTGTGTGTGTGTGTGTGTGTGTGTGTGTGTGTGTGTGTGAGAGATAAGGCTACAGTTAGAGTGTTGTTAGGAGGGCCCCTGCGGGCCCCCTCTCAGCGGTTCAGTCTCTCTTTAACTGTTGTCAACACCTTGACCTTGATGGTGAGTTCCACATCTCTCCTTACCCTATTTCCACAGAGACTAGCCTAGCTTGTCAGGAACTGAGACTTGACTGTTGCCTTTTACCTACATCCTTAAAAATATTAATATACAGAAAAGCAAGATGTCTGGACAGACAGAAACGTTCTGTACTTCCTTCCCCTTGTCACTGCAATAAACACACACAAGCGCCAACATCCTAACCGATAACAAGTTATTACTACTAATAAGCTGATTACGCAGTTATAAACAGGCTCATTACGTAATTCAAACGGGCTCAAGTCAGATAGTCTCTAACAGTGGGCAGCATGTTGAATACATCGTTGTTTGACATGACAACAAATAAATAAGCCAGAGAGGAATTATTGCGACAGGGTAGGATCCAAAGTGTTGGTCAGTGTTTCCTAGGGGACCATATACGGTGTTACATTAAATGTGTATTCTCTTACTTTATGTAGCTAGCTAGATAACATATTCCATGCTTCGCTTATTCCTCTCCGATTTAGAAGATACCATTGCACAAGCAACATAGTGATCTAGGCCTACACCAGAACTGGTATCAGGCTGTATATTAGCTACAGTGTAGCTACGTTTGGTCTGACTGATTACATTTAGCTAGCTAACTAGTGATTAGCATTCGTGGAGAACATGATTGATTTTAGCCAAAACTTGCTAAGAAACACTAGCTGCTTGCAGACAGTCAGATACACAAACTAACAGTGTAATTAATTCAAGCACGGTTTTAAAGCAGCATTGCTGTCACCAACATCTTGTTGCGTTTGACCATGCAGACGGCAGAGTGAAGGAGAAGCAAAGTGCTCGTGACTCCATGGTCGAGCAACAACAACTGATCTCTTTGGAGTGACAGAGGGCAGGCAGGGCTTGGTGCGGTAAGAGGGAGGAGAGAGGACTACCAAGTAACAAACGGAGTAAACTATAAAAATGGATATTACACGCACAATAGTTGCGTATCAAACTTAACATACCAAAACATTGAAATACTGTTATAGAAGGTAAATTGAAAACTAGTCATGGGAGAAAAAAAATAAAAATCGATACAGTTACATATCGGGATATTATTTTTGACGATATATCGTATAATTTTGACAATATCGCAATATTATCTTCACGCTAGTTGGCTGTACCTGCACCAAAACGTCAGTATTTTTCCTTTATAGTTTGTTCTCCATGTTCTTTATAAATAGGGAGCAAATTTGTTTTCAGCACTTCCATATTTTTTTCAATACAAAAAAAACCCACACATACAAACAATAGCATAGAAACGCACACAAACACCAACGACGTCACACCTGCCCAGACCCACCTGCTCACACCCCCATCTCCAGCACCCTCAGCCACATGGCCTCAAACGGCAGCCATTTTGTTTCTCTCCGTCGCCCCCGCGCACATTCAACATTTAGATAACAAAGCATTTGACCTTACCATTGTGTTAACGATTGAGTGTTGGTTGATTTCCAGTTCAAGCCTATCTTTTTTTCAAGGTGATTGATGAGAAAAGTATCGTCTAACCCATCGGGTATCTCACTGCACACTCATTTACCATGTCTTGAAATATGTAGACAGGCAGATTAAAAGTACATTTACATTCTAATTCCAACTTTCCAACTCCGCCCATGGCACTTCTCTTTCCATGACTGATCAGAACTTGTTTTGTCATGGCTCCCTCTTGTCCCTCTGCAGCAGAGATATGGGTAAGCAATAGGTTGAGAACATCGAATCGCAAGAAAAAAAAAAATCGCAGTATGGAACCGCAATACACATCGTATCGGCGCCTAAGTATCGTGAGAATATCGTATTGTGAGATCCCTGGCGATTCCCAGCCCGCGTAAAAACCCAAACCGGTCCGCGCATCAATACCGGTATAGTCAAATACAGTACATTGCCCGGCCCTACTCATCCATTGACTTAGAGGGATGGCGTTGCGAGTGTGAATGCACCCTAATACTGTAAGTAGTCTAACCATTTTAAAAAGTACAACTCTCCTCTGTGTCTTAACGTTCACACGGATGTATGGGGTAGGCCCCCGTTGCTCCAAACATCTGTAATACATACCTCGTCAAACTCTTTGCTCAGGCCAAAGTCTGTGAGCACTATGTGCCCGCTGGAGTCCATGAGGATGTTCTCCAGCTTCAGGTCTCTGTAGACTATCCCCAGCTAGAAAACAGTCAGGCGATTACAAGGCTCGACTATGACAACGACGTACAATCAGCAGCCAGAAATTCAGCCAGAAAGTATTTCAGGGGCGGTTCCCCCAGACACAAACTAAGCATAGTCCTGGACTGAAAAGCATGGTGAATCTCCAGTGAAATAGCTTTCCAGTCCAGGACTTCGCTTAATCCGTGTCCGGGGAACCGGACCTGAAAGTATGACAGTTGTGATAACACAGTGTGATGAATGATTGAGGACACGGCATCATTTGCAGCTGCATTTAGGCTACAACTCCAAAGCTATTGTACCTTAATGAAGTTCAGGAATGACAAAACAATGAAGTGCAGGTTTACAGGCATCCCACACTCACCTGGTGTAGATGCTCCAGTGCCAGCACTATCTCTCCACTGTACAAGGCTACCTCCTGCTCCTTGAACCGTACCCTCTGCACCAGGTGTGTGAAGAGCTCCCCACCGTTCACATAATCTGTCACAATAATGAAACGGGTATGAACGAGCCAGGTTGTCTTAACTCCGTGATGTTACATTTCAACATTGCCGGTATACTTCCAGAATTCTACGGGTCAGTTCAGTTCACTGTAGGACAGGTGAAAAGTCTCACTGAAAACGCTGAATTTATTTTCGTAACAATCTTGCATTCTGCTACTTGATATTCGTACTTCATATACATGTCTTCATTGTAAAAGAACAACTTTCTGGAAAAGACAGAACGAGAGAGATCAAACGAGAAGAGAGAGTAAGAAGAGGAGAAAGGGACAGAGAGCGAAAGAGAAGGAGAGCGATCCCGACCTAGTATGAGGTGCAGCTTGGTGTCCGTCTGGAAGGCGTAGTGGAGGGTGACGAGGAACGGTGACTGTCTGATGTGTTCCAGGACCTGTCTCTCTGTGCGTGTGTGCTCTGCTGTCTTGGCCTTCTGTATTATTGTGGCCTTCTTCAACACCTTCATGGCGTACAGTTGCCCTGCATTGTGACCGCTCACTTTGCGCACCAGGAAAACTTTGCCATAGGCTGAGAGAGAAAAAAAACAAAACACGTTTTCTTTTTTAAAACTCAGCAGCCAAAAGCATTCAGCACATGTGTAGCTCACCTGGAGCGAGATAAAAGGAATGCACCTTCTCAAAAACTGACAATTTCCAGCACTGGATTGGCTTTCAGACCTGTCACTCACCTCCAGTTCCCAGCACCTTTAGCAGCTCAAAGTTCTCGATGCCCACCCTCTCGACGTGGCCAGTCAGGTTGGCTGTGGAAAGACAAAGATGACAAAGATGGTAAGATCCTTAGCTGACAAACAAGAAAGCATCACGAATGCTTAACAATACACACCAGACCTAGAACATTGGCCTGGATCGAAAAAAGACATTTTTAAAAATGTATCTCATTGCCGAAACTGATGACTTCTGCATTATTCAATGTTGTTATCCAAATAGCGTTACCCTAATGTGTGTCACTGGAGTGAACACAACTCTGAAAGCAGAGTGAGCAGCCGTTAAGGGTAGAGTATCTAGGCTAAGCCTCGGCTGACATATGTGCATGCATGGCATGCGTGAGAAGGAGAAGAGTGCATAGCAAGTACGCAAGCAAGAGTGAAGGTAATCTGTGAGTTTGAGGGTGTGCTACTAGCCCTGTAAACGATGTTCGATGTCGGGTAGCATGGGAACGCTCGAGTGTGTTATGCTGGCGTGAACACACATCCGTGTACATGTCTGTAAGGACACAGAGCAGAGCGGGCATGCTCCTTTAAGATGTGCGTGTCGATCGTAGCGAACACATTCCTGCTGTCTCACAGACAAGACAGAGACACACAGAGAGTCTTCGCTCTCTCGCTCACTGCGGAAGTGCAACACAAAAAGAGAGTTCACCATTGCACAATGTGTATATCAATTCCATCCTCGCACTCTGTCACCACCTCAGTAGACACTCACTGATTGACTGGCTGGCTGGCTGTAAGCCCCAGAGCAATGCATGTCAGGCTGTCTGCCACTGACAACATGGAGGTAAAGAGGCAGCATAACACCAATGACTGACAGCCCAGCCGGGTATCCACTCAAGGCCCAGTCCCATTTAACTGTTTATTAATAGATTGAGTGGGTTGGGTATTCTTTCCAGCCAGACCCCCGCCTCAAAGCTAAAGGCTATCGAGCTGCTTCGTAAGTAGGCCTGGAGGCTCATCATGTGCAGGATCTGGTAAACTTTTCTTCATATTATTATGAACTGGGAATGTTTTGTCCACATCAAAGTGGCCACCTCAGAGGTCCGATCATACCAGGTATTGACATTAAAAAAGGTGGATTCAGCGAGATGATGCAGAAAATAAAATGGCATAGAGCACCACAGCGGAGGTGTCATAATACCCATGAAACCTAGCGGTCAAACAGGGAAATGGTTCCAATCGTTTCTCCACCATTCATTTTTCCCATCGGGGATTTAGAAACACTTTTGGGTAACTTCGACCGACTTCTATGCCTGTGCTGTGGACTTCTAAAAACGAATAATTCAGCACTTCAAGTTTCAGTGAGCACAGCCCCCAGGGTTGCTATGTCCGCGATTTTCCGTATAAATTGGGCTACTTTTAAATTGCACCACAGCCCCCATGGCATTTCTCTTTTCTTTTAAATCTATACATTTTTTTTTATAATAATAATTTTGGTGGGTGATTATATTTGTCCTGTTACACACAAGTGTGTAATGGAAATGTATTTTGTTTCATATCCCAACGGCCTCTGAGATACCTGCAGCGCCACCACTGTACAGTACCCTTAGAGCGATTATGGTTAAGTGCCTTGCTCAAGGGCACAGCGACAGATTTTGTTACCTTGTTAGCTCCATTATTCACACCAGCGACCTTTCGGTTACTGGCCCAAAGCTCTAACCTCGAGGCTACCTGACGCCAAAGGATCTACACATTGGCCCGTAATCAAAACCGGGCCTCCTGCGTTCAGTGAGGCAGGCTGCTGCTGACCACCAGGCAGTGAGGCAGGCTGCTGCTGACCACCAGGCAGTGAGGCAGGCTGCTGCTGACCACCAGGCAGTGAGGCAGGCTGCTGCTGACCACCAGGCAGTGAGGCAGGCTGCTGCTGACCACCAGGCAGTGAGGCAGGCTGCTGCTGACCACCAGGCAGTGAGGCAGGCTGCTGCGGACCACCAGGCAGTGAGGCAGGCTGCTGCGGACCACCAGGCAGTGAGGCAGGCTGCTGCGGACCACCAGGCAGTGAGGCAGGCTGCTGCTGACCACCAGGCAGTGAGGCAGGCTGCTGCGGACCACCAGGCAGTGAGGCAGGCTGCTGCGGACCACCAGGCAGTGAGGCAGGCTGCTGCTGACCACCAGGCAGTGAGGCAGGCTGCTGCTGACCACCAGGCAGTGAGGCAGGCTGCTGCTGACCACCAGGCAGTGAGGCAGGCTGCTGCGGACCACCAGGCAGTGAGGCAGGCTGCTGCTGACCACCAGGCAGTGAGGCAGGCTGCTGCGGACCACCAGGCAGTGAGGCAGGCTGCTGCTGACCACCAGGCAGTGAGGCAGGCTGCTGCGGACCACCAGGCAGTGAGGCAGGCTGCTGCGGACCACCAGGCAGTGAGGCAGGCTGCTGCGGACCACCAGGCAGTGAGGCAGGCTGCTGCTGACCACCAGGCAGTGAGGCAGGCTGCTGCTGACCACCAGGCAGTGAGGCAGGCTGCTGCGGACCACCAGGCAGTGAGGCAGGCTGCTGCGGACCACCAGGCAGTGAGGCAGGCTGCTGCGGACCACCAGGCAGTGAGGCAGGCTGCTGCTGACCACCAGGCAGTGAGGCAGGCTGCTGCGGACCACCAGGCAGTGAGGCAGGCTGCTGCTGACCACCAGGCAGTGAGGCAGGCTGCTGCGGAGCGAGTGGCAGGGAGGGAGGTAGAGGGCCTGAGGGGTCTGTGTGTTCTGAGAGGCCGCTTCAGGCAGCTGAGTGAGCGAGTGAGCGAAAGGAGAGCTGCGCCAGCACGTCATGACAAGTGATGTGAGAACAACGAACTAACAGCACTAGCGCGCTACGGTGCGTTCAGAAAGTATTCATACCCCTTTACTTATTCCACATTTTGTTGCGTTACACCCTGAACACAAAATTGATTCGTTTTCTCACCCATCTACACACAATACAATACATAATACACAATACATAATGAAAAAAGTGTTTAGACATTTTTGCAATTGTATTGAAAATTAAATACAGAAACATTTAATTCACATAAATATTCACACCGCTTCGCTATGACACTCCAAACTGAGCTCAGGTGAATCCAAATTCCTTTGATCATCCTTGAAATGTCACTTCAACTTGGAGTCCACCTAGGCTGTGGCCAATTCAATTGTTTGGACATGACTTAGAAAGAAACCCATCTGTCTATATAATGGTAACACAGTTGACAGTGCATTTCAGAGCAGAAACTATACCATGAAGTCCGAGGAACTGTCCGTATATCTCCGACATAGAATTGTGTTCCAGTCATAAGTTAGGACACACCTACTCATTCCAGAGTTTCTTTATTTGTACTATTTTATACATTGTAGAATAATAGTGAAGACATCAAAACTATGAAATAACACATATGGAATCATGTAGTAACCAAAAAAGTATTCTACTTTGAAGAATCTCTAAAATATATTTTGATTTGTTTAACACTTTCTTGGTTACTACATGATTCCATGTATGTTACTTCATAGTTTTGACGTCTTCAATATTATTCTACAATGTAGAAAATAGTAATATAAAGAAAAACCCTGGAATGAGTAGGTGTGTCTAAACTTGACTGGTACTGTACATATAATGTTCACATTAATTTATTAAACAAACAAAAAACATGAAATCTCAAAGCTACCCTTTTTTGATTTTGTTCAGTTTCAGACATTGTTTGGAACAATATAATCTACAAGTACATAACATTTCCAGTGGACTCTAGTAATTCTGATGTTCTGATAAATGTTGTGACCACCAGCAGAGTGAATGGTAAATGGATTCAAAGGGAACTCCCTCTGCTGGTGATTTGATGAACATGCAATCCTAAAAGGAGGAATGTGATTGGTTAATAATGAGTTGATTTGTCAATGTTTATGTATAAAATGGGTCGGATTTCCAGAGAGTCCACTCTGGAAATCTAATGTTTAAAGAGAATATCGTTTCAAAAAATATGTCTAAACATGAACAAAATCAAAAAGGGTAGTTGAGATATTCATAATGTTGAATAAATGTGAAAATGTGCATTTCAGAATCTAAACATACTCCAAGTTCGAGTACACTATAAGGAGTAGGCCTGTAATGACATGTACGGTTAACGGATCATAAGGGAAAAGGGGATACCTAGTCAGTTACACAGCTGAATGCATTCAACCGACATGTCTTCCGCATTTAACCCATCCCCTCTGAATCAGAGAGGTGCAAGGTCTTAGAGGCGGCGTGTATAGATCTACAAAGGGTCTAAAATGGTCACTTTCATCCTGATAAAAAATATATATACGGTTTGTGATATAAATGTAAAAATGCAGGTCCAACCTCCCAATTACATTTCTGTGAGAATAGACATAAAAATCAGACACTCAAAAATATTTTCTGCTCCCCACTGGCATGGAATCGCCCATATATGCCATAAATTTACAAGAATATAGACTTTTCGCCTTCATTTCACACCAAATTCGATGTGCTCTGAAAAACAACGTTAGTGCTCATGGGGCTTTTTACATGGAAATGCCCCGTATGAGAAGAGAGCAAACGTTATGCAACTTCACCCATTAAAACATAATGTCTAAAAACAACATACAAGGACAGGGCACCTTGTAACAAAATAGGCTAATAAATAGCCTGCCCTACAGCAGTCCTTCCTATCTAAAGCAGAACTGACAGAGCCTTGAGCAAAAACCAGACTATTTTCAGCCATCCAATTTATTTCTCTCTCTTCATGACCCCTGTTTTTAAAGACCCACTTGATTTATTACTCCTGGCTTCAGTGGTGGAAAAAGTACCCAATTGTCATACTTAAGTAAAAGTAATGATACCTTAATATAAAATGACTTAGGTAAAAGTCACTCTGTAAAATCCTTCTTGAGTAAAAGGCTAAAAGTATTTCGTTTTAAAAAGACAAAAGTATCAAAAGTAAATGTAATTGCTAAAATATACTTATGTTTAAAAAGTTAAAGTATAAATTATTTCAAAGTCCTTATAGTAAGCAAACCAGACGGCACCATGTTCTTGTTTTTTATATTTACGGATAGCCAGGGGCACGCTCCAACGCTCACACTTTAGTGAGTCCGCCAGATCAGAGGCAGTAGGGATGACCAGGGATGTTCTCTTGATAGGTGTGTGAATTAGACAATTTTCCTGTCCATTCAAAATGTAACGAGTACTTTTGGGTGTCAGGGAAAATGTATGGAGTAAAAAGTACATCATTTTCTTTAGGAATGTAGTAGAGTAAAAGTTGTCAAAAATGTAAATAAAGTACAGATAACCCCAAAAAACACTTTAGTACTTTAAAGAATTTGTACTTAAGTACTTTACACCACTGCTTGGCTTCCTGCATGACAACTTGTTTCTGTGTTTTACAGCTGGCTATGGCATCAGAATCAACCAAACTATCTTCTAATCAAGAACAGGGGCATATTATATTAAGGCACAGCGTGGAATATATCACTTCACTTTATATACAGATACATTCGTAGCCATCCTTTTTTGTCTTGTGCAGTGTAGATGGGCGGAGGGGGGAGATAGACAGAGAGACAGGGACAGAGAAACAGAGACAGAAAAGATAAGCGAGAGAGAGAGGCTAAACAAGCCCATGTCTTCACTCTCACACAGTATGGGCTGCTACTCTGCTAAGGAACTGCTCAGATACAGTGCATTCGGAAGGTATTCAGACCCCTTGACTTTCTCCACATTTTGTTATGTTACAGCCTTAATCAAAAATTAATTAAATTGCTTTTTTCCCCACTCATCAATCTACACATAATACCCCATAATGACAAAGCAAAAAAAGGTTTTAGAAATGTTTGCAAATTTATAACAAATCAAAAACTGAAATACAACATTTACATCAGTATTCAGACCCTGTACTTTGTTGAAACACCTATGGCAGCGATTTCAGCCTCAAGTCTTTTTTTGGGTATGACCCTACAAGCTTGGCACACCTGCATTTGGGGAGTTTCTCCCATTCTTCTCTGCAGATCCTCTCAAGCTCTGTCAGGTTGGATGGAGAGCGTCGGTGCAAAGCTAAATTCAGGTCATCCAGAGATGTTCAATTGGGTTCAAGTCCGGGCTCTGGCTGGGCCACTCAAGGACTTTCAGAGGTTTGTCCCGAAGCCACTCCTGCGTTGTCTTGGCTGTGTGCTTAGGGTCATTGTCCTGTTGGAAGGTGAACCATCACCCCAGTCTGAGGTCCTGAGCGCTCTGGAGCAGGTTTACATCAAGGATCTCTCTGTACTTTGCTCTGTTCATCTTTCTCTTAACCATGACTAGTCTCCCAGTCCCTGCCACTGAAAAATATCCCCACAGCATGATGCTGCCACCACACTTCGCCATAGGGATGGTGCCAGGTTTCCTCCAGACGTGACTCTTGGCATTCAACATTTCTGAAAACCTGTTATCGCTTTGTCATTGAGGGATATTGTGCGTAGATTGATGAGGAACATTTAATTGATTTTAGAATAAGGCAGTAACGTAATAAAATGTTGAAAAAAGGAGTCTGAATACTATCCAAATGCTAGAATGTGTAAATAGGATCTCGCTAGCTCGTGCTTGGCTCTGCCCATCTACTTGCTTGTTCTGCCCACTATGATACATTTTCTCCCATTGGAAACGACAGGCTCTGGTCTATCTGGAGGTAGTTATACAAATCTTTGAATGAATTGTGCGGAAAACGATTGGAACCATTTCCGTGTTTAACCGCTAGGTTTCATGGGTATTATGACTCATACTGTGGTACTCTATGGGGCCACCCTCCCTTTTAGAGGAAAAATGGGAAGGTCAGCATAATGACAACATTTGAAGTAAATAAAGATCAAATTCTTAGTACAGGGGAAAAAAGGGGAAATTACACTTGCAATGAATGATTAGGCTACATTGCAACATCCTCCAATGATTGATGGGGTGGCACAATACAAACTTGAAATACAGACAGTGCAGTGTTCAACTGAAACTGAACGCTGACAGCTGTCACTCAAGGTTCTCTACCCTGAAAGCCAATGCATAGCTAATGTCAGACTGCAGCACAAAATAACCACTATGATTTAACACACATAATGCAGTTTAACACACACGATGCAGATGGGAATAGTACCTACTGTTGTAACTACCCCATAACAAGGCACAACTTAAACAAGCCACCACAAATGGAAAACAGGCTTTTAAAACGCCTGACACAAACAGCTAGCCATTAGCCAACCCTCCTGTCAAGCGCTCTTCGGTGTTATACTTCAAACGTTAGCTAACGTTACAGAGTGTTTGATTTTCTCTAACCTATTTTTGTCCATTTGTTTGAATGATAGCTAATATCACCGTTTAAAAACCCGAGCCATTTTAAATAGCCGCCAAAAGCATGCATGACGATGGTGGGTATAATTTGTGTCACGTTCCAACAGGAATCTGTAACAAAAACTTCGTGAAGTAACGTTACAAGATTGCCAACAATCAACGCATACAAAGAAACATGATCAATTCACCTAGCTAACTAGCTGCTGAATAGGCATCAACTCACCACGTAGCTTATTCTTAATGTTTGTCCATAGGCTACCAGAGTGAGGACAGACATTTTTCGGAATAAACGTGGTGAGTGAAAAACAATGAAATAGCCCACTCCCTACCTGGTATCTTATTCTGCCGCTATACAACTTTGTATGCGTTGTTTGTTGGCAACCTTGTTATTTACGAAGTTGTTTATACAGATTCCCGTTGGAACGTTCCACAAATGATGTCCACCCTGCGTGACGACGGTCAAGTTAGCTTGGCTAGCTAGGTTAGCAAGCACTTTTCCCTGCCTTTTTTGGACTTGACCGGCTGCACTTGCAAACCCCAGCGGTAGACTAAGTTAGCTAACCGGTTCTTTAGCTAATCACTATTAGCTAGCTAGCCAACTTACCATTTTTCAGCTCATGTTTCACAGTAAACAGGTCACCTTCTCTAGAAGATCCTTCCATCGAAGATGGCATTGTATTCCAAATGTGCCCAAAATATAAACTTGCTTAGCAAACCATCAACATAGCTAAGATAGTTTGAAATTAGAGAACCACATGTAACGTCAGCTAGCTATATCTGATTGCAATGTGGTGTTGAGCATTGAGGGAAAAGGTCTGGTTAGCTTGCCAAGCAAGACAAAAATGTGTCTACAAGATAGCGTGGGGGGCGGGTAACCACTACTACCTTCACGACCAAGTCCTCCTGCAGCTGTGATTGGGGTTGCTATGTGGAGTTTTAACATCTGATTGGTCCATTTTGCTATCCATGACAGAGAGGCCCTCCTTCCTGCCCTCTTATTGGTCAGACACTGACAGCTGAAATCAGGGTCCTCCTTCTTACAAGACCAGGGCTGAGGGTCTGCCAGCTGATCTAACAAAATTATTGAGCATTTAGATTTTTTTCTTTATGAAATATAGAGGTACAGAGAACAGCAACAGCATCACATACAATGGTGTAGTGGAGAGTACATTTTTTGGCCCAAAAGTTTACCCACCTTTTGCAGAAAAATGTACTATAAGTATAGGGAGCGTGATTTTTTTCTCACAATGACCGGTATTCAGGGTTTACCTACTACTTTTTTGTACCACTATACCACTGAACACAAACATTTCCAGTATATCTGTAGAAAGAAAATGTCTGCCATGAAACCAGAAACTTAACTTGATATGCCACTCCCTTATGCCACATATGTCAGGCCTAAGACTCATGGAATGATTAATCAGCATCAAGATTAGGCTATGATATTTGTTTTATATTAGGCCTATGCAAAACACTCAGCTCAAACTGTCACTGTTTCCATAATGTGAAAAGGGTTGCCTTTTGCCACCACCTTGTGGTGATGAAATGAAAATAAATGTTGTTAATCAAAAATGACAATCTGATACCGTGCTTCTACACCTGCATTGCTTGCTGTTTGGGGTTTTAGGCTGTGTTTCTGTACAGCACTTCGAGATATTAGCTGATGTACGAAGGGCTATATAAAATAAACTTGATTTGATACAACTTGACCCATTTACACTAGGTTAGGATGTGAATGCTACTGTACATCCAGTATAGCATCCAGCTCAGAGTTACAACCATTTACATTTTAGCAGACTTAGTGAGCGCATACTTTTTCAACTAGGCAAGTCAGTTAAGAACAAATTCTTATTTACAATGACTGCCTACCAGGGAACAGTGGGTTAACTGCCTTGTTCAGGGGCACAACAACAGATTTTTACCTTGTCAGCTCAGGGATTCAATCCAGCAACCTTTCGGTTACAAGCCCAATGCTCTAACCACTAGGCTACCTGCCACCCCTCATACTGGTTCCCCATGGGAATCAAACCCACAACCCTGGCATTGCAAGCACCATGCTCTACCAACTGTCCAGCAGCTGGCTCAGAGTTACAACCAGCATCTGGCTCAGAGTTACAGTACATACAGCATCCAGCTCAGTTACATCCAGCATCCAGGAGGATATAACTATGAGCTGGATCCAACACACTTTAAAATAAGAATCCCCCAATTTGTCATGCCAAAATAAAAGTGATGCCATTTCTAATTTCAAAACAATAGTCCCTCGATTTGTCATGGGACTATTACTTGTTTTTCAACAGGACAATGACCCAACACATCTCCAGGATGTCTAAGGGCTATTTGACCAAGAAGGAGAGTGATGGAGTGCTGCATCAGATGACCTGGCCTCCACAATCACCCTACTTCAACCCAATTGAGATGGTTTGGGATGAGTTGGACCACAGATTGAAGGAAAAGCATCCAACAAGTGCTCAGCATATGTGGGAACTCCTTCAAGACTGTTGGAAAAGTATTCCAGGTGAAGCTGGTTGAGAGAATGCCAAGAGTGTGCAAAGTGGTCATCAAGGCAAAGGGTGGCTACCTTTAACACTTTTTTGGTTACTACATGATTCCATATGTGTTATTTCATAGTTTTGATGTCTTCACTATTATTCTACAATGTAGAAAATAGTAAAAATAAATAAAAACCTGATGTAGCAGCCAGGATTAGAGGAGTGAAACCTGGGGACAGACAGATTACTCTCCAACACCAGATACATAGATAGAGAGTCCCACTTCTACATACAACTGATCAAGTTCCCTGAAAAATGAACATAAAAATATAGCTATGTGGTGTGTGACATACAGTATATGTGCATCGATGTCCACAGAGGGATCGAGGGAGAGCATGGAAGGTGGGGACACTGCGTTGAAGGGTGTCTGTGCTGTGGGTATTGGTGAGGTTGAAGTGTTCAACACAGGCACTCTTCAAAAGCCCAGTCTTTTTTACGCTGCTGCTACTCACTTTTTATTATCCATGCATAGTCAATTTACCCCTACCTACATGTAGTACATATTACCTCAACTAACCTCTACCCCCGCACATTGACTACCTTCTTCCCAAATGCAGGTGTTCCAAGCTTGTAGTGTCATACCCAAGAAGTCTTATGGTGCCAAAAGTGCTGCAACGAAGTACTGAGTAAAGGGTCTGAGTACTTATGTAAAGGTTATATTTCAGTTAGCAAACCTGTTTTTGCTTTGTCATTATGGGGTATTGTGTGTAGATTGATGAGGGGAAAAAACAATTTAATTAATTTTAGAATAAGACTGCAATGTAACAAAATGTGGAAAAAGTCAAGGGGTCTGAATACTTTCCAAAGGCACTGAATATGAATTTTAAAATATAGAAGGGTATTTATACAAGGCCTGTATTATACTCATCATTCAGGATTCTTACGTTTAGTCTGGATACCAGTTTGTGCTAACATTCCACTCCATGTCATATGCCAAATATATGGCACAGATTACAAGGAGTAGAATGAAAACCCAAATCAGGTCTTATTTTCCATACAGAAATCCCCAATAAGGACAACCTTGAGGTCCACAGGAATGCAGGGTGTTTTCCTCCACATCCTAGGTGATGCCCTCGGCTCTGTCATCATTGTCGTCAACGCTCTCATCTTCACCTACATGTGGAAGCCTTGTCATGCTGGAGAGACCTGTGTCAACCCATGCTACAACAGCCATGACTACACTAACCACCAACAACAACATGTCAATGCTACGCTGGTCACCATGCTTGGTAGTAGTACCCAGACACCTGCACCTCGCTGGGCCTTGCTGGCGGCTCTACCTCGACCCCATACTCTGCATCATCATGTTGTCCATATTGCTCTATACCTGAAGGAGTCAGCCCTCATCCTCCTGCAGACTGTTCCAAAACAGATAAACATGCACCGGCTGCTGGGGAGGGTCAGGAGCCTAGATGGTGTGTTGGCTGTCCACGACTTACACATCTAGCAGCTGGCAGAGAGCAGGATAATTCTCACAGCACACATCAAATGCTTCATACATGGATGTGGCCAAGCAAATCAAAGGCCTCTTTCATGGAGAGGGTATCCATGCCACAACGGTTCAACCAAAGTTTATTACCGTTAACTTTGTATCTGATACACTGAACAAAAATATAAATGCAACATTTAAAGTGTTGGTCCCATGTTTCATGAGCTGAAATAAAAGATCCCAGGAGGTTTCTGTACACACAAAAATCTTATTTCGCCAAAATGTTGTACATTGAGCATTATTCTTTTGCCAAGATATTCCATCCACCTAACAGGTCTGGCATGTCAAGAAGTTGATTAAACAGCATGATCATTACACAGGTGCACCTTGTGCTGGGGGACAATAAAAGGCCGCTCTAGAATGTGCAGTTTTGTCACACAACACAACGTCACAGATGTCTCAAGTTTTGGGGGAGCGTGCAATTGGCATGCTGACTGCAGGAATGTCCACCAGAGCTGCTGCCAGATAATTGAATGTTACTTGCTTTACCAAAAGTACCCTCCAACGTTGTTTAAGAGAATTTGGCAGTACGTCCAACCGGCCTCACAACCGCAGACCACGTGTAACCGTGCCAGCCCAAATCAAATCCAATCAAATTTTATTGGTCACATACACATGGTTAGCAGATCTTAATGCGAGTGTAGCGAAATGCTTGTGCTTCTAGTTCCGACTGTGCAGTAATATTTAACAAGTAATCTAACAATTTCACAACAACTACCTTATACACACAAGTGTAAAGGAATGAATAACAATATGTACATATAAATATATGGATGAGCGATGGCCGAGGAGCATAGGCAAGATGCAGTAGATGGTATAGAGTACAGTATATACATATGAGATGAGTAATGTAGGGTATGTAAACATTATATAAAGTGGCATTGTTTAAAGTGACTAGTGATACATTTATTACATCCAATTTTTTATTATTAAAGTGGCTAGAGATTTGAGCCTAGGACCTCCATACCCGGCTTCTTCACCTGCGGGATCGTCTGAGACCAGCTAAACAGACAGCTGATGAAACTGTGGGTTTGCACAACCAAAGAATTTCTGCACAAACTGTCAGAAACCGTCTCAGGGAAGCTCATCTGCGTGCTTGTTGTCCAGGGTCTTGACCTGACTGCAGTTCTGCATCATAACTGACTTCAGTGGGCAAATGCTCACCTTCGATGGCCGCTGGCACGCTGGAGAACTGTGCTCTTCACGGATGAATCCCAGTTTTAACTGTACCGGGCAGATGGCAGACAGCATGTATGGTGTTGTGTGGGCGAGCAGTTTGCTGATGTCAACGTTGTGAACAGAGTGCCCCATGGTGGCGGTGGGGTTATGGTATGGTCAGGCATAAGCTACGGACAACAGACACAATTGCATTTTATTGATGGTCATTTGAATACACAGAGATACCGTGACGAGATCCTGAGGCCCAATGTCATGCAATTCATCCACCACCATCACTTCATGTTTCACAAAAATAATGCACAGCCCCATGTTGCAAGGATATGTACACAATTCCCGGAAGCTAAAAATGTCCCACTTCATCCATGGACTGCATACTCACCAGACATGTCACCCATTGAGCATGTTTAGGATGCTCTGGATCAATGTGTTCGACAGCCTGTTCCAGTTCCCGCCAATATCCAGCAACTTTGCACAGCCATTGATGAAAAGAGTGGGACAACATTCCACAGGTCACAATCAACAGCCTGATCAACTCTATGCGAAGGAGATGTTTCGCACTGCATGAGGCAAATGGTGGTCACACCAAATACTGACTGGTTTTCTGATCCACGCCCCTACCTTTAAAAAAAAATGTATCTGTGACCAACAGATGCATATCTGTATTCCCAGTCATGTGAAATCCATAAATTAGGGCCCTAATGAACTTCTTTAAATTGACTGATTTCCTTATATGCACTGTAACTCAGTAAAATCTTTGAAATTGTTTCATGTTGTGTTCATTTTTTTGTTCAGTGTATTTACGTGTGAGCTCTCCTGTCGGACGCAGTGTGGCCCAAAGCTGTGCTGTGGAAGCTTTGACAGAACAACGCTAAGAGGACCGGCTGGAGAAGAGGTTGTTTCCTCCCAGTATCACTCAATACAACACCAGTCAACCTCAATACAACAGTCACCCTTTACAGCTACCATCAAGCTAACAGCCACGCAGAGCCCCAAGCCTACCATTTATACAGAGGTAATAATGAACGTATCTATACATTGGGAACTTGAAACTTGTCGAGAGGTTTAATTTCACTTTATAGCACACTGTATGCCACAGCAGGAGGCATCGAAAGTGATACTCGTCCAATTACATTCCTAGTGTCTGGGTATTCTGCCTACTGTGTCTATGTGAAGGAGTTGGTGTAGGCTGAGAAAACAAGTACTATTACAGCCTCGGCCATGGCTTTTTGAGCTCTTTAGTTGCCTTTGTCATTGAATAGTAAGTCACAATTGTGTCTATAGGCTTTGCAGACAACTTGAGTATGCAACTCTTATAATTGTGCCATTAATTAGGTCACTGTATTTACAACAATACTGTGCAGCCGTATTCATCGAACTGGCCAAGGCTTTCGACTCTGTCAATCACCACATTCTTATCGGCAGACTCAACAGCCTTGGTTTCTCAAATGACTGCCTCGCCTGGTCAACCCCAAAGCCTATTCCTCTTTTGGCCGCCTTTCCTTCCAGTTCTCTGCTGCCAATGACTTTTTTGCAAAAAATCACTGAAGCTGGAGACTCATATCTCCCTCACTAACTTTAAGCATCAGCTGTCAGAGCAGCTCACAGATCACCGCACCTGTACATAGCCCATCTGTAAATAGCCCATCCAACTACCTCATCCCCATATATTATTTTTTGCTCCTTTGCACCTCAGTATCCCTACTTGCACATTCATCTTCTGCACATCTATCCCTCCAGTGTTAAATTGCTAAATTGTAATTACTTTGCCACTACGGCCTATTTATTGCCTTACCTCCCTAATCTTACCTCATTTTCACACACTGTATATAGATTTTTTTTCCTTTTGTTATTGACTGTACGTTTGTTTACTCCATGTGTAACTCTGTGTTGTTGTTTGTGTTGCACTGCTTTGCTTCATCTTGGCCAGGTCGCAGTTGTAAATGAGAACTTGTTCTCAACTGTCCTACCTTATCAAAGTGATAACAGTATAAAGAAAAGGAGGTATTTGGTCCTTGCCTCTTGGTCTGTGAGTGGGTGTGTGTTCCAGACCATGAGAACAGAATCCTAATACAGATGAGAATGGTCTCTGTTTGTTTGTATTGTTTTTGAAAATCTTTTTTATTTCACCTTTATTTAACCAGGTAGGCCAGTTGAGAACAAGTTCTCATTTACAACTGCGACCTGGCCTACCTGGTTAAATAAAGGTGAAATAAAAAAGATTTTCAAAAACAATACAAACAAACAGAGACCATTCTCAGCTGTATTAGGATTCTGTTCTCATGGTCTGGAACACACACCCACTCACAGACCAAGAGGCAAGGACCAAATACCTCCTTTTCTTTATACTGTTATCACTTTGATACTTGCTAAGCAACTGTTTGTGAAAAATCAAACTCTGTTGTGTACAAATTTCCCCTGTTTCCATCTGTGAGTAGGAATGTGTCTAGGCTCAAGGATCACAACTTGACATAACCACCATAGTGGCCCACTGAGTATAAAGACAACACTGAGTCCTTTGTACAAATCCACCCATGTCTACTGTCTTCCATAGCACTCCATTAGAAAAGAGCCATTATTATAAGCATACAGTAGGTCCAACGTGCTCCTTTAAAGAGAGAGAGAGAGTGCCGCTCTAAATTAAAAAACGTCAGTGAGAATAGTGAGAGCATCCTGACCTATCTCACCAAAACAACTGACATTATGTGAAGCTGATGAACGTCCCATTTGTCAGAACCGTTCATGTTTTGTTACACATATCAACAATACGTTTCAAAATTATATGAATATTTTTTACAATAAAAATACTTTTATGTCTCGCCTGTCTGCAAGGGGCACAGCAGACGTTTGTCTCACTTTAGTATGTGTCTTCCGGTTGTCAGCAGTCCGTTTGTTTCGGTGTTCTTGATCTTCCAAGATGGCTGGTGTTCGAGCCCTGGGTGCACTCTCCAGAATTACAGCAAGGAGATATAACGTCCTCTCAGGTAAAATTGTGTTGAAATGTGTGGAATTGATTCCACAGTCAACTGTCTTTCAACAGTTTAGCCACGTTTAGGAAACAGACGCGTCTCTATTGGAGATGCAGCTAACCTGGCTGGCTAGCTAGCTACCACTGGTATACTTCTGACAGCTAGTTAACGTTAGCTGATTAATTTAGTGTGCTAGCAACAAAACGTTACTAGACACCTCTAGGTTTAGATACCTATTTGTTATTCATTTAGATGAAGATAACAAGTTCACTTGAGTAAACTTTCACCGCCTGAGCAAATTAGTTTGCTAGATAGCTTCGTCACATGAATAAAGTTCACTAGCTAACGTTAGCTGGCTAATGTTAGCCTAGTTGGCTAGCTAACTATGATCACTCACTCATCGTCAAGTCAAACTTTTCCTGCAATTTTGTTGTCTAAACACATCTACACTTTACAATAAACGCTTCCATTTGTCATTCATTGTTTATAAAATATCAACGTGTCCCTGACTGATGGAGTGGTAGCTAGGGAATCTAGGTGAGAGGTCAGGGTCTTGAGGTCAAACCATAGAGCAGGCAGGCATCATCATATACACTGAAAAAAAAAAAAAAAAATATATATATATATAAAATGTATGGTATTTATAATATAAAAGCAACATGTATATTGTTGGTCCCATGTTTCATGAGCTGAAACAAAAAAAACGAATTCTGATTGGCTGGGGCTGGCTCTCCAGTGGGTGTGCCTGGCTGCCAAGAGAGTGGGCCTATGCCCTCCAAGGATGCAATTACAAATAAATTGTAGACTGCAAGAAGCCCAAACAGATATAATATTATGACTCAAATGTAACAATTTAAAGCCTTGCTTACATTTGTATATGGTCATGTCTCTTATTATGTGTGGAAATACTTTGGAACAGATTTTCAATCTTTTTTTGGGGATTGGAGCTTATTTTCTTGTGTTTTTAGTCTTATGTCCATCAATAACAAATATAAATAAATGTTGCTCAAAATTTTTGGGGGGGGGGGGGGGGGGTAAAATCACTCACGGGCCACCAGTTAGGGAACCCTGTCATAGAGACATTTCCCTCCCACCATGAGTCTGTCATCAACACTAGACGTGAGTTATCACACCCCCAGGCTGAGAATAAATAAAGTTTTGCCTTATTTGACTTCCCATACAGAGACGCATGTATCACCTAAGATAGATAGCTGTATGTTTTCTTGTTATCTTTTGTAACTAGCTGAATTAAATGTAACCATTTTCTTGTTTTATATTTTTAGATATCTCATGTCGTACCTTTTCAGTTGCACCTGCTATGTCAGGTAAGTTGAAAGACTGGTTAGTGGGATATTAATTAGATTTGATTAGCCTAATAAAAGTATGGAGTTTGTTAATTTGATATATTTTTATGTGAGATATTCGCTCTCTTTGCACAGCCCGAACCCATGTCAACTATGAAGTCAAAGAGGATGTGGCAGTTATTCGGATGAACGACCCAACTTCCAAAGTAATTTACATAAAGAGGATGATTGCATCTTCCTTTTGTACATTTTTCAATTCATGCATGAGGCTGAAATCTGAATCTGTCTTTTGTGTATACTTGTGTTTGCAGGTCAACACTCTGTCCGTCCAAATGCAGAATGAGATGATAGAAGTATTTAATGAGGTCTTGGCCAACGATGCAGTCCAGAGTGCTGTCCTCATCTCCTCCAAGCCTGGTTGCTTCATTGCAGGAGCTGACATCAAGTCAGTCACACCTTTCACATTATATTATAGAAAATATTAAAATATTAGCTTTGGTGCCACCTAGGCCCGCATGCTGTGTACTCAAAATGCTGAACTCATTCTTGTTTGATGTTCTGATACCTAGGCCTACACAATATTGAAAATGTTGCATTTTAGTCTAGAATAAAGTATTTCAGCACTATGCAAGGTTCTTGGGTACTAGGTTCTAAGTGTTGTGATTAGGGTTGCTAAGGAAGGGTATATTACTTGAAACTGTCAGTTTTCCAGGTAACTCAAGAATTTTGGTTAGCGTACCTTTTTATTTTCATCAGATGACATCTATTGGCCTTTTTGAGTACTTCAGATTATCACAGGTGTCTGTAATTAAGAACACCTTCCTAATAGTAAGTTGCACCTACCCCCCCCCCCCCCCCTCAGAACAGCCTCAATTTGTCAGGGCATGGACTCAACAAGATGTCAAGCATTCCACAGGGATGCTGGCCCACGTTGACTCCAATGCTTCCCACAGTTGTGTCAAGTTGGCTGGATGTCCTTTGGGTGGTGGACCGTTCTTGATACACATGGGAAACTTGAGTGTGAACCCAGCAGCGTTGCAGTTCTTGACACAAACTGGTGAGCCTGGCACCTACTACCATACCCCATTCAAAGGCACTTCAATATTTTGTCTTGTCCCTTCACCCTCTGAATGGCACACATACAAAATCCATGTCTCAAGGCTTGTAAATCCTTTAACCTGTCTCCTCCCCTTCATCTACACTGATTTGAAGGGGATGTAACAAGTGACATCAATAAGGGATCATAACTTTCACCTCACTTCACCTGGTCAGTCGGTCATGGAAAGAGATGTTCTTAATATTCAGTGTAATATATATATATATAACAAAACATTTATATATTTTATATTTGAGTTTCTTCAAAGTAGCCACCCTTTGCCTAGACAGCCTTGCACACTATTGGCATTCTCTCAACCAGCTTCATGAGGTAGTTACCTGGAATGCATTTCAATTAACAGGTGTGCCTTGTTAAAGGTTAACTTGTGGAATTTCTTTCCTTCTTAATGCCTTTGAGCCAATGTGTTGTGACAAGGTAGGGGTGGTGTACAGAAGATGGTCCTATTTGGAAAAAGACCAAGTCCATATTATGGCAAGAACAGCTCAAATAAGCAAAGAGAAATGACACTCCATCATTACTTTAAGACATGAAGGTCAGTCGATCTGGTAAATTTCAAGAAGTTTCTTCAAGTGCAGTTACAAAAACCATCAAGTGCTATGATGAAACTGGCTCCGATGAGGACCGCCACAGGAAAGGAAGACCCAGACTTACCTCTGCTACACAGGATAAGTTAGTGACCAGCTTCAGAAATTGCAGCCCAAATAAATGCTTTACAGAGTAACAGATGCATCTCAACATCAACTGTTCAGACTAGACTGCGTGAATCAGGCGTTCATGGTCAAATTGCTGCAAAGAAACCACTACTAAAGGACACCAATAAGAAGAAGAGACTTGCTTGGGCCAAGAAACACAAGCAATGGACATTAGACCGGTGGAAATCTGTCCTTTGGTCTGATGAGTCCAAATCTGAGATTTTTGGTTCCAACCGCTGTATCTTTGTGAGACGCAGAGTAGGTGAACGGATGATCTCCGCATATGCGGTTCCACCGTGAAGCATGGAGGAGAAGGTCTGATGTGGGGGTGCTTTGCTGGTGACATTGTCTGCCTTGAATTCTAAATAAATCACACACTAAACCAGCATGACTACCACAGCATTCTGTAGCAAAACGCCATCCCATCTGGTTTGCGCTTAGTGGAACTATCAATTGTTTTTCAACAGGACAATGACCCAAAACACACCTCCAGGCTGTGTAAGGGCTATTTGACCAAGAAGGAGAGTGATGGAGTGTTGCATCAGATGTGAGAACTCCTTCAAGACTGTTGGAAAAGCATTCCAAGTGAAGCTAGAGAATGCTAAGAGTGTGCAAAGCTATCATCAAAGCAAAGGGCGGCTACTTTGAAGAATCTAAAATATATATGATTAACACTTTTTTTTGGTTACTATATGATTCCATATGTGTTATTTCATAGTTTTGATGTCCTTGAATGAGTAGGTGTGTCCTAACTTTTGACTGGTACTGTATGTGTGTATATATATATGATAGATGGCCATGACTCCTATGGAGGACTATGTTATACGGCTACTCCTGAGTTACTATTGAGGTGTGGTGTCTTTCTGGCGTCTCTTGACTACTGCAGCATCACCCAAGTGTGTGCTGCATTTTGGCAGTAGTGAAGAGTAGCTAGCTACTAGTCCAGTTGCTAGTACGTAGTAGAATTATTAAGTTAGAATTCCGAAGCCACAGACTGCATGGATGGTGCTGCCTGCCTGCTCCCAGCGCTCCCCTTTGACCACCTCCCTCCGCTGACATCAATCAAGCCATGAACTGTATCAACCTTCAGTCTCTTGGCCGTCTATCTACTCATGATTTGTTGTTTTTAAATTGCTTCTTTTTTTTTTTTTTGCTTTACAGCGCTATGAGATTTATGTAATTAATAACGCTATTACCCAAGTTAATATAGATTACCAAAATTACAGAAGATTCCACTAACTTTTCTAAGTTAACGGTAGCTTTGCAACCCTAACTCTTATCCCCCCTACACACACTCTCTCTCTTCTCTCCTTTGCAGCATGATCCAGGCCTGTAACACCTCCCAAGAGGTCACAAAGCTTTCTCAGGAGGGACAGAAGATGTTTGAGAGGATTGAAAAGTCTCCCAAGCCTATTGTTGCAGCCATCAATGGCCCCTGCTTAGGAGGAGGCTTAGAGGTGAACAAAGTGGCTACCATTACACTATTTTGGCCTAATAACAGTGCTTAATTTTGAAATGGGGAGATGACGGAAAAGTGAGTCCAAGAGGGTGGTGACCTGGGGGGGCTCTGAGGTACCGGAACACATGAATGACAGGCTACTTTGACACTGCCAATCTGAGATCAATAAAAAACGACCTTGTCTTGACTCCATCAATAGTCTAGGCCTAGGTGTATGGAGACACATGTACAATATGAAGAGGAAATTATAGTCCTAAAGAAGATTTCCATTTTCACTGACTCGCCCAACGATGTGCAGCTCACTCACTGGCGATTGGCTGATGCACTTGTGCCAAAAGCTTATCTCTCTTTTACTTTGCGTGATCAGCATTGTTTTACAATAGGCCTATTTGGAAGTTGATGACTTAGTAGCCTACAGACAGATAAGTCTTCTCTTTTCAGCAGGATCCGTTTGCTTTTTAAACTGTTCCCCCGCCCCCCCGCGATTCTATTTGAAATATTGCGAAAGGCCTGTTCGCTACATGATGTTCACTGACAGACGTGCCGCACGTTCACGACTGTAGACATGCCTTGTGACTGAGCTACACACAATCCACAGCTAGACTATTTAATAAAATTATAAACTTTTTTTATTACATTTTTTTCAATTCTCCGTGGCTAAATTATAGGCCTACTCCCGGGGTAGCATTCTGAATTATTCCATTTCTTTCTGAACAGACAGCAGTAATTCTGTATCTTTGGCAAATGTATTTCAATTTACCAGTGGTGCTACAGCACCCTTCCCACGGCTATGATGCTAATAAGGAAAAAAGAAAGTGCAATGGTGGAGAGATGAGTTGCAGGCTCATGTCTGATCAGAGCTGAGAGAGATCCTAGAAAGACTTGTGTGTCTCTCTCACCACAGCAAGAGCCACGAGTTGGTCTCTAGGCTACAATGTTGTGCAAACCATAAACCCGGTCCGGCCAACCCAAATCAATTCTTACAATATCAGGCACGTTTTCACATGACGTTTTTTTACACGCATGAGAACTACAGAGAAGTCAACTTGAATTATCTGTGATTTGCTTTTATTTGAATTGCAAACACACACACAAAAAATCGTGCCACGAGAGTTACCGGATCCTGGCAAATGGGTTCCGGAAGGAAACAATCAAACTGAGAGGTGCCAGATCCTGTTCTGGCAGGAAGGAAATTGATTTATCACCATGAGCATCAGGAATACAAAATGTACATAGATGGGACAAAGGTCAATAACGTACAGACATTAAGTCCTAAGGTACATCATATTATTCCAATATTACGTTTCAAAACAAATGTAAAAAATTCTCAAATAACAAGACCAATTTGAGTTTAGTTCCTTTTCTCCCAAGTTATGTTATTTTCTAAATGCAGTGTTTAATGTGTCGTGTGTTTAGTTTGCCATCGCCTGCCAGTATAGAATTGCTACTAAGAGCAAAAAGACTGTCCTTGGTACTCCTGAGGTGATGCTTGGTCTTCTACCTGGAGCTGGTGGAACACAGAGACTCCCTAAAATGGTCAGTATCTGGGAAAATACTTTATAAATCCATAAACCGTACCTGAATAGCACAGTAACTTTGATCTACAATAGTATTTGACTGATTAGCACAGTGCAACAGCAAATCATAGTCGCTACATTATGCACACTGACAACTGCAGAGTGCTACAGTATTCTTAAGCTGATCAGCTTTGCAGCACTGTATTTGCCTGTTGTAGCAGTGTTTGATTTTCTTGATTTGTTGTCAGCAGATTAAAAATATATATATATATACATTTTTATTTATTTAAATGGAATGTTGTCATAAATATCAATATATGTTGTGTTCAGGTGGGTATTCCCGGTGCCTTTGACATGATGCTGACGGGAAGAAACATCAGGGCAGACAAAGCCAAGAAGATGGGTCTGGTCCACCAGCTAGTGGACCCACTAGGTATAGTAATCTCTTAACTAATTTAATTAATATTATAATAAATAAAAGCTTATTGATGAAATGTTCATTAAGGTAAATAAACTATTTTTTTACAGGTCAGGTACTTTCAGGTATGGTGTCTAAATGCTTCTAATTTATGCCCTTTTGATATTCCAGGACCTGGATTGAAGAATCCAGAGGAGAGGACGATTGAGTACCTGGAGGAGGTTGCCATACAGTGTGCCAAAGGAATTGTTAACAAGAAGATCTCTCTCACCAAGGAGAAAGGCATGATGCAGAGTAAGTATTAGACCCAAATACAATGTAGGCACTTGGTATGGCACATGGCACTTGGTATTGTGCCCAAAAATAAAGACTCATGCCAAGAATGAATATACAGTTGTGGGCAAATATATTGGCACCCTTCATAAATAATTCTATATTTCTTGTAAAATAAATTAAAATATATATATATATATTTTTAATCCACACCGTGTTACTGGATTTTTAACATTGCAGAACCAATTTTGTTTTTGTGAACTTAAAGGTGAAATATGCAGAAATCGTTCTGCCATTTCCTTATTGCTAAAATTGTAATAGGTCACCTAATTTCAGTATGTGACAAAACAAGCAACCAAAGTGTAGAGAATCATTGTACCATCTAAACCGCTGTGAAATATATTTTCAATAACCAAAAATATTGTTTTTTCAGCTGTTTGAAGCTGGTGCACAACACCAAAAGTAAAAGACACAAAAAATTGAACTTATGGACGGGAAGCATAGAAATGGCACGCACAGAACAGATCTACAGCTTCTTAGACATGCTTTCAATGAGAATTACAGATCTATAACTTGCATTTCTATGTTAATTTGGTTGCTCCCTTAAACAGTTACACATTGCAGCGTTACGTTTATAATTTGGCAAATGCCAAGGACAAAATGATTGGCACCCGGGAGCTAGTACTTGTTTAAGACTTGTCCAAGATAAATGCTTTTTGTAGCCATCAATGAGCTTGCTGCGCCTTTCTACTTGTAGACTGCTCTAATTCTTCACCAGCTGCTGTTTTCATATTTTGCCATAGGTTTTAGATGTGTTTCAGTACTGGACTCTTTGCTGGGCACTCCAGAACTGTCAAGCGTTTCTTCTTGAACAATTCCTAGGTTCTATTTGATTCGTTTGGGGTCGTTGTTCTACTGGAAGATTCAACCTTCAATGGAGACACAGTTTTCGTTCTCCAAAACACCTTGATAATCTGCTGATTTCATGATGCCAAGCCAATGTTTGAGACCCCCAGTAACAAAGGCTGCAAAGCAACCCCACAGCATCAAACTCCCCCATGTTTGATTGTAGAAAGGGTGTTATTTTCATTGAGTGCTTAATTTGGTCATCGGGAAAAACACGGAGCAGATCTGTATTACCAAAGAGCTCTACTTTTGTTTAATTGGTCAAATTGCTAGTGGAAGGGTGGAGCTCAATAATAATAATGGATGTAAGAATAACCTGTCGGGGGTTATCTTTGCCAAAGGCTGCAGAACTGAGTGATAGCTCTGGAATGCCAACAATTGTCTATGCCATTTGTCTTTATTTTCTAAGTCAAAATTGTAAACTAAAAGCTGAAATATGTGACGTTTTGGGCAACCTGGCCAAATTCACATAGAAATGTGAGTTTTAGATCTGTTTAAGAAGCGGTTGATCTCTTCTATGTGCACTATTTCTATGCTTCCCGTTCTTAAGTGAAGTTTTTGAATCTTTTACTTTTGGTTTTGTACACAAGATTCAAACAGCTGAACATACAACAGTTTTGGTAATGGAAATGATATTTCACTGTGGTTTAGGATGGTACAATGATTCTCTACATTATACTTGCTTGTTTTGTCACAAACTGAAGTTAGGCGAATTATTCTAATTTTAGCAAACGGCAAATGGCGGAGCAATTTCTGCATAGTGTGCCTTTTTTAAGTTGACAAAAAATAAAAAAATTCTTCAATGTTGGAAATCCAATAAGTTAACTTAATTTAGAAGAAATGGGGGATTTGGCCACACCTGTGTATATAATCTACATAAAACAAAGGCAGGCTTTTTAAATGTAGGCCTCATGGTTGTTGTTTTCCAACCTTGCCATATGTTACCATCACACTTTCAGTCTTGTTTTTATGCATGTATACAACCTTGTTTTTTTTCATTCCTTCCTCTGCAGAAGTCCAAGACTACGTAATGGGCATTGAGTTTGTGCGGCAACAGATCTACAAAACTGTCACAGCCAAAGTCATGAAGATGAGCAAGGGACTGTATCCTGCCCCCTTGAAAATCATTGAGGTAGGAGGAATTTGTCATTTACTTATTCATTCAATAATGATGAGGATGATTTTAGTGAGATAATGATATGAAGTGGCAGCTGTTTTTGAAAGTAGATGCAGAGCTCCAGATTGGGTTAACTCACACCTTGGTTTTTATTAAAAGACACTTAGGACTTCTCATTCCCCTTTCTTCCCCCGTCAGAGTGTGAAGGCTGGCTTGGAGCAGGGCCCAGATTCAGGCTATTTGGCCGAAGCACAGGTGAGAGAATATACATTGAGTTAGATTAGATTGATTATGAATACCGTAAAAATGCATAATGTGCTTATCAATAAGTTGAATGGTTTTGTATGAAACATTTTACAATTATTATTTTGTTACAGAACTTTGGCAAACTGGCAATGACCTCTGAATCAAATGCGCTGATCGGCCTTTACCACGGCCAAGTGGCATGCAAGAAGAACCGCTTTGGAGTCCCTGAGAGACCTGTGAAGTAAGTGATGACCTTTGACCCAAAACTAGTTAAATAGTTATTTTCATGTTTTAATTAGTGAGAAATGCAAATTGTATTACAAATATTAGAATACTGATCAGACGCAGCTCTGACGTCTTTGGAGCTCAAAACATTTATGCTGATGTCATAATTTCAGAAAGGTCATGACATTAACCTTTAACCCCTTACACTTGTGGGAATTAGCCTAAATGGATAGGGCAAAATAGAAGTTTTCTTACAGAAGAAATGTGGAATGCATAACCATGGTAGCAAGGAAAAGGGAACAGTTTGGAATTATTAGACTGAAGGTGAGGACAAAATGTTAATCTGACATAAGACTGAATCCATTTCATGTGCATTTTACATTTATTGTACTTTTCATTGACCCCCCCCCCCCCCGATCACTCTCCTTCTTGGTCAGATAGCCCTTACACAGCCTGGAGGTGTGTGTTGTGTCATCGTCCTGTTGAGAAGCAAATTATAGTACCACAAAGTGCAAACCAGATGGGATGGCGTATTGTTGCAGAATGCTGTGGTAGCCATGCTGGTTAAGTGTGCCTTGAATTCTAAATAAATCAGTGTCACCAGCAAAGCACCTTCACACCTCCTCCGTGCTTCACGGTGGGAACCACACATGTGGAGATCATCTGTTCACCTACTCTGCGTCTCACAAAGACACGCCGGTTGGAACCAAAAATGTCAAAATTGGAAGCATCAGACCAAAGGACAGATTTCTACCGATCTAATGTCCATTGCTCGTGTTTCTTGGCCCAGGCAAGTCTCTTCTTATTATTGGTGTCCTTTAGTAGTGGATTCTTTGCAGCAATTTGACCACGAAGGCCTGATTCACACAGTCTCCTCTGAACAGTTGATGTTGAGATGTGTCTGTTACTTGAACGTGGAAGCATTTGTTTGGGATGCAATTTCTGAGGCTGGTAACTCTAATGAACTTACCTTCTGCAGCAGAGGTAACTCTGGGTCTTCCTTTCCTGTGGCAGTCCTCATGAGAGCCAGTTTCATCATAGCGCTTGATGAGTTTTTGCGCCTGCACTTGAAGAAACTTTCAAAGTTCTTGAAATTTACCGGATTGACTGACCTTCATGTCTTAAAGTAATGATGGACTGTCATTTCTCTTTGCTTGTTTGAGCTGTTCTTGCCATAGCCCTATTTGGTAAAAGATTATCTTCTGAATACCACACCTACCTTGTCACAATGCAACAGATTTGCTCAAACGCATTAGGAAGGAAAATAAATTACACAAATTAACTTTTAACAAGGCACACCTGTCAATTGAAATGTGTTTCTCATGGAGTTTGTTGAGAGAATGCCAAGAGTGTGCAAAGTTGTCATGAAGGCAAAGGGTGGCTACTTTGAAGAATCTAAAATATATTTTGATATATTATATTTTGATAAATATATTTTGATATAAATATATTTTTATATTTGTGTAACACTTTTTTTAGTTATTACATGATTCCATATGTATTATTTCATTGTTTTGATATCTTCACTCTTATTCTACAATGTAGAAAAATGTAAAAAATAAAACCCTGTAATGAGTAGGTGTGTCAACTTTTCACTTGTACTAAAATATATATATTACTACCGTTCAAAAGTTTGGGGTCACTTAGAAATGTCCTTGTTTTCCATGAAAACATGCATGAAATGAGTTGCAAAATGAATAGGAAATATAGTCAAGACGTTGACAATATATATAATTATTTTTAATTAAAATAATTCTGTCCTTCAAACTTCGCTTTCGTCAAAGAATCCTCCATTTGCTGCAATTACAGCCTTGCAGACCTTTGGCATTCTAGTTGTCAATTTGTTGAGGTAATCTGAAGAGATTTCACCCCATGCTTCCTGAAGCACCTCCCACAAGTTGGATTGGCTTGATGGGCACTTCTTACGTACAATACGGTCAAGCTGGTCCCACAACAGCTCAGTAGGGTTGAGATCCAGTGACTGTGCTGGACACTGTCCAGTGTCTCTGGCAAAAGAACAATCTTAATATTTTCTTCTTATTGGCCAGTCTGAGATATGTCTTTTTCTTTGCAACTCTGCCTAGAAGGCCAGCATCCCGGAGTCGCCTCTTCACTGTTGACGTTGAGACTGGTGTTTTGCGGGTACTATTTAATGAAGTTGCCAGTTGAGGACTTGTGAGGCATCTGTTTCTCAAACTAGACACTCTAATGTACTTGTCCTCTTGCTAAGTTGTGCACCGGGGCCTCCCACTGCTCTTTCTATTCTGGTTAGGGCCAGTTTGCGCTGTTCTGTGAAGGGAGTAGTACACAGCGTTGTACGAGATCTTCAGTTTCTTGGCAATTTCTCACATGGAATAGCCTTCATTTCTCAGAACAAGAATAGACTGACGAGTTTCACGAGAAAGTTCTTTGTTTCTGGGCATTTTGAGCCTGTAATCGAACCCACAAATGCTGATGCTCCAGATACTCAACTAGTCTAAAGAAGGCCAGTTTTATTGCTTCTTTAATCAGAACAATAGTTTCCAGCTGTGCTAACATAATTGCAGAAGGGTTTTCTTATGATCAATTAGCCTTTTAAAATGATGAACTTGGATTAGCTAACACAACGTGCCATTAGAACACAGGAGTGATGGTTGCTGATAGTGGGCCACTGTACGCCTATGTAGATATTCCATATAGAATCTGCCATTTCCAGCAACAAGTCTTTTACAACATTAACAATGTCTACACTGTATTTCTGATTAATTTTATGTGATTTTAATGGACAAAAAATGTGCTTTTCTTTCACAAACAAGGACATTTCTAAGTGACCCCAAACTTTTGAACGGTAGTGTATATTAAATAAATAAATCTCGGTCAACCAACAGCCTAATGATCAAACAATCGACCAGTCAACTAATTGGGGTCAGCCCTAGTAAAGAGTTAACATGGTAACTGGAAAAACAGTAATTTAAAAAATCCTCCTTGGTCGACAATCATTCCAATCTATTGTATTCTAACAATGTGTTTCTTCATCCCTGATCCACCAGGAACCTGGCCATCTTGGGAGCAGGTCTGATGGGTGCAGGCATTGCCCAGGTGACTGTGGACAAGGGCATTCACACCGTCCTGAAAGACACCACCGTGGAGGGCCTGAGCAGGGGCCAGCAGCAGGTCTACAAAGGGTGGGTTTACCAGAGAGCAATAGGTCACTGCTAACTAGCTATCGATTCTACATCGGCTACACAATGTCCTGGTTGTCTGGCATATGGGGTCACAGAGAGGAGGGTTGCAGTTTAAACTCATAGGAATGGTTTCCTACAGATTAAGTTTGGTCTTGGACTAAGAAGCATTTTTATTGGAGAGATTCCATTTTTTTTTGTACAGGACTAGGCTTAATCTGTGTCTGGGGAACCGGCCATAGTTCACCCAAACAGTGCCAGGGGAAACTAAACCAAAGCATGGATTGCTGTCATACCTTGTCCATAGACTGCTTAGAGGGTAAGGAAACCAATTAGCCTTCCTGGGCACTAAACAGATTTTTCACCTAGTCTGTTACTGGCCCAAAGCGCTTAAACGCTAGGCGACCTGTCACCCGGTTCCCTATCCCTTTAAAGCATAGTTGTAGTTGTTGAAGCGACTAAATGAATGTTGTTGAACCTGCCTTATTCACTCTTGACAGACTGTTAACATAAAATGTAAATAGGTACTGAGATTAAACCTGCCCTCACTTTCCTCACCAGCCTGAATGACAAAACCAAAAAGAAAACCATCACGTCATTTGAGAGGGACTTCACACTGGCCAGCTTAACTGGCCAGTTGGACTACAGGGGCTTTGAGAAGGCTGACATGGTCATAGAAGCAGTGTTTGAGGACATCAACATCAAACACCGAGTCATCAAGGAGGTGGAAGCTGTAAGTAGCACTGAATGGTAAAATTAGCGTTGTGTTCATTAGGGCGTGGAACAGAAAGCGTTTTCTCACAACATGAATAAGCATTTCTTATTGGACTAGATGTTTGTTCTAAATTAACTTTTGTGTTTTGATTGCAGGTGATCCCTCCTCACTGTATATTTGCTACCAACACGTCTGCTCTCCCCATCAAAGATATCGCTGCTGCTAGCATTAGGCCAGAAAAGGTATGTTTACTAAGAGTTCAATGGGGTTAACATTCCTGTTTAACAAAAGGCTGTCCCTTATGGATCCCTTTGTCTACAATAACCTCTCTACATGTGTTGTATGGTTGGGGCTGGGTACTGTGTGAGTGTTTTGTTTGTTGTTGCCATCTCTGTATAAGTAAGTAAGCAAGCCTTGTCTGAACCAGTACTGCCAATAGGGGCACGAGCCTGTCTCCTGTTTCTGTATTGTAGGCAAGGTTTTAAATTAACATTTTAGGAGCACCACATGAAAATTGATTGAGATACTGCCTATATGAATTCTAGCTGCTTTTGAAGCACATGTTGTGCCCTGGAAACTAATATGTAACACTGTAAAGACATTTGTTTATTATAAAAGCTCAAATGTTGATAGGAATACCTGTCATCAAAATTCATTCAAGTCATTTGTGGAGTATTAGGTTTCTAGATTGTTTAAGAGCACGATTTGGTTCTTTGTGTAAATGGATACATGTAAATAAAGTTGTATTTTCTATTCGTGTAGGTGATTGGCATGCACTACTTCTCTCCAGTGGACAAGATGCAGCTGTTGGAGATCATCACTACAGATAAGACCTCTAAAGACACCACTGCCTCTGCTGTAGCTGTAGGCCTGAAGCAGGGCAAAGTTATCATCGTTGTCGGGGTGCGTGAGCTTCTGCTTAGTGCTTACTTCCTGTATTCTCCCTAAGCGTGTTGATAAGCATAATGATGCTAATACATGGATTTTATATATATATATATATGCTTTTCATGGGTCCATAATCATTTGTGTTTGCAGGATGGACCTGGGTTCTACACCACCAGGTGTCTTGCTCCTATGTTAGCTGAGGCAGTGAGACTACTACAGGTTAGTGTTATTACACACACACACACACACACTGGACATGTCCGAATGCCCATACTAGCGTACAATCAATCTGCATACTATGTATTCATCGTCGCGTACTATTTAGCATGTACCGTTTAGTAAAAAGTATGCAGTATGCCACGGCCGAAACGCAGTAGCTGCTCCTGACTGGCTGAGTAGGTGGGGCGGGGCCGAGCGCAGGTCGATTTTTTCAAATTCAACAGACATGCATCACATTAACCAGCCTGATGACAGCTCATTTGCAATTCGATTAATTTCTCTAAACTCTGACTAGAATAGCAATGGTTATACACCTTCTCAGGCTGATTATAGACAGACTATCACATTCGCCCTATAATTAAATGGGTAGCCTAGCTTACAAAACTAGATAAATCCATATGTTGAAATCAAAAGGCCTGATTAACATGACATCAATAACGTATCCACATTCCGAGTCCCCGGTACCGACACAATCAGAAATCAAAAGATGGTTTAATATTTACTTTAAAAGCTCTGAGGAAGGCCAAGAGAACACACTTTTCAATGAGAAAACAGAAATCCACTTTGGTTATAAAAAAAAAAATACTACTCTTTTCAAAGATGTAGCCTGCGATGCAAGGAGCACAAAAATAACTTAGTCTTCATTTGAACACAGTGGCGTAAAGTACTTAAGTAAAAATACTTCAAAGTACTACTTAAGTAGTTTTCTGGGGGTATCTTTACTATATATATTTTTGACTACTTTTACTTTAATTCCTTAAGAAAATAATGTACTTTTTACTCCTCACATTTTCCCTGACACCCAAAAGTACTTGTTACATTTTGAATGTTGAGCAGGACAGGAAAATTGACTAATTCACGCACGTATCAAGAGAACATCTCTTGTCATCCCTACTGCCTCTGATCTGGCAGACTCATTAAACACATAATTTCGTTTGTAAATGATGTCTGAGTGTTGAACTGTGCCCCTGGCTATCCGTAAAAAAAAAATTACAAAATTGAGTCGTCTGGTTTGCTTAATATAAGAAATTATTTTTACTTTTGATACTAAAGTATATTTCAAACCAAATTACTCGTAGTATTTTGCTGGGTTACTTTCACTTCACTCATTTTCTTTTAAAGTGTCTTTTACTCAAGTAGGAAAATTGGGTCCTATTTCCACCACTGTTTGAACACCACCTCAGAAGCTTCGCTATTCGGCATCTTCCCAATTTAAGTAGTTGTCCCGTGTGGCTCAGTTGGTAGAGCATGGCGCTTGCAACGCCAGGGTTGTGGGTTCAATTCCCACAGGGGGACCAGGGTTTAATTCCCACGGGGGGGACCAGGATGAATATGTATGAACTTTCCAATTTGTAAGTCGATCTGGATAAGAGCGTCTGCTAAATGACTTAAATGTAAATGTAAGTAGCCTAGTTTGGTTGTTTAGCTACTTGAAGAGAATTAGGTCCCGTCACTCGAAGCCCACCTCTTCCAATGCATTGTAGAAGTGTGCATTGAATTTTTATTTTATTTATTCACACACTATAAAACGTTCCATTTTCGCATACTGAGAATTTGTAATGCGCGATTGTGTTGTTTCACGTTATTGGTTCATTTCGGTAGCACATCCCCATATCAGATTATCATCTGTTGTCGAAATGAGTATGACATCCGGGCATTTAAAGTACCGGTATACTTGATTATCACAATGTGAAAACACAATTTTTCCCCTCATACTCAAACAGCCTATTATTTAAGACGCAAGTATGGGTATTCGGAAACGGACACTCTATTGTCATATACAATGTTGATTTGACGTGGGTATTGCATGCGTCCCAATAATAACAGATTAAAAAAAGATCCGCTTGTATGTTGGGCTGTGTGTGTTCTCAGGAGGGAGTTGACCCCAAGAAGCTAGATGCCCTGACCACAGGCTTTGGGTTCCCAGTGGGCGCTGCTACACTGGCTGACGAGGTGGGCATTGACGTGGCTGCCCATGTAGCTGAGGACCTGGGCAAAGCATTCGGATCGAGGTTCGGAGGTGGAAACGTTGAGGTGCTGAAGACTATGGTGGAGAAAGGATTCAAGGGTAAATGATCTTGTTTGTAGGACGTTGAGACGAAGACTCTTAATCAATATTTCCTCGACTCTTTGCATCCTCTCACTGTGCCTTTGTCTCAAAATGCGTTGGGGAGGGACTTTGAATATTGTCGTCCATTGAGGTTTGAGGAGGCAAGGAGAGAGAGGACGTGGGGAATTGAAGAAAAATGTAGTGGCAAATGGGAAATGCATGGTCATCATCATTGGTATATCTCATACCCAATTAATTTAATCAACAGGCCGCAAATCAGGGAAGGGCTGCTACGTCTATACGCCAGGACTCAAAAGCAAAGACGTCAACCCCGATATTGAAGACGTCTTGGAGAAATATAAACTGACACCAAACCCGTTAGTGTGAGTAGTAACCACTGGGGAAATGTCTCCTGAAGCGACTTAAAGTACATTGAATGCATAATACCTTTGCATTTGCTAGCTCCACTCTGTTACCAACGGAGCCACATAGGATCATACACTCACCACACCACCACTTAACCCTGTCTCTCTCCAGGTCTTCAGACTCTGATGTCCAGTACCGTCTGGTCTCTCGGTTCGTCAACGAAGCAGTTATGTGTCTGCAGGAGGGGATCCTGAACGGCCCTGTGGAGGGAGACATAGGAGCTGTGTTTGGTCTGGGATTCCCCCCTTGCCTTGGAGGTGGGTGTTCACTCCATACCAGGGGTATTCATATATTATGAGCCTGGAGGTCCGGACAGAGTACTGCTGGTTTTCTGTTCTATATAATTAATTCTCATAATTAACTGCCCCCAATTAGTGTCCCAGGTCTAAATCAGTCCCTGACTAAAAGGACAAGAATGAAAATCAGCAGTGGAACTGGACTCGAGGTCTAGATTTGAATATTCCTGCTTTATACTGTGCTATATACCACTTATAGTACAGTGAGTGTGTACATGTTTAGTATGTGTATCTAATCCCTGTTAGAATTGAACACATTACCTAGCGCCATGCTTTTACCAGCTGAGCCACACACACAGGATGATCACATGACATGAGCATAAACCGCTTTAGTGTTGTATGTGGTGTTGAATTCTTTTCAGGTTTAACAGTAGGCAGAGAGCCTTTTGTTGTGCTACAATTAGGAGTGTTATTGTACCTTCTCTTTGACCTTCCCTGTTTAGTTTGTGGAGCCGTACTTGACTAAAATAATTTCACTATCTAATTTGAGTATTTCAGACTGAGCTATCTGATAGCTCAATATTATTATAAAATGCTTTCATCATGGGATGACGCTTTTAAAAGTGTAATCCTAACTAACCATGTTTCAACCTTCTCTTTAAACCTTTTCTGTTCAGGTCCTTTCCGGTTTGTGGATACCTTTGGTGCCAACAAGCTAGTAGAGAAGATGAAGAGGTATGAGGAGGTTTACGGTAACCACTTTACCCCCTGTCAGCTACTGCTGGATCACGCCAAGGACTCCAGCAAGAAATTCCACAAGTGACTTTCCTCACCACCATGAATCACTACCACCTAATAGCAGGCTGCCATTAGAATGGGCCTAGGCCGTATATTTGTCTGTTAAAGAAATAAGCCTTGAGCTTAAAGAGATGGTTCGGCAATGAAACCCTTTATCTACTTCCCCAGAGTAAGATTAACTCGTGAAAACCATATGCGAACTATCTTCGAGCAAAGACTGAACGTAAGCTAACGCTAGTTAGCATTGGCTCGCAAAACTACCTCTAACTTCCCTCATTCTGGACGCAGACACATACAAATTCTATCCACGAGTTCATCGGACTTTGGGGACATTGAGAAAGGGCTTCATTGCCAAAATTCTGAACTATCCCTTTAAGTTAAAGTTTGGGTTGCAGAAGAGAAATCATGAAAGTGGCCTGTTTTTACAAATCACAAAACAAAATAAATGTTTTCAAGTTGTCAGAGATTTCAGAATTCATAACTAACAGGAATCTATTTTTTATGGTTTGGTTGGTTTTTGTATTTTCTGAACATTTTGACAATATTCTACTGTATTATCCATCTGAGGCAGGAGTAGAACCAAGGGGAATCTTAGTCTTCCCACAATGCAAATGTAAATGAAATCCATCACTACATCCCAAATGGCACCATATTCCCAATGTAGTGCACAACTTTTGATCAGAGCCCTATGGGGCCCTAGTCTAGGAGTGCACTATAAAGGGAATAGGGTGCCATTTCAGCCTTCATAAGTGACTGGTCTTGTCCTACTCTTCTTGGCTTGTTCATGTTTTATTGATTGTCATCTACTAATGAGGTAAACATTTTTATATGTATATTTTTTTTAATACATTTATCAAGGTCTTTATTCCATGGTTTGGGCAGTGATTGTATGAATATTTAGAGTCAGTAAATGAATAAATAATTATGCTGAAGTCAAATGTGTAGGCTAAACGGGTCATTTGTTTCCTAGGCCTATTTGATCACATGTATTAAAGAATTGCATTAGGCTAGTTACTAGTTACAAGATTTTGATTTAAAGCGGCAATCAGCAGTAGAAACTAGTCCTTTCCACCCCTGTTTCGGGTAAAAAAGCAGAGGGCTGGGGCTGGAGAAATGTAACCACTTTCCAATTCACAGGCAGAGCTATGATGCAAGGGCTGGCCATCCATTAAATGATAGTTTTGAGGTTATATAATGTTTGTTTACATTTTACTTGGTTTATAGACATTGGAGTAAAACAAGCTTACATTTGGGTTCAGATGGTAGAACATTTGAACTAAGCTCATGAGGAATGGAAGTTATATTCTTGAAGAATCAATGGGTACATTTCAATTTAAGTCCAAAAATGTATGTAGCGACTGCTGATTGCCCCTTTAATCCAATTCGTTGGCGTGAGTCACATGCCTTGTTCCTATTGTCTGCAGCAGAGCGAAGGGTGTGTACCGGGGGACTGGGGACGTATACGGGGTTGGGCAGGGCTGGCCGACGGCGGTATTTTCCAGCCGTGGTGGCGCAGCATCCTTTGTACCATGAAGCCTTGGTGCGGTGCATGCCGTTTGATGAGAATGGTGGAGGCAGTTATCATTGTCAGGATCAAGGAGAATATTCCTCAGATTTGGAGAAAAGACATGTAGTCTACGCAGGGTATGTCCGTGTTGTTAGGTGTGTCCGATTACAGAATGTTATCATTTTCTGCGAATGACATGAATTGGTTTACCTGAGTATTGCTCAGCGGAGCTGCGGTGCAAAACGTGTAATCTCGATGCGCGATTAGCGACGTATACAGTGGAAGTGTTGCGGAGAAATCAATTTTACGGTCAAGGATCGAAGGAATAAATATGTCGAGACAGTGCGAGGCTGTGAAGGTGGTGGTGCGATGCCGCCCATTCAACAGGAGAGAGGAGACGATGGACAACGATAACATATTGGAGGTGAATACAAAACTGGGGCAGATCACATTGAGGAACCCAAGGGCGTCACCTGAAGAGCTCGTGAAATCATTCACCTTTGATGCAGTCTACGACTCTGAGTCGAAACAGAGCGATATTTATGACGACACAGTTAGACCCCTTGTAGACTCCGTGTTGCAAGGATTCAACGGGACCATATTAGCTTATGGGCAAACTGGGACAGGTAAAACCTTCACCATGCTAGGTATGCCCACAGACAATGAGAGAGGGATCATCCCAAATTCATTTAACCACATTTTTACACAGATCTCCAGGTCTCAGAATCAGCAATATTTAGTGAGGGCATCCTATCTAGAGATCTATCGGGAGGAGGTCAGGGATCTGTTATGTAAGGACAACAACAAGAAACTAGACCTCAAAGAAAACCCAGATTCAGGTGTCTATGTCAAAGACCTGTCTTCGGTTGTCAGCAAGAATGTCATGGAGATCGAACATGTCATGAACATAGGAGACCAGTCCAGGTCTGTGGGGTTCACCAATATGAATGAACGCAGCTCGCGGTCCCATGCCATCTTCATGATCACGGTGGAGTGCAGTGAGAAAGGTGCCGATGGAGAGGACCACATACGGGTTGGGAAGCTGAACATGGTTGACCTGGCTGGCAGCGAACGCCAGAGAAAGACAGGTGCTAATGGGGAACGCCTGAAAGAGGCTACCAAAATCAACCTGTCCCTCTCAGCACTGGGTAATGTCATCTCAGCTCTGGTGGATGGGAAGAGCACACACATCCCTTACAGGGACTCTAAACTTACCCGCCTGCTCCAGGATTCACTAGGTGGCAATGCAAAGACGGTCATGGTAGCCACTCTGGGACCAGCGTCCAAGAACTATGAAGAGTCCCTAACGACCCTAAGGTACGCTAACAGGGCTAAAAATATAAAGAACAAACCCAAGATCAACGAGGATCCAAAGGATGCTCTGCTGAGAGAGTTTCAGGAGGAGATCACCCGCCTGAAGGCCCAACTGGAGGAGCGAGGGACGCTGGCGAAGGAGAGGAGGAGGAGAAGGAATAGCAGAAGACTGACTAAAAGTATGATTGTGGAGGATGTAGCCCACAGAGAAAGGGATGCGGAACTGTGGAAGGCTCTGGAAGCAGAGTGGGAGCGGAATGCAAAATACTATATAAAGGAAGAACAGGAAAGCAAGAGGAAGAAAGAGGAGGAAAGAAGTATAGCGATAAGTAGATTCAACTCCATGGATAACTCTGTAGAGGGCCGTCTCCAAAATGTTGCTACAGCCACGATACCGATACATAGATTTAGCTCTGTGGAGGATAGCCCCAAAAAGGCTTTCCCCACCAGCGCCCATAGCAGCCCAGGGGCCAGAGAGAAATGGAAGCCATTTGGTGAGAAGGAGCAGATGGAAAATGAAAGGATGATGGACCACATGCAGAAGGAACAGGAATCCATGGAAAAGATTATTGAGAAATACAAGGTGACAATAAATATATGATTATTTACTCTGTTTCTGTATATGAGACAATAGTGCATTTTGATATATTTAATATGAGCAATGATACACAGCATCAGTCTTTCCAATAATCAATTATCCATGTTGCCACGTGTCTTTCCCTCCAGGCTATGGAGAGCAAAATATTGGCTGGGGGAAAGAACATTATTGACCACACTAATGAGCAACAGAAGATGCTGCAATTGAAGAGGCAAGAGATTGCAGAGCAGGTGAGAGATCGTCTACAAACCAATAGGCTACGATAGATTGGGGGAGTCGTGGCCAAGGCACAAAACAACTAGGCTATCCCTCCAGTATATCGGAAATATTGCTGTATGTAATGACCAAGTTGAAAGTGGTAATTCTATATAATATAATATTTCTCAATGTGTATCCAGGTTTATGCATTGTTTTTTTCCCCTCTGTTTTTACATATCTTAGATTTTGGTCAGCATCATGGAGAATGGCTATATATATATATTGGGGGAGTCTGTGGGCATGGTGAAAGTTTTACCTGTCCCATGTCATTCGCATGTCATTTTTTTATCTCATATTATTTGAGTGTAGGCTAGGCCTAGCTGTATTGGGTTTGCATGAATGAACCATGACTCCACAAAGGACTTTCCCTGGAATAAAAGTCATTTTTATTTGTATTTAGATAAGACGGGAGAGAGAGATCCAGCAGCAGGTGATGGCTCAGGATGAGGAGACAGGAGAGCTAAGAGAGACCTTCTCCTCCCTGCAGCAGGAGGTGGATCTCAAGACCAAGAAGCTGAAAAGGGTAAAACGGATAACTAACCAGTCCTTCCATATACATAAAGCCCATCTACTGTAGGATCATTATTATGACCTCATATTTAATTTGAACTGATTTGAGACACAATCCTATTTCCTAATTCCTGGTATTTTGATAAGGATGTTCATATTTAATGGAGTTATTCTGTCCTCCTATTGTGTTTCCTCTCTCGTTGATCCAGTTGTATGCCAAGCTGCAGTTGGTGAAGGCTGAGATTGGGGATGTCATTGATGAGCATGTAGTAACCAGACAGGAGCTTGAGCAGACACAGAATGAACTCACCAGAGAACTCAAGTTCAAGTGAGTATTAATAACCTGTAATCATGCAAGCGCGCACGCAACACACACACACTACGCCAATTTGGCTCACTTTTTACAATATTTTTGATGTTTTACCTGCAGGTATCTCTTAATTGAGAATTTCATCCCTCCTGAAGAAAAGAACAAGATTATGAACAGGCTTCACTTTGACAGTGAGGAGGACCAATGGAGGTTTAGGTCCTCTGTTACTTCAGAAAGGTCAGTGAGTTCACCCAGTCTACACTAGTCCATACTACACTCTTAGAAAAAAAATGAACCTACAAGGGTTCTTTGGCTGTCCCCATTGGAGAACCCTTTGAAGAACCCTTTCTGGTTCCAGGTAGAACCATTTTGGTTCCAGGTAGAACCCTTTTGAGTTACATGTAGAACCCTCTACACAGAGGGTTCTACATGGAACCCAAAAGAGTTCTACCTGGAATAAAAGTATTTAAAAAATGGACTACTTTGTCACAATATGATATTATCTATACTTTTCTTTTAACTCCTTAAATAACTCCTAAACTAGTCTTTCCTCCCGTACACATCTTATTGCAGTAAATTGGCTTATCAGGTGAAACGAAGGCCCACTTCTGTGGTGGGATACAAGAGACCTATCAGCCAATATGCACAGATGGCTGTCACAACAGGAGCTCAATCTAGATACCGGGTGGGTTGGTGCTAGGTTTTTTATCTATGGAAATATATATATATATATATATATATATATATATATATATATATATATATATATATATATATATATATATATATATATATATATATATATATATATATATATATATTTGAGATTGAAATTTAGTGTAGTTTAATTTTGCTAAATGTATTACATGTCCTAGATGGAAAATGTTTAATCAGTTGTATTTGACAGTATATGATAAAAAAAAATAACTTTGCTCATACTTGAGGTCCATTGACATCCTGTGCTGATTAATGTCCAGAACACAATTTCCACCCATTTTATTGAATCATCAATTGCAGATGCTTTCCATCGTCACCGTTCATTACATTAAACTTCCTCTCTCTTTCTCTCTCATTCCTTATTGCTATAGGCTGAGAATGTAATGCTCCTGGAGCTAGATATGAGCCCACCCACCATGTACAACCTCAACCTTAATGGAGCACACCTGGAGCAGGCCTTTGGAGGTCCCGGTAGCCCCAGGAGAGACCTGCTAGTCAACGTCCCCTTCAGGGACAGGACCACTGCATCAGGAAGGGTCCGGAAGTCACGATCCTGGTGAGTTACAGTACCTGTAGTAACCTGTTGAGTTTAACCTGCAGAGGAAGACTCTATTAGGGTTGCTACAGAATTGGCTGGTTAACTATTATCTGATTAGTCTTTCCGACTTTACTAATAATTGTCAGCATTTAGAGCTATGAATTTCATAATTTTATATGCATTCGTTTTTGCTGTATACCCTTTTCTTCGTTCCCAGGTACCAGGCACCTCGTTCATCCTCTTCATGCGTCTCATCCTCTTCATCATCCAGCTCTATAACACAAGGACCCCAGACCCAGTGCTCTCCTCACCCTCAGAAACCCTCCTCAGCCATCTATACTCCATTGGAAGGTGCCATTCCAGGGAGCCCCTGATTATAGATTATAGAACATTCCAATGTATATCATATATGCTTATTTGCTGTGTTACATTATGCAATCAACAATTTCAAAGTGTATTATTTCACCAAATACAATTTGTCTGTAACCAAAAGATTTGCATAAGACTTTGTGGAAAATATTGTGAAGCTGAGCTTTTCATTATTTTATATATTTTTTGCTATTATTATAGCTTATGCAGATGATGACTGAAGTAATGTTTAGCTTTAGATGTATTGAAACATCAGAATAAATGGTACAAACTGTTATAAATAACATGCATGAGCCTACATTTTTTTAGGGAAAATATAAAATACCTGTATTTCAAGTCAAATGAACTGCCATTGACCAAAAATAGGGAGAAGAAAAAAAAGCACCAGCCTAAAGGTTTGTATGAATTTGACTAATTTTAAAGGATTTACTCGATAGACTAATATTCTATTCTAGCCTAAAACACCACCATCTCCCGAAAATAGTCACATGTTCTGACAGTAATAAAGGTCATGGTATTATTTTAATAGCTATGTATTTTTTTTATAGCGAAGTAAAACAAATGTGTGTAAATACTCGTGTTTGCCAGTGACAGCTGTCATTTGTACAGTAAGATGACGTCTCTCTCTGGGTCACATGACACACTCTTTACAGTAAAGCAGTAAAAGCCCAATATGGCAGAAGCGGTCGGTCTTGCGCGGTAACTAAAGCAACATTTCAACTAACACACTGTCATATTCAACACTAATCAGCACAAGACCGCAGCGATGAGGGAGAGACCGAAGAAAAAGAAGGGGAGGACATGGGCAGAAGCTGCTAAAACGGTATTTACTGTTGTTCTATTCAACGTTTGTTGTGCTTGTTTTCCCTTCGCTCCCACTTGTACAACTGTTTATGAGTTCATGACCCGCTGGTGCAGACGAAATGTTGCGTATGCAACGCAAGGCCTGCTTGTCGGCTAGCTAAGCACTGGAAGTCCATCAAGATTGGCTTGACAGTCTTGTGGATTCATTTAAAGAAAATAGCTATATCAGTGTCTCCATGTAGTTTGCTTTAGTTGCTGAAGTTGTAGATAGGAAATTGACAGAATTATTGTTTCGACCGCAGACACGCAGACATGTCTGTGTTGCTTTAAAGTAAACACGAAGTGTTGCGCGAGCGTACAGCTAGCCAGTTAGCAAGCTATGCTAAGTCACGTTCAGTTTGACAGCTTGTTCTGAACTGACAAAACACATTGAAACATGGCCGTTGTCAAGTGTCTAGCTCTCCAGCTAGTTCTAATCGTCCTATGTCGATGGACATTAGCTAAAACGCTAGGTAATGACCAATGAACTACAGCTAACGTTAGCATGGTAGTAGTAGTCAACTTGCTAGCTAGCTACAAATAGCTACCTAGTAGCTACATCAGTAGTGTTTATAAACTATTTATGAAGTTGTTTTAGCTACCTGGTCACTGTATTGGCCATTCGGTTTTTAACATGCTTAGCTACCTATGGCTACATGTATTAGCAAATCATGGCTGTTATTAATTTTGATTAGCTATGTTAGTGTGTTTTGTTTACACAATGTAGCTAATTAAAACTAGTAACAGTCACAACATAGCTAGCCAGTTAGCTAACAGTCGTTAGTTGACAGATGACAGTTCGCCTACTATTCATATGAAAACCTTTGTGACATCAAAGATTTGTATAACTAAATCAAGATAGACCACAGCCTGTCAATGGGAACAAATTAGTCATAGTGGGCAGAACAAGCAAGGAGGTGGGCAGAGCCAAGCACAAGTTAGCGAGATCCTATTTGCCTGTTTTAGCAATCATATGCATATTTCCGTTAGGGAACGCCTACTCTGTGAAGTGCGCGTGTCCATAAACTCAATTCGCCTTTGCACTCCTAAACAACGCGATTTTTAAAAACTTTGGCAAAGGGTAAGGTCTACAAAACTTAGTCCACTCTGTTAAAAACAGATTTTTGTTTGGGAACTGAAAACTATTGAGACCAAATCTTTCATCATGAGATAATTTGAAGAATGTCGGCCAAAATCCATCTCCTTCCATCTCCTCCCACTGCTGGCCACTGAGCTTCCTCTCATTACCATATTTGGTAGTGAGTGGAAACGCCAAGCGGATGCTTCACATTTATACTTCCAGTGAAATATCTGTCTCATTGTTCTGTCTGTGGTGACGTCACCATGGGTATAATTTAGGCTAGCTACATCAGCTATGATGGTGGGTGGGTGGTGATCTTGCTCAGGCTTTCTCTTCTTACACAAACACAAAGGAAGTGAATCATGCTTTGGTGAGGTCATTGAGGTCTGTCTTATTTCCAGCAAGTCACATATTCTCTTGACAATGGGTAAAAGCATGCACTAAATCATTGTTGACAGACTCATTCCCAGAGGTTGACTTTATGTCTTAACAAACCACACCACACCACTAATGAATGTGCTAAAAACCGTATGCATAGGAGTGCTGATCTAGAATCAGGTCCTCCCTGTCTATATAATTTTATTAGTTGTGATCTAAAAGGCAAAACGAATCCTAAATCATTACTCCTTCTTTAAGTAAGAGCTATGACATGGCAAGCTTACTCAATGTTCATTTCATACAACTAGGTCCTAATTCCATACCACTAGGCCCAACTATAGAATTGTGGGTTGATAATGTGTAGTAACACCATAACCAATGTGAATACTAGTCTAGGACAGGTTGACATATGTTATTGTCTTTAGGCTAGAGGTTCTTTTACATTCTCAAGTGGTATTAGGTATGTATTACACATTATTACACTGCAATCCATTGACCGATTTTGTGCTTTATTCTTTCAGGTATTAGAAAAGTACCCCAACACACCTATGAGCCACAAAGAGATCCTACAGGTGATCCAGAGGGAGAGACTGAAAGAGATTAGGTAAATAAACAGTCTCGTATGTCTTCTGTTTGTTTTCAAAGAAAAGGTCCTTTTTAGATCCCCTTTTAAGGTTCCTTTAGATCGCTCTTCACAGTTTTGACTTCATTTTTGATACACAAGATCAGCACACTAGGCCTAGTTTTGTTTATGATAGCAACACATAATTTCTTCTTGTTTGATTGACTGCTCATGTCCTTTCCCTTTTTATTTTCTTATTCTCGGTAGTAATTATTATTACATTCACATAATTCTAATGATTTTGTTTCTTGTTTCATTTTTTTCACTCTTGTCATCCAGAAGGTAAGACAAAGCAAGTTTTGCCCCTCCCTCCCTTAACAAACTCACTAAAATGTTGTTTGTTTTTCCTATTGCATGTTAACAACTTGTACTTGTTACAACATGTTATTAGCGACTTGTACTTGTAACAAGAAGTTACAACATGTTATTAACAACTTGTTCTTGCATGTCAGGTATTGTTATTTCAGGCAGCACAGTCTAATAATTTCAGCTGAAGCTCTGAATACAGTACACTGGCGCCTGATTCACACAAACCGGGCCAGGCTGAGGTGTACTAGGTTGGCCAGCTTGGCCTGGCTACACATCCTCAATAGTTGCTGAAACTATGCTGGAAAGGACAATGTCAAAAGGAAATGTCAGAGCCAGTACAGTACAGTTAAAGTCGGCTCTGTAGTGGGTAGTCAGCTGTCTGCTTCATTGGATGTAACTGGCTGTGCTTTTCTCTTCTCCTGTTATCTAGTGGTACTTCCCCGCTGGCCTGTCTCAATGCTATGCTCCACACCAACTCTCGCGGTGAAGAAGGGATCTTCTACAAAGTACCTGGACGAATGGGGGTCTACACACTGAAGGTCAGTTTCAAATTTCTATAAATCTAAAGCATGAAACCAATAAGCGCCGACATATCTCTATGTGGGATTGACATGCCATTTTTTTTACTAATAGGCAGCGCCACAGTGTCAATAATTTTGAGCTGTTAAAAGTATTTATGATGACAATACTTCTCTATGGAAAGAGAATGAAAAGTAGAGCAACGTTATGACTCACACAGCGAGCTTGACAAACAATTGGAAATTCACATGAATCATTATGAATTGCTCTGAATGTTAGGAGTCATTCAAAGCAGTCCGTGTTATGGGGGTGTGTATATAATATATTATTGTGGTGTGTATGTTATAGAATGTGTACACTGAGTGGACAAAACATTAAGAACACCTTCCTAATATTGAGTTGCACCCCGTTTTGCCCTCAGTACAGCCTCAATTTGTTGGGGCATGGACTCTACAAGGTGTCGAAAGCATTCCACAGGGATGCTGGCTCATGTTGACTCCAATGCTTCCCACAGTTGTTTCTAGTTGGCTGGATGTTCTTTGGGTGGTGGACCATTCTTGCTCAAACTGTTGAGCTTGAAAACCCCAGCAGCGTTGCAGTTCTTCACACAAACCGGCGCGCCTGGCACCTACAACCACACCCCATTTTAAAGGCACTTAAATATATAATACACGCTCTGAATGGCACACATACACAATCTATGTCTCAAGAGTTAAAAATCCTTCTTTAACCTGTCTCTTCCCCTTCGTCTACACTGATTAATGTTTTGTACATTCGGTGTATGTTGTGTGTTTGTATATAATGTGCTGTGTTTATATAATTTGTGTATAACGTATATGTATGTTGTGTGTCTGTGAGTAGAAGGACATTGGGGACGTGGTAAAGGAGCTGTCTGAGGAGGGATCCGAGGAGGACGATAGTGATAATTTGTCTGATTCCCAGAGCACAGAGAACAACAATTACACTAACAACCAGGAGGGCATGAGGGGACAGTGGAGGAGGAGAGGTATGATACTACTTCACAATATATTTATATCATCACTGTCTTTTTGATAAGGAAATAGGGACGCCGAGAGGTAGGATACTGTATATTTCGCTATATATTTATTAGCTTCACCTTTTTCTATGATGATTAGGCTATTATTCCAATAGTTGAAATTGACTGAAATACAGTGGATTTGGAAAGTATTCCGTCCCCTTGACTTTTTCCACATTTTGTTACGTTACAGGCTTATTCTGAAATGGATAATTGTTTTTTTCCCCTATCAATCTACACACAAAACCCATAATGACAAAGCAAAAACAGTTTTTTGTTGTTGAATTTTTGCCAATTTATTACAAATAAAACATTGAAATATTACAGTTTACTCAGTACTTTGTTGAAGCATCTTTGCCAGTGATTACAGCCTCAGTTCTTCTTGGGTATGATGCTACAAGCATCATACCCAAGATGATGCTTCTCTGCAGATCCTCTCAAGCTCTGTCAGGTTGGATGGGGAACGTCGCTGCACAGCAATTTTCAGGTCCCTCCGTGGATGTTAGATCGGGTTCAAGTCCGGGCTCTGGCTGGGCCACTCAAGGACATTCAGAGACTTGTCTCGAAGCCACTCCTGCGTTGTCTTGGCTGTGTGCTTAAGGTCGTTGTCCTGTTGGAAGGTGAACCTTCACGCCAGTTGGAGGTCCTGAGCACTCTGGAGCAGGTTTTCATCAAGGATCTCTCTGTACTTTGCTCTGTTCATCTTTCCCTCAACCGTGACTAGTCTCCCAGTCCCTGCCACTGAAAAACATCTCCACAGCATGATGCTGCCACCACCAGCCTTCACCGTAGGTATGGCATTGGCCAGGCGATGAGCGGTGCCTGGTTTCCTCCAGACATGGCGCTTGGCGTTCAGGCCAAAGAGTTCAATCTTGGTTTCATCAGACCAGAGAATCTTGTTTCTCATGGTCTAAAGTCCTTTAGGTGCCTTTTGCCTTTTGCCTCGTACTCAATTCTTGCTCGTACAATATGCATATTATTATTACTATTGGATAGAAAACACTCTCTAGTTTCTAAAACCGTTTGAATTATATCTGTGAGTAAAACAGAACTCAAGTTGGAGCAAACTTCCTGTGAGGAAGTGAGAAATCTGAAATAAGGCAGGCTGTTCTAGGGTCAGTTTATTAATTTGCATGTCTTCTATTGGTCGAGATGGACTGCATACGCCTTCCCCTAGATGTCAGCAAATAGTGAGAATTGGAATGGAGTTGCTAGGCAGATCTGAGGCCATATAAAGGGTCTTGGAACGTGGGGTGCAGTCTTTTCAACATTAACCATGACGCAAGACAGACCTCAGGATGGCGTTCTGGAAAGCTCCCGTTATAGGCCTTAGATATATCCGGCTCTGATTTTATTCGATATAGGTGTTAAAGACATCATAATGTAGTTATTTTAAACCGAGTTATATCAGTTTATATCAGTATATTGCGATTTTCAGATATTTCTTTGTGCTGCGTTATAGTGAGTTGGGCACGTCTTCGCCACATGGCTAATGTTTGTTGCTAATTCCAAAGTTGAAGGCGACAATCTACAACCGAGAAACGATTCCTCTGGACAAAGGACAACTTGCCCAAGATTCTGATGGGAGCTCATCAAAAAGTAAGAAGTATTTATGATGTTAATTTGTTGTTCTGTTGAAAAATGTCAAACTACTATTCCGCCATTAATTTCGGTGCGGTCTCGCTTTAACGCACGCTGTATGTCGTAGTAACGTTAATTTTAAAAATCTAACACAGCGGTTGCATTAAGAACTAATGTATCTTTCATTTGCTGTCCAACCTGTATTTTTAGTCAAGTTTATGATTAGTTACTGATTAGATTAGGTGCCTCTCCCAAGATTTCTCCCGACATTTTGTTGGCAGCTTGGCTACTATTCTCATTGTATAACCACGATTTGTGCCGCTAAATATGCACATTTTCGAACAAACTCTATATGTATTGTGTAATATGATATTATAGGACTGTCATCTGAAGAAGGTTAGTGAAAAAATTAATATCTTTTGCTGGTTTATTCGTTATCGCTATTGTTGGCTTGAATCAATGCTGTTGTGTGGTCGGCTATCGTAGTAAGCTAATATAATGCTATATTGTGTTTTCGCTGTAAAACACTTAAAAAATATGAAATATTGTCTGGATTCACAAGATCTTTGTCTTTCATTTGCTGTACGCTGTGTATTTTTCATAAATGTTTTATGATGAGTATATTGGTAATTCACGTTGGTCTCTGTAGTTATTCTAGTTGCTTTGGTGAGAGTTGTGATGGTGGCTGCAATGTAAAACTATGATTTATACCTGAAATATGCACATTTTTCTAACAAAATATATGCTAAACAATAAATATGTTATCAGACTGTCATCTGATGAAGTTGTTTCTTGGTTAGTGACTATTTATATCTTTATTTGGTCGAAATTGTGATAGCTACCTATGCAGGAAAAAAATGGTGGGGAAAAAAAAGTTGTGTCTTTTGCTATCGTGGTTAGCTAATAGAAATACATATTGTGTCTTCCCTGTAAAACATTTTAAAAATCAGAAATGATGGCTGGATTCACAAGATGTGTATCTTTCATCTGGTGTCTTGGACTTGTGATTTAATGATATTTAGATGCTAGTATTTACTTGTGACGCTATGCTAGGCTATGCTAGTCAGCTTTTTTACTGATGGGGGTGCTCCCGGATCCGGGATTGTGATGAAGTAGAAGTTAACGGCCTGATTGGTGGAGTGCTGCAGAGATGATTGTCCTTCTTGAACTCTGGAGCTCTGTCAGTGACCATTAGGTTCTTGTTCACCTCCCTGACCAAAGCCCTTCTCCCCCGATTGCTCAGTTTGGCCGGGCGGCCAGCTCTAGGAAGAGTCTTGGTGGTTCCAAACTTCTTCCATTTAAGAATGATGGAGGCCACTGTGTTCTTGGGGACCCTCAATCCTGCAGAAATGTTTCGGTACCCATCCCCAGATCTGTGCATCGAGACAATCCTGTCTCGGAGCACTACGGACAATTCCTTGGGCCTCATGGCTTGGTTTTTGCTCTGACATGCACTGTCAACTGTGGGACCTTATATAGACAGGTATGTGCCTCTCCAAATCATGTCCAATCAATTGAATTCTCCACAGGTGGACTCCAATGGAGTTGTTGAAACATCTCAAGGATGATCAATGGAAACAGGATGCACCTGAGCTCAATTTAGAGTTTCATAGCAAAGGGTCTGAATACTTATGTAAATATAGTATTTCTGTTTTTAGCAAACATTTAAAAAAAACAGTTCTTGCTTTGTCGATATGGGGTATTATGTGTAGATTGATGAGTAAAACAATGCATTTTATACATTTTTGAATAAGGCTGTAACGTAACAAAATGTGGAAAACGTCAAGGGGTCTGAATACTTTCCGAAGGCACCATAGGTGCTGATACTCATTTCGGTGCCGACCATTACTCTTTATATTTAGGTGCCTGTCCCACTCAAGTTATTGTGGTGTTTCCATTTTCAGTATTGAGCGTGCAGCTGTACATTTTGTGATTAATAATAGACAACAGACTGTTGCCAATCTTAGTAACACTTTAGAACGAGATGAAGTTTAGGCCATTTCTGTCATTTCTGTCGTTCTCTCTGTCCCTTAAAACATTTTAAGCAACGGTTACAACAGGAAATTCCTTTTTTTTGTTTGAGTCAGATCTGTGACCACTTCCTCATATACACATATGAACAAGTTAAGGAACTGTTGAAGTAAAGTAACAGCATATCTTCTGAGCACGGGGGATATATTCTTTTCTTTTCTCTTTTCTATTTTTATTGTTCTTAATATCCATGCAAAAAGCTCCATCAAAGCAAATGCTATCAAAAGACCCCAAAAGACACAAGTCAAAGGATAACAGCCACGGTGAGTGAGAAATAAAGATGTAAGCCTTGTTTAAAAAAACAACAGGAAATAACCATTACAAAAGTTGTTTTACATAATCTTGCTACTAACACTTTTTTTTCTGGCGGTTGGAAAGTCAAGGAGTCTTCGATTTAAAAAATGCAACGCACATCCAGGCCAACTTTTTGTGTATGTTTTCAGCAATCTTTTAGATACAACATAGGTTTGTATCGTGTCTGACTGCAACACAAAACGTATCTACTTTGGTATATCCATCTTAAAGATGAACTGAAACACTCAATCAGCATACAACATGTGTATTTATGTAAATGTTATCAATGTTTTGGATGTGAATATTGGGGGTTGTTGTTAAGCGTATTCATGTGTTATTGACTGTGTCTGAGTTGTGCTGTGTTTCCTTCCCAGTGCCCTCCACGCTGCCATCTGATCCGTCGTCTCCTCAGCCACGTTGTTCATCTCCCTCTGTCCCCAGTAGCAAGCTCATCTCTCCCTCACAGAAACACAGCAAGAAGGCTCTCAAACAGGTAGGCTACTGGGCTGATTCTCTATCGGTCTTTTTTTCGCTGGTTAATAGAGACCAGTTCTCTCTTTTCTCAACAAGACTAACCTGGGTAAATAAAAGTTAAATAAAGTATTGCTGCTGACCTGGTGCCTCAACCTGCCTGACAGTGTCTCAGTGATGTGCCCTCAGTCTTTTCCACAAGTACCTGGAGTAGCCAGCCAAAAGAAATATTAGCTAGGGAGGCCTCCCCAACATAATTTTTCTTTTGGCCGAATTACCTATATTTTGATGGCCTCTGGTACATTCTAATAATTAAAAGTGGCTGCTATGTGAAACACCCAAAAGAAAATAAATGAATGTGCCAGAAAATAATGATAAGGCTAAGTGGATTTTGACACATCGGTACCACTTATTCTACATTACATGAGAAGTGAAAATTCAGGGTTCTACGCTGAGATTTAAACAAATATATATTTTATGTTTTAGATTGTTCAAAGTAGCCACCCTTTGCCTTGATGACAGTGTTGCACACTTGGCATTATCTCAACCAGCTTCACCTGGAATACTTTTCCAACAGTCTTGAAGGTGTTCCCAAATATGCTGAGTTGGCTGCTTTTCCTTTACTCTGCGGTCCAACTCATCCCAGACCATCTCAATTGGGTTGAAGTCGGGTGATTGTGGAGGCCAGGTCATCTGATGCAGCACTCCATCACTCTCCTTCTTGGTCAAATAGCCCTTAGACACCCTGGAGGTGTGTTAGGTCATTGTCCTGTTGAAAACAAATGATATTCCCACTAAGCGCAAACCTGCAATGCTGGTTAAGTGTGCCTTGAATTCTAAATAAATCACTGACAGTATCACCAGCAAAGCACCATCACACCTCCTACTCCATGCTTCACAGTGGGAACCACACACGCGGAGATCATCCGTTCACCTACTTTGCGTCTTACAAAGACGCGGCGGTTGGATCCAAAAATCTCAAATTTGGACAGATTTCCACTGGTCTAATGTCCATTGCTCATGTTTCTTGGCCCAAGCAAGTCTCTTCTTCTTATTGGTGTCCTTTAGTAGTAGTTTCTTTGCAGCAATTCAACCATGAAGGCCTGATTCACGCAGTCTCCTCTGAACAGTTGATGTTGAGATGTGTCTGTTACTTGAACTCTGAAGTGTTCATTTGGACTGCAATTTCTGAGGCTGGTAACTCTAATGGCTGGCCATGCCTTCCACCTGGCGACTCCAACCTTGGCCAACAGCCCCGCCCCCCCCGCTGCTTCTCGCCCAAGCCTCCCCAGCTTCTCCTTTACCCATATCCAGATAGCAGATGTTCTGAAAGAGCTGGAAAACCTGGACCCATACAAATCAGCTGGGCTTGACAATCTGGACCCCCTATTTCTGAAACTGTCCGCCGCCATTGTCGCACCCCCTATTACCAGCCTGTTCAACCTCTCCTTCGTATCATCTGAGATCCCCAAGGATTGGAAAGCTGCCGCTGTCATCCCCCTCTTCAAAGGGGGAGACACCCTGGACCCAAACTGTTACAGACCTATATCCATCCTGCCCTGCCTAGCTAAGGTCTTCGAAAGCCAAGTCAACAAACAGATCACTGACCATCTCGAATCCCACCGTACCTTCTCCGCTGTGCAATCCGGTTTCCGAGCCGGTCACGGGTGCACCTTAGCCACGCTCAAGGTACTAAACGATATCATAACCGCCATCGATAAAAGACATTACTGTGCAGCCGTCTTCATCGACCTGGCCAAGGCTTTCGACTCTGTCAATCACCATATTCTTATCGGCAGACTCAATAGCCTCGGTTTTTCTAATGACTGCCTTGCCTGGTTCACCAACTACTTTGCAGACAGAGTTCAGTGTGTCAAATCGGAGGGCATGTTGTCCGGTCCTCTGGCAGTCTCTATGGGGGTACCACAGGGTTCAATTCTCGGGCCGACTCTTTTCTCTGTATACATCAATGATGTTGCTCTTGCTGCGGGCGATTCCCTGATCCACCTCTACGCAGACGACACCATTCTGTATACTTCCGGCCCTTCCCTGGACACTGTGCTATCTAACCTCCAAACGAGCTTCAATGCCATACAACACTCCTTCCGTGGCCTCCAACTGCTCTTAAACGCTAGTAAAACCAAATGCATGCTTTTCAACCGCTCGCTGCCTGCACCCGCACGCCCGACTAGCATCACCACCCTGGACGGTTCCGACCTAGAATATGTGGACATCTATAAGTACCTAGGTGTGTGGCTAGACTGCAAACTCTCCTTCCAGACTCATATCAAACATCTCCAATCCAAAATCAAATCTAGAGTCGGCTTTCTATTCCGGAACAAAGCCTCCTTCACTCACGCCGCCAAACTTACCCTAGTAAAACTGACTATCCTACCGATCCTCGACTTCGGCGATGTCATCTACAAAATAGCTTCCAATACTCTACTCAGCAAACTGGATGCAGTTTATCACAGTGCCATCCGTTTTGTTACTAAAGCACCTTATACGACCCACCACTGCGACCTGTATGCCCTAGTCGGCTGGCCCTCGCTACATGTTCGTCGTCAGACCCACTGGCTCCAGGTCATCTACAAGGCTATGCTAGGTAAAGTGCCGCCTTATCTCAGTTCACTGGTCACGATGGCTACACCCACCCGTAGCACGCGCTCCAGCAGGTGTATCTCACTGAGCATCCCTAAAGCCAAAACCTCATTTGGACGCCTTTCCTTCCAGTTCTCTGCTGCCTGCGACTGGAACGAATTGCAAAAATCTCTGAAGTTGGAGACTTTTATCTCCCTCAACAACTTTAAAAATCTGCTATCCGAGCAGCTAACCGATCGCTGCAGCTGCACATAGTCCATCTGTAAACTACCCACCCAACTTACCTACCTCACCCCCATACTGCTTTTATTTATTTACTTTTCTGCTCTTTTGCACACCAGTATCTCTTCTTGCACATGATCATCTGATGATTTATCACTCCAGTGTTAATCTGCTAAATTGTAATTATTCGATTTATTGCCTACCTCATGCCTTTTGCACACATTGTATATAGATTCTCTTTTTTCTACCATGTTATTGACTTGTCTATTGTTTACTCCATGTGTAACTCTGTGTTGTTGTCTGTTCACACTGCTATGCTTTATCTTGGCCAGGTCGCAGTTGCAAATGAGAACTTGTTCTCAACTAGCCTACCTGGTTAAATAAAGGTGAAATAAAAAAATAAATAAATCCTCTGCAGCAGAGGTAACTCTGGGTCTTCCTTTCCTGTGGCGGTCCTCATGAGAGCCAGTTTCATCATAGCGCCTGATGGTTTTGTGACTGCACTTGAAGAAACGTTCTTGACATTTTCCACATTGACTGACCTTCGTCTTAAAGTAATGATGGACGCATCCACAGGCACACACACACACACATGTGACCACACACACCCCTCCCTTTAAAACATTACAGTTTTATCTCCTGTTAGGGCCTATAAATATTTCATAATATAATGTCTGTAATTTTTTTAAATAATAATTGTTTCAAAAATAGTCATTTGGTTTCATATTCTATGAGTTATAATTTTCATAGTATAGATTTCATGAATTGTCTCTTTCCAATTGCTTATTTGTGGTGCCAGCGGATTAGGCCAGTTTCTAGTAATCTAGTAAGTGCTGTTATTATCAGAATTCTGAAGAGGTACTTATCGCATGAGGGGTTCTCCCCAGGAGTATGTGTTCTGGATTTAGATAAAGTGAGCTTTCAAATGTATCATGCAATACTTTGCATACTTTGGTCCAGAAATGATTGAGGACTGGGCAGGAGTATGGGTGTGGTTAGCCCTGCTCTCCCCACGGTTACCCAGCAACTTGGTGTGATGTGCCGTTTGTACTTTGATTGTATTATAGGAGTTGAAAAATCTTCACTGAATTTTCCAGGAGTATTTCCTCCAGAGTAGAGTGTTGATTGTCTTGGACGTGTTTCTAGATACTGTAGATCAGGTCTGTTTGGATGCATTTTGTTTTCTTCGTCCAGACCTTTTATGGTGTTATTTATAAAGGTATTTTCTATAAAGGTATTTCCTATCTTCCTAGTGAGTGTATTGACGGTCTTCATAACTATAGATGAACTTATTGTTTTTTCTATTTGTTGGATTTGCATCTGTCTCCATTTACCTGTTGTTGCTGGGTTCATCCATACAATAATTGATTTGAGTTGGGCGTCCTAGTCGACTAAAGAAGGCCAGTTTTATTGCTTCTTTAATCAATCTTATAAACAGTTTTCAGCTGTGCTAGCAATTGCAAAAAGGTTTTCTAATGATCAATTAGCCTTTTTTAAATGATAAACTTGGATTAGCTAACACAACGTGCCATTGGAACACAGGAGGGATGGTTGCTGATAATGGGGCTCGGTAGGCCTATGTAGATATTCCATTAAAAATCAGCCGTTTCCAGCTACAATCGTCATTTACAACATTAACAATGTCTACACTGTATTTCTGAAATGTTTGACGTTATCTTAATGGACAAAAAATGGGCTTTTCTTTTAAAAAAAACAAGGAAGTGACCGCAAACTTTTGAACGGTAGTGTATATCCTAAATCATTCTTATTTCAATGGTTCTTTGTGTGATTAGCTACCAGCTATGAAACCAATCGGCAGAAATGCTATGAAAATAGCTACAGCAGCATTTATGTGTTGCTATAAATCAAAACTTGCACGTTCTTATACTTTACTTTTTCAGTTCGCACACTTCTGTTTTAGGTGCATATGCGAGTACAATTGTCACTCTATAGAGCCCTGAAATTCACTCACAGAGACTGCAACCAACCACAGAGCACACAAATCACACTGCCCACAGGTACCTGGATGAGATATTAAACTGTCAAACCAGCAGTGTTTCCCTGTCAACGCTCGCTTTGATACTGACAGGTGCCTGTCCTATCAATAGATTGCTAGAAGATGCATATCATTCATTTTAGTGGAAGAGGGCTCGGCTGAATTTGTTTCTGACTAGCCAATTAAAAAGTAGCTTAGTTTAATTTAAGTAGCCTGGCAATAAATTAGTCTGTAATCAACTGTTTAGCCGACAGCCGGCGCTAGTGGAAAACACTGCTTGCTCTCTATGCTTATAAACTGTAGCTCTAGTTGCTCTAATTTGGCTGAAGACACCCGTTTTGTAGAATAAATGCACACTTGACATTCACTGTGCTTGTTAAATGTAATAACTTTGTTACAAAGAAAACAACACCTTGTGTAAGTTATTTTAAAAGACATTGGGGATGCGAATGAGAGGGGGGGAAAAATACCTTTGGCTGAGTTGTATTAATTTCCTCACAACTCCACAGTGTATTACTAGCTTCCCATTGGTCTTCCTTATCCTGCATCACAAATGGCACCCTATTCCCTATATATTGCACTGCTTTTGACCAGAGCCCTATGCGGGCCCTGGTAAAAAGTACTGCACTATATAGGGTAACTCTTTTAGGCTCCTGAGTGGCACAGCTGTCTAAGGCACTGCATCTCAGTGCAAGAGGTGTCACTACAGTCCTTGGTTTGAATCCAGGCTGCATCACATCCGGCCGTGATTGGGAGTTCCATAGGGCGGCGTCCAGGTTTGGGCGAAGTAGGCCGTCATTGTAAATAAGAATTTGTTCTTAACTGACTTGCCTAGTTGTATTCGGCGCATGTGTTAAATAAAGGTTTAATTTAGTAAGTCTAGCTAGCTATCTAAACTACCGGCTAGGGGGCCCCCATTGATTTTTGTTAGTCAATTACACTCAGATATCATATTAAAAACTGCAAACATTTCTCTCCACCCTATGGAAGAATGTGTAGAATTGCAGGAAATTAGATACTGTCCGTTATTTATGTCCAATTAGCTACTTTGGTTAGCGCGTTTGGTAAACAATTCCAAAGTCACAAAGCGCGTCCACTATAACGTGACGAAATGTCCAAAAGTTCCATAACAGTCAGTAGAAACATGTCAAACGATGTACTGAATCAATCTTTAGAATGTTGTTAACATACATCTTGAATAACGTTCCAACCGGAGAATTAGATTGACTTCATTTGAGCGATGGAACGGAGCTGACTATCACGTGAACGCGCATGGTCAAAGCATGGTCAGCTCGTGGCAGTGGTGACTAATTCCTGTCTCCTTCGGCCCCCCTTCACATTAGAGTCATCAGACAAAGTTCTATTGACTGTTAACATCTAGTGGAAGCCGTAGGAAGTGAAAACTCATCAATATCTCGCTGTAATTTCAATGAGAGCTTGGTTGAAAATCTGCCACCTGAAAAAATCCAAACAGGAAGTGGAACTTCTCAGGTTTTTGCATGCCATATGAGTTCTGTTATACTCACAGACATAATTCAAACAGTTATAGAAACTTCAGAGTGTTTTCTATCCAATGCTAATAATCATATGCAAATATTAGCAACTATGACTGAGGAGCAGGCCATTTACTCTGGGCACCTCTGTGCACCTTTCATCCAAGCTACTCAATACTGCCCCTGCAGCCATAAGAAGTTAAAGGGTTTGCTCGCAAAATGTAACTTAAGGCCCCCTAAAGGTTATGGCCGGCTCCGACTGCATGTTTTGGTATGGATGTGGCTACACGGACCCGCGAACCACTGTGGCCCCCACCCCCATCAAGGTTGCCAATAGGGTGCCATTTGGGACGCACACTTAGCGATTTGTGCTCTGTATAATTCGATTTTTGTTTGATCAAGGAGGCGGGGAAAGAGAGGCCGGAGAGTTCTGAGAAGTCGGAGGCGATTGAATAAACCCCCACTTCCCTCAATTCTGCTAGCAAACATGCAATCTTTGGACAATAAAATTGATGAGTTACTGGGAAGATTAAACTACCAACAGGACATTAAAAACTGTAACATCTTATGCTTAACGGAGTCGTGGCTGGACGACGACAATATCAACATATCGCAGGCTGGTTATATGAGGAGAATAGAACAGTGGTGTCTGGTAAGACAAGAGGCAGCTGTCTTTATTTTTGTTGTATTTTAGTAAACAACTGCTGGTGCACGATATCTAAGGAAGTCTCGAGCTATTGCTCGCCTGAGGTAGAGTTTCTCATGATAAGCTGTAGACCACACTACCTACCGAGAGAGTTTTCATCTGTATTCTTTGAAGCTATTTACATACCACCACAGTCAGAGGATGGCACTAAAATAGCATTGAATGAGCTGTATTCCGCCAAACAAGAAAACGCTAACCCAGAGGCGGCGCTCCCAGTAGCCGGGGACTTTAATGCAGGGAAACTTAAATCAGTTTTACCAAATTTCTATCAGCATGTTAAATGTGCAACCAGAGGGAAAAGAACTCTGGACCACCTATACTCCACACACAGAGATGCATACAAAGCTCTCCCTCATCCTCCATTTGGCAAATCTGACCATAATTCCTTCCTCCTGATTCCTGCTTACAATCAAACATTAAAGCAGGAAGCACCAGTGACTAGATCAATAAAAAAGTGGTCAGATGAAGCAGATGCTAAGCTACAGGACGGTTTTGCTAGCACAGACTGGAATATTTTCAGGGATTCCTCAAATGGCATTGAGGAGTACACCACATCTGTCATTGGCTTCATCAATAAGTGCATTGATGACATCGTCCCCACAGTGACCGTACATACATATCCCAACCAGAAGCCATGGATGAGCTAAAGGCTAGAGCTGCCGCTTTCAAGGAGCGGGACTCTAACCCGGAAGCTTATATGAAATCCCGCTACGCCCTCTGACGAACCATCAAACAGGCAAAGTGTCAATACAGGACTAAGATCGAGTTGTACTACACCGGCTCTGACGCTCATCGGATGTGGCAGGGCCTGCAAACCATTACAGACTACAAAGGGAAGCACAGCCGAGAGCTGCCCAGTGACACGAGCGTAACGGTCGAGCTAAACTACTTCTATGCTCGCTTCGAGGCAAATAACACTGAAACATGCATGAGAGCACCAGCTGTACCGGAAGACTGTGTGATCACGCTCTCCGCAGCCAATGTGAGTAAGACCTTTTAGACAGGGCAACATTCACAAGGCCGCAGGGCCAGACGGATTACCAGGACGTGTACTGCGAGTATGCGCTGACCACTAGCAAGTGTCTTCACTGACATTTTCAACCTCTCCCTGTCCGAGTCTGTAATACCAACATGTTTTAAGCAGACCACCATAGTGCCTGTGCCCTAGAACACTAAGGTAACCTGCATAAATGATTACCGACCCGTAGCACTCACGTCTGTAGCCATGAAGTGCTTTGAAAGGCTGGTCATGGCTCACATCAACACCATCATCCCAGAAACCCTAGACCCACTCCAATTTGCATCCCATCCCAACAGACTCCAGCCACCCTAGTCATAGACTGTTCTCTCTGCTACCACACGGCAAGCGGTACGAGAGTGACAAGTCTAGGTCCGAGGCTTCTAAACAGCTTCTACCTCCAAACCATAAGACCTCTGAATATCTAGTCAAATGGCTACCCAGACTATTCACATTGTCCCCCCCCCTCTCCACACAACTGCCACTCTCTGTTGTCATCTATGCATAGTCACTTTAATTAACTCTACCTACATGTACATACTACCTCAACGAACCGGTGCCCCCACACATTGACTCTGTACCGGCACCCCCCTGTATATATATATATATTTTTTTAGTGCTGCTCTTTAATCTCTTATTCTTATCCATATTTTTTTAAACTGCACTGTTGGTTAGGGGCTTGTAAGTAAGCATTTCACTTGTTGTATTCGGCGCATGTGACTAATACAATTTGATTTGATCGTAATTATCTGCACTGCTGTGGAACTTTTAGCTGTTTTATCGGTTTATTAGGCAGAAATAAACCCTATTCAAATGAAAATGTGCCTGCAAGGTGAGGCACACAGAGTAGACAGTATGTGTATTTTACAACTGTAACTTTTGTACTGTATATTGAAAAGTATTTACAGGGAAATAGAAAGAATGAAGTGAAAATGTAGGCTAATGCCACTTATTTCTTTGGAGTGTTTGACTTGCCTGTTGGATTGTATGATTGTTAGACAATACGAATATATGTTTTATATTGAAAGTGGTGTTGATTCTAGACTAAATCACATAATATATATACAGTACCAGTCAAAAGTTTGGACACCTACTTATTCAAGGGTTTTTCTTTAGTTTTTACTATTTTCTATATTGTGGAATAATAGTGAAGACATCAAAACTATGAAATAACACATAAGGAATCATTTATTAACAAAAAAGTGTCAAATAAATCTAAATATATTTTATATTTGACAGTCTTCAAAGTAGCCACCCTTTGCCTTGATGACAGCTTTGCATACTCTTGGCATTTTCTCAACCAGCTTCATGAGGTAGTCACCTGAAATGCATTTCAATTAACAGGTGTGCCTTGTTAAAGGTTAACTTATGGAATTTCTTTCCTTCTTAATGCGTTTGAGCCAATCAGTTGTGTTGTGAGAAGTTAGGGGTGGTATATAGAAGATAGCCCTATTTGGTAAAAGACCAAGTCCATATTAGGGCAAGAACAGCTCAAATAAGCAAAGAGAAACGACAGTACATCATTACTTTAAGACATGAAGGTTAGTCAATCCGGAAAATTTCAAGAACTTTTAAAGTTTCTTCAAGTCCACTCCCAAAAAACATCAAGTGCTATGATGAAACGCAATATGCCACGTTGAGGGGGGAGTCTAAGACAGGAGCGGACATTCATCTTGGTAAATAATCTCTTCCTTTCTTCATTCCTCTTTTCCTTCCTTTTTTTCTCCCTCCCTATTCCTCTTTTCCTTCTCCTTCTCTGTCCCACAGGCCCTGAAGCAGCAGAGGAACCAGCGGAGACAGGGGGGCATGCCCACCACCTCCAGCCCAAGGCTGCTCATCAAGAACGTGAAGGACATGGCTGACACCATTGTCACTAAGACCGGTAGGTGGCAGACATAGACGTACAGTATATGAGCTCCAAAAGTTTTGGGACAGTGACAATTTTGATGTTGTTTTGGCTCTGTACTCTAGCACTTTGTATTTGAAATGATGCAATGACTTCAAGGTTTAAGTGCAGATAGTCTGATTTAATTTGAGGGTATTTTCATACATATCGGGTAAACCGTTTAGAAATTACGGCAGATATTGTACATAGTCCCCCCATTTTAGGGGACCAAAAGTATTGGGACAAATTCACTTATGTGTAATAAAGTAGTATTTGGTACCATATAGCACGCAAGGACTACATCAAGCTTTTGTTTTGGTTGTGTTTCCAATTATTTTGTGCACAATAATAATGGTAAATAATGTATTGCGTTTTTTTGGAGTTACTTTTATTGTAAATAAGAATATAAATATGTTTCTAAACACTTCTAAATTAATGTGGATGCTACCGTGACTATGGATAGTCCTGACTGAATCGTGAATAATGATGAGTGAGAGAGTTAGACTCACATATCACATCCCCAAGACATGCTACCCTCTCACCATTACAATAACAGGGGAGGTTAGCATTTTTGGGAGGGTATGATATTTATGCCTCAAACTTTCTCACTCATCATTATTCAATATTCATTCAGGATGACCCGTAATCATGGTAGCATACACATTAATGTAGAAGTGTTTGGAAACATATTATATTCTTGTTGACAATAACATTTTGGGACTGCGTACAAAAGGTGCCGTCATTTCTAAATGGTTTACCCAATATGGATGGAAATACCCTCAAATTAAAGCTGACAGTCTGCACTTTAACCTCACATAGTCATTGTATAATTTCAAATCCAAAGTGCTGGAGTACAGAGCCAAAACAACAAAACATGTCTGTGTCCCAATACTTTTGGAGCTCACTGTAGCTACGGTGCATTCGGAAAGTATTCAGACCCCTTGACTTTTTCCACATTTTGTTACGTTACAGCCTTATTCTAAAATGGTTTAAATAAAAACATTTCCTCATCAATCTATACACAATACCCCATAATGACAAAATAAAAAAGGAAATATCACATTTACATAAGTATTCAGACCCTTTGCTTTGAGACTCGAAATTGAGCTCAGGTGCATCCTGTTTCCATTGATCATCCTTGAGATGTTTCTACAACTTGATTGGAGTCCACCTGTGGTAAATTAAATTGATTGGGCATGATCGAGGCACAGATCTGGGGAAGGGTACAAAAAAATGTCTGCAGCATTGGTCCCCAAGAACACAGTGGCCTCCATCATTCTTAAATGGAGGACGTTTGGAACCACCAAGACTCTTCCTAGAGCTGGCCGCCAAACTGAGCAAGGGGGAAGAAGGGAATAGGTCAGGGATGTGACTAAGAACCTGATGGTCACTCTGATAGAGCTCTAGAGTTCCTCTGTGGAGATGGGAGAACCTCCCAGAAGGACAACCATCTTTGCAACACTCCACCAATCAGGCCTTTATAGTAGTGGCCAGACGGAAGCCACTCCTCAGTAAAAGGCATATGACAGCCCGCTTGGAGTTTTCCTAAAGGACTCTCAGACCATGAGAAACACGATTCTCTAGTCTGATGAAACCAAAATTGAACTCTTTGGCCTGAATGCCAAGCGTCACATCTGGAGGAAACCAGGCACCATCCCATCCCGAACCATGGGGGTGGCAGCATCATGCTATTGGGATGTTTTTCTGTGGCAGGGACTGGGAGACTAGTCAGGATTGAGACAAAGATGAACGGAGCAAAGTACAGAGAGATCCTTGACGAAAACCTGCTCCAGAGCACTCAGGACCTCAGACTGGGGAGAAGGTTCACCTTCCAACAGGACAATGCAGGAGTGGCTTCGGGACAAGTCTCTGAATGTCATTGAGTGGCCCAGCCAGAGCCCGGACTTGAACCTGATCGTACATCTCTGGAGAGACCTGAAAATGGCAAAAATGGCAAAATTGTTTTTGCTTAGTCATTACGGGGTATTGTGTGTAGATTGATGAGGAAAAAAACGATTTCAAACATTTTAGAATAAGGCTGTAATGTAACAATATGTGAAAAAAGTTGCTTTCTTATCCAGTTCTAGTTTTGCCGTGTACATCAGTAAGCCTTTCCTGCTTCCACAATGGAAATAAGTTGTGTCTTATGCTCATTTTTATTTTACCCAGTGTATCAACTTGTGTGGCTGAATTGTGTTTAAATCAAATCATGTTCCTCTCCCTCCATCCAAACAGACTCCTGTCCTGCTTCTGGTACCAGGAAGATGTCTCAGAGGTCCAGTCGACTCAGTGCACGTAAGTACTAGATATTTCAGACATTCCAGAATGCAGATGATAGAATTTGCATTCCATATACCGCAGCAGCGTGATCGCCCATTCAAATACTGCCTCGGCGAGATCGGGTTACTGCCGTGACCTACATTTTAGTCATTTAGCTGACGCAGACGTATAGGAGCAATTAGGGTAAAGTGCCATGCTTAAGGGCACATCGGACGATTTTTCACCCTGTCGGCTCCAGGATTCAATCCAGCGACCTTTCATTCACTGGCCCAATGCTCCCAACCGCTAGGCTACCTGGCGCCTCTGTAGTACACTCATCCAGCTTGTCTTTGTCCTTTAGATATAGTAGGCTTATACTGTAGATACCAGTCTCTGTTGGCCTGGTCCCAGATCTGTTTGTGCTGGCTTGCCAGCTCCCATAATCATTGACATGCCAAACATAACAACAACCATAGGAGTTGGCTACAGCACAAACAAACCTTTTAAGTTATTTTGTTTGATTTACAGTGGATTTATCTTCTCTTGTGCTGTGTTTAAAAAAAAAAAAATTCCAGGGCAACTGAAGCGTACCAAGTGTGCAGAGATAGATGTTGAGACACCAGACTCTATCCTGGTTAACACCAACCTGCGTGCCCTGATCAACAAACACACCTTCTCTGTCCTGCCCACAGAGTGCCAACAGAAGCTACTCACACTACTGCCTGAGGTCGACCAACAGGTACTAGACACCATAAGGTCTCTAGCGCCAAAGAGGTTTAAAACCAAGAGACTCAACTTGCGATTAATTTCTGTAATCATCCACAAGGTATTTGCAGGAAATAATCGCACGGGGAGTCTCTCATCTCTCTTTATGTACCGATGATGATAATGACGATGATGATGCTATTGATAAGCAGATGGTGATAACAATAATGCTGATAACGATTATCATGATGATTTTGATAGTGATAATAATGGTGCAGTTTATGATGATGTACACAAGTTATCTCTGTCTGTATCTTTAGGCTTGTATGGATGGTCTGTTAAAGGTCACCAGTTCTGCCTTGAACAATGAGTTTTTCACATCAGCAGCTCAGTCCTGGAAGGAACGACTGGCAGAAGGTCAGTGCTTCTAGCCTGGTCCCGGATCTATTTGTGCCGTCTTGCTAATTGTCAATAGCATGGTAATGACCATTGGCAAGACGGCATAAACATATCTTGGACCAGGCTACTGTGCTTCTGCTTCAAAATATAACTTTTTATTCAACATAATCTTTCATATTTCCAGTAACAAGGTTTTTTAAATGTCTCATAAACCTTTTTTTTTAAATTTGTATATTTTCCAAACCACAAAGGTGAGTTCACTCCTGAGTTGCAGCTGAGAATGCGTCAGGAGATTGAGAAGGAGAAGAAGGTGGAGTATTGGAAGGAAAGTTTCTTTGAGAGCTACTATGGTGAAAAGTAAGTCATTTTTCAGGGCTGGAATCTGTAAAATACATTGTAGTTATTGTTATGTCATTCAAGCTTTTTTTTACCTGCAAGCCTCTGTTTGCATATCCCTCAGATTTATCCTTTCTTTATAGTTGTCTGACCTCTCTCGCGCTTTCTCTTTCTCTCGCGCTCGTGCTTTCTCTCTCTCTCCCTTCCTCTTCTCCTATCCAGCTCTGGACTCAGCTTAGAGGAATCCAAAGAGCTGCTTGAGTCTGGTCTCAGTCTGGAGCTCTCAGCCACCAAACCCCAGTTGTCTCCTCCAACACAGCCAAGTCCTGCTGGCCAAGCACTGCAAGATCCCAAGGTCCCAGAGAACAGCTGCCATACTCGTTCTTCAGAGAGGAGGCTCCGATCATCATCACTGCCTATAAACCATACATGTAAACCCATAGAAACTCCATCTAAACCCATAGAACCTCCATCTAAACCCATAGAACCTCCATCTAAACCCATAGAGCCTTCCAAGCCAAGACCGGAACCAGAGCCTGTTCACGATGAACCAGTACCAGTCCCACCCATTGTCCCACCAGTTATATTACCGAAAAATATACAGAAGACACTGGAGGTTGAGTACCCCAGACACAGGACTCGTAGCAGAGGTTTATCCCTGCCTATAATGGCAGTGGAGGCACCTGTTGTGAAGAGACAGGATGTGGTGGACTCAACCTCAATGGTTACTCCACTTGGGGAGAAGCAGATGGAGGAAGAGGAACAGGAGCTGAAAGAAGCTCAGCCGGAGACCCCCCAGTCCCCTGAGATACCTCAGTCCCCTGCCCTGGAGAGTCCTCCAGAGGTCCGCTCCCAGAAGATGCTCAGATCATCACTGCCGACCGACCTTTCAAAGCCAGAGCCTCTGGGCTTGAACGAGCACAGTGGGGAGAGGAGGGAAGATGTTGCACCAGAGAGAGGCCCCTCAGTCTCAGTGTCTGTCACCCCCGTATCCACTCCTCTATGCACCCCCGTATCCACCCCCGTATCCACTCCTCTATGCACCCCCGTATCCACCTCCGTATCCACTCCTCTATGCACCCCCGTATCCACCCCTCTATCTACTCCTGTATCCACCCCTGTATCTACACCCATATCCACCACCCCATCCCCAGAGCCGTTGAAAAGGAAGTCCTTGTCCAGTGAACAGGAAGTAGAGCTGACTTCAGAGAAGAGGGCCCGCATCACTCCACCGACAGTATCTGTGGTAACCTCTCCAGCAGCCACCATAACAACAGCGCAGAGAGTGCCTCCGCTTAAGGTAAATATAGATTATTTTTTTTTACAATTAAATATTGTATATTGAAATGTATTTGTGGTGACTAAAAACATCAGGTACGAATACATACACCAGGAAGGCCCACACATGTTAAGCTTGCGTTCTTTCTTGTTCACTTTCCTTTTCAGATTCCTGTGTCACGAATCCTATCAGTCCCTGCATCTCCAACCCAGGTGTCCCCCAGGACCCCTCTCCCTGTCCCGCTCAGCCCTGGCCCCAGCCCCGGACGCACTGGTGCTCGCACTCTGGCTGACATCAAGGCTAAAGCCCAGCTAGCCCGGGCCCAGCGTGCAGCAGCAGCTGCTGCAGCCAGTTCCTCCTCTAAAGGTGCAGTACCAGGCCCAGGACCGGGAGGAGGCATTGTAGAGCATAGAGCTTCAGCCCAGACCCTCCACTCTAGCCCCCCCTGCTCCACTCAGTCTCAGTCAACCACCAGGCTGCCAGTAAGTAGCATCACTGGTCAATCTACCTGTCAATCACCTGATGCAGTCAACACACCAGCCCACTCCAGTTCGGTCCAATCATCAGGCTCCTCTGTGCCCTTTGACCTTAGCCTTTCTCAAAGAATCTCCAACACCGGTAGAGCGTCTCTCACTGATGACCAACAGAGAGGCTCCGCCGATGGTATGATGAACCCAGGTTCTCTGATGGGACCTCAACATGGCAACATTCAACATACGTCATACCCACCAGGTCCCCAGTCAATCTCTAGCTACACTTCATCTGTGTGTGATGTGAAGAGCCAGTATGTATCTGGAAGCTTCATGGCAGCCAGGGCTAGCCACTTTATCCCAGCCAACAACCCTCTGGTCACATCTCTCCTCCAGGGGAAAGAGGTCCCTCTGGAACAGATCCTCCCCAAGTCTCTGGCCAAGGCCGATGTCCAGATGTCCCAGGCCAAACCCTCCCATGATGACAAAGGGACGATAACGTCCCACAGCACTGCTGGAACAGACAGTGGTGAGAATAAGAGCCAATACCTACACGCTGGTGGTGTGGAGGACTACAGTAGATCTGAACAGCAAGGATCCATAGGCCAGTCCACTTCTACCATACCTGGAACAAGAGCAGATATGTTGGCAGAGCTCCAGCGTCATCAAAGGGAAACACCTAACAAAGACATCCAGGAACAGATCCTCAGGGCTCTGATGCACAGGGCCACCCACCAGCACCAGAACCAGCCATTTGGGGGCTCAGGTGGGGCTCAGCCGCCCCAGTTCGGAGCTTGTAATCTGGGGCACCAGGTGTGTGGGGACCATCCCCGGTTCTCCGCGGGGTTCCCTGGACGGAAGAGGATGTCCAGGCCTGCCATGTCAGGGCACTACCTCCTCAATGTCTCCACGTACGGACGAGGGTCAGAGAGCAGTAAACGCTTCCACCCATTGACCACCGTTAACACCTCACTGACCCCACTGGCCAATCTGAAGAGAGAGCACATCGGGGTGGAGAGGCTGGCTAACGAAGGGGAGGAGTCAGTGGAGAATAAGTCTCATTCTCATTCTAACCCTGCTGGAGTCAAGGTGGAAGAGCAGGGCTTCTCAGTCACAAAAATGGATGAAGCTCTAGGCTTTCAACACTGTTCCAGAATAATGTCTGAGTCTCCATCAGTGGGAGGCTGTATACCGGAGCAGGAGGACAACAGTTCAGCCGGTACAGATAGAGACAGTGGCACTTCTGCAAGAGCCAAAGAAACCAAACCTTTCACCCAATCACAATCACAGCACAGGAGGCACCCAGAACTCTGCAATACTAAACAGGGTGGTCATTCCGAGCCATATCGTTTATCTGTATCTCCCCACGTGGGGACCATGGACCCCACTCACCCCAGTACTCACCAGCGTCCGTCTGCCTTTCAAACCCAGAGACCTCCAATCGATAATCAGGAATCTATTGTGGGTTCCTGCTACGGTGGCACCATCAGCATGTCTGTACCTCACGCTCTGAATCACAATGCTGCTGCTTCAGGCACCGCTTCTAGCGCCTCCCCCTCTGTGTCAGGTAGTGGTGGGGACAGCGGCAGTGGCACCGGCAGTGTCATGTCTTTCTCAGTGACCGTCACCACCATACCTGCCGGTCACCCGTTGGACCACAGCAGCCAGGGGGAGGGGTCTCCAGAGCAGGGGTTTATGGAGGGATCTGGTATAGAGGACGTTCAGTCTAAATGCTACTGCCGACTCAAGGCTATGATCATGTGTAAAGGGTGTGGGGCCTTCTGCCATGACGATTGCATTGGCCCTTCAAACCTCTGTGTCTCGTGTCTAGTGGTACGATAAAACTACTAATAATGTAATAATGTAGTGCTGAGCGAATAACTATTATTTTTCGGCGGTTCAATTATTTGAATTGCATTTCTGTTAGCTCTATGCCGTTTCTGTAGAGTTACATCAGATCAAGCCTGAAACTGTGTGATGTAGTAGGGAGTTGTAGTTCCTAACAGGACAATGTTCTACATAATTTAGCGCAGAAAACGTGCTAATAGCTATGTACGGTCTGTGTGGAGCAAGACACGGGGAGGAGAGAGATCGAGAGAGATCGAATGCAGTTGCTTCGCGAGCATGAAAATACATGATCTAAGTGCTTGATAGTTGGTATTTAGCGATCATAAAAGTATGCCTTGTTTACTTTGAAGAACTACTAAATAGTGATTTTTGTTGTACAGCATAGGCAGCAGCTCTATATGAGATGATGACTCGGAATGAAGTTTTAAAAAAGTCATCAAATAAAACTAATATTTTATTAAAGTAATGTGAATAAATGATGGTTAATAAGTGATACGCAACCATGGCCAGTCATTACCATTATGTGACTTTTATTAATTGTTTTATTCTGTTACAGCATTCAACCCACATAATGTGTAGTGCATTTAATGTTTAAAAAGGTCATCAAAATTGAATTTTTTTACATTTATAATCGAACCAAAACCAAACCGACTTCAAAAAGCACTAATCGCTCAGCACTACATAAATGTAGAAATGGTCTGTTTCAATTCTTTATTATTGCACCAAGGAAAAAATCAGCATCAAGTCATCTAGCATCATCAACAAGTAGCGGTTACGAGCAAGGTCAGTTCCATTTCAATTCTGGAAGTAAACTGATTCAAATGTTTCTATTTCAATTCCGATTCTAATTTGAAAAGAAAGACGAATTGGAATGTCAGTGTATTTCCTGAATTGAAGTGGAATTGACCGTAACCATGGTTACCAGGGTAAAATGCACAGTGGCCATACTCAACCCAGCACATGGTTTTCAGTGGGGTGGCAAGTCATTTATACTGGACGACACAAGAGGTTGGTGGCACCTTAATTGGGGAGGACATGCTTAGCGAAACTAAGTGGAATGGTATCAAATACATCCATTTGCTCTGTTTCGGCCATTATTATGAGCTGTCCTCTCCTCCGCAACCTCCACTTTCATCTATTCCATCTGAAAAATAGTTTGTTTTGTACAATTCACCGATCAGTTCAAATCAAATTAGACTTGAGACAAAAGTTGAATCTTGGCAATATTTTGCACTTGGACATGTTATTGTGCTATATTTTTGTAAAGATAGTTTAGATTTTAAAAAAGGAAGAAAAAAATTAATGTTGCTATTTTTGTAGAATGTAATAACAATGTTACGTTAAAGACTGCCACTCATTCAGTAGTTTAAGTTATGATGTTTTAAAAGGTGAAGAAGGGAGTTAGATTCATATTCATCGACCCCTTGGGGTTTGTGTGTAGGTGGGGGAGTACAAATACTGATTTATATAGATTTTGAAGGTCGCAATCAATCATTTATATATATATACAGTACTAAAAACAAAGTTACAGATGTGTTAAAAGATAATAATAGATATTTCAAATTATTTAGATTATAAAACATTATTTCACATAACGATTGCACTTAGCGTTTCTACTAACAGGGGTGACTGACACTGAGACTGTATAGTAGATGTAGTGTACAGCGTTTGTACTCTAACATGGTGATTAAAAGTAAAAGCACTTCACAAATAAATGGATAAATAGTGCTCTTCAAGGAGCAAGCTGAGTATAGTCAGATTCCAGATCTGTTTGTGTTGTTTTATGGCAATGACCAAAGGAGTTAGCAATACACCACAAACAGATCTGGAACCAGGCTACAAACTGAGGTCTTTGCCATTTCAGATCATCGTGCGAAGTTTACCGACTCCATGACGCATTTGTTTTCATATGTTTGTTTGTGTATAGCAGAGTAACTATTAGCAGTGATGTACATTTAAAACACTCAGAGAAAGAAAGGAGAAAAATGAAGATTTCATTTCTTGTATTATTCTTTTGCTTTGTAAATATTGGCTTTCGTTTGAACTCGATTTAGAAATTAATTTAGCTTTATGTTCCTTGCTTAAGCATATCCAACATTTTATTGTTTTTATTGCAAAAGAGTTTATATCTCTAAAGGAAATGTGTATTTTAACGCTAAATGCTGTGCTATCATGAAACCATTCAAAGTTGTATAGGCTCCAGGTACAGTATTCAGGTTGATAGACGGTAGAGAAACAATTTACTAGCTACATATAAAAGAAAGGAACATCGTATGGGTATGCATGGTGATTGCAATTATAAAATCAAAATGTATCAATCATATTTCTGAAATGATCTGACTTAAACTGAAGATAGTTGCTGTGTAACGGTGTATTTTATAGAAATCATTTCCATGGTAAGATGCCAAAGTCACCTTATGAAAACGAAATGATCAGATCTCGTTTTTAAAGGACTTAGTTAAACAAAGTAATATATTTTAATATAAAAAAATCTATTTACAAATTTTTTAAAACAACAGGGTATTTACTAGAATGATACACATTACACCGGACAGTTTTTTAGGTACACCCATCTAGTACCGGGTCAGACCTCCCCTTTGCCTCCAGAACAGCCTGAATTGTTCAGGGCATGGATTCTACAAGTCGGAAACGTTTCACAGGGATGTTGGTCCATGCTGACGTGATGGCGTCACGCAGTTGCTGCAGATTGGACAGCGGTACTCCACCGTCACCAGCCTGTACCGTTGACACCAGGCAGGATGGGACTACGGACTCATGTTGCTTACGGCAAATCCTGACTCTGCCATCAGCATGACGCAACAGGAACCAGGATTTGTCGGACCGGGCTATGTTTTTGCACTCCTCAATTATCCAGTGTTGGTGATCGCATGCCCACTAGAGCCACTTCTTGTTTTTAGCTGATAGGAATGGAACCTGGTGTGGTCGTTTACTGCAATAGCCCATCCGCGACAAGGATTGATGAGTTGTGTGTTCCGAAATTCTGTTCTGCACACCACTTGTTCTGTGCCTTTTATTTGTCTGTTTGTGGCCCGCCTGTTAGCTTGCACGATTCTTGCTATTCTCCTTTGACCTCTCTCATCAATGAGCTGTTTTCACCCACAGGACTGTCGCAACATTCTTGGTAAACCCTAAACACTCTCGCGAGTGAAATCCCAGGAGGGTGTCCGTTTCTCAGATACTGGATCAAGTGTGCCTGGCACGACGATCATACCACACTCAAAGTCTCTTAGGTCACTAGTTTGGCCCATTCTAACGTTCAATCGAACAGTAACTGAATGCCTGTCTACCTGCTTTATATAGCAAGCCACGGCCACGTGACTCACTGTCTGTACTAGCGATCCATTTTCGTGAATGGGGTGGTATACCTAATTGACTGGCCGGTGGTGTATATTGGGTGTCCCTTTTTCTAATGTTTTTGTGTGGAAGAGTGGACAGACCACAACATAACTTTTGTAGCAAAAAAAACATCCCCAAGTTTTTTGATTCTATATGACCCATGTATTTTTATGGAAATCTACATGTCCTTTTTCACTGAAGTCCTGCCTGGAATATTGTAACCATCTGAACTGTATGCTCTTGTAACGACGTTTGTTAATAAGATATGGGGCATTGTTTTGTCTTACACATATTTTCAGCAACAAAATGAATACAATTTCATGGCACCATTTCTAAGTGGTCTGTGGATTGTGTGTGTGTGTGTGTGTGTGTGTGTGTGTGTGTGTGTGTGTGTGTGTTTGTTTAAAAGTTAGTTGACATCTTTATTTACAGTCACATGATTCTTTATAGTCTCAAAAAGTTCAAAGTCTGCATCCCAAATGGCCTCTGGTCAAAAGTAGTGCATTATATATGGAATTAGAGGGCCATTTGGAAGCAGCCAAATGGTTTATAGATTGTAAAGATGAGAGACCCAATATTTATGATTTGACCCCTATCATTGCAAACTTTGTTAATTAATTTGATCGCCTATCAAATTGTATTAATTTTATTTTAAATAAATACATGTTTTAGTCTAATTTAGTTTCTCCAACATCAACTAGTATTGAGTATTAATTATATATTTTTTTACGAATTTTGATGTTCTATTTTAACTGACTTGTGTATGTGATGGATTGCAAAGAGAAAGTAGTTTTTACCCACATTTTGTAAAAAGGCAGCTGACATCTCGTAAAGTTTAAGAGAGCGTTGAATTATTGATTCAGTAGCCTACTCCACTTTGTCCTTTTCTCTCAAACCATGATTGACTTTTTTATCAAATCAATAGCTTAAATTCAGAGGGATATATTGATTAGATCCCATTTTTAAACCCAAGGACAAAAAGTAAAGGGTGAGGATAGACTTGGTTGGGAGGAAACGTTTCTTAAGTGTCATCCAGTAATGGTTTGAAAATGTCTGTTTGTCTTGTGAAGGGTGTGTTCCCATCAGTCCGTGTCATTGTTGCTGTTTTTAGATTGGAAAGTCTCCGTTTTAAAATGCAGGTGAATGTAATATAGTAATCAGCACTTGTAAACAAAGTGTATTTTATCAAACTATATATTATGAATAAATAACAAAGAAAAAACATTTTGATTGGGTGTGACATTTGTATGTCAATTAAATGTATTTTATAAAGCCATTTTTACATCAACAGTAGTTGCAAAGTGATTTACAGATACCCAGCCTAAAGCAGAAGCACAATGGCCAGGAAAAACTCACTGGAAAGAAGGGACCTAGGAAGAAACCTAGAGAGGAACCCCGCTTAAAGGGGTGGGCCATCCTCTTCTGGCAGTAACGTATGTATGTGAGTGACTACTCTACTCTAATACTAGTACAACTTACACTATAGGCCTACTATCAGTATCACATTACTACACATTACTAAGGCTTTTACACTCCACTAAGAGATACAATCACCAGTCAAATCAGATGCATGTCGTTTCCATATTATGCATGAGAAAAAATGCTAGTCTGTAGCTTGGAATATTATGGAAAACCTGCTGACCATCGCATATCATATAAATACCGTGCACGTAAAATATCAACAAACGTGGGTCGTGACTCGTTAGTGGTTTTTACTGTGCGCGCCTCCAAGTGGCACCTACCGCTACGTTTGCCAGCATGCGCGCAGGCACGTAGGGCCGTTTGTGATGCACGCGCAGCCTCATCTCCTTGCTTGCCTGCGCTTTGCTGTCCTCTGCTGTTCGGTCGTTGATGATGCTGAAGAGAGAGAGCGCGGCGCTCGTACATTTTTATGAGACACCACCGTCCACCGCAATTCTGAGTCGTAGGCTATAGAACAGGAAACGCACTGGAAATGTAACGATGGATAGATAATCTCGATCGTTTGGCATTGCTCGGACAGCAATAACGAACGACAGCGGACCTACAGCGTGTGAAATTTGTCAAAGGTGAGACTGAGCGCAGTAATGATTCACGAAGGAAATATCCTGACTACATATCCTCATCATCTGATGCTGATGATGGTGCTATAAACGCAACCTGCGTGATTTTCCTACTGGTGAGGCTAATAGATGCATCATTCTAATTTAAATAGCCTATAGAATGCAGAAGGCACATCTAAATTAGGACACTACACGTTTATGAAGGCAGATATTTAGGATAAATTATCACATAGCATCTCAATATGAATATTCCTTTAAGATACATCGCACGCACAAATTCATATTGCGGAAACAAGGTAAATGGGAACCTAAAGCAGCAAATGGCCACGTCGGTCGAGCGGTTCCTTCAAGATCTGAGACGCATAAAGTATTGTAAAGCTAAACGGTTCGTCACGGAGAGCGTTTGAGCAGCTACACAGAGACGGAAGTGGGTGATGTTTAGACATTCGAGCCCTAAAGCTGCCACTGCAGTGGCCTAGTCCTCCTTTTGACTCGCGTAAAAGGATGTTGTCATTATTAGCTACCTACTCGACAAGGTGCGGTGAATACTGCACCTTTAATAATCGCCCTTTTAAACATTTAAATCACATTCAGCCATCCAGTATATTTTTCCATAGCTTGAAGAATCACTAAGTTATTCGACGACATAATTTACATGTAGCTACTAGTTATTGTATTAGTGTTTGTACGGGGATGCTCTTATAGCGGCTGATGTGCTAGAGTTCAGTTCCCAAAAGGAATCCGTGAAATGACATAATGCTTGGCAATAGGCCTACTATCATCCCTGTATTTGCATTTTGTTTATATTGACCGTATTAATAAAAACGCCTATAGGCCTAATAATGCAGATTAAATAGCTTCTTAGGCCTTTTGACATATGATGATTGGTGATCATAATCATCACCACTGCTTGTTTTAGTTTTCTGTTTTACCCATATGATGCTTGGTAGCCCATTCGTATTTACAGTAAACTGTAGTTTAAGCCAACATATCTGTAAATGCAATTTAATTGTATTTGATGAACGTGCACCTGCAGGCCTGTCACCAGGGAACTCTGAAGCTATTCATTATCCACCATATAATACCTAAAGTTCATTAGACATATTGACTTTTAATGTCTACAGGTCCAATGTAAATAGCCTTTCCATGGCTCATCAAACGATAATGTCGGCAACTCAGAACCAAATCTTGCATATTATGTTACTGCTGTCCACGAGAGACCAATCAAGCTCTGATATCTTCTTAAGTTACGTTCAGTTTCACAATGGGCAATCTAAGATGGACATTTTCCTCAATACCAATAGAATGTATTTGTTTTGGGTAACCACTTCCTCATTTCCGGCCTTAGTTGCCTACATATATGAATAGTTCAGGCAAGCTTACAGTAGGCCTACGTCATAGTCGAATGTTACAGAGGGCCATTGTAGAATTTTTTTCTGACTTGCTTCTGTTAGTTTCCCTCCTGAGCTCAGCTTGTGTTTTCTAGCATTCTACATCCTGTTTACTAGATATCATAATCATGTAATAACCCTTTACTACACATTATAAGGACAACATTATAGTATTATCACAACAATATTAGAATAAAGAGTAGGGAAACTATCAGAGCTAGACAGATATAAATATATATATATAATATGTATACTGAACCAAAATATAAACGCAACATGCAACAATTTCAACGATTTTACGGACTTTACATTTCATATAAGGAAATCAGTCAATTGAAATAAATTCATTAGGCCCTAATCTATTGATTTCACATGACTGGGTAGGGGCGCAGCCATGGGTGGACCTGGGAGGTTATAGGCCCAACCACTTGGGAGCCAGGCCCATCCACTGGGGAGCCAGGCCCAGCTAATCAAAATTAGTTTTTCCCCTCAAAAGAGCTAGATTACAGACAGAAATACAACTCAGTTTCATCAGCTGTCCGGGTGGCTGGTCCCAGACCATCCCGCAGGTGAAGAAGCCAGATGTGCAGGTCCTGGACTGTGGTTGTGAGGCCAGTTGGACGTACTGCCAAATTCTCTAAAATAACGTTGGAGGTGGCTTATGGTAGAGAAATTAACATTACATTCTCTGGCAATAGCTATGGTGGACATTACTGCAGTCAACATGCCAATTGCACGCTCCCTCAAAACTTGAGACATCTGTGGCATTGTGATGTGGGACAAAACTGCACATTTTTGAGTGGTCTTTTATTGTCCCCAGCACAAGGTGCACCTGTGTAATGACCATGCTGTTTAATCAGCTTCTTGATATGCCACACCTGTCAGGCTTATATTGGCAAAGTAAAAATGCTAATTAACAGGGATGTAAAACAGATTTGTGAACAACATTTGAGAGAAATACACTTTTTGGGTGTATTGAACATTTCGGGAATCCTTTATTTCAGCTCATGAAACATGGGACCAACACTTTACATGTTGCGTTTATATTTTTGTCTAGTATACAGTACCAGTCAAAAGTTTGGACACACCTACTCATTCAACAGTGTTTTTTTAATTTTATTTTTACTATTTTCTACATTGTAGAATAATACTGAAGACATCGAAACTATGGAATCATGTAGGAAACAAAAAAGTGTTAAACAAATCAAAATATATTTTATATTTGCGATTCTTCAAAGTAGCCACACTTTGCCTTGATGACAGCTTTTCACACTCTTGGCATTCTCTCAACCAGCTTCACCTGGAATGCTTTTCCAACAGTCTTGAAGGAGTTCCCACATATGCTGAGCACTTGTTGGCTGCTTTTTCACTCTGCGGTCCAACTCATCCCAAACCATTTCAATTGGGTTGAGGTTGGGTGATTGCGGAGGCCAGGTCATCTGATGCAGCACTCCATCACCTTCCTTCGTGGTCAAATAGCCCTTACACAGTCTGTAGGTGTGTTGGGTCATTGTCCTGTTGAAAAACAAAGGATAGCCCCTCTAAGTGCAAACCAGATGGGATGGCGAATCGCTGCAGAAGTGTGCCTTGAATTCTAAATAAATCACAGACAGTGTCACCAAAAACCACCATCACACCTCTTCCTCCATGCTTCACAGTGGGAACCACACATGCGGAGATCATCCATTCACCTACTCTGAGTCTCAAAAAAACACTCGGTTGGAACCAAACATTTTCAAATTTGGACTCGTCAGACCAAAGGACAAATTTCCACTGGTCTAATGTCCATTTCTCATGTTTCTTGGCCCAAGCAAGTCTCTTCTTATTATTGGTGTCCTTTAGTAGTGTTTTTTTTTCAGCAATTTGACCATGAAGGCTTAATTCACGCAGTCTCCTCTGAACAGTTGATGTTGAGATGTGTCTGTTACTTGAACTCTGTGAAGCATTTATTTGGACTGCAATTTCTGAAGCTGGTAACTCTAATGAACTTATCATCTGCGTTTTCCTCATGAGCCAGTTTCATCATAGCGCTTGATGGTTTTTATGACTGCACTTGAAGAAACTTTCAGTTCTTGAAATTGAAAGTTTTCAGATTGACTGATCTTCATGTCTTAAAGTAATGATGTACTGTTGTTTCTCTTTGCTTATTTGAGCTGTTCTTGCCATAATATGGACTTGGTCTTCATCTTCTGTATACCCAACCCTACCATGTCACAACACAACTGATTGGCTCAAACGCATTATGAAGGAAAGAAATTCCACACATTAATTTTTAACAAGGCACACCTGTTAATTGAAATCCGTTCCAGGTGATTACCTCATGAAGCTGGTTGAGAGAATGCCAAGAGTGTGCAAAAGTGTCATCAAGGCAAAGGGTGGCTACTTTGAAGAATCTCAAATATAAAATATTTTTTTAAAAATGTAACACTTTTTTGGTTACTAGATGATTCCATATGTGTTCTTTCATAGTTTTGATGTCTTCCTTATTCTTTCACAATGTGGAAATAGTACAAATAAAGAAAAACCCTGGAATGAGTAGGTGTGTCCAAACGTTTGACTGCTACTGGATGTCTTTATATATGGCTCTGCAAACCCTTGCTCTCCAGCCACACGAGTGAGGATGGAGGAATAAAAAAGCCTGTCAACAGAGTTCCTGAGGGTTCAACCTTGGCTGGCTTCAATGACTACGTCCCAAATGGCACTCTATTCCATATAATGCACTACTTTTGACCAGGACCCATAGGGCTCTGGTCGAAAGTAGTGCACTATAAAGGGAATAGGGGGCCATTGGGGACAGAGCCACTGACTGCTCACACTCAACTGGTCAGCTGATGCAGTTTCCTGGCTTGTCCGTCACCCCATAGCCACAGTGGGCTGCCATGTGATGGTGATACCGTACTGTATAGACCTGGGTTCAAATATTATTCCAAATCATTTCAAATACTTTATATGGGCTTGATTAAGTTTGCCTGGCTTAATAGAACCAATAGAAAAGTTCCATCAGTGCAAGCCCCATCCACCTGGCACTCCAGGCAAGCTAGAGCAAACGCTACAAGTATTTGAAAGATGTCAAGTAGTAACATTCTATGAACCCAGGTCTGGTGCCGTCCAAGCCTATCATGCCATTCCCCGGGTTTTGGAACCAGTCATTGTATAGCTGTAATGTGTTTTGTGTCCATCATCATTAAGTGTCTCCTCGGTTTGCATCCCTTGCTGGCCGTCGATGTCATTAGTCCACCGGATGCAGTCTTAGCTGAGTGGCGAAGTCATGGAGAATTATTATTTGTGGTGTACATACAGGGTCTGTTCCCTAAATGGAACCCTGCCCTGGTCAAAAGTAGTGGTCTACAAAGGAAATACGGTGCCATTTGGGACACATTCAGAGAGACAGAGCAGGATCACTCAAGTGTTCTCTTGTGCCAGACAGTGAAAGTGCACACATCTCTTTAGAGGAAGAAAAAACACAACGTTTTGTAGCGTTCATCAAGTCCTTGAAGGGAGGGCGTTAATGACTCATTTAAAAGTCAAGCCCATTTTGTCTGGAAGGACTGCTTATTTGAACTACTACAGAGCATACCAGAGACTCAGAACATTAAATAAGGAGCCAACTAGCTAACTGACTACGATGTTTCTTCTCTTCACAGGGCAGCAGCAGCTAATGCTTCACTTTGTTTGAAATTCAGCCAGCGACAGGTACATATACCTCTGGGATTTTTATCTTTCATCTGACAAAAACATCTGTAGATTTAGTGAGCTTTTTGTCTTCAGCTTTATGCATAGACAATGTCTGTTTAAATGTATGATATGTGTTGTACATTATTGAACATTCCATATATGATGTACACATACTTACAGTAGAGGGATCAATGTATAGAGTACACAGAATCAGTTAAATGAATATACTGCATGTAACTTTAAAGATGTGCGATGCAGAAATGGTTCCGCCATTTCCTGTTTGCAAAAATGTGAATAGTTAGTTTATTTTCCGTTTGTGACAAAACAAGCAAGTATAGTGAAGAGAATCATTGTACCATCTAAACAGCTGTGAAATAGCTTTTCCATAACCAAAAATATTGTATTTTCAGCTGTTTGAAGCTGGTGTACAAAACCGAAAGTAAAAGACACAAAACGAAACTTAAGAATGCAGAGCATAGAAATAGCTCACATAGAACATATCTACCTCTTCTTAGACTTGCTTTCAATAATAATAGATAGAACACACATTTCGATGTGAATTTGGTCGGGTCTCCCAAGAAGTTACATATTGCAGCTTTAGTGTAAAAAATGTATAGGATGTTTTATTTTCACGTGGCTATAATGGACCTTGATAATGTATAAAATGATTACAATGATATACAGTACCAGTCAAAAGTTTGTACACCTACTCATTCAAGGGTTTTTCTTTTTTCTACATCGTAGAATTATAGTGAAGACATCAAAACATCCAATCAAATTTTTTTTTTTGATTTTAGATTCTTCAAAGTAGCCACCCTTTGCCTTGATGACAGCTTTTCACACTCTTGGCATATTCTCAACCAGCTTCATGAGGAATGCTTTTCCAACAGTCTTGAAGGAGTCCCACATATGCTGAGCACATTTTGGCTGCTTTTCCTTCACTCTGGTCCAACTCATCACAAACCACCTCAATTGGGTTGAGGTCAGGTGATTGTGGAGGCCAGGTCATCTGATGCAGCACTCCATCACTCTCCTTCTTTGTCAAATAGCCTTTACACAGCATGGAGGTGTGTTTTGGGTCATTGTCCTGTTGAAAAACAAATGATAGTCCCACTAAGCGCAAACCAGATGGGATGGTGTATCGCTGCAGAATGCTGTGGTAGCCATGCTGGTTGTGTGCCTTGAATTCTAAATAAATCACAGACAGTGTCACCAGCAAAGCATCCCCACACCATCACACCTTCTCCTCCTGCTTAACGGTGGGAACCACATATCCGGAGATCATCCGTTCACCTACTCTGTGTCTCACAAAGACATAGCGGTTGGAACCAAAAATCTCAAATTTGGTCTAATCAGACCAAAGGACAGATTTCCACTGGTCTAATGTCCATTGCTTGTGTTTCTTGGCCCAAGCAAGTATCCTCTTCTTATTGGTGCCCTTTAGTGGTTTCTTTGCAGCAGTTCGACCATGAAGGTCTGATTCACGCAGTCTCCTCTGAACAGTTGATGTTGGGATGTATCTGTTACATGAACACTGTGAAGCATTTATTTGGGCTGCAATCTGAGGTGCAGTTAACTCTAATGAACTTATCCCCTGCAGCAGAGGTAACTATGGGTCTTCCTTTCCTGTGGTGGTCCTCATGAGAGCCAGTTTCATCATAGCGCTTGATGGTTTTTGTGACTGCACTTGAAGAAACTTTAAAAATTCTTGAAATGTACTGTATTGACTAACCTTCATGTCTTAAAGTAATGATGTACTGTCGTTTCTCTTTGCTTATTTGAGCTGTTATTGCCATAAAATGGACTTGGTCTTTTACCAAATATGGCTATCTTCAAATACTATCTTGTCACAACACAACTGATTAGCTCAAACACATTAAGAAGGAAAGAAATTCCACAAATGAACTTTTAACAAGGCACCCCTGTTAATTGAAATGCATTCCTGGTGACTACCACATGAAGCTGGTTGAGAGAATGCCAAGAGTGTGCAAAGCTGTCGTGAAGGTAAAGGGTTGCTACTTTGAAGAATCTTTAATATTAAATATATTTTGATTCGTTTAACGCTTTGTTGGTTACTACATGATTCCATGTGTTATTTCATAGTTTTTGATGCCTTCACTAATATTCTACAATGTAGAAAATAGTAAAAATAAAGAAAAACCCTTGAATGAGTAGGTGTGTCCAAACGTTTGACTGGTACTGTACAATCATACAATCAGTACTGGTAATGCATGCTTGCGGTTTTATTTCCCTCAAAATGAGTAATAGGCCTAATGTATACAAAGGGAAGAAGAAACGTCATAGTCAGTATACAAAAGCCTGATAATGGTTGCAGTAATTATGTAATTAATTAGTGAGTAGGTAGTAATGCTTGCTGTATTCTTTCCCCAGAATGATTTGAGGAGGGCAGTGAAGGCCGATAATACAGCTTGATAACGTATATTGTACACAATGATTGTCATTAAACATTGAGACGGTAATGCGCGCCTGTTCTGTTATTCCCCTCAGAATGATAGAGGAGGGCAGTAAACGAGGCAAAGCGATGGTGGAGAAGAGACAACTCTTCATGGAGATGAGTGAGTAGACTGACTGAGAGCGAAATCTCTAGAGCCAAACCCGTTACTATTCATTCCCACTCTGCTGTGTCGTCGCAAAGCCATTCATAGCCATACACTTTAGAGTACACAGTGCATTCGGGAAAGTATTCAGACCCTTTCACTTTTTCCACATTTTGTTAGGTTACAGCCTTATTCTAAAATGTATTAAATTCATGTTTTTCTTCATCAATATACACACAATACCCCATAACGACAAAGCCAAAACAGGTTTTTAGAATGTTTGCAAATTTATTTAAAAAAATAAAAAAATAAAAACAGAAATACCTTATTTACATAAGTATTCAGACCCTTTGCTATGACACTCAAAATTGAGCTCAGGTGCATCCTGTTTCCATTGATCATCCTTGAGATGTTTCTACAACTTGATTGGAGTCCACCTGTGGTAAATTCTATTGATTGGACATGATTTGGAAAGGCACACGCCTGTCTATATAAGGTCCCACAGTTGACAGTGCATGTCAGACCAAAAACCAAGCCATGAGGTCGAAGGAGGAGACAGGATTGTGTCGAGGCACAGATCTGGGGAAAGGTACTGAAACATTTCTGCAGCATTGAAAGTCCCCAAGAACACAGTGGCCTCCATAAATCTTAAGTGAAAGATGTTTAGAACCACTGAGACTCTTCCTAGAGCTGGCCACCCGGCAAAACTGAGTAAATGGGGGAGAAGGGCCTTGGTCAGGGAGGTGACCAAGAACCCGATGGTCACTATGACAGAGCTCCTGAGTCCCTCTGTGGAGATGGGAGAACATTCCAGAAGGACAACAATCTCTGCAGCACTCCACCAATCAGGCCTTTATTGTAGAGCGGCCAGACAGAAGCCACTACTCAGTAAAAGGCACATGACAGCCCGCTTGAAGTTAGCCAAAAGGCACCTAAAGGACTCTTAGACCATGAGAAACAAGATTCTCTGGTCTGATGAAACCAAGATTGAACTTTTTGGCCTGAACGCCAAGCGTCATGTTTGGAGGAAACCAGGCACCGCTCATCACCTGGCCAATGCCATCCCTACGGTGAAGCCTGGTGTAGGCAGCATCATGCTGTGGGGATGTTTTTCAGCGGCAGGGACTGGGAGACTAGTCACGGTTGAGGGAAAGATGAACAGAGCAAAGTACAGAGAGATCCTTGATGAAAACTTGCTCCAGAGTGCTCAGGACCTCCGACTGGCGTGAAGGTTCACCTTCCAACAGGACAACGACCCTAAGCACACAGCCAAGAAAACGTGTGAGTGGCTTCGGGACAAGTCTCTGAATGTCCTTGACTGGCCCAGCAAGAGCCCGGAATTGAACCCAATCGAACATCTCTGGAGAGACCTGAAAATAGCTGTGCAGCAACGCTCCCCATCCAACCCAACAGAGCTTAAGTGGATCTGCAGAGAAGAATGGGAGAAACTCCCCAAATACAGGTGTGCCAAGCTTGTAGCGTCATACCCAAGAAGACTCGAGGCTGTAATCGCTGCCAAAGGTGCTTCAACAAAGTACTGAGTAAAGGTTTTGAATACTTATGTAAATCTGATATTTCAGTTCTTATTTTGTATACGTTTGCAACAAAAAAAAATGTTTCTTTGTCATTATGGGGTATTTTGTGTAGATTGGTGAGGGGAAAAAATGATATAATGAATTTTTGAATAAGTAAAATAACAAAATGTGGAAAAAGTCAAGGGGTCTGAATACTTCCCGAATGAACAGTACACTCCCCTCCCCATGCAGTGGGTTTTGTGTGTGGTGGTGGTAGAGTTGTTGATTCGTCTTTTTATTTTTATCAGGGGCACAAAACTTTGACGTCATCAGGCTGTCAACCTATAGGACGGCCTGCAAGCTAAGATTTGTGCAGAAGAGATGCAACCGTAAGTACCCCCTGCCTGGCTCGTTTTGTTTCCTCTACTGAAAATGACATGCAAGTGTCCTCTTACTCGCTTAACTTTTCAAACTGTTCACATTGCACCGTGTTACATGTGTCTGTTTCGAATATGGTGCACTTGAATATAATTCATCGATGTTGAAGAAATCTATTCTTTTCTAAACTTCTTTCCCTCCCCTCCTGCTATCCCCCCCCTATCCCAGTTCACTTGGTGGATGTGTGGAACATGATCGAGGCGTTCCGTGATAGCGGTCTGAACACGCTGGACCACAACGCAGAGATCAACGTGTCTCGACTGGAGACTATCCTGTCCTCGATCTATTACCAGCTCAATAAGCGTCTTCCCACCACACACCAGATCAACGTAGAGCAGTCCATTGGCCTGCTGCTCAACTTCATGGTGGCCACATACGACAGGTGCAGTAAATTAGACACAGGATATACAGTACATTAGATATAGAATATTAGATACATACATTTGCTTTGAACTGCTGTCTGAAAAGTGCTATACAATGACACATTCTGTACATATAGTGCATGGATATGTCTATGGTGCAACACCTTATTTACAGAACAAGATATAATTTCTTATTATTGTTATGATATTGGGGGGGGGGTCATTTATTGTTAGCACACAGTTAGGCAACACACTCTACCAGGATAAACTTCCACACTGCACTTCCACACTAAGGTCCCACAGTTGACAGCGCATGTTAGAGCAAAAACCAAGCCATGATGTCGAAGGAATTGTCCTTAGAGCTCCGACACAGGATTGTGTTGAGGCACAGATCTGGGGAAGGGTATGAAAAAATGTATGCAGCATTGAAGGTCCCCAAGAACAGTGGCCTCCATTATTCTTAAATGGAAGAATTTTGGAACCACCGAGACTCTTTCTAGATCTTGCCGCTCAGCAAAACTGAGCAATCGGGGGAGAAGGGCCTTGGTCAGGGAGGTGACCAAGAACCTGATGGTCACTCTGACAGAGCTCCAGAGATCCTCTGTGGAGATGGGAGAACCTTCCAGAAGGACAACCATCTCTGCAAAACTCCACCAATCAGGCCTTTGTGGTAAAGTGGCCAGACGGAAGCCACTCCTCAATAAAAGGCACATGACAGCCCGCTTGGAGTTTGCCAAAAGGCACCTAAAGGACTCTCAGACCATGAGAAACAAGATTCTCTGATCTGATGAAACCAATATTAAACTTTTTGGCCTGATTGCCAAGTGTCACATCTGGAGGAAACCAGGCACCATCCCTATGGTGAAGCATGGTGTTGGCAGCATCATGCTGTGGGGATGTTTTTCAGCGGCAGGGACTGGGAGACATGTCAGGATTGAGGGAAAGATAAACATAGCAAAGTACAGAGAGATGCTTGATGAAAATCTGCTCTAGAGCACTCAGGACCTCAGACTGGGGCTAAGGTTAACCTCCCAACAGGACAATGACTCTAAGCACACAGCCAAGATAACGCAGGAGTGGCTTCAGGACAAGTCTCTGAATGTCCTTGAGTTTCCCAGCCAGAGCCCAGACTTGAACCCGATCGAATATCTCATGAGAGACCTGAAAAAAGCTGGTCAGCGATGCTCCCCTTCCAACCTGACAGAGCTTGAGAGGATCTGCAGAGAAGAATGGGAGAAACTCCACAAATACAGGTGTTCCAAGCTTCTAGCGTCATACCCAAAAAGACTCGAGGTTGTAATCGCTGCCAAAGGTGCTTCAGCAAAGTACTGAGTAAAGGGTCTGAATACTTATGTAAATTTGATATTTCATTTTTTTTTTTTTTTATACATTTGCAAAAAAATTCTAACAAACCATTTTTGCTTAGTCATAATGGGGTATTGTGTGTAGATTGATTTAATCAATTTTAGAATAAGGCTGTAATGTATTAAAATGTGGAAAAAGTCAAGGGGTCTGAATACTTTCCGAATGCACTGTAATTGTATTGGGCACATGCTTCGTAAACAACAGGTGTGGACTAACAGTGAAATGCTTACTTATGGGCCCTTCCCAACAATACAGAGCGCAACAAAATAGAAAAGTAAAAAATGTAATAATAGATACACAATGAGTAACAATAACTTGGTTATATACAAGGGGTACCGGTACAGAGCCAACGTGCAGGGGTACGTGGTAATTGAGGTAGATATGTCCATATAACTATGAATAAAGTGACAGATAATAAACATTAGCAGCAGCGTATGTGATGAGTCAAAAAAGTTTGTGCAAAAAGGGTCAATGCAGATAATCCGGGTAGCTATTTGGTTAACTATTTAACTAACTATATAGTAGTCTTAATGCTTAGGGGTAGAAGCTGTTTAGGGTCCTGTTGGTTCCAGACTTTGTACATTGGTACTGCTTGCTGTGCGGTAGCAGAGAGAACAGTCTGTGACTTGGATGGCTGGAGTCTTTGACAATTTTTAGGTCCTGGTATAAACATCCTGGGTGGCAGGGAGCTTGGTTCCAGTGATGTACTGGGCCTTATGCACTACCCTCTGTAGCACCTTGCGGGTGGATGCCAAGCAGTTGCCATACCAAGCGGATGATACATCCTGTCATTGTGCAGTTGTAGAACTTTTTGAGGATTTGAGGGTCCATGCCAAATCTTTTCAGCCTCCTGAAGGGAAAGAGGCGTGGCCGTGCCCTCTTCACGACCGTGTTGGTGGGATTGGACCACTACAGATTCTTAGTGATGTGGACAACAAACTTTCAACTCTGGACCCTGCTCCACTACTGCTCCGTCGATGTGAATGGGGGGGTGTGCTCGGCCCTTCCATTTCCTGTAGTCCACGATCAGCTCCTTTGTCTTGCTGACTTTGAGGGAGAGGTTATTGTCCTGGCACCACACTGCCAGGTCTCTGACCTCCTCCCTATAGGCTGTTTACAGGCAGTTTATTTACCTGCCTCCGTAGTGTTATGAGGAGTTTGTTCTCAATGTTCATAAACTGAACTTCAATTAAAATACTCTGTCTGTTACTAAGAATTTGTAAGGTTCTTATTAAAATGAAACAGACAGAGGCCAGTCTACCATAATCAGCATGTTTATTTACGAGAGCTCTGCCCATCCTTACATGTACATTGGTTTATATACCTCTCATTTTGTCATAACTGTCCCTCCTTCTCTAAGACAAGGACAATATAGTTCACAAGTCTTCTCCTTCTCATACATTGTCTGCCACCTGTTATACGATCTATTACAAGCCCAAGGTCTCTCCCCTCCCTGGGTGGGGACAGAATGTCCTGAAAGGAACACAGTAGTACAGCTTGTCTGTCGATAGCTCCTCTTATCATTTGTTTCACACTTGCACCCTGCTTACATACTAAAAAGGAACAACAAGTCTTTGTTCTAGTTCTGACTAAAACTACACACATCAGATTTATAGATTTATGATTCTAATAAATTTCATACAATCATACAGTGACGGGGTAAAATTCTGTTAGTTATAGTTAAACGTTAAATGTATACATCATTTAGTCATTATTCATAAAAATCATAACACGTAGTTTAATCAGTGTGCCCACACGTCGGTCTCTATATATCGCCATCTTTTTCTCTTCCCAGTGTTGGGGATTAGGGCTTGTTCCGGGGTGATCAGTACTGTATGTCCTGCGGAACCAACTCATTTAAGTAGACATCTTCATCTAAATCGAGGTTAAAGATCGGTGTTCTGAGGTCAAGAAGCTCTTTTTGATCATAGGAAACGATGGTTGGAAACATTATGAATCAAAAAGTTACGATCTCCGAAAAAAGAAAAAAAAACGCACGAAAATAGCAGAACTGGTCAGGAGCCCATAAAACGACCGCTATACATTCCAGGGCTAATCTGTATGCTGAACTCTCTTCAAAGCTCTCCCCTCGAAATTATGATTTTGGTCCTTCAGACAACATGGTCCAGGTCAAGATGGATTCAGAAGTGCCAATTATTTGTGCTCCATTGTGGCCAGCAAGCTAAAGCAGATCATGGAAAAAGAGGAATTTGCTTTGGGAAATAAACTTCACCTTTATCAGAATGATAACAATGTGTCTTTCAATACATTTGTTACATATTTTCGTAAATGTATGCTTTTGTGTGTGTGTGTGTTTAGTGAAGGCCACGGGAAACTGACCGTTTTCTCGATGAAGTGCATGTTGGCAACGATGTGTGGAGGGAAAATAGTGGACAAACTACGTTGTAAGTATATCTCCTTGAACTTTGCTGAAGGGCGTAAGTTACAGTTAATGTAACTAAATGGAAAGTTAATTCTGTTTTGCAGTAGTCACACTTTTAATTTCCTGGTTTAGTTTACAGCAGGGTTTCCCAAAGTCGGTCCTGGGGCCCCCAATTAAATCTTGACGATGAGTTGGTTATTTGAATCAGCTTGGCCCCCAGGACCAAGTTTAGGAAACCCTGATCTACATTTGCTTTTTGACCATGTCTGCGGTTGCATAAAGGATACACACGGGGGCGTTGTTGAGTCAATTACAGCACAAACATTGTTGTCATAGTATTCGATGGAAGTGTCAAGAAGAATTATCTCCCATACCTCATATTCAATAAATTATAGAAATGGCAAATACAGTGCTTAGTGAAAGTCTACGCACCGCTTTCAGTCTTCAAATTTTGCTGCCTTAAAATAACATAAAAAAATTATTACATTCCATTTGTTTTACTTCAGATCTACACGACCTACTACAGATTTTCAAAGTGAAAGAAAGTTCTAGAACATTTTCCAAATATATATTTTTTAAAACAAGGATCTCTTGATTGCATATGTCTTCACACCACAGGGTTAATACTTGGTGGAAACACCTTTGGCAGCCATTACAGCTGTAAAACATTTTGAATAAGATTCTACCGCTTTTGACCAACTCTAAGGGCAACCAACATATACAAGTTATGATGAACTTCACAGGTTGGTGTAAGTGCAAGGTGATGAGCTTGATGCTCCATTCCAATAAATATTGAGAGTCGTATTCTGGTGACATGATCATCAATGCTTGGCTGCCATTTGACAAATAAAAAGAATCTTGCTCTTTTGTCCATAATAATCTCATCATGTAGGCTGTATCCGCGAGATGTTGGCTAGAGCGCACGTGCCAATACCAGGGTGGGCACATACTCGCTATATATAACAAAAACAATTTGTGAGAAAATCATCAATAGAGTTGAAAATGCGATGGAAACTCATTTGACTTGTATTTTTTATCCGGTACACCGCAAAATGTATTTTTATGTGCACTACATAATCACCCACAGCCTTTTACCCGCAACAAGTCAATTGATGGAAACACATCTCTGGTGGGGGAAAAGCGCATGCTGGTTTTATGCGGATTTTAGCATATTCGCATGAAAATCTGTCGCCAGTTGGATGGTAACATTGCTAGTGTCTCGCTGAACAATAAAACTCTATCCCAGGGTTAGGTTTTCAAAAGAAGGATACGGGTATTCCTTTAACTTTTTACATTGGGCTCGGTCTTTTCATATTTCTTTTGATCCTGACAAACTCCCCAGTCCCTGCTGATGTCAAGCATACCCATAACATGATGTTACCACCACAATACTTGAAGAGGGTAGTTTCTCGCCGGCAGGGATGGGGAAGTTAGTTAGGATCAAAGTAAATATGAAGGGAACAAAGCCCAGGAAACAAATGAGAGGATATCCGCCTCAGTCTTCTGAAAACCCTGGGATAGAGTTGTATTTTCCCGCAGTATAATTGAACACATTTTAATGACAAAGACACACCAGATTAGCTTTCCAAGAGGTATCCAGTTTTCCTGAATGGTGCATTCTCCGTCCTGACTTAAATCTGCTTAAAACATAATTTGACAATGATGACAACATTTGAATATTGCTGTCCAGCAACGATTCCCAACCAGACTGACTGAGCTTGAGCAATTTTGACAAAAACAATGGATACATGTTGCCTGGGGCGCAACTTTCACTGGGGATGGGGAACATGCCACCCCCCCCCCCCCCCCCCCCCCCCCCACACACATTCTGAAATTGCATTTTTTTGTCTCCCCCAGTTTTATCATTGGAATGTGATACAAAATGAGGCAACAGTGTGCTTTGGGACCATGCAGACACCTCCGAGCGGTCGGGTAGGCTGTTTGGAGTGTTTAATAAAAATTATAATAATTATGTCCCCCCCACTTCTAAAACCGAAGTTGCACCCCTGTATGTTGCCCTAAGAGCGCATGGTTGGTAGAATCTTATTCAAAATTATTCACAGATGTAATTGCTGCCAAAGGGGCTTCCACCAAGTATTAACTTTGGGGTGTGAAGACATACACAATCAATACATCCTCATTTTATATTTCTTAGTAAATTGGAACATTTTGTGAAATCGAATGTAATCCCTTTTTACATTTTAAGGCAGCAGAATGTGAAGACTATGCAAGGAGTGTGTAGACTTTCACTAGCGACTTTATATTGCGCTGATGTACTCACCACCACACTTGGTTCTCTCTTAGATATATTCTCCCAGATCTCTGACTCTAATGGTGTGATGGCCTTTGCTAAGTTTGACCAGTTTCTGAGGGAGGTTCTAAAGCTGCCCACAGCTGTGTTTGAGGGCCCGTCGTTTGGATACACAGAACACTCCGTACGGACATGCTTCCCTCAACAGGTAGGTTGGACTGGCCAAGAGGGGATTTCTCACACAAATTATATACAAAGTGCACTGCTCACACATAATAAACTAGAGAGAGAGTTGGCGAGAGAGAGAGAGTTGGCGAGAGAGAGAGGGTTGGAGGGAGAGAGAGAGAGAGGGTTGGAGGGAGAGAGAGAGAGAGAGAGTTGGAGGGTGAGAGTGAGAGAGAGTTGGAGGGTGAGAGTGAGAGAGAGTTGGACGGAGAGAGTGAGAGAGTTGGACGGAGAGAGTGAGAGAGTTGGACGGAGAGAGTGAGAGAGTTGGACGGAGAGAGTGAGAGAGTTGGACGGAGAGAGTGAGAGTGTTGGACGGAGAGAGTGAGAGAGTTTTGGGGAGAGAGAGAGTTGGATAGAGACATTAACAAAGGATGTACAGTTGAAGTCGGAAGTTTACATACACTTAGGTTGGAGTCATTAAAACTCGTTTTTCAACCGCTCCACAAATTTCTTGTTAACAAACTATAGTTTTGGCAAGTCGGTTAGGACATCTACTTTGTGCATGACACAAGTAATTTTTCCACCAATTGTTTACACAGATTATTTCACTTATAATTCGCTGTATCACAATTCCAGTGGGTCAGAAGTTTACATACACTAAGTTGACTGTGCCTTTAAACAGCTTGGAAAATTCCAGAAAATTATGTCATGGCTTTAGAAGCTTCTGATAGGCTAATTGACATCATTTGAGTCAATTGGAGGTGTACCTGTGGATGTATTTCAAGGCCTACCTTCAAACCCATTGCCTCTTTGCTTGACATCATGGGAAAATCAAAAGAAGTCAGCCAAGACCTCAGAAAAACAATTGTAGACCTCCACAAGTCTGGTTCATCCTTGGAAACAATTTCCACTCTGCAAGGAAGAAGCCAGTGCTCCAAAACCACCATAAAATAGCCAGACTACGGTTTGCAACTGCACATGGGGACAAAGACCTTTTTGGAGAAATGTCCTCTGGTCTGATGAAACAAAAATAGAACTGTTTGGCCATAATGCCCATCGTTATGTTTGGAGGAATTAGGGGGAGGCTTGCAAGCCGAAGAACACCAACCCAACCGTGAGGCACGGGGGTGGCAGCATCATGTTGTGGGGGTGCTTTGCTGCAGGAGAAACTGGTGCACTTCACAAAATAGATGGCATCATGAGGCAAGAAAATGATGTGGATATATTGAAGCAACATCTCAAGACATCAGTCAGGAAGTTAAAGCTTGGTCGCAAATGGGTCTTCCAAATGGACAATGACCCCAAGCATACTTCCAAAGTTGTGGCAAAATGGCTTAAGGACAACAAAGTCAAGGTATTGGAGTGGCCATCACAAAGCCCTGACCTCAATCCTATAGAACATTTGTGGGCAGAACTGAAAAAGCCTGTGCGAGCAAGGAGGGCTACAAACCTGACTCAGTTACACCAGCTCTGTCAGGAGGAATGGGCCAAAATTCACCCAACATATTGTGGGAAGCTTGTGGAAGGCAACCCGAAATGTTTGACCCAAGTTAAACAATTTAAAGGCAATGTTACCAAATACTAATTGAGTGTATGTAAACTTCTGACCCACTGGGAATGTGATGAAAGAAATAAAAGCTGAAATAAATCATTCTCTCTACTATTATTCTGACATTTCACATTGTTAAAATAAAGTGGTGATCCTAACTGTCCTAAGACAGGGAATTTTTCTAGGATTAAATGTCAGGAATTGTGAAAAACTGAGTTTAAATGTATTTGGCTAAGGTGTATGTAAACTTCTGACTTCAACTGTACGTACCAGGGAACACAGTGATGGCGCCGACAGAGATGGTCATCTCGCTTCGAGTCTGTAGGAAACTAGGTAGTATTTAGTTTTTTTATGTATTATTTCTTACATTGTTATTTCTTACATTATTACATACAGCCGGGAAGAACTATTGGATATAAGAGTGGAAACATGGCTCTCTTGGGATATGTTGTCGGAATCAGTTCAGCCACCGGGCTTCTCCATGCATCGCACCGACAGAGATAAACACCTCTCTGGGAAAAGGAAGGGCAGGGGTGTATGCTTTATGATTAACAACTCATGGTGTAATCATAAGAACATACAGGAACTCGAGTCCTTCTGCTCACCCAATCTGTAATTCCTTACAATCAAGTGCCGGTAATTTTACCTACCAAGAGAATTCTCGTCAGTTATCGTCACAGCTGTGTACATTCCCCCTCAAGCAGACACCAAGACGGCCGTCAAGGAACTTCACTGGACTATATGCAAACTGGAAACCTATATCCTGAGGCTGCATTTATTGTAGCTAGGGATTTTAACAAAGCAAATTTGAGAACAGGTCTACCTAAATTCTACCAGCATATTGATTGCGCTACACGCATGCGCAATACCCTCGACCACTGCTACTCTAACTTCTGCGATGCATACAAAGCCCTCCCCCACCCTCCCTTCAGCAAATCCGACCACGATGCCATCTTGCTCCTTCCGTCTTATAGGCAAAAACTCAAACCGGATGTACCAGTGACGAGAACCATTCAATGCTGGTCCGACCAATCGGAAGCCACGCTTCAAGATTGTTTTGCTCACGCGAACTGGAATATGTTCCGGTCAGCCTCCGAGAACAACATCAACCTATATGCTGATTCGGTGAGTGCATTTATAAAGAAGTGCATTGGAGATGTTGTACCCACTATGACTATGAAAACCTATCCTAACCAGAAACCGTGGCTGGATGGCGGCTTTCGCGCAAAACTGAAAGCGCGATCCACCGCATTTAACCATGGAAAGAGGTCTGGGAATATGTCTGAATATAAACAGTGTAGCTATTCCCTCCTCAAGGCAATCTAACAAGCAAAATGCCAGTACAGGGACAAGGTGGAGTCGCAATTCAACGGCTCAGACACGAGATGTATGTGGCACGGTCTACAGGAAATCACGGACTACAAAAAGAAAACCAGCCACGTCACGCTTCCAGACAAACTAAACACCTTCTTTGCCCACTTTGAGGATAATACAGTGCCACACCGTCGTGGCCCGCTAACAAGGACTGCACCCCCCCTTTCCTTCTCCGTGGCTGACGTGAGTCAAATATTTAAACGTGTTAACCCTCGCAAGGCTGCTGACCCAGACGGCATCCCTAGCCGTGTCCTCAAAGCTTGTGCAGACCAGCTGGCTGGTGTGTTTACAGACATATTCAATCGCTCCCTATCCCAGTCTGTTGTCCCCACATGCTTCAAGATGGCTACCATTGTTCCTGTACCCAAGAAGGCAAATATAACCGAACTAAATGCCTACCGCCCCGTAGCACTCACTTCTGTCATCAAGTGCTTTGAGAGACTAGTCAAGGATCATATCACCTCCACCTTACCAGCCACCCTAGACCCACTTCAGTTTGCATTCCGCACCAACAGGTCCACAGACGACGCAATCACCATCACACTGCACACTGCCCCATCCCATCTGGACAAGAGGAAACCATGTAAGAATGCTCTTCATTGACCACAGCTCATCATTCAACAGCATAGTACCCTCCAAGCTCATCATCAAGCTGGAGGTCCTGGGTCTCAACCCCGCTCTGTGCAATTGGGTCCTGGACTTTCTGACGGGCCTCCCACAGGTGGCGAAGGTAGGAAACAACATCTCCACTTTGCTGACCCTCAACACTGGGGCCTCACAAGGGTGTGTGGTGAAGAAGGCACAACAGCGCCTCATCAACCTCAGGAGGCTGAAGAAATTTGGCTTGTTACCTACAACCCTGACAAACTTCTACTGATGCACAATCGAGAGCATCCTCTCGGGCTGTTTCACAGCCTGGTACGTCAACTGCACCGCCCTCAACCGCAAGGCTCTCCAGAGGGTGGTGCGGTCTGCACAAGGCATCACCGGGGGCAAACTACCTGCCCTCCATGACACCTACAGCACCCAATGTCACAGGAAGGACAAAAAGATCAAGGACATCAACCACCCGAGCCACTGCCTGTTCACACCGCTACCATCCAGAAGGCAAGGTCAGTACAGGTGCATCACAGCTGGGACCGAGAGACTGAAAAACAGCTTCTATCTCAAGGCCATCAGACTGCTAAACAGCAATCCCTAACTCAGAGAAGCTGCCGCCTACATTGAGACCCAAATCCCTGGCCACTTTAATAAATGGATCACTTGTCACTTTAAACAATGCCACTTTACATAATGTCACTTTAATAATGTTTGCATATCTTACATTGCTCATATGTATGTACTGTACTTTTACCATCTATTGCACTTGCCTATGCGTCTCGGGCATCTCTCATCCATATATTTATATGTACATATTCTTATTCACCCCTTTTTAGATTTGTGTGTATTAGGTAGTTCGTTTTTGGGGAATTGTTAGAATACTTGTTAAATATTACTGCACTGTCGGAACTAGAAGCACAAGCATTTCGCTACACTCTGCTAACCATGTGTAAGTGATCAATACAATTTGATTTGATTTGATTTGGTGGTCCAGGTTAGCCCAAGTGTGATTGACAGCCTGGTTGGGTGCTAGAACCTTGTAAATATAGTCCACAGACCATAGAAAAAAATGTATGGACAGCATTACAAAAGGTTATCCTCAATAAGCAGGGAAAGCTAATCTATTATTGAAGATGACCTTTTGCAGTGCTGTCCATTTCATTCACTATGTTCCGCATCCTAAATGGCACCCTATTCCCTATACAGTGCACTATTTTTGACCAGAGCCCAATGGGCCCTGGTCAAAAGCAGTGTACTACACAGGGAATGGACTCCCATTTGGGACGTACTGTACCCATGGAGTCGATGCCAGCAGAATTACTACTTGCGTTCTGTCTGACAAGGTTTTGCTTCTCTGCTGTCTGTCAATGAACCTTATCCACATATGTTGTTTTCCAGATCTTGCTGAGAGTTATTTGAATTGTCCCACTCTGTGCATCTTTATAAATGAATGCATTGGGGTGTGCTATCACTGTATAACTGAATACATTGGGGTGTGCTATCTCTGTATAACTGAATGCATTGGGGTGTGCTATCTCTGTATAACTGAATGCATTGGGGTGTGCTATCTCTGTATAACTGAATGCATTGGGGTGTGCTATCTCTGTATAACTGAATGCATTGGGGTGTGCTATCTCTGTATAACTGAATGCATTGGGGTGTGCTATCTCTGTATAACTGAATGCATCGGGGTGTGTTTGTATCTAGAAGAAGATCTTGCTGAACACGTTTTTGGACATTTTGATGGCAGATCCTCCCCCTCAGTGCCTCGTGTGGCTACCTCTCATGCACCGGCTCGCTAATGTTGAAAATGGTAATGTTACCCTGTTATTACTTTTCTTCTTGGCTCTATTTTCACTGTGAATTTGCCAACAAACACCAGTAATAGCATTTCCATTGACAAATGTGGTAACACTTTTACCTGTGGGTTTAATGCTGTTATAAGCATATGTGTGCTTTTATAATGCCTTATAATACATCTTAGAATATGTTATGTCTCCCTGTATCAACATTTCAACTGACATTAGTGACCTTTGAACCATTCCTCTGTGGTTTCCTTCTAGTCTTCCATCCTGTGGAATGTTCCTATTGCCGGAGTGAAAGTATGATGGGGTTCCGTTACCGGTGCCAACAGTGCCATGGCTACCAACTCTGTCAGAGCTGCTTCTGGCGTGGCCATGCCAACGGTCCCCATAGCAACCAGCATCAAATGAAGGAGCACTCCTCTTGGGTAGGCATGGCAACCACAAAGGCTCTATCGCTCTTGGTTTTTAAAATCCCTCCTCTCCTCGTCTCCTCCCCTTCATCTGCACTGATTGGAAAAAGACTTGACAGTAGGGCTGTGACGATACCAGTATCACACAATTTTTTCCCATGACAAAAATGAAAACATGAAGCAGGCAAAACTATTTGGTGCTTTAAAAACCTGCTGTATGTAAAATATTGTGTACTATAGCGTAGAAAATAAATAAAGGTGTCTCTGGATGACAACATAATGATAAAGAAGTTAAATCCGCTTTGTGTTTTGTTTCTTTGCCACGATACTAACAGGTATCGTGTTACTGTTATAGTCCTGGCCCTACTTGACAGTTGAAAATAGTATGGTCGAAGCACATCATTAGGCTGACTTTCAGCTGGTCAGGTCTTTCAGATCCCACATCAGATCCCATAAATATTCTGAAAGGGATATTATGAGTTTTTACTAATTTCAGCTAATTAAATTGAATTTCTAATGCTATGCCACCATGTTCCCAATTCTCAATCAGTGTGATTTTAATTCAAGCTCGGGAAAGGATTTGCACTGGTTCCAAATCCAATACTGAACTAAGGATGGTGATGATTGTTTTATTTTTAGGGCATCATGACCAGAATTATATGGCTGAGCATATTTGGATGTAGAAAAGGGTCTGGGCAAAAAGAAATCTATGACAAAGCAAAGACAACTATGTATTTAGTCCCATTTTGTATGAACCAATCTTGTCATTCTTCAAATAAAATGTTATTGGTCCCATACACTTATTTAGCAGATGTTATTGTGGGTGTAGCGAAATGCTTGTGTTCCTAGCTCCAACAGTGCAGTACTATCTAACAATTCACAACAATAGACACAAATCTCAAAATAAAATAATGGAATTAAGAAATATATACAGTACCAGTCAAAAGTTTGTACACACCTACTCATTCCAGGTTTGTTCTTTATTTTGACTATTTTCTACATTGTAGAATAATAGTAAAGACATCAAACTATGAAATAACACAGTAGTAACCAAAAAACTATTAAACAAATCAAAATCTATGTTATATTTGAGATTCTTCAAAGTAGCCACCCTTTACCTTGATGAAAGCTTTGCACACTCTTGGCATTCTCTCAACCAGCTTCATGAGGTAGTTACCTGGAATGCATTTAATTTAATAGGTGTGCCTTGTTAAAAGTTCATTTGTGGAATTTCTTTCCTTCTTAATGTGTTTGAGCCAATCAGTTATGTTGTGACAAGGTAGGGGTGTAGGGGTGGTCATTACATACAGCCAGAAATAACTTTTGGATATCAGAGTGGCGGTAACCAGCATTCCAACCAGAAATACAACTTTCCCAAATTGGATCCTTTGTTCTTACCCCCAAAGGCAATTGAACATATCCTAGAGGCTGCTTCAAGACGCCACTGGCAAAGAACAGGTATTCGGAGTGGACTTCTAGTCCGACTCAGGAGGTGTGCACACCATCCACCGCTTCCGAGTGTATTACTGACTAATGTTCAGTCCCTGGACAATAAAGAACACAAGCTCAGGGCGAGGATCTCCTTCCAGAGAGACATCAGGGACTGTAACATACTCTGTTTCACGGAATCATTGCTCTCTAAGGATATACTGCTCCTGTCCATACAGCCTGCTGGGTTCTCAGTACATCGCGTAGACAGGAATAAAGAACTCTCCGGGAAGAAAGGCGGAGGTGTATGTTTCATGATTAACGACTCATGGTGTTATTGTGATAACGTACAGGAACTCAAGTCCTGTTCACCCTACCTAGAATACCTCACAATCAAATGCTGACCTTATTACCTCTCGAGAATTCTCATCGGTCCCAGCCGTGTATATTCCCTCTTAAGCCGAAACCACGGTGGCCCTTCTTTGTGCGCTACTTCAACATAACTGGATATTTTAGAGAATTTTAAGGTCAATTACAAATACATCTCTTTACACTACTTCTATAAGTAATTCTCACATTATAACAGACAGTTTTTGGGGTCAATTCCATTTCACTTCAAACAATTCGATAAGCAAACTGGAATTTCAGTTAGAGTGAATGTAATGTCCACCATCTTGTTTCCGCCTCTCTCACAGAAGTCTCCGGCTAAAAAGCTGAGCCACGCCATCAGTAAGTCTCTGGGCTGTGTCCCCATTGGAGAGCCACCTCACCCAATGTTCCCTGAGCAGTCGGAGAAACCGCAGGACACCATGGCCCACACTGTGTAAGTATTCTGGATACTTCTACCGCCGCTGGACACAGATTATGCCTAGTCCTAGACTAAAGAGCATGTTGAATGGAGATTCTCCATTCAAAGTCTAGGCCTAATCTGTGTCCATGAAACCGACCCCGTATGTCTATCTTCACCAAAGATACTCCCATCTGTCTTTGTCCTTTTCCCTTTAAGTTCTGCACTGTCAGTTGTCCAAATTCCTTATGATGCAACCATTGGCTCTCTGTCAATTGACGGTAGCCTGGTGACGCGACCCACGTGACTCGCAGCGTAGAGAGGGCGGACTTCGAAAGTTAGGTGTTCGCCAGCCTAAATTGATGGTGCATTGTCAATCGTTTCTCACTGAAATGGAAGGATCGCGATTACTTGGTTATACAGTACATGTGAGAAAGCTGATGTGTTGGTTGAGGTTGGTTTTACTGAGAGGAGGGTGCTTTCATAGAAATAGAATGATCTATTATATTCTATTATAGTCTAAGTCATTCTATTATAGTCCAAGTAATTATATTATATTCTAAGTAATTATATTATATTCTAAGTAATTATATTATATTCTAATAAATTGTAGGTTCTTTGAACAGCGTCTTGGTCACCATCGGTCTGCTGTGTGTTATGTCATGAAGCCGGAGCTTTGGTATATATATAAGACTCTGGCTGGCAGAAACTGTTGTAGATCTTACTGGCTGTCGCATATCTTCAGTCTAATTTACATTTCAGAAAATGTCCTGTTTTTCAGAATTATATGTACTGTGTGTGTGTTCCGTAATCCATTTCACGTTTTTGTTACCAACATACAGTACATTTCATCTGCACTTCCTTGAAATATATTGATTAAAAATAAAATAAATACGGGTTAAAGATTGTTCTGGTTTAGATGTTGTTGGACTTACCGTTTCCTCATGTTGATGTCTTCTCTAGTGTGCTGATTTTACAAGTCCAATAAGCTGCAAATGAGTTTTCTGTCAATTACATCCCTTTTTGTTACTTGGATACCATTGCGCTGCACCGCCATACTGCAGACTACGAGTCAGATTCATCTCTTTCTCTGTCTGGTTTTGTAGTTATTTTAAGACCCGGGCTGAATGTCAGTGAGTACTGACATTCAGAGCCATCAGAGGAAAAAGTAGTAATCAGAAAAATACCAAGAGGAAACACGCTGCGTGTGGAAATATGTGTGCAGTGCATTGTTTCCTGCTTTACTGCCTAAGAAATACTATATCTCCAGACTGAATCACTCCTGGGTCCGCAGCTCAGAGTAGGAGTGCTGATCTGGGATCAGGTCTCCTCTCTAATTCATTATGAGTTAAAAAGCAAAACTGATCCTAGATCAGTACTCCTACTGAGACCCTGTAGGGTTGTTCTGCAGGCCTCCCTCCGACTGCTTAAGGGACATCACAGACTTATTAATGGTCTAAAAAGCTTTAAAAAGGATTTATAGCATAAATGATCATTAACTGCTAAACACCAGAGTGCGTGCGTATATCAGAGATATATGTCTCTCTAGTGTATTCACTGCATTTCACAGAAATTGTGCATTTGATGATGACTTTAGCAGATAGAACGAAGCCACATAGTGAAAATAAACTAATATGGAGTTTTCTTTTGAGATGTTAAGTGATAGGATTCGTTAGTGCAGTATATGCAGCATACAATTGCATTACATGTGTAGAGGAAGGCCCTAAAAATTGTCAGACTCCAGCCACCCTACCGCACGGCAAGCGGTACCGGAGCGCCAAGTCTAGGTCCAAGAGGCTTCTAAACAGCTTCTGCCCCCAAGCCATAAGACTCCTGAACATCTCATCAAATGGCTGCCCAGACCCATTTGCATTGCCCCCCTCCCTCACCCCCCCCCCCCCCCTCCTTTTATGCCACTGCTACTCTCTGTTATTATCTATGCATAGTCACTTTAATAACTCTACCTACATGTACATATTACCTCAATTACCTCGACCAACCGGTGCACCCGCACGTTGACTCTGTACCGGTACCCCCCTGTATATAGTCTCCCTATTATTATTTTACTGCTGCTCTTTAATTACTTATTACTTTTATTTCTTATTCGTATTTTTGAAACGGCATTGTTGATTAAGGGCTTGTAAGTAAGCATTTCACTGTAAGGTATTCGGCGCATGTGACTAATAAACTGTGTCTCGGTAGTAACCAGATTTCATTGATTAGGGTCTTACATCTTAGCTAAAGCCTATGTTTCTTTAGGATACCTCAGTCTGGAGATTGTTGATGGGCAATGTGCATTCTCATTCTTTCTCTCAGAAGCTGTTTCAGGGTTATCGGCACAGTGTATAATAAGGAGGTTATAAGGCAAGGTATTGGAGGTTACTGCTTACTCCTGAAACATGACCTGTTACTGTAGCCTGGTCCCACATCTAGTTGTGCTTTCTTGCATACTCCTATGGTTGTTGTTTGGCATGACAGACAAACAGATCTGGGATCAGGCTACTGTTAGTGTGCCTCTTTGTTGCTGCTGGGGAGTCAAAGTAGAAACTGACGCCGTATGAGGGTTATTCACAGAGCTCCTCCCTCCTGTCTGTCATCTCCCTCCATACCGCCCTTGAATGTTGAAAACAATTTTCTGGGTTCCACCAAACCAAACACAATTTTTATCAGATTGTGGTGACAGCAGGGAATGAGTTGGGCAACGAGTCCAAGAACAGTATTATGGATCATAATGAAGTATGATGAGGGGCTGAAAAGTAATCAAATGTAAAACCTAAGCATTAAATAAAACTCATAAAATAATTTGTCTATCTTTGCCATAGCTGCTCTGACCAGAGGGCACAATGGTCGGTTTGTTTTGCATATGGCTTTTGCTTCTTCATTTTCATATTTCAATTTTAAATCTGAGGCAATTAAATGCTGCTCTTCCTTCCAGCAATATTCCCCGGAACCCTTCTGGAATAAATGTAGGGGAAAATACATCCTCTTCCTCAAAGACCATTTTGAAAGACCTAAGTTGTGTTCCAAGTGGCACTCTACTCCTTATAAAGTGCATTACTTTTGACTAGAGCGCTACCGGCCCGGGTCAAAAGTAGTGCACTACAAAGGGGATAGGGTTACATTTAGGACGTAGATATAGTCGTCTGTTTTCTAATGAGGACAAATGTATTCTGAGAGGATGAGGGTTCGTTAAAATGTCCTGAATTTGTATTAGGAGGACTGAACCGAGATGAAACAGTGTAATTAGGATGATGGCGTTTAAATTGAACTCTGGCTGCAACGCTAAGACATCGGCAGATATAATGGGTGGGTTTGAAGCATAAAGGATTCACATGTGATTGAAGTGTAGGCTAATGTCAATGTACAGGATTTAAACCCATTGAGGTAATGAGAACCTTGTGTGACAGACAGTGGATATGATATACTTGGTGTGGCCTGAGCTCCTCAGCAGTCTATAAGCAAGCTGTGAGTTTAGCATCCCCTGACTGGCAGTGAGTTTCCAGTGGATTTATACACTACATGAAGGGCAGCAGAGTTATGGTTTTGTGATGGACTATGTGTCACTGTTGATCTGTACATTTTGAACTGATTTAGGCAACCATGTTTTTAGCACCTGGCAATTTGACTCCCTCAATAATATATCATGATGGATTGGAAATTATTTTCCTACTGTAGCTACTGGCTTTCTGTGGCTTTACGCTACACAGTACTACTCAATTCCTCATTTTATGATTGGGTCCCCCCCGCCACCAATTATGCTATTAGTTTGGCCCGGTCCTCAGAGGCCTTGGTTTGTGAAGGGTAATAAAAAGTTGTGCAAGACTTGTAAGAAGAATAGAGCAATAGTTCCTCTCGTTCTCTCTCTCTCCTTTCTCTTCTTAACAAACCCTTCGTTCTGAGAGCTAACTTGTAACAACTACAGAAGTACAGTCACATATAACATGGTAAATCCACAAGCACGAATAAGAATAATATAGAAAAGGATATTTTTCAAATGGAGAAAGTTTCTATTGCAAAGTGAAGACATGCGCATCTCGTGGGCGAGTAGTATTTCTCAAAACGAGTGATAATTGGTAACGGTTATATTGGGCTCAATTTTGTGAGTTCAAAGACAACTTTGGTGTTATTATAAACTTTGAAACTGTTTTTAGTAGGCTACAGAATTAGACAAGGGCTGTTTCTCTGAACCTCAGGCAGTAGGCTCAAGCAAGCCTGTTTCTCTCCCCAGTCAGGGGCAGCCTGCCTGTCTCACAGACGGATCAGCAGCAGCAACCTATCCTCCTTACTTATGTTTAGAAAACAAATTTGTTTCATGGGGGGGGGGGGGGGGGGATATGATGTTCCCCCATGTTGAAAGAGGGCCATAACAGAAAAGGTTTGGGAAGCAGTGATCTAGCTAATGATTAGCACAAATACAGATGAACAACCCCATGTTTCAACCTATTTATTTATAGCCGATATGCTGCATCATTTGGGCTCCAGGTGATAATGTTTATTGATAAATAACACACCAGCCTGATAATATGGACCAATATTTTGTTAGGCTCATTTTTGGAGGGAAAAATCTTATTTTAATAGTCACCATTTTATTTTCATTAATTTTGGAGTAGAAAAAACACATAACACATGCTTTTCTGAACGACCAGTTATAAAATGGGGAGGGGTTATGGGTTCAAAATGCACCGCTGCCCTTCGAACACATCACTAATTGCTTCAAGCCACACCCCGTCACACCTACCAAACAGAGAAAACGTAGGTTACCTCAAAGTCTGTTCAAGAACTTTGAAGGATGTTTTGGTGGAAACGTGTCGTTCAGTACACCCCGTTATGCAACGTAGCAAATGTTCATTTGACGCGAACGCATTCCAGAACTGACTTTCTCATAGTTGTTCTATAAAAAGAACCAAGCGTGGTTACTTTCTCAACGGATAAAGTTAAACAACGGTTTGGTTGTTGGTATTTCAGTTGTGGTTGAGATTTATTTGCCCAAATTATTAGGAAAGTTTGTAATCAATCAAACAAATGTATTTATGAAGCCCTTTTTACATCAGCAGATGTCACAAAGTGCTGTACAGAAACCCAGCCTAAAACCCCAAACAGCAAGCAATGCAGATGTAGAAGGGATGTATTTTCTCTTCAAAATTCACCATAAACAACCATTTCACAGCTATTTCTTAAAATAAAATAAGTATCATGGGAGGGCATGCCCCTGGGCCCAACCCCCCCCCCCCCCCCCCCCCCAAGTTGCAACACAAAGTTAAACCCTTGCCTGTACTGTACTGAAATAAGTTTGAAATAGTGACCTGGGGCCGCATTTATACTGAACAAAAATATAAATACAGTTCATAGAAGGAAATCAGTAAATATAAATAAATTCATTACCGTAGTCCCTAATGTATAGATTTCATGACTGGGCAGGGGCGCACCCAATGGGAAGCCAGGCCCAGCCAATCGGAATGAGTTTTTCCCCCACAAAAGGACTTTATTCCAAAGGTCGAGAGCCATGCGTCCTACAAAACACGACCCTGCCAAGCAGTGCCTCAGAACGCTGTGACACTCGGGAGGCCCGTAAACACATTTGTGCACAAAATTTGTCCACATGAAACCTTTCTGGGATCTTTTATTTCAGCTCATGAAACATGGGAACAACACTTTACATATTGAGTTTATATTTTTGTTCAGTATATTTTTACACAAAAATATCTCTGTGTGTCATTTCTGAAAAACTATCCATCCAAATATTAATATTTATAAACTTGGTGCACGCCATACATTTATCGTTTCCTGTTATAAATCAGACCTGTCGTAAAACTGTGCGCGCGTGCACCAGCATTAACTCCGCCTGAAAAACACTCACCATTCACCCTTTTTGGTGACAGTAACGCCCTTATTTGCTGTACACTTTAGAAGTATTGGAATTAGACCAAGACAGTATCTGAAGGAAATGACAATGGCGAACTTGATCAAATGTCTTTGGCGGTGTTGGCAGAATTTTTTATTTTGCAGTGACATTTGCTGTAGCCCATCTGACTGTTTCTGAAAGACAGAAACATTTGCAAATTGTCGTGGACCTGTAAACAGACCGTTTGAATTCAATAATGGTTTCAGCACTGCCCGCTAATTCTGAAATTTAAAACAATTCTAATTACAGTAGGCCTACTTACAGTGGTATCCTATACACTTTAATGCAGATGATCAACTGTCTGTTTACCTGTTAAATTCTACTGAACGTTATAAACCGCGCTCCCTTTCGGGATGCAAAGAGGTGAAATTATAATAGCTAATCTAATAGGCCCAATTCTATAAATGAGAGATGCAGTTGGTAATTTGTTGTATGGCTACTTAGGGAATATGAACTATCATGGCAAAAAAAATGTGAGGAATTTATTCCGCAATGGTTGTGATATATTATGTTTCTAAATGAAATATTGTCTACTCGAGAAATTTGACATTACAGTATTCTGACGTGGCCTGCAAGCGAAAAGGTGAACTGTCTATTCTGCCGTTATACTGCACTTCGGATCAGATCGATTAAATCAATACATTTTGTCACTAATGGCAAATGTTATTATATTTATCTGCCAGTTTTTTTTAATGAAGAAGTGTGTCATGATATATTCCTGCACAAGGCTACTGGGCTACTTTTGCCTTCTTGCAATGGAATACTTCAACCACTAGAAACTGTGCGTACGCGTGGTCTAAAGTTTGCGGGTGACACGCACATTCTCACTTCAAGTTAAGTTTTTACAAATTCCAGCTTTTGCGTGAAGACTGGCGCATGCATGTTTTGGGGCATATTTTGTGTGGGTGCAATGTTGAGAAATGATGCCCCGGGTCATACTCACTGTAACTGTAAATATTTCCACCACCCAACCTTTACTCATCGTTAAAGGAGTGACTGTTGTCTGTAATGTCAGAATGCCTCCTGTTATTTTATTCCTTCACACATCCCCTTAGTCAATACTAATCCTATCACTGCCACTGCAATAGGAAATAGTTCTGTAATTAATTTAGCTGTGAGCGCAATGTGATTTTATGACAAGGATATTGACAGACGGAGAGAATGAGGGAGAGTGCATTAAGTAGTAGATTCATTTTATAGGATGGAGGGAGGGAAAGCTTCAGTCGCAGGGGAAAAACATCCTTATAAACACTCAGAGCATATCAGTCTTCAACCTTTTATGTAAGAGTCTTCTCAACCGCTACTCTTAATAACAGTATTTCTCCAGAAATAGGAGCTATTTTTGTATGCTTTATGCAGAAATGTTTGATTATTTCTGAGAGGATAGTACAGTACTGTATATCAAACACCGCATGTAGAGTCTTTGGTCCCATGTTTCATGAGCTGAAGTAAAAGATCACGTATATTTTCCATATGCACAAAAAAAGCTTATTTCCCTCAAATGTTGTGCACACATTTGTTTACATCCCTGTTAGTGAGCATTTCTTCTTTGCCAAGATAATCCATCCACCTGACAGGTGTGGCATATCAAGAAGCTGATTAAACAGTATAATCATTACACAGGTGCACCTTTTGCTGGGGACAATAAAAGGCCACTCTGAAGTGTGCTGTTTTGTCACACAACCCGACGTCACGGATGTCTCGAGTTTTGAGGGAGCGTGCAATTGGCATGCTGACTGCAGGAAGTCCACCAGAGCTGTTGCCAGAGAATGTAATGTTCATTTCTCTACCAACGTTGTTTTAGAGAATTTGGTGTTTTAGAGAATTTGGTACGTCCAACAGGCCTCACAACTGCAGACCACGTGTATGGCGTCGTGTAGGCGAGCGGTTTGCTGATGTCAATGTTGTGAACAGAGTGGCCCATGGTGGCGGTGGGGGCAGGCAATAAGCCAGACACAATGAACACAATTGCATTTTATCGATGGCAATGGGATTGCACAGAGATACCGAGACGAGATCCTGAGGGTCATTGTCGTGCCATTAATTCGCCCGAAATCACCTCATGTTTCAGCATGATAATGGAAGGGCCCGCCCCATGTCGCAAGGATCTGTACACAATTCCTGGAAGCTGAAAATGTCCCAGTTCTTCCATGGCCTGCACACTCACCAGACATGTCACCCATTGAGCATGTTTGGGATGCTCTGGATCGACGTGTACAACAGCGGGTTCCAATTCACGCCAATATCCTGCAACTTCACACAGCCATTGAGGAGGAGTGGGACAACATTCCACAGGCCACAATCAACAGCCTGGTCAACTCTATGTGAAGGAGATGTGTCGTGCTGCATGAGGCAAATAGTGGAAGGTATTTTTTGGTAGGCATCTGTGACCAGCAGATTCATATCTGTTCTGTATTCCCAGTCATGTGAAATCCATAGATTAGGGCCTAATTTATTTATTTCAGTAGACTGATTTCCTTATATGAACTGTAACTCAGTGAAATCTTTGAAATTGTTACATGTTACGTTTTATATTACATGTTACGTTTTATACATAGTTTCCATGTGTTTGATGCCATTCCATTTACTCTGTTCCAGCCATTATTATGAGCCGTCCTCCCCTCAGCAGCCTCCACTGATATGAAATGCCTGTTATGTATTGGGCCTTGGAGGACTTTGGATTTTTGAAACACCTGAAACAACTTTTTCTTATCCACCCCCCCCTCCATCTTTACTTATGGAAAAACCGCATGAATTACACATTCTGATTTCAATTACAGTAAAATCTCTCTCGCGCGCACACACACACACACACACACACACACACACACACACACACACACACACACACACACACCCACCCACACACACACACACACACACACACACACAGATGCACACACACACACGCAGACTCACACACACACACACACAGACACACACACACACACACACACACAGATGCACACACACACACGCAGACGCACACACACATGCAGACGCACACACACACACACACAGACACACACACACACACAGACACGCAGACACACACACACACACACACACACACACGCACACGCAGACAGGGGCTTTTTGCATCCATTATTTTAGAGGGTGCACAAAGTCCCCTTACGATTAAAACATATTTTCACAAGTGAAAAATCACATGATTTCACATGTGAAATTTCCAAATGTTTTTGCATATGTGAAATCACGTGAAACCATGTGATTTTGGAATACTTCACATATGATCTGGATTTTTACATGTGAAACCATGTCTTGTTGGAACAAGTTTCACATCTGGATTTTCACATCTGTTTTTAGACATTTTTACAAATGAATAGAAGATGAAATGTCTTGAATCTATAAGTACAGTATTCTACTCCTTGGTTATGGCAAGCCTAAATACGTGAAGGAGTAAAAATGTGCTTAACAAATTACTCTGTTAAACGTGATTTTTGAATGACTACCTCGTCTTCGTACCCCACACATACAATTATCTGTAAGGTCCCTCAGTCAAGTAGTGAAGTGCAGTACCTTGGGGTTACTGCGCTTCACATCGATAAAAACTAGAAACTGCATTCACACGCTCTGGCCGCAATGAAGACAGAAGTGAGGCACTATGCTGAAACGTGCGCTGAGCATTTCACGGATGTAGCAAAGGAGTGGAACATTGAAAACAAAGTTACCACACTTTGCACAGACAGTGCATGGAACGTGATTGCAGCTGCGAGACGTCTGCCTCTTGAACACCTGCCCTGCACTGCACACAGTCTCCAAAGGTCCATCACAGTGTCCCTACAGAACAGCGGGTTTGACAATGCCCTAGCCAAATACTGAGAAATGGTTGGGCATTTCAAACACAGCAAGTTGTAAATGGACAAAATAAGGAGTCACTTGCACAAGATGTCACAACGAGATAGAATTGCACTCTGGAAACGCTAAAGCGTGTCCACAGAAACCAACAACCACTGAGAGATGCGCTGTTCCAACAGGAAGCTAACGTCACCATGCCAACCACAGCTGAACTGGAGAAACTGCGGAAGCTGGAGGCACTACTGGAGCGCTGCAGGTAATCGCCTTTATCGCACTACTAGTGTTATAATACGACCGTGTATGTGTGAGAGAGAGATAGAGCCTGTGTGTATAACAAGTCTCTCACAATTGACTGAAGTGATTTTATATGATCTTCCACTGAAGGTGCTTGACTAAACTTCTGGGAGGAGAGAAGTACATTGGTGGGGTTGCCTGCTTTGTCCCATCTCCTTTTGGGTGATGGAGAGCTCCGATGGTGACCCTGCCTACATGGTAAGATTCAAGCTGACATTCACAACAGACCTGCAGGAACGCAAGGAAAACACCAACCTCACATGGCTGAAGATCGGTTTAAGGACCTGAAGTGCCTTCCTAGACCTGAGAGGGGTGAGGTGTGGGCTTTGGTCAGCAACTTGCTGAAGGAAGAGAGGCCTGCACAGCAACCTGGTAAAGCAAACAGAGTCAGAGCCACCAAAGAAAAAAGCTGCCCTCTTGTTGAGTTCGCCTGAGTCTGATGAAGAAGAGGAGTCCATTGAGAAATGTGTGGAGCATTTACAAAGCAGAGTCCAGCATCAACATGGAGGACTGTCCACTACAGTGGTGGTCACAGCATGCAGGGCCACACACCAGGCTGGCCTGCATTGCACGACGGTACCTGGCAACGTCTGCCACGTCAGTACCTTGTGAGAGGTTGTTTTCACTCTCTGGGCATATCGTACAGAAGAAGAGAGCAGCTTTATCATCTGAAAATGTCTACAGGTTTGTTTCTCTTTGTAACTGGCTTCAGTGAAAATAAATAGGAGGAACGACTGAAGTGTATGGTCACAGGTTTATGTTCTGTGGAATTCATGAGATTGTTGGACAGATTTATGCTTTTTGTTCTTTGTATCCATAGAGACAGTTTTCTTATAGCCAAACCTCCAATCAGTCATTTGGAGAAGTATCATTTGGAACGGCTGAAGCTTTAAGAGTGTGTCTAGTTTCATGTTATCACAATGTTGCTTTACATACTGTCACGTGTTATCGGCGCGTAAGATTAAGCCATCCCAAACCGTTGTAAGTAAAGTAATGAAATGGTATGGGGCATTTAAAATAAGTGGTGCGCTGTTCAGCGGAAAAAAATGACCTGATCTGTGATTTGAACTTACAACCTCTGGACTTAAAAGGTCCCACGATATTTTTGCTGCGTCCCAAAGTCTGCAGCTTTCCCTACACATTCATTAGCTATAATACAGCTCTGCAGTTAGCAAAAGAGTACCATCTGCACTGTTATTTTAGTTATCAGTGATTCTGACTGTTCTCTCATCATTGATGACATTTCTTGCAGCAATTTGAGGGTTTTCTGTAGTTGTCTAATGTTGTTGGGGAATGATTTTCTGTTTTAATATTACTCCTGAATCACTATGATACATATAATCGTTTTTCTTGAGTGTATTTTTTAACAAGGCTGAGATTTACTTTGAAGACCAAAGTGTAGCAATACAGGTGAAATCAGTTATTGACACAGACATGGTCAGAATGCGGTGAAACAAGAGGTTGTGAGTTCAAATCCCAGGTGAGGACATATTGAATAATAATTACTGTATAGATAAACATACATAAAGTAGTCATGTATTTCCAAGTGTGTAAATATGTACATTGGGAACACTATGTTAAAAGTACTGTGTGTATCGTAATGTCAGTTTTTTGTTTGCAGGGCATCGCTTGTGAAATCTCGTCACATTTTTTGTCCACATGTGAAAGATTGTGATCACGTGAAAATCTAGATGTGAAACTTCATGAAATGTCACATGTGAAGTGTTCCAAAAACATATGGTTTCACCTGATTTCACATGTGAAAATCATTTTGAAATTTCACCTGATTTTCTACGTGATGTTTTTTGTAAGGGGACTCTAAAATTGTGTGTGTGTGCGTGCGTGCGTGCGTGCGTGCGTGTGTGTGTGTGTGTGTGAGAGAGAGGGATAGAGACAGAGATGGTGAGAGAGAGAGAGTGAGAGTCTGACTCTGCATTGTCATACAGTCATGTGACTGCTGGGTCTCCTTGGAGACAGCAGCAGAGTAGTTCGTTGAGATACTGGCTCAGTTGAGAGCAGAGCGGACCAGGGTATGCAGCTGGCTACAGCAGCACTTGGATGGTTGGATGTATTTGGTTAACCGCTAGCCGGACAGGTGCTTTCTACCCTCTAAAGGAGGTAAGTGAGATCTCATAGCCTCTTATCTTTGTCTTGGTTTTCACTGAGTCAGTTATTATAGTATTAGATTCTACATGAAAGTGCACGCTGGCTTTTTCATACGGTTGGAGTTACTCAGAAATATTTGATTAGGTCATCAGCGTCTAACTAGAGACGTGTTTGTGTCCTGTCTTGCTCAGATGCTAAGACAGTGTGGAACATTCGAAAAGATAACTCTGCCCAGTGTCTATGTTCCCGATTTTGAGTATGAAGACAGAAATATCCGTGATTTCTCTCGTCTTTTTCTTCTCTAAACGTGATCAAACATTCTATTTGTATTGTTTGGGATTGTATGTGTGGAGCCAGTTTTAAAGATAGTAGTTTCAAAATATGTTCCATGGTGCGCTTTGAAGCTATTAGCTTGACTCTGGGGAAATCTAATATTTGATCTTCATAGCAATGCAAATACTCTGCTGACCCCCGAGTGCATACTCATGAGTAGTACAGTGATTGAAAAATGAATTCAGTTGCTTTATTTTGAGGAATATTGATGAATACTGATACAGTATAATGGTTATTCCCTTGCGTTCATAGAGATTAGATGGCACATATTTTCCCTACCTTTCACCTGTTTACTGTCATGTGAGTACACACACTAATGATCAGTTCAAGAACAGTGAACTGTCTGTGTAAACATGGTAGTATTTCATCACTGACACTTACTGTTATGGAGACTCTTTCATGCAAGGTGAAGACTTATTTATAGAAATTGGTTCACTTCCATGAAGGTCAAACATTCTTTGAACATATTCTGGAGAAACGTACGCTAAATTATTCTCTGTACGTCAGCACTCGTGGCTGTTTAAATTGTTGGAGGCTCGCTACTGATTAATGGCTAAGCTACAACGAGAGGTGTAGAGATAATGGATAAGAGATCATGGATAAGAGATAGAGAAAGTGATATGGAGAGAGATCCCCCCCCCAAAAAATAGTGAGCGTAAACATACAGCGTTCTTTTTTTGGGTCGTTTGTATACATTGGAGTGTGAAGAGAGAGGCTGCACTACAGTATTTTAGGAAGAACGCATGAGAGGTAGCAAATTACTTTGCAACTGTTAATTTTCCATACATGGAATGAGAGAAAGACAGATCAGGAGAGAAACAGACCAACACTACTTTATAACTGTTATTTCTCCATACATGGGACTACACATCTTGCATTTTAGCTCTTATCCAGAGCGACTTACAGGAGCAATTAGGGTTAAGTGCCTTGCTCAAGGGCACGTCAACAGATGTTTCACCTAGTCAGCTCAGGGATTCAAACCAACGACCTTTCGGTGCCTGGCCCAATGCTCTTAACCACTAGGCTACCTGCTGCCCTGGAGTCTGAACTTGAAGAGTTCTCTTGTCCGAGCAGCAGAGTCTGCGTCTGAAATGGCATCCTATTTCCTATATAGTACACTGCTTTGGGCACTGAGCGAAGGTAGTGCACTACATAGAGAATGTGATGCCGTTTCAGACACACCCAGAGTGAGCCAATGAGTCAGGAGAACCTAGCCAAACAGAGAGAGCCTCAGCCAGCCAGCAAGCTAGCACAGGACTGCGGTGCTGATATGAAAGCCAGATGAACATAATAGTCTTTGTTTACTCTCCCAAATTACCTTCTGTAGTGCAATGTCACCTTTCCTTTCCCCGTTCCTCACCAAACACAGACTTCTAGCTTAATTCAATTCCCTGTCTGCTTTTGTTCCTCTTGTGCGGTTTTAATTAGTTTTAAGATAATCAAAATGCCAAATCTATTATTCTTTCATACAGACCATGACAAATGAACTCACATATACTGTACAGCACAATCAGTAGCAATCTTCTACATGCAGTACAGTTGTTCCCTATTTGATCATGATAATCCCCACACATGAAAGGTTGCATCCATTGATTGTAGTCTACAGTCACGATTGCTTATTCATGAATATTACAGTAATTTACATGTTCATGCAAATGCCCTCTCTCCTCCCCTGTAGGGACAGAATCCTCAGATCTCCCTAGTGTATAATAGTATACGTATGTAAAGTATATTTCTCCTACAGTGTAGCAATAAAGTCCTGTAATCTAGTGTTTTACTGTAGCAATGTTTCTACGTACTGTACACTAGTTTTGTATGACGATTGCTTACAGTCACCATTGCATAGTCATGATTCCTACAGTATTGTAATGCAAATGTCCTCTCTCCCACCCCATAGTCAGTGTATAAGTCTATTTCACAGTGTAGCAATAAAGTGGTATAATCTTGTGTTTTACTGTAGTCAGCCGAAGCCAGTGGTCAACAACATGAACAACACAATGCTCATGTCGTCTGGGGCACCTACTCCTACTAAAAGGTAAGTTCCTCAGAATTAGCTTTGATATGCTCCAATACCTATCATGCCTAACCTATTTCCAGAATTCCTTGCAGAGTATAGACCATTGTTGACCAACTGCTTCCAGCCCCTTATGTCCTGTGCCCTTAAAGATGTTGCCAAGTCCGTCCCCGTCTTCCCCTTGGAATCATTCCTGAGAAAACTGATTATTTGTTAGCGACTTTAGTAGCCCTAATCATAAACTCTTGATTGAAGTGACATGTATACGTGGGTTCAATCGCGTCTGCTCTGTCATTAGAAGTAGAAGAGATGAGTGTGTGTGTTTCTGTGTGTGTGCAGTACTGTGATGTAATCAGGCATTGGCAGAAGCTCCGGGCGATTGAGAGGCAAGATTCAGAACACATTCTCCTCCAGGAGGTCACGCGCACGCGCTCACACACTATATTGCCAAAAGCTGCATATCAACGGAACAGAGAAATTCCTTCTGATGTTTGGCGAAATTGGTTCCAGATTGTTCAAAGTTAAGTGTCAATGTGGATGCAAAGAGATGGTTAAGGTAGAGAGTTTGCTCTCGCGTGATCAGATCAGAGGAAAGGTGTGTGTGTGTGTGCGTGTGCGTGTGCGTGTATGTGTATGTGTGTGTGCGTGTGCGTGTGTGCTAAGGTCTTGTTTGCGAGGCAGCAAGCCAGCCTGTTCCCTCTCAAATCCTTGTAGCCTGGCGTCTGACTGTGTGAGCTGACATACTGTCACATTTGGTTTTTAAATATTAATCCATGTAATTATTACTGTGTTCTGCTTGGCTTCTTCTGATGTGAAGGGTCTGGGAGTCAAAGATGTCACTACAGCTGAATAACAGGACTCTCTGCCTTAGCTCACTGGCGCTTAGCTGAATGCACCAAAAAAGCTTTACGTTTATTTTCCATATGTTTTAATAAATACTTTGACGATCTTACTCACCACAGCTCTCGAATTAACAATAGCACAATGAAAACAGTACGTAGAGTATCATCCACTGTTTTGTGTCTCAAATTATACAGTGTAGTATTTTGTTTTTTATTCCAGATTCCAGTTGATGAGGTTATCTTGTCTTTTTTCTTTTTTCTTTTATTCAGATATGTTTTATTGTAAGCTTAGTCCATCATAGGGTTGCAAAATTCTGGGAACGTTCAATAAATTCCATGGTTTTCCTGAAATCCTAGTTGGAGGATTCCCGGAATCAGGAAGGAATAGGCAGGAAATCCGGAATCCTCCAACTAGGATTTCAGGAAAACCAGGGAATTTATTGAATTTCCATCAGGAATGGGTATTAGTGTAGATTTTGTTTGTAGAGGCCTAACCTTCTATCCCAGTTTTGCACCGGAACCGGTCTGGTCCTCTCTGTCTGCTGACAAAGCATCTTTCCACTTCTCCAGCCTCTCTCAAACAGATTGCTCAGCGCTGCTCTTCCAAGGACCAACCCACCGACCGACCGACACCCCACAATTTATGACCTAATACTCATGCAGAATCACAGCACCAGAAAATACAAATAATTTGCTGTTGGAGTGTTCGATTACTTTTCATTTGGAGTTAACTGACTATTGACCGAAACGCCACCAGATATGAAATCACAGACTCAACTGGTAGGCAGACTGAATGTTATTAACGAGGGGTGTCAATATTGTTGCCATCATGCTCAAGTCGAGAACAGTAACTTACAGTATTTTCCACCTGAAATACTTCATGAAATTCTACATGGATTGCATTGTAATAACATAAACATATGTAAGAGAGATAGATGGGGGGGGGGGGGGGGGGGGGGGGGGGGGGGGTAGCCCTGTGATTGACATAGCCCTGTGATTGTGTTGATACACAGATTCAGAGTGTACAGTATATGAGCAGAGTTATTATGCGGTAGGCACTAACGACAACAACAACAATTTTATTGTCCAATGGGAAATGTGTATGCTGAGACTCACAGCGGCGCAGAATCAGTCACAGAGCAGTGTTCCTACATTATACAGTTTTTGAGCATGTTGTGCGTCAAATGGCATACGCTCATTTGAACCTAGTACAGACAGAAGGGCATTGGTGACCGGCTGCTCACAGAGGATCAACAAGCCATTTACACACAGTCTTGTCTGCTAGCCTTCTCCCAGATCCAAAGTATATGTGCCGTCTTGCCAACTCCAATGGTCATTGTCATGCCAAGTTAGCATGAAAATGACATAGGACTTGGCAGGACAGCACAGTGGATTTGGGACCAGGCCATGAAAACAAGCAACACAAACAGATCTGAGACCAGGCTAGCAGACAAGGTTGTCTGTGACCATAAGAGTTGGCTGTACAGCACAAACAGATCTGGGACCAGGCTATTGTCTGCATTGACTGGTTCAAGGAAACTCTGTCTCTGATGAAGCAGAGGCAGTAAGACACGACCTGGTCGGAGTGGTCTTGTAGATTAATGGAGAGGAACAGCTAACAGCCCAACTCTGACTGAGCCAGTGTGGTTATCTCTCTCTTTTCCACTCTGATGTACACAAATGTATTACTTAAACCCTGGGACTGACCTCTCAGAACTCAATCTAAAGTTAAGACGCAGGATATAAAGCCATGGTTGGTTTCTAACAGGACTGACCTCTCAGATTTCTCGGGCCGTTTTCCTGGACGCAAAAAGATTGGTAGTGACAGTCCTTAGACATACACTCCATGAGACGGTGGAAAGTACTGGGGGTGTAGTCATGGGTGTGTAGTCATGGGTCACACGTCAGCCAAGCTAAAACCAAACGGCATCCCATTTATTTCAAGCTGGGTTTTAACTGGACTGACCTCTCAAACTCAATCTAGACTGTGTTATAACTGTTAGACGGTGGATAAAAAGCTGAAGCGGAAATTAAGCTGTAGTTGAGGTTTTACAGATGCAATTTCTTTCCATCCAGATTGTTGTTTAATGGTCTTAATCATGAGGGAGAGAGGGAGGGAGGAAGATCATTGCAGACCACTCATAGAGAGGGGATAGCATATGTCCAATCATCTGTTCAGACCATATGCCTCGATGAAAACCAAAGTCACACACATATTTGACTTTTCCGGGTAAATGGTTTTGGAACGAGCAGCTGTGATGGAATCTGACATTTGTGGCCTGTTGCTGTATTGGGATTCGTGTTGCCCCCCTAAAGACTCATGGAAACCCAGGATAATCAGACCTTTTTCACACAAGTTCTTAATGATCAGACCACAGTGATAAGTTATAGGGGCGGCAGGTAGCCTAGCGGCTGGAGTGATGGGTCGGTAACCGAAAGGTTGTTAGTTCAAGTCCCTGAGCTGACAAGATGAAAAATATGTTGATGTGCCCTTGAGCAAGGCATTTCACTTAATTGCACCAGGGTTGTTGTTGATAATGGATGGCTGTGATGCCACTCTCCGAGAGGTGTCCAATTTACACATGCCTATAAAATAGGGCAAATGTAAACACTCACCAAATGAATTTATGATTATATCCATGGCACTTACATGCCATTATTATTCCACATTTAAAATGTATGAAACATTATTGCTCTATGATCCCTCCTCCCTCTATCCCTCACTCCTTCTCTCCCTCCTCCCTCCCTCCCCCTCCCCCTCTCTCTCTCTCTCTCTCTCTCTCTCTCTCTCTCTCTCCAGTGTCTTGGAGAGTCCCAGCAGGCTAGACGAGGAGCATCGTCTGATTGCTCGCTACGCAGCGCGCCTGGCAGCTGAGGCAGGCAACTCCACAGTGAGTAGCTCCACAGTGAGTAGTGTGTGTGTATGTGACTAGGAGGGCGCCCCAGGGTGGGATTCTGTCCCCCTGCATTTAGCCTCTTGTTATGGAACACTTTGTGTAACTGCAGAATGTCCATAAAGAGAAAATACTGATCTCTGCACCCAGAATCTAATCAGATCATGTTAAGTCGGTTGATCAAAGTTAAAGGTGAAATTAAATTGCAGGTCGGCTGAAAAGGCCCAGGATGTTGGAATAGATATTCAAAGTCTAAAGCACAGCACGCATGATTTTTACTTCTGGCTAGTAGATCATGTTTGATGTGTTACTCTCTTTTATCCACTCAGTTTTATTAATTCTGTTTTTAATGGTAATTTTGTCTTTCAGCAATGTCCTCCAACAGATCTGAGTTTCAACTTTGATGCCAACAAACAACAGAGGCAGCTAATAGCAGAACTAGAGAACAAGAACAGGTGGGAATGTATTTGATTGTCACTTTATGAATAAACATGAAAGAAATTGAATAATCACTACTTAAAGTAACTGTCCAGTGAAAATGTAACATTTAAAAGTTCATGTTCTGTTCACTCATACCCAAATAATGTAGTTAACTCGTCCTATGCTGGCCAAAGCATCAATTGGAGAAAAAACACTTCCAAAACTAAGCAAGCTATTTCCTCATAGAACATGATGTCATATTGGTTCATTGACTGAGCTGGCCAATCAGCTGTCTACTCGCATTAATATTTTTAATAACCATTCTGTTGTTGGGGTACGCCCACACCATTCCAACACAGAAAAGCTGCTTTTTAACATACTTAATAAAAACTAAATTCACTCATATTGTAGTGAATTATAGGTCATATTTAATCGAAATCTGGAAACACTGGACAGTTACTATAGATTGTTTATCAGGTAATTTAGTTACACAGGTAATTATATGTATTGTATGCTCATAACTTAAGAATTTTGTGAAATATAAGTAAATATATTGAAATCTATCTTGGTCATCGGGACCTGCTTTCAAAACGTCATCGGCAGATTTTAAATCTCCATTTTGTTGTGTCTTCTGGTCCCTCAGAGAGATCCTTCAGGAGATCCAGCGACTGCGTCTGGAGCATGAGCAGGCCTCCCAGCCCACCCCCGAGAAGGCCCAGCAAAACCCCACACTGCTGGCCGAACTCAGACTCCTTAGGTACCACATATACTCCTAGATGTATTACCCACCTATATCTTATCTATATCCTTCTATATCTACCTTATCCTTATAACCGTCTATATCCTATTACATCTATGCCCATCTATATCCTCTACAATCAATGTAATAACTGCTCATCGCATATTTATACACTCTATAAAGTCATAACTACGCCTTTATTAACTCTTTATTACTAATTGATATGCCTTAATAAAGTAAAGTATGCCTTAATTCCTCAGTAAGCACAGCATGACCTCTAATAGCACTAACAGCCAGTGGCCTATGTGTGTGTTAGATATCTGTCTGTATTATGGCCTATAACCCCGAGGTAGAGAGGAGGAGAAAGACAGCCGGGAAGCAGATGTTTGTGAGATTTTTGGAATGGGCAGATAGATGGATAGGACTGTGTTTTCAGTCCTCAATGACATTTTGATCGCATAATGTGAATGAAGATAATTACCACATTTGACCACCAGAGGGTGTTCAGACACCAATGGTTCAATTGTATTATCGTCACATAAAAAGGGATTGAGCCAGTAGTGTGTTCAGTTGTCTCTTTCTGTTACCCTGGAGTGTAAGCAGCAGGCTCAAAGAAGGGGCTGTCTGTGAGTATGTTGTCTGTGGGATGTTGGGAAAGGGACCGATGAACAAAAGACTGACCAAAGTTTTACATCAGTGGTTTTCAAACCTGTCCTCAGGGACCCCCAGCCGTTCAATGTATTTGAACTATTTCAGAGCTACCTGATTCCAATCGTCAACTAATCATCAACTGAGGTAGACTGAGGTAATCGTGAAACATCTGACGGTCCCAGAGAAGAGGTTTGAAAACCACTGTCTTACATCAGCACGACGCCACCTGACAGAAGAGTGTGGAGACTGACAGGCCTTTCAGGCTCTCACCTTTCAGGAGGCAATAGGGACTGACCGCCAGGTGTTGTGTTTGTGTGTGATTGTGGGACAACAGGCACAGGAAGGATGAGCTGGAGAGGCGCATGTCCGCCCTACAGGAGAGCAGACGGGAACTGATGGTCCAGCTCGAGGGACTGATGAGGCTACTCAAGGTAGGATAGTACTATGACTACAGAGTGTTATAGGCGATCTGATACACTATGTCACTGTTTGTTGTTATTCTGACTTTCATATACCAACGCTGTAACTTTTGTTAGTTGTATATCAGTATCAACATATGTCATTATTGCTTTTCATGTCATCAGGTATTCGTTAACATCAGCCGTGAATTTGTTTGATATTTTATACAACCATTTAGAACGCTGCATTGATTGTAGTTGACAGTAGTCTGCCTCAGGGTCCATTGGTTACCTTGAAAGGATCTTACACGTATGAACCTGTCTGTTCTGTCCTGATATTGAAGCTTTTGACTCTTTGCCTTTGCCACCATCTGTCTGTCTGTCTGTCTTTCTTAATTTCTTTCTTTCTTTCTTTTTTTTCTCCCGTCTCTCGCTCTCTCTCGTTATCTCCCTCTCACTTCTTTCCTCTCCCTCACTGCTCATGCTTTATATCACCGCTTACCATTGGCTGGCTGATAGGATGAGGAGCAGAAGCAGGCAGTAAGTGTCTCCGTGTTCAGTTAATTATACATTAATACACCAATACAGCAATACAGAAGCAGACCCACTCATTCAGCCACCATAGTATTATATTTCATACTACTCTCCACACTTAATGCATGTGTTGATATGGCTCAGACAGATCGTGTTTCAAGGAACTTAGAGTAGCATCATTTTTTTTGTACATTTGACACAGTACATATGTACAGTAAACCATACACTAGACTACCTTATTATACAATGGGTGCTTCAAGCCCTGAATGCTGATTTGGCTGACAGCTGTGGTATATCAGACCGTATACCACAGGTATGACAAAACATGTATTATTACTGCTCTAATTATATTGGTAACCAGTTTATAATAGCAATAACGCACCTCAGGGGTTTGTGGTATATTGTCCATATACTACACCCCCTCGAGCCTTATTGATAAATTATAACATGGCATTGTTGAATGCTCCTTTCTGATTGGCTTGAAGGGCATTCTAGAGCGTGCATTATTTCCCTATAACGCACGGTAGATCAGCGCGGTAGAATTCAATGGCTGTAGTTAATTCTGTTCTATGTTTGAGCTGCTTTTGAAAGCAAAAGTCGTACTGAAAACATTATTAGCCTTGTTGAATTTCGATATTCATAATGGCAAGCTATGACCGATGGTTTGGCTAGCTAAACTAGAAAGTCTGTTTGTTCGGTTACCAAGGCAACTACTCTAGCTATCTAGTAAACTTCCTAGCTAATTCAGTGGACGTTGAACACATTTTGACCTGTAAATGAACACATTTCCAGCAGCAAATGTGTTAAATTATAGTCATGGTATAAAAAGAAAATACAACACGGTGGAAGGCTGGTTTCACTGCATAGCCCCTTGTTGATTATCCCTTACATATTATAGTCTAATGTTACCTTGTTGGTCATTTCTATATGAGAGAGCATGCATTCTAATCCACACTAAGTTAAAATAATGTTATATCTAGGTTATATGTCGCTTCATGAGATATCAATTCTAGTCTGAGGTAAAGTCCTTTAGTGTGCTAGGTTATTTGGTGAGAACTCCGCCATGTATTCCTTTCTTTGCCAAACAAACGTCTGAGACCTGTTCCTTTCATCAAAGCTAACAACCTTTCCTCTAATGTGACTGCAGTCTGGCTAACCATCTGCTGCTTGGCTCTGAGCCATACAGTCCTGGACCAGGGCAGACTTGGGTTCAAAGTAAACAGTACTCGAAATCTTTCCAATACCTCTGTGTTTGCTCTAGCCTGCCTGGAGTGCCAGTTGAGGCGGGGTTTGTAGTTTTGGGACTATCCTAATTGTCCATTTTTAAGCTAGGCATGCTCAATCAAGCACAGATAAAGTATTAGAAATGATTCAAATAGTGTTTGAACCCAGGTCTGGCCAAGGGCCCTGCACCAACCCCCTCCTCTCCCCTCCTTACCCCCTCCCCACCCTAGGAAGGACACAGTGCCCCTTTCTCCAGGCAGCATAGAACCCAGGCGGCACATTACAGTCCCCTCTCTAGTCCCCAGGCTCACACATGGTTCTCATTAGCTTCCAGAGCAGTAAAGCTGCTGTAATAGACTGGGTGTGTATGTTTAGGTGTGTGTCGTGGGGGGTGTAGGTGTGCGTCATGTCGTGGGGGGTGTAGGTGTGCGTGTGTGTCGTGTTTTCTTAGCAAAGCTAAAGTTACAAAAGTGGTGGTCTAGGCCTCCTCTAATCCTAACCCTACCTATGGTGATGTTGGTATATTTCTATAGTATTTGGATCATAACCCATGGTGATGTTGGTATGTTTCTATAGTATTTGGGTCCTAACCCGTGGTGATGTTGGTATGTTTCTATAGTATTTGGATCCTATCCCATGGTGATGTTGGTATATTTCTATAGTATTTGGATCATAACCCATGGTGATGTTGGTATATTTCTATAGTATTTGGATCATAACCCATGGTGGTGTTGGTATGTTTCTATAGTATTTGGATCCTAACCCATGGTGATGTTGGTATATTTCTATAGTATTTGGATCATAACCCATGGTGATGTTGGTATATTTCTATAGTATTTGGATCATAACCCATGGTGGTGTTGGTATGTTTCTATAGTATTTGGATCATAACCCATGGTGATGTTGGTATATTTCTATAGTATTTGGATCCTAACCCATGGTGGTCTTTGTATGTTTCTATAGTATTTGGATCATAACCCATGGTGGTGTTGGTATATTTCTATAGTATTTGGATCCTAACCCATGGTGATGTTGGTATATTTCTATAGTATTTGGATCCTAACCCATGGTGATGTTGGTATATTTCTATAGTATTTGGATCCTAACCCATGGTGATGTTGGTATATTTCTATAGTATTTGGATCCTAGCCCATGGTGATGTTGGTATCTTTCTATAGTATTTGGATCATAACCCATGGTAATTTTGGTATATTTCTATAGTATTTGGATCCTAACCCATGGTGATGTTGGTATATTTCTATAGTATTTGGATCATAACCCATGGTGATGTTGGTATGTTTCTATAGTATTTGGATCATAACCCATGGTGATGTTGGTATATTTCTATAGTATTTGGATCATAACCCATGGTGGTGTTGGTATGTTTCTATAGTATTTGGATCATAACCCATGGTGATGTTGGTATGTTTCTATAGTATTTGGATCATAACGCATGGTGATGTTGGTATATTTCTATAGTATTTGGATCGTAACCCATGGGGTGTTGGTATATTTCTATAGCATTTGGATCCTAACCCATGGTGGTGTTGGTATGTTTCTATAGTATTTGGATCATAACCCATGGTGATGTTGGTATATTTCTATAGTATTTGGATCCTAACCCATGGTGATGTTGGTATATTTCTATAGTATTTGGATCCTAACCCATGGTGATGTTGGTATATTTCTATAGTATTTGGATCCTAACCCATGGTGGTGTTGGTATGTTTCTATAGTATTTGGATCCTAACCCATGGTGGTGTTGGTATGTTTCTATAGTATTTGGATCCTAACCCATGGTGATGTTGGTATCTTTCTATAGTATTTGGATCCTAACCCATGGTGGTGTTGGTATGTTTCTATAGTATTTGGATCCTAACCCATGGTGATGTTGGTATCTTTCTATAGTATTTGGATCCTAACCCATGGTGATGTTGGTATATTTCTATAGTATTTGGATCCTAACCCATGGTGATGTTGGTATATTTCTATAGTATTTGGATCCTAACCCATGGTGATGTTGGTATATTTCTATAGTATTTGGATCCTAACCCATGGTGATGTTGGTATATTTCTATAGTATTTGGATCATAACCCATGGTGATGTTGGTATATTTCTATAGTATTTGGATCCTAACCCATGGTGGTCTTGGTATGTTTCTATAGTATTTGGATCCTAACCCATGGTGGTGTTGGTATGTTTCTATAGTATTTGGATCCTAACCCATGGTGATGTTGGTATGTTTCTATAGTATTTGGATCATAACCCATGGTGGTGTTGGTATGTTTCTGTAGTATTTGGATCCTAACCCATGGTGATGTTGGTATATTTCTATAGTATTTGGATCCTAACCCATGGTAATTTTGGTATATTTCTATAGTATTTGGATCCTAGCCCATGGTGATGTTGGTATATTTCTATAGTATTTGGATCCTAACCCATGGTGATGTTGGTATATTTCTATAGTATTTGGATCCTAACCCATGGTGATGTTGGTATATTTCTATAGTATTTGGATCATAACCCATGGTGATGTTGGTATATTTCTATAGTATTTGGATCCTAACCCATGGTGGTCTTGGTATGTTTCTATAGTATTTGGATCCTAACCCATGGTGGTGTTGGTATGTTTCTATAGTATTTGGATCCTAACCCATGGTGATGTTGGTATGTTTCTATAGTATTTGGATCATAACCCATGGTGGTGTTGGTATGTTTCTATAGTATTTGGATCCTAACCCATGGTGATGTTGGTATATTTCTATAGTTTTTGGATCCTAACCCATGGTAATTTTGGTATATTTCTATAGTATTTGGATCCTAGCCCATGGTGATGTTGGTATATTTCTATAGTATTTGGATCATAACCCATGGTGATGTTGGTATGTTTCTATAGTATTTGGATCATAACCCATGGTGATGTTGGTATATTTCTATAGTATTTGGATCATAACCCATGGTGGTGTTGGTATGTTTCTATAGTATTTGGATCCTAACCCATGGTGATGTTGGTATGTTTCTATAGTATTTGGATCATAACCCATGGTGATGTTGGTATCTTTCTAAAGTATTTGGATCATAACCCATGGTGATGTTGGTATGTTTCTATAGTATTTGGATCCTAACCCATGGTGGTGTTGTTATGTTATCAGGCCCAGACAGGAGGCTCACCCCACTCCTCCCCCAGCCACGGGGCAGGCTGCTCCATGCCCATGCCCATCCGCTCCACCTCAGCTGGGTCCACCCCCACCCACACACCCCAGGACTGCCTGGCCGGGGTAGGGGGGGACGTGCTGGAGGCCTTCGCTCACGGTGAGTGCCGGACCTCCGCCTAGCAGTCAAAGATTGGCAAAACTGGTTGAAAGGACATCAGTTTCTGGTTGGAAAGGCATCATGACATAATTTCAAGCCGTTTTCCCCGCGGGACTATGTCCTCCTTTAGATCCAATGTGGCCCAATGTGGTATGTTGTTAGTTATCCATTCTTGCCTTGTTTGAGTCAAGGAGAACACAACACAACACCTGTGATTGAGCTGTGCCAAATTTGATTCAAGGATGCATTTTTTTTAACCATGCTTCAAAAATAGCTAGCAACTAAATGCCATGTAAATCCCTGACTACCGTACTATCAGTGACTGTGTCCTCTGTCTTTCAGGTGTACCTAGAAATCTTCGTAATGATCTGTTGGTCGCTGCAGATTCAATCACAAACACCATGTCATCCCTCGTCAAAGAACTCCACTCAGGTTAGTTGAAAGGCACATGACTTCCTGGTTGCCTGTGTTTGTTTTGTAACTCTGGGACGGAGGATATCATCTCTGAATTCTTTGGGTCTTTGTCATGAAGTAGATGATGCGGCAGAGGAAGAGGACAACAACATGAGGAACGGAGGTCTAAGGGACAGGGGTGAATAAGTCTTGGCTCAGTATTACGTTATTAACATTGCTTAGTTCCTGTATCAAGCTGTTTGAAGTTTTAAAATGTCATTTCTCTGAAACGTCTCTCTAGAATTCTAATTGTACTTCTCCATTCCAAAAGAAACAAGGTCATTATTTGTGGTAATCATATGTATTAGATTTTTATGTTACTGCAAATAACTAATAATCTCTCGTTGTTTTCTAGCCGAGGCAGAATGAAAGGAGTGGAAAAAGTATGTATGAATATTCCGATAGCTTTGATATTGTCCGTATAATATAATTACATAGTAATTCATAATGTAATACAACAAATCTGCCAAGCACCTATGAACAAAACAGAGATCAGAGGAACTTTTTCAGTCCGACATAATCGTCGAAATCCAAACGTCCTCTGTGAATCGTTCTCTTCATGGTTATTTTGTACCCCAGTCTAAAACCTACCCTTCTTCCCTGTCTGTCTGTGTGTCTTCAGGCACAGTGAGAGAAGTAAAGCATCGAGGGAGCAACAACCACTCCATCTATACCGGATGTCAGACTGGACATGACTGGAAAAGAAGAATCCAAATGAGAATCAGTCACAACAACCAAACCCTTCTATCAGGCATAAGCACGTAGAGAAATGCATGCTGTTATCAAACAGGATTTCACTATGTGAACTACTATCAAACATGTTTATTACACCTTGCTGCGGAAAAAAGCAAGATGCTTCTATTAGCGAGTGTATATGTTGTTCTGTATAAAAACTTAAAGCTGTAATTATTATGTATTGATTGATTCCCCTCATCATGACTGCAACGGTCAAAGGTCTAAAGGAGTGGCTTGCTGTGCTTTCTCTCAACCTTTATTGTCAATAACAGACCATTCTGTGTGCATACCAAATGGCCACCTATTCCCTATATCGTGCAGTACTTTTGACCAGTGCCCTATAGGCCCTGTTCAAAAGTAGTGTACTACATAAGGAGTAGAGTGCCATTTGGAACGCTGTCTATCTATCTGTATATACTGTACACATTATACATGACCTTGGCATTATACATTATACATGAACACAGCACTGACCACGACCCGAAAGCAACCTATTTTCATGATGATGATATGTTCCCTAGCCTTCATTGCTTTTGTATCATTAGAGACGGCTAGCTAGTATGTTTTCATTAGGGGTTTTGCATGAAGTTGCACTGTCCTGAGTCTGACTGGGTGTACTGTAGGTGGGTAGGTAGGTACCATGTTATGCCAGCTCTTTGTGGGTTTATCAGTGTTTCTCAACCTGTGGTCCGCGGGCCAGCACTGGTCCCAATGATGTTGCTGATCGGTCCCTCAGATAGTGAGCTGAAACTGATTTAGTCAGTTCTCAAGTGCTAGTTTTAATCTAAGTGGTCTTCGTTGGAGGAAGGGCCGTAGCTGGTCCTTGCAGTTCCCTGGTACAAAAAAGGTTGAGAAACGCTTGGTTCTAATGACTGCTAGGATCTGTAGTCCTGTATATTGTCACGTCTCAGAATTCACATTGGTTGTGCCCCAAATGGCACCCTATTCCCTATATAGTGCACTACATTTGACCAAGGCCTATAGGGTTCTGGTCAAAAGTAGTACACTATATAGGGTGTCATTTAGGACAGCCTGAGTCACATACTGCTGCTACTGCGTGCTCACTCTATGTCGTGAGACACCCTTGCAAAAATATGAGGGCTGTTTGTTTGTTTGGTTAAAGGGAGCCTAGTATGGGGGCTATTGTTGTCAATGCTAAACGTTTAATTTCATCAGGGAATCGTCCCTTTGTTAGAAACAGATTTATTATTCTCCTCGTTTTGTCTCAATAAAAAATTAACTAGGCGAGAGAAGCTAGTAAGTGCATCTTAAAAAGCATTAAAACTGCATGGTTCTTTGTCCCTAATCCACTAACTAGTCACTCAGTAGTAACAGTATTTATTGTCCACGTAAAGTAAAGAGACGGCGAGCACCTCAGGACGTTAGTTTAAATGAATATTATTATATTGTGTGCTCTTTCGTTCAAATATGCTGAGTTACAACATATCCACCTATACACCTGTATGTAGGTGAGGGCAGGCGGTACAGAAATCAAAGTTATGCACAGATAAGAGTTGCTTTGATAGCTTTATTTAGTTAAAAGAAATGAGGACTGGAACATGTTTATGTGAGAGTTAATAGATAGGTGCTCAGGGACTGTAGATGGAATGTGGTGGTGGCTGGTTTGCATTCCAAATGGCACCCCATTCCCTACATAGTCCACTACTTTTGACCAGGGCCTATTAGCCCTGTTCAAAAGTGGTGCACTATATAGGGAATAGGATGCCATTTGGCACGCATATTCTGTGTGGTTAACGATTATGAGTCAGTAGCCTAGGCCCTAATGGGCTCCAGACCTGTGTCTGTAGGGGTCAGAGGTCAGAGACTGATCATAAAAGAGCCTGAAGGGAGCAGACAGCAAACCTGTGTCTCAATAATCTGTCTTTCTCCAAAAATGTGCACTCGAGCACTCTTCCCCACACATTAAAAAGCATTGAATTGGTGTGAGCATAGACTAAAGTAGAATTTCCACCATATGTATTCTATCGGTTCATTCCCTTTAAATACACTGAGTGTACAAAACATTAGGGACACCTTCCTAACATTGAGTCGCAACCCCCCACCTTTCGCCCTCAGAACAGCCTCAATTTGTCAGGGCATGACAAGGTGCCGAAAGCATTCCACAGGGATGCTGGCCCATGTTGTGTCAAGTTGGCTGGAAGTCATTTGGGTGGTGGACCATTCTTGATACACACTGCAAACTGTTGAGCATGAAAAACCCAGCAGCGGTGAAGTTCTTGACACACTCAAACCAGTGTGCCTGGCGTGCAACAGATGTTAATCGAACTCTCTTTGCGTTGTGTTTTGTTCAAAGAAATCACCCCAGCCAGTGGTCCCAGTTGAACATGATTTATTATCTGTAGTTAAATAGGAAACAGCACGTTAGTTGTGCAGGGCTTAATGATGTTGATGGCTGTCGATGGTAAAATCCCTTGCATCACATTTTCATACTGGGCATTAACAAAATACACCAATATAATACAAAATAGAACGTGTAACTACCTGTGATTAAATAGGAAATGGCATGCTAGTTGTGTAGGACTTAATGATGTTGATGGCTGTCGATTGGTTAAATCTGTAGCATGAAAACAACTGTGTTAGCAGTGAGTTTATGTGACCATTACATCGGTGCATGCTAGCTAATACAGCAATCATTTACCAAAGCACATCCCGGAAAGCCCCTCATCCCTAACAGGTACCATATACCCACACATGTATAAATCAGAAATGTACAGCAAACTTGTACACATTGTAAAATATAAATAGAATACAGTCTTCAGAACGTAACCTACCCCTTGCATCACATTTTAATACTGGGGAGACCTGACGTTCGCGATCTCCCCCTATCTGCAAGCGGGGCCAATAACAGCATTGTCATCAGAATTGAACCAACCAATAAGAATGCTTGGACATTAAATACTCATTTCTTTAGAGGCAAGTGGAAACACAACCAACTCTGTTACACCTGGCACCTACTACCATACCCCGTTCAAAGGCACTTCAATATTTTGTCTTGCCCATTCACCATCTGTTGTATCAGTTGTCTCAAGGCTTCAAAATCCTCCTTTAACTTGTCTCCTCCCCTTCATCTACACTGACTGAAGTGGATTTAACGGGTGACATTAATAAGGGGTCGTAGCATTCACCTGGAGTCACCTGGTCAGTCTATTTCATGGAAAGAGAAGGTGTTCCTAATGTTTTGTGCACTCAGTGTATACGAAGGGCAGTGAACAAGTGCTTACTTCAGGAGAAAGGACCGATTATTGGGACATAGGACAAGTCTAGTGTTGGCTAAGAATGTTGAATGACTTAGAGGAGAGAAATAGGAGGCTATTGCTGAAGTGCAAAGTTTGACTGAGCATGTTGTTTTTGTGAATTATTGTCTGATTTGGCATAAGAACAGCTATATAGTAGCTACAGGTTTAGAGACAGATGTGGACTGGAAAAGGATACCGACTTACTTGAATCGGGATAATATTAGGTCCAATAAAACACATGTATTCTGGTTGATGGAACTTTCTGTTGTTCAGGAGTTCCACGTGTCTCTGGAAACAATCACTGACATGAATAACTTCATAACAAATGTTAGGCTTAGCAATCTGAAACAATAAATGGCCAGACAGCGAAGAGTAGGGTTTGGTTCAGTTTGGTTTGTCATGATATGACATGATAATAACATATGAAAGATAATAATTGGACCCGAATGGTAATAATTCAATGATATGGTACCAAACACTGGTTAAGCAATGACCTGTACTGAATTTGTACTGAATTTGTACTTGAGAACTACATGTTGCAATGATATGATGTGTACAGTACAGACAGCCTATCCTATAAGCTAGGTACAAGGTCTTACCAACCTATTACACTGTGTCGAGAAATAGAAGAACAAAATAGTTTCTCCTTTGTATCCGCTGTTCTAAATGTGATGGTTTTATATTTGGTTATTTATTTGACATGATGTTATCATTCTGGGTGTTATTCTAGTTTGCTTGTGGAATTGAATCATCGATAATGATTTATCGAAACACATCTCATTCAAGTGAGCACTTGTCTTGCACATCAGTTAGTTACCTAAATGATTAAGAAGAGGTTGTTATATGAAACGGCGACCAATATACTGTAAAGTACAGCACAACATTGTCAAATACAGACATAGAAGTTGTAACTAATACAGATGAAGTCGTATACACTGAGGGTTTGACATTTTGTGTCCTCTATACAACAATGTATATTCAAGATCTAAAGGAAAATTGAGGTACTGAGATAGAACCTTCTGGAAAAGTGAATAATTGTATTCCCTCTTCACTCCGGTCACAGATAGGAATGAAGTGTTATGATTTGAGTTTGTGCCTAGATGTTCTGTATAAAGTACAACCCATTCATGCAGATATAAGAATATCAGTCAGCCTTTTAAGTAGGAGTTTTAGTCTCAGTCTGTGAACATGTGGAAAAAGTTTATTTATGTATTGTTGTTCAGGAGGGAAAGTAGTACACTTTTGTTCAGCCTTTACATTTGTGCCAAAATGTTTGCAGACTTTGTGTGTCATCATACAGATATATCTACATTCTATATGTTGTTGTTGTTGTTGATGTCCAAATTTTGTCATGATATAATCGAGACCGCCCACATTTACATGGTCTTCCTTAATTAAAATGTAGAATCGTTACAAGTTCTAGAGCTGTCAACAGTTCTAGAACCACCAACCGTTCTAGAGCTACTCACTGTTCTAGAGTTATCAACCATTCTAGAGCTACCAACAGTTCTCGAACCACCAACCAACCGTTCTAGAGCTACCCACCATTCCTGAGCTACCAAGAGTTCTTAAGCTACCAAGAGTTCTAGAATGATCTCCTTCTAGCCAACAGAGGCAATAGAAAGGTACATACAGCACTTTGTGATCATGTTTTTTTGCATAGAGAAAATGTGCAAGATGACGAACCACAAGCTTCCCTAAATGTTATTTATCTATCTCTGTGTCATGTAATGTTATGCTTCTGGTATACATTTGTTTCTCATGTTAATTTTTAAAACATGGTTTTATGTCACATGACCACTGTCTTTTGTAAATAAAATGAATAAATTGTGAAATATATTAAAAGATTTAAACGCTTGATATGCTTTGTAATGGGATGCCTTTTTGCAGAACTGTATATTCTGGTTGTTATCATTTGGCCTATGCACAGTACTGCACTGTCTATATGGCCTTGGACAAAATATGACTATCATAACCTTACAGCACAGTTTCAGTATACATAGGTCGCTGTTTTTCAAGTAATTGAGTGGTTGTTGAAAGCCCCAAAATTCTTCCTGGGGGAAAAAACTCCCTCCTATCTGATGAGATTACCATTGGTCCTAGGGAGTAATATCCTCTAGGACGTCCAATGATAAACAATATCTCCTGATGTTTAATGTGCAGAAGAACTGTAATCATAACAGACAAAGAAAGACATCAGACCAGACCACACAGAGAGAGAAAACAAGACAGAGGTCAACTAGACACTTGGATGTCTGTAGATGAGTGCTATGTTTCAGGAAAGGTGTGTACGCGTGTGCATGTATGCATGCGTAGGAGTGTTTGTGTGCTTGTGTGTTGTACGTGCATATGTGTCCGTCTATCTGTGCAAGGGGGTCAGTGAGAGCAGCCCCAGCTCCTGTTCTCCTCTCCCTCTGCTGTGGGTTGTGTCATCATTCTGCTGTCCTTGACTGAACCAGACCATGAGAATTCGAGAAAGTCAGTCTACTCTACAGACGTGTGGTGTGATGTGAGGTGCTCCTGGCTCCAGCCATGCTTCTAGCTCACTGAACCACATCCACCTGCTGTCTCTGTCTCTCTGTCTCTCTGTCTCCCTTATCTCCCTCCCTCCTAAAGAGCTGTCTGCTCCTCCCCCGGGTTTTGTTCTGTTTGTGCTTGTAAGAGCCTCAGCCACTATACTATGTGTCAGACAGTGACATAGCCTACTGACATCCTTCTGAAGCAATAGACAGAACGTACAGTATGTCCCCGTCTAGTGGGCATGTATGGAAATAATTGATGATAAGTATGAAGAATTTGAATGACTATCGCTATATTTGTTTAATCAACCCACTAAACAGGTAATTTAGGTTAAATCACTCTGGACAAAATGAAGACTGTCATTATTTGTTATTGGGTTTTATTTATTGGGATATTGGTCTTGAGTATTTGGCACAGATTTTGAAACAATGTAAGCATATATTTTATGAAGATGTAAGCCTAATGGCAGTAGAGCAGCAGCAGTTACCCCACTACCTTTAGGACCTGGTGGAGACACGATCAGTCCGTGGCCCCTGCAGTGTGAGCGGAGCATCTGGCTGAGTGCTGGCCGGCTGGGGAGGTGGAGGACGGGGAGAGAAGAAGAAGGAGTATCCGGGAGCAAGATAAAACAAAAAGGGTCAGGCCTGGGACTTGGCAAAACGGGTAATGAACACCGTGACATAGCCCGTTATCACCAAACCCTCTGTAGGGGTAGCCTAACCTTTATCGGAACAGACACAGTCATGAGAGCCCTGAGAACGGAAGGCAGATTGGCTGCACTCGATTGTGCTGGTGAAGGGAAACAGACAGCCGTTTTGTGCTTTTGCAGATGTGGAGACTGACGATTAGACATTGTGTAATGCACTTGAACTTGGTGACGGCGTACTTGTAGACACAGAACGGCGATTGTTGCTACCTGAATACCGGCCTGTCTGAACATAACGGGGGTTTTATCCTTCAAATGGTTGTGGCCTATAAACGGGATAGGCTACAGTCCACCGGTTTACAGATTATGATTTCCCCTGCAAATACGTGTAAAACTTTGTAATTTAGCCTTCTTGAGTGACAAATGCAGGTGACCGCCAACCATGTGTGCATTGATAAAGTATTTAATTCAATCATAATTGTTAGAATGAATCAGATTTGTGTTTTGTGCTGACAATGGAACAGTAGGCCGTAACACTGAACCCACACTCATTTTGTATATTTAAAAAGTAACCCGTTTTGTAGACGCAATGTCATTTTCCGCAAAATGTTTGTTCACGAAAAAAATCGAAACGTGCATTTACACGTTAACAACACTGATACATTTACCGATATGTTAAAATGTCCATGAACTATCATTCCAATCTGTTCTAAATGTTGCATTCACGCTACATTTGTACCAATGTGTCAGAAAGTCTGCCTGTGTGTGCGCGTGGGTGAAAGTGTATCTTGAGCACTTTAACACCGGCAGTTATCGGTAGTGTAGGACTTGCTAGTTAAAATGGGGGCAATGACCAAAACACCAAGGACGTTTAGCCTATAATAAGACTAGGCCTATATCACAAGCTTTCTGGAAAAATGACTGACAAGTGTTACTTTTACAATCAACATTAGTACTGTAAATATAGGCTCTAAGGTGCACATTTTAGGCTTTTGATCTCAATTAGGTATAGAGGTAATAGGCTATAGTGGGCTAGTCTAGGCCTTGCCTGCAGTCTGTGCAAAGCACTAAGTCTAGTTTGAAAAGACGGGCTATAATGAAAATCTAATATGCATATAGACTGTAATATCTAAGACCATACACACGTGTTATATTGTGTGTAAGAGAAACTGGCGAAACTAGAGCGAACTGACACCTCTCAGCATCCTTAAAATGTAGTTCTAACTTGTAACATCATAACTGTAGTAGACCTAATGTAAAGACATGGATAATTTGTCCCTAATAGGCCCTACTGTTGCCTAATCAGATCACTGCAATTAGTAGGGAGACTGTTATTTATTGAATCCATTGTGTAGGCTAGAATAATGTTCAACTTAATACTAAAACTAAGGAATAATAATAAAGTTACAACATTATAAAAATAAATACTTGTGTTTTTGTCCTTATTTTATGTATTGCTCGTTTTTCAGCATGAATGATTCAATTTGTTGTTCTTCATATTGCAGGGGAGGATCATCGGTCACCATTTTTTTGTTCCATTTATTTTATTTATCCAATTTTGAAGCTTCTTCTGATTTCCGTTCAGAATATCATCCATACGATTGGCGCTCTTGGCGATGCCGTCCAACACTGTCGCCGCCACCAACACCGCCACATTCAAAAACTCCGACTACACCTGTGATGCACCTGGGAACAGAATGGTAAGAAACAAACAGCTGTGTAATGCCAAACGACTGTCGTTAAAGCACTATCACATGCTATTACGTGATAACAGTGTGTATTACAAATGTATTATAACATGTCATCAGAGATCAGAGGTCTTATCATGGATTTTTCTTTTGTTGCATCATTAACCCGAACCACTGTGTAATTGATTTTATTATTTTATTGGGGGAAATAAACTGAACACAACACAAGGAATAACACGTTAAAGCAATTCTCTTGCTTCCAACATGGTCCCAGATGGAATACACGTCATTTCCATATTATTTCCACTTCATTTCCATACGAGAATAGACATACCACAAAATACACCCATCAGATTTTGCCATTGTCGGTAACGTTTCATATAGTTCAATGAATCTATACGCTGTACAGTTGTACTATACACATCATAAAATGTCATGCTGGATCACTGTAAGTCAGCCAGCCATGATCTCTCGTCAACAGAATACGTAACATAAATGGCATCTGACCAAATTACTCAAGATTTCTTGTTCTGGGTTAACCGTGATTAACCCCCCGTTACCCACATTAACAAGAGTAACAACTGAGGATGTGAAAGGGCTTTATTAATACATTTGATCGATTGCCCCCCCCCCCCCCCTTCCCCATTTTTGTGGTTTATATAACTGGACTCAATCCATCAGTGTAGGTCATGCTTTATTGATAAATATACCCGTAATATCACCAATCACCTCTTTAGCTCAGACCGACCCCATAGATATTGGTGACCAGTGTCTATCGGTCATCTGTCTAATGTATGTTGCTATGTCCTCTACCTAGGGTTAACCAGCTTTTAGGAAAATCAACGAAGAGACACTCCTAAGTGCTGGACGCTTATTAGTCAACATAACCAATTAGCAATATCACCAATATCAGTTGGAGCTCAGAGAATTTAGCTGTAGAGATAGCCTATTAGTTTCCAGTAACCACTGGAAACTAATGGTTACTGGAAACCATATGTCACCATATGTCACCATATGTCATCTAATATATGTGGTTAACCAAGTTCTATAAAATCATTAAGGAGACACTATAGGACCTCTAGTGATGAAAATATGGGAAAAAAGAAAATCATTTATAAGTGGAGTCTGTAACATGATCACATAGGCCTACTGTACACAGTAGTTAAAGCATCCTAGACCCCCCCCATGGTAGCTTTCTGTATTATGTGCTGATTGTGCCTGTTAGACAGATGCCACTGGTTTGTTACTGTGACGTGGGGCGTTGGCTGTTGTACGATGAGCCGGCCAGCCAACTGCTGTGTTATACTGGGGCATTTCCTCTCTCCTCTCTCCTCTACTACACTCTCCTCCCATCACACTGCCTGCCCAGTGTATTATTGTTGCTAAGCAACAGCCATTGCCTTAAATAAACCAACTTCCGACTGAAAAAGTGCCAGAGATATCGAATAGTGCCAGAGTATGCTATAGGGTTCACACAAGGCAATAACAAATAGTCATTGTATTTTATGCCATGTAGTGCTTTATGAATTGCCATTTTTACATATTTTATTAATGTGTTATAATGGTGTGTTGTGTTTCATTGAACATTTTCAGGATTTTGTCAACACAACACGTCCATGGAATCAGACAGCGAGGCATCATTTAGGGCTGCACACAGACATTCCCTATTCTAGAATTACGCCCTTGCGATTACTTTCTTTCCACGCTTGGCGATTTTGTGACAAGGGGGTTGGTGACAGCTAATCCCTTATAGAACGGCAATAGGAGTGCATGCAGTGCCAATACTCCTTTGGTGGAGGCAGGCTTAACCAGGCACTAGGGCTGTGTCCCAAACGGCACCCCTATTCCCTCTTTAGTGCACTACTTTTGACCAGGGCCCATAGGGAACTGTGTAGGGAATAGGATGCATTTGGGACGCCGCCCTAGATAGGAGGAGGAGGGAAATCACTGCTGGAGAAATAAACAATGAAATTGCTCAATCGCAATTTCACGAATCTAATGTCAAATTAGAGGATTATGTGAACGATTTGAAATATTGCATATGAATCCAGGTCTCGCCCAAGTCATATTAAAACCAAACAAGGTTTTCAGGTCAGTCGATTTCCATGTACGAGATACTAGATTTACTACAAATAATGTGACTAGATGATGTGGCTGCCTTTTCGTTGTTGACTGTGCTCCATCCCCTTTAAAAAGCCAAGGCTGTTTTTCATCACCTGCTCCCAGTAGCTCCCACCTCGTGATGCCGATAGCTGGTTGCTAAGCAGGATTTGGTCTACTTCAATGAATCGTTCAAGCTTGTCTCCCTTCTTACCACAAACAACACACTCACTAAGACACTCAGTCAGCAAATATTATTGAGTTAATATTGAGGCCCTGGCTCTGTGTTTACAAAAAGAGTCTCAGTCAGAGTAGGAGTGCTGCTCTTAGGATCAGGTCCCCCGGTCCATATCAACTGATCAGCACTCTGAGATGCTTTGTACAAGCCCAGAACAACCCCAGGGGTGCTGGGTCAGTGTGGATATAGGGCTTTTTCTTAGGGGGAAGACACAGTTTTATTCATCAAAGGGAATGTGCAGGAGGGGGTCCACACTAGGGCTGTGGCGGTCATAACAATTTGTCAGACGGTGATTGTCAAGCAAATAACTGTCGGTCTCACGGTAATTGACCGTTAATTAACATAAACACATTTAGCATCTCCTGGCTTCCACACATAGAATTACAAGCCATTTAAAAAAGTCTAATAAATCCATGTAATATAGCCTAACACCTTCACAATAAATCCATGATTTATTTTAGACAGGTCTAAAGAAACATGATATGGAGAAAATGTTTTCTATTTCAGAAGAAAATATTAGCATACTCTGATACTCTGAGTTGTCCTTATGTTAGGTCCTGATCTGGCTATGCCAAATGGCTGTGGGCTACACTAGTTAATTTAGCAGACAAGATTTGCTTAGAATTCCGTGTAATTATTTTATATTATTTTATAGTATGAAGAATACAACTGAACAAAGCTGAATAAAATCTAAATATTTTCTCCAAATGCGGCTATTCTGTGTTGAGCGGTTAACAAAGAAATAGGTATTCCTATATGCTTAATGTAGAGTTATTAATGTAACTTTAATTGATCTACAAAGCTTGGGCTATATGTTTTGATTTTTAATACTTTGTAAGGGTGCATGATGAGAGACTAATGATGTTTTTTTTTAAGTTGCTTGAAAGGCATGAGCTCTGCTTTGTTTTTTTGCGCAGGTTGTACACACTACATCAGTCACTCATTCACAATTTGACAAGCACTTGATAATGCCTAGAATTTCACGGCAGCATCCCCTTTGTGGCCGTAAAGGAACCCGAAATAAATCCATGTCTTTAGGGCCTGGAGTGCTGCGTTGTGCCTTTCTCCCTGAGTGTGCTGCACAATTCGAAGTGTCTCTCCATCACGTGATTGGGTCTTTCTCACAGGCTACAAGTGAAGACAGACACATCGGGGATGCAACTGCGCGCCTCCTTATCCAATTCCAAGGTGCATATTGAAGATATTGGAAGAACTGTCCACATTTACTTTTCATCAGCCAACAAGATGAGTAGGCCTAACAGACAGCAAAAGCACTAGCCTATGTCAATCTACTATCCCCCATAGTACAAAAGTCAACCTATTCTATTCTGTGCGGGAAATAAATATTCCACATAGTCTGGGACAGTTGTGGGATGCGATAGATCCCAAATTAATACAACCACTAGCATCAAAAAAACGTTTTTATGCAATGTGGCTGAGGCAACAGATCAGAACGTTTACCTCAAAATGTTGATCAACTATTAGGCTATTTCTTCACAATATAAGCGCAGCAATGCACACATGGTAGTAGGCTATAAGCGGGATTGTTCCATTAGCGGAAAACACCATTATCAAAAGTGATCGCAAATGCAATTATGCATGTAATTCTTTTATTAAAAAGGTGCATTTCTATGGTGAAAATTATCTTCCCCAAACATGGAACTCACGTGCTACTTATACTGTATATGCCAGTTAGGCTCTACACCCCTTGTAAAGTGGATTAATGTGCCTAATTTTAGGCTAATATTGGGCTAATATTGTAACCCATCAGACTATTCTTGATTGAATACTGTCTTTACATATACTAAATAATATACAGTTGAAGTCGGAAATGTACATACACATAGGTTGCTGTCATTAAAACTTGTTTTTCAACCACTCTACAAATTTCTTGTTAACAAACTATAGTTTTGGAAAATCGGTTAGGACATCTACTTTGTGCATGACACAAGTAATTTTTCCAACAATTGTTTACAGACAGGTTATTTCACTTATAACTCACTGTATCACAATTCCAGTGGGTCAGATGTTTACATACGCTAAGTTGACTGTGCCTTTAAACAGCTTGGAAAATTCCAGAAAATGATCTCATGGCTTTAGAAGCTTCTGATAGGCTAATTGACATCATTTGAGTCAATTGGAGGTGTACCTGTGGATGTATTTCAAGGCCTACCTTCAAACTCAGTGCCTCAGTGCTTGACATCATGGGAAAATCAAAAGAAGTCAGCCAAGACCTCAGAAAAACAATTGTAGACCTCCACAAGTCTGGTTCATCCTTGGGAGCAATTTCCAAACACCACGTTCATCTGTACAAACAATAGTACGCAAGTATAAACACCATGGGACCACGCAGCCATCATACCGCTCAGGAAGGAGACGCGTTCTGTCTCCTAGAGATGAACATACTTTGGTGCGAAAAGTGCAAATCAATCCCAGAACAACAGCAAAGGACATTGTGAAGATGCTGGAAGAAACAGGTACAAAAGTATCTATATCCACAGTAAAACGAGTCCTATATCGACATAACCTGAAAGGCCGCTCAGCAAGGAAGAAGCCACTGCTCCAAAACCGTCATAAAAAATCCAGACTACAGACTACGTATTGACCATCGTTATGTTTCGGAGGAAAAAGGGGAAGCTTGCAAGCTGAAGAACACCATCCCAACCGTGAAGCACTGGGGTGGCAGCATCATGTTGTGGGGGTGCTTTCCTGCAGGAGGGACTGGTGCACTTCACAAAACAGATGGCATCATGAGGCAAGAAAATGATGTGGATATATGGAAGCAACATCTCAAGACATCAGTCAGGAAGTTAAAGCTTGGTCGCAAATGGGTCTTCCAAATGGACAATGACCCCAAGCATACTTCCAAATTTGTGGCAAAATGGCTTAAGGAGAACGAAGTCAAGGTTTTGGAGTGGCCATCACAAAGCCCTGACCTCAATCCTATAGAAAATTTGTGTGTAGAACAGAAAAAGCCTGTGCGAGCAAGGAGGCCTACAAACCTGACTAAGTTACAAGAGCTCTGTCAGGAGGAATGGGCCAAAATTCACCCAACTTATTGTGGGAAGCTTGTGGAAGGCAACCCAAAACGTTTGACCCATCTTCAACAATTTAAAGGCAATGTTACCAAATACTAATTGAGAGTATGTAAACTTCTGACCCACTGGGAATGTGATGAAAGAAATAAAAGCTGAAATAAATCATTCTCTCTACTATTATTCTGACATTTCACATGCGTAAAATAAAGTGGTGATCCTAACTGAACTAAGACAGGGAATTTTTACTAGGATTAAATGTCAGGAATTGTGAAAAACTGAGTTTAAATGTATTTGGCTAAGGTGTATGTAAACTTCCGACTTCAACTGTATGTGTGACATTTGTTTTGATTTAGAATGGACCATTATCATGCACCTGTCTCGAAACAGGGACAGTAGGAAAAAATACATATCAGCTATGCACTTAAATAGCGATTGGAGGACGCTTTTCCCCGTGGTTAATTTTCATGACAGCCAGGTAGGCTATACTCCTGTTGTAAACTGGCTATACTCCTGTTAGCTATACTCCTGTAGGCTATACTCCTGTTGTACTCCTGTTACAGTATAAGCAATGTGCTTAATATTAGGAAAGTTGAGAAAACTATAGTAGGCCTAGCCTATAGAAAGCTGATGGGATCCTCCTCTTTCTATTAGCGGCCATCACTCTGTTTTCTCCCGCAATTGCATAGCCTATAGAAATGTTTAGCAACATGAGATCATTGATTCGATTTTCGAAAATATTTGCATTGATGTCAGAGTGATTAGAGGGACAATAGAGTGCTGAGTACCAGGCAGTTAGCAAGTTTGGTAAGTTACTAACGACCATCAGCAGCATCAGAGCTTGGAGAAGCCTAATTACCGTGACTAAATGGTCACGTGGAATTTGACTGCCTTCGTGACTCGTGACCACCAGTGTGGCGGTAATACGGTCACCGCAACAGCCCTAGTTCACACACACACACACACACACACACACACACACACACACACACACACACACACACACACACACACACACGCACTCCCACAGTGTCTTTGTAACAGTGTCATTAGGGAATGTATCTCAGTGAGGTCAGCCTCTGTGGTAGTAGCTATAGCTATAGCTCTCAATTCACCCACACTCAAAGGGACATGTCATTCAAATCCCATCTGTCCCATTGTCTCTCTTCATCCCAAAGAGGCACAGGATAGAGACCTATTGAGAGAGAGAGTCCCTAAACTGTTCAAGAGTTGTAACGTATACTGCATACTGGACAGGGTTGAGGTCAATTCCATTCCAATTCCAGTCAATTCAGACAGTCAACTACATTCCAATTCCACATTTTTGTCATTACAAAAGAATTAAGTGAATTGGAATTGGAATTGGAACTTCAGTGTGCTTCCTGAATTGACTGGAATTGAAATGGAATTGACCCCAACCCTGTCCAGTATACAGTTGCACTACAATTAGAATCACATTACACGTTCATACTGCCTCTCAATCCTACGGGTGATGTTTACTATGCATTTCGTTTTAACTGGGAACTTGTGATTCTAATCTGTTAATGTGCGTTTGTTAAGAGTTGGAATATATACTGTTTGCATAAGAGCTAATCAGTAAATTCAGGGTACAATTTTAGGGTCAAAGTAGACACGTTCAATAAGCTAGTTGATAGTAGTTAGATAGCTAGTTGAATGATGTCACATTTTTTTGTATGGTTGGTTTGTGATTCTACCTGACGCTGCTGTGATTCTATCGGATTCTACCTGATTCTACTGTGATTTTATCGGATTCTACTGTGATTCCATCTGATTTGACTGTGATTCTATGTGATTCTACTGTAATTCTATTTGATTCTGCAATTCTTCCTGATTCTACTGTAATTGTATTTGACTCTCCTTTGATTCTTCCTGATTTTGCGTCGGTTTTCTCTGATTCTACGATGATTCTACCTGATTCGACTGCGATTCAATCTGATTGTTCATATGGGGATGAAAATAGTGTGTTGTGTTGTTGTTTGACAGAGTGAGAGCACGATACTGGACAAGGAGCTGGCACCAGAGGAGAAGCCAGCTAAAAGCAACAGCAGCTGTAAAGTGGTCAGGCCTGCTGGGAGGAAACGCAAGCAGATACCTGTGAGTAGATCATTTGAAATAATATCTTTATTGGGCTTTTCCATTCTTTTCATACCCATTAATGGAGAAACAAGAAACAATGTCGTGCGGACCTGAGGACTACACACGTTGTAGGTTTATTGTAAAACGAGCTAAATTGACAATTCGGTTATTAAAATGATCCCAGATATGTTTGTAAACAACAGTTCAAGTTTCAAGTTCATTTGCCGTATGCCATAGGTCCTATAACATATAATATGTGTTTACACTCATTGCGAAGGGATCGCTTGCGAAACCCCATCACGCAAAGTGACACTGTGCCTCGGTGTTTTCACAGCTGTGAGATGCTTGGATAGCAGTCGTACGGGGAAAACACTGCGCCAGAGAATAGGGTTGGCCATTTGAAATGATTTCAAAATTCGAATAATAATATCATGACATTATTTCAGATATCTGGAAAGTCGAAAAACATGTTTTTCTGTGACTTTGTTTCAACTTGGACACTTGTTTGCTGCGCACCCTGTGCCACTTGGCAGCAGGGCGGGGGATGGGCAGGGGTCGGTGTGGAGGACTACACTCCACTCCATGGTGAAGGAAGTTTCTGATGAGACCAGGCTTTGTGGAATCTAGCTCTGACTACATCGATTTGTCCAAGGTTAATACTTTAAAATAAATATATATATATATATATATGAAACGCCCACCTAGTACCTATGTTTGTCCTCTGTCGTTGCGTGCCTATCTTTGTTTGCTGAAATCCATACGTTTTTTCTATAAACATTAATCAAACACCATCGTCGACGGTTTCCTTATTGAGATTCAATGGGCACATGCGCATTTGCGCTGAGTTGCCATCTTAGAGCAACAGCAATGAGCAAACATTGTCGGAGGTAGATTCTACAAAGCCTGGTCTCGGCTCCACGGCGCTGGTGAAGTTCATCATAAACGGACCCTGGTTCGATCACAACCAGCCGTGATTGGGAGTCCCATAGGGCGGCGCACAATTGGCCCAGCGTCGTCCGGGTTAGGGTTTGGCCGGGGAAGGCCGTCATTGTAAATAAGTTAAATAAAGGTTAAAAATTAAATATAAACTAAGTATACCAAGATTGATTTCAGCATAATTTTGTTATTCTTGGTGACACCATGATTGGGCTGAGTTTCCTGATATTTCATGTCTGTCTTGTCTATGACCTCTGTGACCTTTGGCAGGGGGCCAGTTGTAGATCACTGAGTTGTGTTTCGTAACACCCCTGTGCTGACAGAGAGTGTAATGTTACATTTCTCACACACACTGTCTCTCACTCTCTCTGTCTCTCACTCTTTCTCTCTTCCTTACACTACGTGTTGTTGTAAAATGCTATCCCTTTTTCAAATGTCAGTGAGAAATCAGTGGAATTTGATTTCAGAACACTTTTCTGAAAATAGCGTGACAAATAGCAGTGGACATGTTTTTTGTTCTACTCTGCATCGCAGTATAAATAAGATTGGTTGATCGAAGGAGACTAAGGAAGCAGTCATTAGTCATTAATAAGCAGTCGTCAATAGCCATTAATAAGCAGTCATTAGTCATTAATAAGCAGTCATTACTCATTAATAAGCAGTCATCAATAGCCATTAATAAGCAGTCATTAGTCATTAATAAGCAGTCATTAGTCATTAATAAGCAGTCATTAGTCTGATATAATACAAACATTTTTCACAACATCTTCCATTTGATGTTTTACAATCTAAAGTCTCAGATCTCATGTATTATTGTATTTTTTATTGGTTTATTCAGTTACCCATTAGCTTTTTCCCAAGCAGCAGCTATTCTTCCTGGGGTTCACACAAAAACATAAAACACGACAAGTAACAAAACACTGATCGACAAGAACAGTCACACAAATGTAAAATACAACGACATACAAATATAACTCTAAAATAATGTGTGTGGAGTTTGTGGGGCCAGTCACTTCGCGGCTGAGCCATTGTTGCTCCTAGATGTTTCCACTTCACAATAACAGCACTTACAGTTGACCGGGGCAGCTCTAGCAGGGCAGAAATTTTACTAACTGACTTGTAGGAAAGGTGGCATCCTATGCCACATTGAAAGTTACTGAGCTCTTCTGTAAGGCCATTCTACTGCCAATGTTTGTCTATGGGGATTGCATGGCTGTGTTCTCAATTTTATACACCTGTCAGCAACGGGTGTGGCTGAAATAGCCGAATCCACTAATTTGAAGGGGTGTCCACATACGTTTGTATATACACTACCGTTCAAAAGTTTGGGGTCACATAGAAATTTCCTTGTATTTGAAAGAAAAGCAAAATTTTTGTCCATTAAAATAATAAGAAATACAGTGCAGACATTATTATTATTAATGTTGTAAATGACTTTTGTTGCTGGAAACAGCAGATTTTTTATGGAATATCTACATAGGCGTACAGAGGCACATTATCAGCAACCATCACTCCTATGTTCCAATGGCACGTTGTGTTAGCTAATCCAAGTTTATAATTTTAAAAGGCTAATTGATCATTAGAAAACCCTTTTGCAAGTATGTTAGCACAGCTGAAAACTGTTGTCCTGATTAAAGAAGCAATAAAACTGGCCTTCTTTAGACTAGTTGAGTATCTGGAGCATCAGCATTTGTGGGTTCGATTACAGGATCAAAATGGCCAGAAACAAAGAACGTTCTTCTGAAACTCGTCATGTCTATTCTTGTTCTGAGAAATGAAGGCTATTCCATGCGAGAAATTGCCAAGAAACTGAAGATCTCGTAAAACGCTGTGTACTACTCCCTTCACAGAACAGCACAAACTGGCTCTAACCAGAATAGAAAGAGGAGTGGGAGGCCCCGGTGCAGAACTGGCCTTATTGCTATTAGTCCATAGAAAAGCATTGAATAACACACAGGTGTCAAACTCATTCCACGGGGGGCCGAGTGTCTGCGGGTTTTCACTCCTCCCTTATACTTGATTGATGAATTAACATCACTAATTAGTTAGGAACTCCCCACACCTGGTTGTCTAGGGCTTTATTGAAAGGAAAAACCAAAAACCTGCAGACACTAGGCCCTCCGTGGAATGAGTTTGACACCCCTGGAATAACAGATTCATACTTGGAAAAACAGATAGTCCAAAAATGTATCTAAAGGAAGTTTATTTTGAAGTGTCTGTCCTATAGCTGAGAGATATAAGAAAGATCAGGAAACTATAGAACCATTTTTTTTTTTACATATTTAACCTATATATTTTTAGGCACTAATCATCTTCCATACTGTATATACAGTACTTCCATAAATTTTTTTAAATGGTACCAGGCTACGTTCAGGCGAGTCTTGTGACGCTTGTGGCCGTCCTAGAGCAAAACAACGACACATACGTGTTCGTGAGAGACTCACCTTTCCATAGAGGGGTCATAATGATTTGCAAGCGAAACCATTCGGATGCTACAGACGTTATCGTGAGAAGACTGATTTTCGGGATGTCTCATAGTCGGACAAACACTGCTGTAGCTCTGCCAACTTTCAACGCAGATGCGGAAGGTCGATATCGGCGGATGCGGTGTACTGAGAGGCAGCCTATGCAAAAAGCCACGGCCTGTTCACCCCGCAATCATCCAGAAGGCGAGGTCAGAACAGGTGCATCAAAGCTGGGACTGAGAGACTGAAAAACAGCTTCTATCTCAAGGCCATCAAACTGTTAAATAGCCATCACTCGCCGGCTACCACCCGGTTACTCAACCCTACACTTTAGAGGCTGCTGCCCTATACACATAGACATATAATCACTGGCCACTTTAATAATGGAACACTAGTCACTTTAATAATGTTTACATACTGCTTTACTCATCTCATATGTAAATACTGTATTCTATTCTACTGTATTTTAGTCAATGCCACTCCGATATTGCTCGTCCTAATATTTATATATTTCATTATTTTATTGTGTATTGTTGTGAATTGCTAGATACTACTTCACTGTTGGAGCTAGGAACACAAGCATTTCGCTACACCTGCAATAACATCTGCTAAATATGCGTACGTGACCAATAATATTTGATTTGATTCGAGGGGACTAAAAAGATTTGGCACGGGCCCTCAGATGCACCTACAGCTGCACCATTGAGAGCATCTTGACTGGCTGCATCACCGCATGGTATGACAAGTACTTGGCATCCAACCGCAAGCCGCTTCAGAGGGTAGTGTGTACGGCCTAGTACATCACTGGAATAATGGCGCCGAAGGAGATGGCTGCCGTTTTACGATTCCGTAACCAATTGTGCTATTGTGTATGTTTTTTTGCGTTATTTGTAACTTATTTTGTACGTAATGTTTCTGCCACCGTCTCTTATGACCGAAAAGAGCTTCTGGATATCAGGACAGCGATTACTCACCCCGTACTGGAGGAATTCTTCTTCTTCAATGAGTCGGAGGGGAAGGATTTAATTCGGACGCCCGACAGGGCCCTCATCCCTGTCATTCGCAGGAGAAAAAGACAGAGATATCGTGGACGATGATCTGGGTGCCTTGTCCGGATCCGTCGCCGAGAGGGTAATCTACCTTTAACATCGGGCATATTAGCCTATCTATCGATAATAAAATAGACGAACTATGAGCATGTATATCTTACCAACGGGACATTAAAAACTGTAATTTCTTATGTTTCACCGAGTTGTGGCTGAAGGACGACATTATTAACATACACAGTTGAAGTCGGAAGTTTACATACACTTAGGTTGGAGTCATTAAAACGTGTTTTTCAACCACTCCACAAATTTCTTGTTCACAAACTATAGTTTTGGCAAGTCGGTTAGGACATCTACTTTGTGCATGACACAAGTCATTTTTCCAACAATTGTTTACAGACATTATTTCACTTATAACTCACTGTATCACAATTCCAGTGGGTCAGAAGTTTACATATCCTAAGTGCCTTTAAACAGCTTGGAAAAATCCAGAAAATGATGTCATGGCTTTAGAAGCTTCTGATAGGCTAATTGACATCATTGGAGTCATTTGGAGGTGTACCTGTGGATGTATTACAAGACCTACATTCAAACTCAGTGCCTCTTTGCTTGACATCATGGGAAAATCAAAAGAAGTCAGCCAAGACCTCAGAAAAACAATTGTAGACCTCCACAAGTCTGGTTCATCCTTGGGAGCAATTTCCAAACGCCTGAAGGTACCACGTTCATCTGTACAAGCAATAGTACGCAAGTATAAACACCTTGGGACCACGCAGCTGTCATACCGCTCAGGAAGGAGACGCATTCTGTTTCCTAGAGATGAACATACTTTGGTGCGGAAAGTGCAAATCGATCCCAGAACAACAGCAAATGACCTTGTGAAGATGCTGGAGGAAACAGGTACAAAGGTATCTATATCCACAGTAAAACGAGTTCTATATCGACATAACCTGAAAGGCTGCTCAGCAAGAAAGAAACCACTTCCCCAAAACCACCATAAAAAAGCCAGACTACGGTTTGCAACTGCACATGGGGACAAAGATCATACTTTTTGGAGAAATGTCCTTTGGTCTGATGAAACAAAAATAGAACTGTTTGGCCATAATGACCATCGTTATGTTTGGAGGAAAAAGGGGGAGCTTGCAAGCTGAAGAACACCATCCCAACCGTGAAGCACGGGGGTGGCAGCATCATGTTGTGTGAGTGCTTTGCTGCAGGAGGGACTGGTGCACTTCACAAAACAGATGGCATCATGAGGCAAGAAAATGATGTGGATATATGGAAGCAACATCTCAAGACATCAGTCAGGAAGTTAAAGCTTGGTCGCAAATGGGTCATCCAAATGGACAATGACCCTAAGCATACTTCCAAAGTTGTGGCAAAATGGCTTAAGGAGAACAAAGTCATGGTATTGGAGTGGCCATCACAAAGCCCTGACCTCAATCCTATAGAAAATTTGTGGGCAGAACAGAAAAAGCCTGTGCGAGCAAGGAGGCCTACAAATCTGACTAAGTTACAAGAGCTCTGTCAGGAGGAATGGGCCAAAATTCACCCAACTTATTGTGGGAAGCTTGTGGAAGGCTACTCGAAACGTTTGACCCAAGTTCAACAATTTAAAGGCAATGCTACCAAATACTAATTGAGTGTATGTAAACTTCTGACCCACTGGGAATGTGATGAAATAAATAAAAGCTGAAATAAATCATTCTCTCTGCTATTATTCTGACATTTCACATTCTTAAAATATAGTGGTGATCCTAACTGACCTAAGACAGGGAATTTTTACTAGGATTAAATGTCAGGAATTGTGATAAACGGCGTTTAAATGTATTTGGCTAAGGTGTATGTAAACTTCTGACTTCATCTGTAGCTGGCAGATTTTAAGATTTTTCGGCAGGATAGAACAGCAGCATCTGGTAAGACAAGGGGCGACAGCCTATGTATATTTGTAAACAACAGCTGGTGCACGAAATCTAAGGAAGTCTTGAGGTTTTGCTTGCCTGAGGTAGAGTATCTCATAATCAGCTGTAGACCACACTATTTACCAATAGAGTTTACATCTATATTTTTCATAGCTGTCTGTATACCACCGCAGACCGATGTTGGCACTAATACCGCATTCAATGAGCTATATACGGCCATAAGGAAAACACTCATCCAGAGACGGTGCTCCTAGTGGCCGGGGACTTTAATGCAGGGAAACTCAAATCCGTTTTACCTAATCTCTACCAGCATGTTAAATGTGCCAACAGAGGGAAACAAACTCTACTCCACCTTTACTCCACACACAGAGACGCTTACAAAGCTCTGTCGCCTTCCATTTGGCAAATCTGACCATCATTTTATACTTCTGATTCCTTCTTACAAGCAAAAACTAAAGCAGGAAGCACCAGTGATCGGTCAATAAGAAAGTGGTCAGATGAAGTAGATGCTAAGCTACAGGACGGTTTTGCTAGCACAGATTGGAATATGTTCCGGGATTCTTCCGATTGCATTGAGGAGTACACCACATCAGTCACTGGCTTCATCAATAAGTGCATTGATGACTTCGTCCCCACAGTGACTATACGTACATACCCCAACCAGAAGCCATGGATTACAGGCAACATCTGTACTGAGGTAAAGGGTAGAGCTGCAGGACTCTAACCCGGAAGCTTATAAGAAATCCCGCTATACCCTCCGACGAACCATCAAACAGGCAAAGCATCAATACAGGACTAAGATTGAATCGTACTATACCGGCTCTGACGCTCTTCGGATGTGGCAGGGCTTGCAAACTATTACAGACTACAAAGGGAAGCACAGCCACGAGCTGCCGAGTGACACAAACCTACCAGACGAGCTAAATTACTTCAATGCTCGCTTCGAGGCAAATAACACTGAAACATGCATGAGAGCACCAGCTGTTCAGCACGACTGTGTGATCACGCTCTCCGTAGCCGTTGTGAGTAAGACCTTTAAACAGGTCAACATTCACAGGGCCTCAGGGTCAGACGGATTACCAGGACCTGTACTGACCAACTGGCAAGTGTCTTTACTAACATTTTCAACCAGTCCCTGACCGAGTCTGTAAAACCTACATGTTTCAAACAGACACCCATAGTCCCTGTGCTCAAGAACACTAAGGTAACCTGCCTAAATTACTACCGACCCGTAGCACTCACGTATGTAGCCATGAAGTGCTTTGAAAGGCTGGTCATGGCTCATATCAACATCATTATCCCAGAAACCCTAGACCCACTCCAATTTGCATACCGCCACAACAGATCCACAGTTGATGCAATCTCTATTGCACTCAACACTGCCCTTTCCCACCTGGACAAAAGGAACACTTATGTGAGAATGCTATTCATTGACTGCAGCTCAGCGTTCAACACCATAGTGCTCTCAAAGCTCATCACTAAGCTAAGGACCCTGGGACTAAACACCTCCCTCTGCAACTGGATCCTGGACTTCCTGACAGGCTGCCCCCAGGTGGTAAGGGTAGGCAACAATGCATCCGACATGCTGATCCTCAACACGGGGGCCCCTCAGGGGTGCGTGCTCAGTCCCCTCCTATACTCCTTATTCACTCATGACTGCATGGCCAGGCACGACTCCAACACCATCATCAAGTTTGACGATGACACAACAGTGGTAGGCCTGATCACCGACAACAATGAGACAGCCTATAGGGAGGAGGTCAGAGACCTGGCCGTGTGGGGCCAGGACAACAACCTCTCCCTCAACGTGATCAAGACAAAGGAGATGATTGTGGACTATAGGAAAAGGAGGACTGAGCACGCCCCCATTCTCATTGACAGGACTGTAGTGGAACAGGTTGAGAGCTTCAAGTTCCTTGGTGTCCACATCACTAACAAACTATCATGGTCCAAACACACTAAGACAGTCATGAAGTGGGCACGACAAAGCCTATTCCCCCTCAGGAGACTGAAAAGATTTGGCATGGGTCCTCAGATCCTCAAAAGGTTCTACAGCTGCACCATCGATAGCATCCTGACTGGTTTCATCACTGCCTGGTATGGCAACTGCTCGGCCTCTGACCGCAAGACCCTACAGAGGGAAGTGTGTACGGCCCAGTACATCACTGGGGCCAAGCTTCCTGCCATCCACGACCTCTATACCAGGCAGTGGCAGAGGATGGCCCTACAAGTTGTCAAAGACTCCAGCCACCCAAGTCATAGACTGTTCTCTCTGCTACTGCATGGAAAGCGGTACCAGAGCGCCAAGTCTAGGTCCAAAAGTCTTTTTAACAGCTTCTACCCCCAAACATACGACTCCTGAACATCTAATCAAAAGTAGCTGCTGCTACTCTCTGTTTATAATCTATGCATAGTCACTTTAACTCTACCTACATGTACATTATACCTAAATGACCAGGCAGTGTCAGAGGAAGACCATAGAATTGTCAAAGACTCCAGCCACCCTAGTCATAGGCTCTTCTATCTGCTACCGCACAGCTAGCGGTACCGATGCACCAGGTCTGGAAGCAACAGGACCCCAAACCATAAAACTGATAAGTAGTTAACCATATACTGTAGCTAGCCAGACTATCTGCATTGACCTCTTTTTGCACAAGTCTTTTGTCTCAACACATACTCCGCTGCTACTCTTATCTATCCGGTTGCCTAGCCACTTTATCCCTAGCTGTGTGTACATATCTACCTCAATTACCTCATACCCCTGCACACCGACTCGGTAATGGTACCCCGTTTACACAGCAAAGTTATCGTTACTCGTTGCGTATTTATTCCTTGTGTTATAATTGTTCCATTCCCCCCCCCCCCCAGCATTTATTGGAAGGGCCCATGAGTAAGCATTTTACTGTTAGTCTACGCCTGTTGTTTATGACGCAGGTGACAAATAACATTTGATTTGATTTGAGTGACAATCTAGATCATATTACAGGCATTAGTCACAGATAGAAGCTTCCTCTTGAGAGGACAACTAGTTGCTAACCAGTCAATGTTCAGGTCACCCAGAAAATAGACCTCTCTGTTAACATCACAATCACTATCAAGCATTGCACACATATTATCCAAATACAGACTGCTAGCAATTTGTGGCCTATAGTAGCACCCCAAAAGAAGAAGAGGAGGAAATACTAGATCCTACACCTGTGTGTGTCTGTATTCCTGTCTGTTTCTCACACTCTGCCTCTGTCTGTCTGGCCGTCTGTCCATCTGAGACGATGGCTGCTTCAAAAGGACGTTGTCAGTGTTGACAGACAGAGAAGGCATTCTCATCTCGTTAGACATGCCCTACTTTCCTCTGCTGTGACCCACTAATTGTCTCCGAAACAAATTTGAACACTATTTTTAGGCAGTGGTCTAGCAGAGACACTGTGGTGACAAGACCCCTCCCCCATCTCTCTCAAATGTGGGTCTGTCTATAAACTAGGGTAAGCGTGACGATTTCTTGTAACAGCTGTTTATTAGTCATTGATAATAATCTGCCAATGTTTTTCATGTCCTTACATTGAGCTATACGGGGGATCATAGCTATATTAGTTAAGATTCACGAGTTGATTTAAATCCTATGTTTAACCCTTTACCATGAATGGTGTCTTGACGGATTTGTATGAAATCATGTGACATAAAACATGACTTTTCTGTCCTTGCATTTATGGTCGTGTACATTGTCATTATATCATATATTAAGCATTAATCAGTTAAATTAGACATTGAACTTGAACCCTTTAATAATCCTGGATCTAGCTGTCGGACCGTTTTTTGTATAGAGATTACAGATATGCAGTGTAACTCTGTAACATTTCGTATCTCCTTATGTTACTGGGTGAAACCAGTTGTCATGGGCACACCAATCCCAAATAATAAATGTGATTGCAAAATCCAATGCTTTAAACCGATAAAGTCACCTTCCCTTGATACTTAAAACCTGATCTGATCCAGCAAGGCATTTTCTGAATGGCAAACAGCTGTTGTGATGGCGCCTGCAATGGAACAACAGCCCAAGTGCTGGGAAAAAGGTGTTCGTGGAGGAATGTCCAGAATATGTTGGTGTCTCATTGATTACGCCGGTGAAGACAGTTGTGCCTGGATCAACGTTGGATCTAATATCCCTGGAGGATCGAAGTTGATCATCTGTTGTCGGCTTGATTTACAGAAGAGTCTCCTTAGATTTAACAGAGAGAGCATCACGTTTTCATATGTTCTTGTGGCTCGGATTAAACACCGAGTCTACTGTGCGCAACCGTGTAGGATAGACTATTGCGCAACACCCAACGCTGTTCCGATGAATCATTCTGGATATAACGACATCAAATGACATAGCCTAGTGGGGCTTCTTCACAATATGATCTGGTAATGAAATAACATGACCAACATTTTGTTTTCCATGTTACACCTTCAATTTTAAACATTTACAAGGGGCTTGGAGTAGCCTACATGAACTTGGAGTACTTGAACAGGCCTACCTTGAAAGTGAGACATTTCCTCCATTTGATGCTTAAAATGTCCTTCTAATTATTATAGCCAATTTAGATGTTCTCCTACTCCCTGATAATTATCCGTGGTTTCATTTTTTTATCCGTTCTTGCGAGAGTTGTGTCCACTGTCGTTTGTTTCCCACCGTTTCAATTGGAGGGTGTTGTTGCGCTATTCTGTTGCGGTAAAACTACGTGAGGTGCTGGCTTCAACTTGACTTTCCATAGAAATCCTTCCGTTAAAAAAGGAGCCAGGTCACTTTCTCATTGTTATAACAGTGATGGCGGGAATCAAGTGTTAAGATTAATGCTACTGGTATTCATGGCTGTATTATGCCATGAATACCAGTACATCACCAACTGATTTGTTGGTTAAAGGCTTGTACAGTAAGTAAGCATTTCACGGTAAGCTGTTGTATTCGGCGCATGTGACAAATACAATTTGATTTGATTCAATGCCTGCGTCGGCCACACAGATAGGCAGCAGAGAAATCGGGTTCTATATTAGGCCCTAAATGTACAATTATATCAATTATACTATTTTATAACATTAAATTACAATTCAGTTCTTGAAAAAGTCCCTGAAAGTCCTTGAATTTGACTTGCCAATGTCTGTATGAACCCTGCTTAAAGGATGTACACTGAGTGTACAAAACATTATGAACAGCTGCTCTTTCCATGACATAGACTGACCAGGTGAATCCAGGTGAAAGCTATGATCCTTTTTGATGTCACTCAATATTAGGAAGGTGTTCCTAATGTTTGGTGTACTCCGTGTATAGTCCTAAACCTATGTTGATGTATTGGTGGATTTATGGGCCAATTTGCATATATTCACTTTTATTCCTCTAAGTACACATGTGAAGCTGTATGAAAATCCTTTTTATTTTAGTTTCAAACCATTTAGAAATGTTTATCCCAATGTCACACGTAGGCCTCGTTATTTATAGAAAGACCCATGTCCTCTAAATAAATACATTTCCTCACTAAGAAGAGGTGTAAATCAGGTGATGTACTTATTTTAAAAGAGTATTGGCTTGACGTCAAGATATGATGTAGATATACAATGAAATAGATTTACAATGTCGTTAAATCACGCCCCGATAATCCCAGCCAGATGATCTTGTTTGTGTCTGCTACGGGGTCATTGGGTTCGGGAATCTCTGTGCTCCTGTTGGAACAGAGTAGTAAACACTTTTCTTTACAGATCGAAATGGTTTCCAGGGGCGAGTCCCCACGTCAATGTAGTATCCAAACAGAATTAAAGATTTCCTTCCTTTGACAAAAAGCCAACATTCCTCTCGTATTTCTGTGCCGCTGTAATGCGTTGGAGAACTCTACAAATGAGTTACAGCACTCGACGACTGCACAGCCAGTTGAGTTCACAGGGTTTCCGACTGTAACCCGTTCAGTGTTGAATAATACTATAGCCAACAAAAGGTTATTTGTGCAGCGTTACTGTATCAACTCGGGTGTACAGCTACAATGGCTACGGGAGGGAGGCTAACAGGACCTCAGGCTATCGAAGCATGTGATACAAATATAGTGAATTGGGCTTTTCGTTCAACTAAAGGTTAAAGCGATGCAGTGGAATAGAATAGATATTACTTTATTATCCCCAAAGGGGACATTTTCAAACATTTCTAATAACGTGAAGTGATATGGCAATAATATCAACACTCAAAATATAATCTTCCAATTGTCTTGATTTCTCTTCTTCCTTTGCCTGCAGGTGGAGGGCAGTGTGTCTGTGAAGGAGAGTGTGGTCGGAGGTGTGTGCAACAGTCGCACTGGGCTGGCAGCGGAGAGAGAGAGACCGTCCGTGTGTGAGGCGCAGGTGCACAATGGAGTCGTGAGCAGCGGGCACGCAGACAGAGACAGAACCCAGGCTGGTGCTCGCTGCTGCCCCAAGCAGGACAGGAAAGCTTCAGAGAAGAACGGGTTACCAGGCGCCCCTGGTACCCCAAGTTCCCCTGCCAGCCGGGCCGAGGACACCCCATCCGGACCCCACACCCTCCTATGTCAGAGCCGGAGCCTGAGTCCCCCCTCCCTGGAGAACGGGTTTCTACTGAGCCGGGAGCCGAGCCGGGACGAGCAGGACGACTCTGAAAAGGACAAAGAGGAGACTCTGCCAACTCCGCCGCGCAAGAAACGAGGCAGGCGGAAACTGGAGCGCCCAACGAAATGTGAGTCGTGTCTCCTGCTCGGTTATATTATTATCTTCGTTCTCACTACTTTCTTGGCACAGCCAGCTCTGCTCTGGCACCACTGACGGCCAATGCCAAAGGAATGAAAATGAACAATGAGTGGATGTGAACGGTTTCATGTTACTTGCTGTGGCCATTTTGAATTATTCTTTGGTCGTGATCAGTGTGGATGAATTTAACACAGTCATGTAGAACATTTTAAATAACTTGTAATAGAAAGGGAGAGAGCGAGAGAATCCTGCTCACTGCCAGTCTGTTGTCATGATGTAGAGATGATGTAACCAATTTGCTAGATCCCCTCTCCCGTGTCGTGTTCATTAGGTCACACCATAGCAAAACTGGACAATTGTTTCAGTTTGGTGCCTAATGAACTTTACCCTGGTCACCTCTGTGGCCCCCCTCTTATCTCTCTCCTCTCTCCTTCTCTCCCCTCTTCTCAGAGGTGCAGCCAGGCTATGACCTCCGTGTTCCTCTCTCCCTCCCCCTCTCGCCCTCTTCTCTCCCATCCCCCTACACGCCCTCTCTCTCAGAGAGGTGCAGCCTGGATGTGACCTTGATGAGGAGTAGAGTAAATAGAGCCCAGAGTAGAGAAGAGAGAGAGAGGAGAGCTTCCGTCTCCTGGCAACCTGCCTTCCTGCCCCTGTTCTGTTCTGTTGGGGCTGTGTGTGTGTGTGTGTGTGTGTGTGTGTGTGTGTGTGTGTGTGTGTGTGTGTGTGTGTGTGTGTGTGTGTGTGTGTGTGTGTGTGTGTGTGTGTGTGTGTGTGTGTGTGTGTGTGTGTGTGTGTGTGTGTGTGTGTGCCCTTGTTCTGTAGGGGCCGTGCTCAGAGAAGGGCTCAGGGAGCAGGTCTGGTGTGTGTTGTTTTGGCCGCTGCTCCTTGCGCTTTGTTTGTGTGTGTGTGTGTCTCTGTCTCTGTCGGGGGCACGCCAGGTGGATGGCACACAGCCCAGAGCAGAGCCACTTACACACTGAGTCTGCACTCTAATAACCCGATACACACACTGCCCTACATGCCAGCTTCCTATCTAAATGTACCTCTCCAAAACGGCATTGCAAAATCAGTACTGGATGAATGATACAGGGAGCACATTCATTTGAAATGTAAATCACACTTTCACTGGAGTGAATAATACTGCTGTAGATAATTCTGTGGGATTATTCCGCATTCAATTAATACATGAGCTATAAATGGATTAATTAATTCATCTCAGAGGAAGAGGAGAGGAAGAGAGCATGGTGGATGGATGGATGGATAGATGGAGGGATGGAGCGATGGAGCGATAGATAACAGGCTGAATGGAAGGACGGGGTTCTGCCATCCATCTGAAGGGCACAGCAGAGGAAGGACTGCAGCTTAGAGAGGAGGAGAAACAGAGGTAGTGCATGAGCGCTAGCAACACGAGAGCTGGAACACCCCCCAAACTGGCAAGGTATAGGATAGGATACCTCCCAAATGGCACACTGTTCCTCATTTAGTGCACTTTCTAGGGAATAGGGTACCATTTGGGACTCAGGTATAGTAGCAGGTAGCCTAGTGGTTAAGAGCGTTGGGCCAGTAACCGAAGGGTCGCTGGTTCGAATCCCCGAGCCAGCAAGGTGGGAAAATCTGCCGTTCTGCCCTTCTGAACAACAACTGTTCCCCGGGCACCGATGACATGGACGCAGATGAAGGTACCCCCCCCCCCCCCCCCCCCCCCCCCCCCGGACCTCTCTGATTCATAGAGGGTGGGTCAGATGTGGAAGATGCATTCAGTTGTGCAACTGACTGGATATCCCCTGTGCGTGACGCCAGCCAACTGCCTCTCCTTGCACCGCAACAGAAACTCCCTGATCTTGGTAGCAGCCCCAAAGTAAAGTAACCCCCCACTCTGCCTGCCTCACCCACTGGTTATGTAGTAACTTATTCACATTGAGGAAGCACAGAGAGAGGGGGGAGAGAGTACAAGGGGAAGAGAGAGAGAGAGAGGTGGACAGGGAAAGGGAGAGAGGAAAATAGAGAGAGAGAGAGAGACCGAGAAAAACAGAGAGGGGGAGAAGCGAGGTGGAGGCAGAAATAGAGAGTTTACACAAGGGACCAAGTTGAAGAGAGACAGAGAGAGAAAAAAAGAGAGAGGATCATGGTCTATTGTGTCTAGGGTACTTTAGTGACAAAACCAGGATAGTCAAAGGAGAAAACATGGGCTTGTTTCCCAAATGGCATCTATTATCATATAGTGCACTACTTTTGACCGGGGCCCATTTGGGCCAAAGCCATGCTATAAGGACACTGCCTCAGGCCTCGCAGAGCTCAAGTGTTGTAATGGGGCTGAATGATACAACTCTTAAGACTACTGTGTTTGTTTAAACTGGGCCGAAATTAGTCTATGGTAATAATGGGGTTTTATTCTGTGTTTATCATTGTGTCAAACTGTTACGTGCAGTAGCCACATGCAATATTGTTTTTTACATTTTCAATAGACATCGAAGGCTGGTATGAAAACAATGTATAGTTTTTGTTAAGGAGTGCCGTTGTCACCTCTGTTCCACAAATGCGAACATTGCAACTATGTTTAACAACAGAACTGACACATGTGCAACTATGGGGCATAACAGATGGAGTTGGCTTAGAACAGTGGTCACCAACCTTTTCTGAGTGAAGATCAAATTCTGAGTCAAAATGCAAACCGAGATCTACGGCGGCAATTTTTTGTATTTTTTTTTTTTTTACATGACTTAGAATACATTGACCAATAAAAAACATTTCTGTAGCAATGAGGTTTGTACAGTAGGCTATATACCCAATACATTGTCACTGCATATTGGCTATGCTTGAATTGTCCTGCCAATGTTGTTCTTCTCAGACCATTTTTTCAATGTTAATTAAAAATTTAAAATGACAGTAGGTATATGATCACACCGGTAATAGAGAATTTGTTGCATTACTTGTGAGGCACGGCTAAGTGAGGATAATAATTTGCCTCTTTTTTTTTACTGGATTTATGGCCTGAATCTGATGGTGAGTCTGATGCCCCGTTTACATGATGCCTCGTGACGTATTTCATTTCGCCGTATGTTATCTTCACAGAGTCTTGCCCCGCTACTGAAAGGACAAGTGTAGTGTTTGTAATACAAGATGGAGGAGAGCCTGTCTCGTCAGAGATGTATTTATTTTGAGAGATTGCAAAATATGACCTTTTCATTCAAGACAAGATAAATGTATTGTTTCAGGTGATAATAAAACAGATTTTGTTTAGTTATTACCTAGCTAGCTAAACGCTAGGCTAGGTTGAAGATACCATTGTATTTAGTGACCTCCACCTAATATTATCAAAAACCAACATCATTACCATCACAGTAAACTTAAACGGGAGGCAACAGTCATATAATATAATTGGCTTAACAGCCAATGTGTATTAATTAACATTACTATTAAAATAGTACACACTTATAGCGATGGGTAATTGTTTTTAAGTTGCTAGCTATCCCATAAAGCCATCACTGAATACCACATACTGTGTGTTCATCTTCTCTGGTTTGGTAACTTCCTGTTCTTCGACAGACTCTGACTGGACTGAAGAAGACGCAAAGTTTGAAAAATGTCAAAGTATGCAGCGCAAGGCGGCGTTCAACCATAAGGGGGCGTTCAACCATAAGGGGGCGTTCAACCATAAGGGGGCGTTCAATCATAAGGGGGCGTTCAACCATAAGAGGGCGTTCAACCATAAGGGGGCGTTCAACCATAAGGGGGCGTTCAATCATAAGGGGGTGTTCAACCATAAGGGGGCGTTCAACCATAAGGGGGCGTTCAACCATAAGGGGGCGTTCAACCATAAGGGGGCGTTCAACCATAAGGGGGCGTTCAACCATAAGGGGGCGTTCAACCATAAGCCGGCGTTCAACCATAAGGGGGCGTTCAACCATAAGGGGGCGTTCAACCATAAGGCGGCGTTCAACCATAAGGGGGCGTTCAACCATGAGGCGGCGTTCAACCATAAGGCGGCGTTCAACCATAAGGGGGCGTTCAACCATAAGGGGGCGTTCAACCATAAGGGGGCGTTCAATCATAAGGCGGCGTTCAACCATAAGGGGGCATTCAACCATAAGGGGGCGTTGCGTTTCCACTCCGTTCTGGAAGTCCCCGTTAAAATGCATGACATCCGGCGCAACATAAACGGAGTGCTTATGGGTGATGTGAACGAGGCTTGAGGGGAGGGAGGGAGCAGCGTAGCACTGTGTCATTTCTTCCTCATGCACCGATTCATGTTGTTACTCCTATGAGAAAGTGAAATGTTCCTCGATATTAAAAGAAGACACAAGCCGTTCATCATAACAACGCAAGCTTATGCTTATACTCAAGCTTATAACACGTTGCTATACTCATTCATTTCAGCTGCAGTGCTGGTTGTAGCATGAGTGGAAGTAGGGGGAACACACATTTTCTGGCTCATAAAAGTGTTAAACGAAGTGTTGACAGTGCTGAATAACAACGTAAACTTACTCATAAATACAGCAGCTCTTTGGTGTATTTGTTGAGTCTCTAGCTATGGTTTTAAAAGTTTTTCAATCTCACATGATCAACTTTGCTGTTCGTTCGAGGCTTCTTTTTACAGCTCGAGGAAACTGTGCAGACGCAGTGATCTGAGCTATCTGATTGGCCAGCGGTAGGCCTATAGAGGCACTTGATTTGTTCGCTGGGCCTGCCGGATAGGTGGAGTTCTACCTTCAGACACTTGAAATGGTTAAAAATGGAAACACTTTGCCTTCCCGGTGCTGGGGCTGTTGAATCAAGTGCACCAACCGCCAACAAAGCAAAATTAAGAAAAATAAAAGGAACGCTTTATCGTTGTTTTTTTTTACCGAAATGTTTGGTCATTGACATAATTCCTCGTCTTCAATGTTTATTGAAAACATAAATCAATTTGAACAATAAGCACTTGTTGTGTCTCAAATAGAGGTCGACCGGAATTAGGGCCATAAACATCAATGCCTTTCTTAAAATCAATACACAGAAGTATATTTTTTTATACCTGCATATTTAGTTAAAAGAAGTTCAAGTTAGCAGGCAATATTAACTAGGGTAATTGTGTCACTTCTCTTGCGTTCAGTGCAAGCAGAGTGCGGGTATATGCAACAGTTTGGGCCGCCTGGCTCATTGCGAACTAATTTGGCTGAATTTTACATAATTATTCCATAACATTGAAGGTTGTGCAATGTAACAGAAATATTTAGACTTAGGGTTGCCACCCATTCGATAAAATACGGAACGGTTCCGTATTTCACTGAAAGAATAAACATTTTGTTTTCGAAATTATAGTATCCGGATTTGACCATATTAATGGCCAAAGGCTCGTATTTCTGTGTTTATTATATTATAATTAAGTCTATGATTTGATATTCGATAGAGCAGTCTGACTGAGCGGTGGTAGGCAGCAACAGGCTCGTAAGCATTCATTCAAACAGCACTTTCCTGCGTTTGCCTGCAGCTCTTCTCAATGCTTGAAACACAGCGCTGTTTATGACTTCAAGCCTATCAACTCCTGAGATTAGGCTGGCAATACTTAAGTGCCTATAAGAACATCCAATAGTCAAAGGTATATGAAATACAAATGGTATAGAGAGAAATAGTTGACGCGTCATAATTCCTAACTGGGAATATTGAAAAACTGGGAATATTGAACCACCAGCTTTCATATGTTCTCATGTTCGGAGCAAGGAACTTAAACGTTAGCTTTTTTACATGGCACATATTGCACATTTACTTTCTTCTCCAACACTGTGTTTTTGCACTATTTAAACCAAATTGAACATGTTCCATTATTTATTTGAGACTAAATAGATTTTATTTATGTATTATATTAAGTTAAAATAAAAGTGTTAATTGTTCATTCAGTATTGTTATAATTGTCATTATTACATATATATATATATATATATATATATATATATATATATATATATACAAAAATCGGCATCGGCTTTTTTTGGTCCTCCAGTAATCAGTATCGGCGTTGAAAAATCATAATCTGTCGACCTCTAGTCTCAAATACTTCGTCTCTTTACAGTAGGTAGCTAGCTAATTTTAGCTGTATTGGCATTGACATCAAATCAGTCAAAACACCTCAAAACAAGATATGGTATCAAGAACAACATGAAACTAGCTAAAAACTAGTCACATACGATTCTCCACATGGCAGTTTCTTGTCATTTCTTGTAATTATCTGGCCATCCAGAATCACAACAACTCACAGACATCTGCCCCCATTTAAGCGTGAGCATGATTTTCGTGACGTTGTCAGCTAACCTATCTGTAAAGACATGTAGCTGTTGTTGTGTTTGTGAGGGAGTTGCTTTTCGCTTGGACCTTCTCCCTCGCTCAGCCTCTTGCTGCTGTAATGTGTCTGGTTAAAAACTCTTCACGAATCATGAATCCTAGTGACCTAGTGAGTCTTCTAGTTTTCTAGTTGGGTAGCATCCATGCTCCTTGGCTAACCTCTACTCTGCTCTGCTGAGCGCAGGCAAGCAAACAATGCTGCTTAGTAATGGCTAACACGCCTTTGTAGTTACAGCAGACCAGGGTTCAAATACTTTTCAAAATCATTTGTAATACTTTATCTGGGCTTGATTGAGCTTGCCCGGTATAATGTAACCAATAGAATAGTTGCAGAAGTACAAGCCCCGCCCATATGGCACTCCAGACAGGCTAGATCAAGTGCCAAAAGTATTTGAAATATTTTGAGTAGTGTTTGAACCCAGGGCTGACTTACAGACCTCAGCAACTCACTTCATTCAACACCAGATATGTGGGAAAACCCCATGGCTGCGTCCCAAATTGCACTCTATTCCCTATGTAGTTCACTACATCTGACCAGGACCCATAGGGATCTGGTCAAAAGTAGTGCACTATGTAAGATATAGGGTGCCATTTGGGAAAACCGACAGTTTCAGTTTCAGTGAGATTTTATAGTATTAGTGGAGGAGAGGGAGTAGGCTTAGCTACATTTTATTACTGGAGGCTAGAGGAAATATGTTTTGTGCAGCATTTAGCCTACAGGAAGTGTGTCAGTTTCCTTTTCTGTACAGTTTTATCACACTACCAACGACAATTTGGCTTTGTACCTTCAAGCCAGGTATAGTGTTGGAGGTACAGTGGGGCAAAAAAGTATTTAGTCAGCCAGCAATTGTGCAAGTTCTCCCACTTAAAAAGATGAGAGAGGGCTGTAATTTTCATCATAGGTACACTTCAACTATGACAGACAAAATGAGAAGAAAAAAAATCCAGAAAATCACATTGTAGGATTTTGAATGAATTTATTATGGTGGAAAATAAGTATTTGGTCACCTACAAACAAGCAAGATTTCTGGCTCTCACAGACCTGTAACTTCTTCTTTAAGAGGCTCCTCTGTCCTCCACTCGTTACCTGTATTAATGGCACCTGTTTGAACTTGTTATCAGTATAAAAGACACCTGTCCACAACTTCAAACTGTCACACTCCAAACTCCACTATGGCCAAGACCAAAGAGCTGTCAAAGGACACCAGAAGCAAAATTGTAGACCTGCACCAGGCTGGGAAGACTGAATCTGCAATAGGTAAGCAGCTTGGTTTGAAGAAATCAACTGTGGGAGCAATTATTAGGAAATGGAAGATATACAAGACCACTGATAATCTCCCTCGATCTGGGGCTCCACGCAAGATCTCACCCCGTGGGGTCAAAATGATCACAAGAACGGTGAGCAAAAATCCCAGAACCACACGGGGGGACCTAGTGAATGACCTGCAGAGAGCTGGGACCAAAGTAACAAAGCCTACCATCAGTAACACACTACGCCGCCAGGGACTCAAATCCTGCAGTGCCAGACGTGTCCCCCTGCTTAAGCCAGTACATGTCCAGGCCCGTCTGAAGTTTGCTAGAGAGCATTTGGATGATCCAGAAGAAGATTGGGAGAATGTCATATGGTCAGATGAAACCAAAATAGAACTTTTTGGTAAAAACTCAACTCGTCGTGTTTGGAGGACAAAGAATGCTGAGTTGCATCCAAAGAACACTATACCTACTGTGAAGCATGGGGTGGAAACATCATGCTTTGGGGCTGTTTTTCTGCAACGGGACCAGGACGGCTGATCCGTGTAAAGGAAAGAATAAATGGGGCCATGTATCGTGAGATTTTGAGTGAAAACCTCCTTCCATCAGCAAGGGCATTGAAGATGAAACGTGGCTGGGTCTTTCAGCATGACAATGATCCCAAACACACCGCCCGGGCAACGAAGGAGTGGCTTCGTAAGAAGCATTTCAAGGTCCTGGAGTGGCCTAGCCAGTCTCCAGATCTCAACCCCATAGAAAATCTTTGGAGGGAGTTGAAAGTCCGGAGATCTGCATATAGGAATGGGCCAAAATACCAGGAACAGTGTGTGAAAACCTTGTGAAGACTTACAGAAAACGTTTGACCTCTGTCATTGCCAACAAAGGGTATATAACAAAGTATTGAGATAAACTTTTGTTATTGACCAAATACTTATTTTCCACCATAATTTGCAAATAAATTCATTAAAAATCTTACAATGTGATTTTCTGGATTTTTTTCCCTCATTTTGTCTGTCATAGTTGAAGTGTACCTATGATGAAAATTACAGGCCTCTCTCATCTTTTTAAGTGGGAGAACTTGCACAATTGGTGGCTGACTAAATACTTTTTTGCCCCACTGTATATGTTGAGGCTCAGGGCCCTATTTTCTATCCACACGCTCACACACATGAACACACACACACACAGGATAGACATTTTCAACTAAACCATGTGCTCAAACAGGAAATGCAATACATATTTATTTGGGGTGAGGTGTAGATAGGAAACATACAGAAACATTCAGTCAGGCCAAGGAGTTGATACATATAGGAGTGATTAGGAGATTAGTTTCCAGTGTACTTAATTTGATAGTGCCCTTATGTTGAAGTAGTGAAGAAAAGTGCTGAGGCTACTATCACTGCTATTACTATTCCAATGAAGTGGAACGACATTGTTGCAGATTTCATGCAGAAAGTTGTGATTCGTTATGAAGGAGGCAGAGTGTTTTAACCCTATCCCAAAGCTTAACCTTTACCTTAACCATTTGGAATGAGTGCCTAACCTTAACCCTTAATGTAGTGCACATAGGTGCCATTGCCTGCCGTTTCGCCCTTGAGCATGGTGACGCTACTTAACCCCCCACAACAACAGCTCCCCGAGCGCCCAGTGTGGCAGCCCCAGCACCTCTCCAAAACCTCTATATGTATGCGTGTCTTTCGGAGGGGGTTGGGTTAAAAGCGGAAGCACAATTTCGGTTGGACCTTGTGTGCAATTAACTAACAAGGTGATCTTCATGTTAACTTAATCAAAATAGTCATGTACCACTGACCACCAGTTGGTGTAGCGCACATGTCCACACTAGCCCGATTTCATCAAGTGCGTGGAGATCGCAGTAGAGATTTCATGTGGGGCCTACAGTCACACGAGAGAAGCAGTGAGTATGTTACAATGTTGTTGTTTTTTCTGCTTAGTGTCAAGGGGTTGTGAGGTGGGAGGAGCTATGGTAATAGCAGCCAGCTGTGGCTCTCATCTCCACTCCTCTCCACTCCCCCTCTTCTCTTCCCTCCACTCTCCTCCCCTCTCCTCCCCTGATGGTATGTCGGGGGGGGGATAGAAAGTCACAGTGTGTAAAAATAGAAATCATCCCAAATCAAACATTAGATACTGTTAAAACATTCGCATGGAGAAAAGAACCAGGTCTGGACGGATTTCCCATAAAATTGTATTCAACATTCTGGGACAAAGTAGTGCCCTATTTACTCAAATGACAACACGTGTCACTCAATTCAGTACTTCCTGGTTCCATGTATCAAACAGTTATTTCCTTTATATTAAAACAGGAACATCTGGAGAGTCCCCTGCAGATTACAGGCCTATACAGTAAGTTAAATCAGTTGTGAATAAAATAGCAACAAAACTCATAAGCAACAGAATAGCAAACGTCTTGCCAGACCTGATACATATTAATCCAATGGGATTCATTAAAAAATAGATAGTTAGAAACAAATACAACAACATGTTTTAGTATAATACAATACGCAAAAAAACAAGATGTAGATTTATCAATATTGGCTGTTGGTGCTGAAAAGGCTTTCGACCATCTTGTATGGCCTTTTCTATTCAAAACTTTGGAAGCCCTCAACTTTCCAGCTAAAATGTAAAAAATCATACAAGTATTATATAAATGTCCGAAAGCAAAAATATACACACAAAAAACATCTGATGAATTCGCTTTAGAAAGGGGCACAAGACAGGGATTTTTTCTCTCCTCTCTCCTGTTTGCACTTAGGTTGCCATTTATTGTCATGAATCTTGCCCTGGAGGCTGCTCTGTAGGGTTGTCACTAGCTGGTACAGCCACAAAGTCATAACCCTAACCCTAACCCTAACCTTAACCACACTGCTAACCCTAATGCCTAACCCTAACCTTAAATTAAGACCAAAAAGCACATTTTTGTTTGCATGAAATGTTACAATACAGCCAAATTTGACTTTTCAACTGGCCCATCAAGCTGAAATCGCCCAGTTCTGCCTCCAGGGCAAGATTCATGACAATAAATGTCAACCTGCTGTTTGCACTGGCAATTGAACCGCTTGCAGAAAGAATTAGACAGGACCCAAACGTAACAGGTATCGGTATTGGTAAGCATGAATAACAACTAAATGTATTTGCGGACGATCTCCTGATATACCTGACATACCTGATATTTTCAGAATACTCTAAAATCTCAGGATATTAAAACCCACCCCTATAGAATAATCCTCGGATAGCTTTTCAGAATTCACTGATAAATTGCTCACATGGAAAACTAAAGGCACGGAAACCCGTAAATTACTTGGTAATGGGAAATACAATAATTTCCATGACAGAATTAAAAAGCAAGTTTGAACAGACTAATATAGAGATTTTCAAATACATACAACTTAAAAGTTTTATATCACAAAATGTCGATCTGAAATCTTTTTGGACATCAGATCAATGTTTAGGGGATCCTATTTGAGTCCGAAAATGATACTCGTATGATAGGTAAGATATGCAAACATTGCAGAGAGCCTATCCAACTGACAATCTCTGAGAAAAAAATATTGGAACCAAGACCTAAAAAGAACTGATATTGGCACAAAATGGAGGGAGTGTTGGAACATAACTAATGAGATTACAGTTAATGAAAATGTATGCATAATCCAGTATAAACAAATGCATAGAATTGATTATACAAGAGACAAAATTCACAAATTCTACAGCACAACGACAGAGTCATGTCTTAAGTGTAAAACAAACAAAGACTCAATAACTCACACTTCCTGGGAGTGCTATAAAGTCCAAAAGTTATGGTCGAAGGTAGAAAGTTGGCTATCAGAAGTTTTACAATTTAAGTTGACTTTTAATCCATCTATCTGCATTTTTCAAGACATGTCATATGAATGTGCGGTGAGATACCTAATGCGTTGGGTAATTATTTTTGAAAAATGTTTTATTAAAAACTGGAAATCTAATGATCCTCCTTCGTTTAAGCGGCAATCAGCAGTAGAAACAATAACAAAGCGTTTTCCCCATCCCTGTTTCGGGTAAAAAGCTGAGTGATTGGGCTGATTAAATGTAACCACTCTCAAATTCATAGACAGAGCTATGGATGCAAGGACTGACCACCCATGATATCAAAATAGTTTTAACCATGTTTTGGGGCTATAGAGTGATTGTTTACATGTACTTTGTTTACAGACATTGGATTAAAACAAGCTTATATTTTGGGTTCTGATGGGGTATGACAGTTTAACTAAGCACTTATGCATTTATAAGTTATATTCTTCAAGAATCAATTTGTGTATTTATTAGTGTTCCCTATTAGCTGCAGCCAAGGCAGCAGCTGCTCTTCCTAGGGTCCAAACACATCAAAGGACTTACATCACGCATAAAACAAAAGACAAAACAGTACATAATTATTACACCACTGTGTATCTACAATACAAAATGTATAATACCACCATACAACAATATTACAATGTACGTATGTGTAGAGTGCGTGTTGTAGCGTGTGTGTTCGTATGTGTGTATCTGTACCTGTGTGTATGTATCTCTCTTCACAGTCCCCGCTGTTCCATAATATGTCTTTTTATACTTTTTTTAAAATCTGATTCTACTGCTTGCATCAGTTTACTGATGTGGAATAGAGTTCCATGTAGTCTTGGTTCTATGAAGTACTGTGCGCCTCCCATAGTCTGCTCTTGACTTGGTGATTTTGGAGAGAGCTCTGGAGGCATGTCTTGTGGGGTATGGGTGTCTGAGCATTGTGATAGTAGTATAAACAGACAGCTCATGCATTCATCATGTCAATACTTCTTACAAAAACAAGTAGTGATGAAGTCAATCTCTCCTCCACTTTGAGCCATGAGAGATGTACTTGCATGTTATCAACGTTAGCTCTCTGTGTACATTTAAGGGCCAGCCGTGCTGTCCTGTTCCTAGCCAATTGTAATTTTCCGAGGTCCCTCTTTTTGGCACCTGACCACACGACTGAACAGTAGCCCAGGTGCGATAAAACTAGGGCCGTAGGACCTGCCTTTGTAATGGCTTTCTTCCTGGGATGAAGGAGAGGACCAAAATGCAGCGCAGTTAGTGTTCAACATGTTTAATAAAGAATGACAATAACGTGAACACTATACAAACTACAAAATAACAAACGTGAAAACCGAGACAGTCCTATCTGGTGCAGAACACAAACACAGAGACAGGAAACAACCACCCACAATCCCCAACACAAAACAAGCCACCTATATATGATTCTCAATCAGGGACAACGATTGACAGCTGTCTCTGATTGAGAACCATATTAGGCTGAACACAGAAACAGACGAACTAGACACACAACATAGAATTCCCACCCAGCTCACGTCCTGACCACCACTAAACAAGCAAAACACATAAGAACTCTAGTCAGGACGTTACAGTTTTGTTGATAGTGTTAAGGCAGCGAAACACTTTATTATGGACAGACTTCTCCCCATTTTAGCTACTATTGTATCAACATGTTTTGACCATGACAGTTGAATTTGTAACATGCGCCGAATACAACAGGTGTAGACCTTACAGTGAAATGCTTACTTACAAGCCCTTAACCAACAATGTAGTTTTAAGAAAAAAAAGTGTTAAGAAAGTATTTACTAAAATAAACTGAAGTAAAAAATAAAATAAAAATAAATAAGAAGACATTTTTTCCCCAATAACTAATAATTAAGGAGCAACAATAAAATAACAGTAGCGAGGCTATATACAGGAGGTACCGGTACAGAGTCAATGTGCGGAGGCACCAGTCACCAGTCAGGTAACTGAGGTAATATGTACATGTAGGTAGAGGTAAAGTAACTTTGCATGGCTAATAAACAGAGAGTAGCAGCAGTGTAAAAATGAGGGTGTGGTGGGGATAATGCAAATAGTCTGGGTAGCCATTTGATTAACTGTTCAGTAGTCTTATGGCTTGGGGGTAGAAGCTATTAAAAAGCCTTTTGGACCTAGACTTGGCGCTCCGGTACCGCTTGCCATGCGCAAGCAGAGAGAACAGTCTATCACTAGGGTGGCTGGAGTCCTTGGCAATTTGTTGGGCCTTCCTCTGACACCGCCTGGTATAGAGGTCCTGGATGGCAGGAAGCTTGGCCCCAGTGATGTACTGGGCCGTATGCACTACCCTCTGTAGTGCCTTGCAGTCGGGGGCCGAGCAATTGCCATAGCAGGCAATTTCAGCAAATCAGCAGTCATTTGGGTAAGTGCCGTGCTTGTTGAATGTGATCTGTTGTCAATTTGTTTACAGTAAAATAGCATTGTATCTGGTCAAACACAATTTTTCCAAAAGTTCACTAAGTAAACAGGCTGATTGGTTGGCTATTGGAGCCAGTAAAGAGGGCTTTACTATTCTTAGGTAGCGGAATTACTTTTGCTTCCCTCCAGGCCCTGAGGGCACACACTTTCTAGTCAGCTTAGATTGAAGATGTGGCAAATAGGAGTGGCAATATCATCTGCAATTATCCTCAGTAATTTTCTATCCAAGTTGTCAGACCACAGACCATATTTTTTCACCTCTTCCACACTCACTTTATGGAATTCAAATTACAATGTTTGTCTTGCATAATTTTATCAGTTATACTTGGATGTGTAGTGTCTGCGTTTGTTGTTGTCATGCTAATCTTGCCAATGAAAAAATCAATAAAGTAATTGGCAATATCAGTGGGTTTTGTGATGAATGAGCCATCTGATTCAATTAATAATGGAGCTGAGTTTGCCTTTTTGCCCAACATTTCAATTAAGGTGCTCCAAAGTTTTTACTTTCATTCTTTATATAATTTATCTTTGTTTCATAGTATAGTTTCTTATTTTTATTCAGTTTAGTCACATGATTTCTCCATTTGCAGTACGTTTGCCAATTGGTTGTGCAGCCAGACTTATTTGCCATTGCCCTTGACTCATCCCTCTCAACCATAACATTTTTAAATTCCTCATCAATCCACGGGGATTTAACAGTATTTACAGTCATTTTTTTAATGTGTGCATGCTGGAATAAGAGATTTCATAAATGTGTGAAGTGCAGCGTCTGGTTGCTCCTCATTACACACCACGGACCAACAAATATTCTTTACATCATCAACATATGAATCACAACTAAACTTATTTTATGACTTCTTATACACTATATTAGGCCCAGCATTTGGGACTTTGGTTTTCCTAGATTGGCTACTATATTGTGATCTCTACATCCGATGGATTTGGATACTGCTTTAAAGCAAATTTCTGCAGCATTAGTAAAGATATGATCAATACATGTTAATGATTTCATTCCTGTGCTGTTTGTAACTACCCTGGTAGGTTGACTGATAACCTGAACCAGGTTGCAGATACTGGTTACAGTTTGAAGCTTTTTTAAAAAGTGGGCAGATTGATGAAAGCCAGTCAATATTTAAATCACCCAGAAAATATACGTCTCTGTTGATATCACATACATTATCAAGCATTTCACACATATTATCCAGATACTGACTGTTAGCACTTGGTGCTCTATAGCGGCTTCCCACAATAATTGGCTATAGGTGAGGCAGATTAACCTGTAGCCATGTTACTTCAACAGTATTTAACATGAGATCCTCTCTAAGTTTTACAGGAATGTGGTTCTGATTATAAACAGCAACACCTCCACCATTGGCATTTCTGTATTTTCTGTAGCCAAGATGATTCGGATGGACTCTATCATTCCTGTAGAATATCTTCTGTTTCCAGAAGGTGTCAAAGTTAATTGTAAAAGTGATTACACCAGAGAGCTATAGTAATATTTTATTTCAGTGCTAGAATCAATTCTTTAAAATCAATTTTCAGAAGTTCTGAGCTAGCCCTCCTAATGTCGTTTCACCCGAGCTCTTGGCAACTGTCGTAGAATGGTTGTAAGCAGCCTTGTAATGTCCTGTACCCGTGCTCCAGGATAGCACAGGATTTTTGCCCCGGGAACCATGATGTTCCTTACGATAGAACTGCCGACGATGAAAGCTGCTGCTGAGGAGGTCAGGCTGCTCTTTCGCCTTGAGTGGTTTCGCAAACTCCTCGAGGACAGAGGGACGGTGGGGCCCGATGGAGCCGAGCCAGCAGTAGTATCCACGCTGGATGATGAATGATCCGGAGTCTCAAGACAGTCTCACTGTCTGTTGAAGGTGGGAGCTGAGGATCTGAACCCGAGGTAGATGCCATCGGAGAGGGATCCGGAACAGAGGGCGAAGGCGCAGGTACCTCCGAAGCCCCCAGGGAAGAACCCGCCGAAGTCTCTAGATCCAGGGCGGCTTAACATCTCCAAGGAGGCCCCCCTTGCCAGAGGATGCTGTTTTTGATTTCCACGGCGAGTGACATACAGTACATTCGGAAAGTATTCAGACCACTTCCCGTTTTCCATATTTTGTTACGTTACAGCCTTATTCTAAAATGGATTAAATCATATTTTTCACTCATCAATTTACATACAATACCCAATAATGACAAGGAGAAAACAGGTTTTTATTCAATTTAAAAAAACAGAAATACCTTATTCGCATAAGTATTCAGACCCTTTGCTATGAGACTCGAACTTGAGCTCAGGTGCATCCTGTTTCCATTGATCATATTTGAGATGTTTCTACAACTTGATTGGAGTCCACCTGTGGTAAATTCTATTGATTGGACATGATTTGGAAAGGCACACACCTGTCTATATATGTTCTCACAGTTGACAGTGCATGTCAGAGCAAAAACCAAGCCATGAGGTTGAAGGAATTGTCCGTAGAGTTCCGAGACAGGATTGTGTCGAGGCACAGACCTGGGGAAGGTTACCAAAACATTTCTGCAGCATTGGTAACCAAGAACACAGTGGCCACCATCATTCTTTAATGGAAATAGTTTGTAACCACCAAGACTCTTCCTCTTCCGGCCAAACTGAGCTATCTGGGGAGAAGGGCCTTGGTCTGGGAGGTGACCAAGCACCCCATGGTCACTCTGAAAAAGCTCTGGAGTTCCTCTGTGGAGATGGGAGAACCTTCTAGAATGACAACCATCTCTGCAACACCACCAATCAGGCCTTTGTGGTAGAGTGGCCAGATGGAAGCCACTCCTCAGTAAGAGGCACATGACAGCCTGCTTGGAGTTTGCCAAAAGGCTTCTAAAGGACTCTGACCATGAGAAACAAGATTCTATGGTCTGATGAAACCAAGATTGAACTCTTTGACCTGAATGCAAAGTGTGAAGTCTGGAAGAAACCTGGCACCATCCCTACGGTGAAGCGTGGTGGTGGCAGCATCATGCTGTGGGGATGTTTTTCAGCGGCAGGGACTGGAAGACTAGTCAGGATTGAGCGAAAGATGAACGGAGAAAAGTACAGAGAGCAACTTTTTTTGTGTTTTTTTAACCCCCCTTTTCTCCCCAATTTCTATCTTGTCTCATCGCTGCAACTCCCCAACTGCCTCGGGAGGCAAAGGTCGAGTCATGCGTCCTCCGAGACATGACCACCAAACCGTACTTCTTAACACCCGCCGGTTTAACCCGGAAGCCAGCCCTATGGGACTCTTGATCGCAGCCGGTTGTGATAAAGCATGGGATCGAACCCGGGTCTGTAGTGACCCAATCTAGCAATGTGATGCAGTGCCTTAGACCGCTGCGCACTCGGGAGGCCCCAGTACAGAGAGATCCTTGATGAAAACCTGCTACAGTGCACTCAGGACCTCAGACTGGGGTGAAGGTTCACCTTCCAACCCTAAGCACACAGCCAAGTCAATGCAGGAGTGGCTGAAACTAACTGCAGCTCTTTGTTAAGTCTCTGAATTCTGTCACCCGTAGTTTTTTACCTGACCTGGCAACCTAACCAGATAAAATTCCAGAACTTGTACAGTATGAATTGATTAATCTGTTGTTAAAAGGGCTATGATGTGACCAGAGTTTTTCTAATCAGGTCTTAAAGAAAAGCTAGAAAAACTCATGTCCTTGTGGAGGATGAAAACCCTGTCAAACTGAAATCTTGTACTTGTTCATATTAATTATGTTTTAAAGAAGGACTAGAGGAATTTCTTATACACAGACATAGAAAAAGCAAAATGATTGGACAATAAAACCCACAGGGCTGAGCTAGCTTTATTCAGGTTTGCATCGTGTAGTCCTGCCCTATGCAACTAAAAGCCGAATAAAAAATGTACTCACAGTCAATGTCAGCTATTTTGTTTATTCATTAATTCCAGTTAATAATTGTGGATTAAAAAAGTATAGGTAGCCTAGTCAGCCCGAGTTTGAATACAAATCAAATGGATCCCATTCACGTTTTCTCACAAACAAATGGACTATAAATACACAACGTTACTGCTTCGTTTACCCTGGCCAGAGGGACAGGGTGCCTAGTAGGCTAGACTATGCAACTGCTGTTGTTAGTAGCCTTCAGTTGATCAGACTGAAAAATAGTCTAGTTTCCATGCTATACAGCATGTCAGATCGCTTGTGTTTAGGTATATAGGCTGCTACATTTATGTAAGAGTTGTTGCTTGTGTCTGTCGGGAGTGATGTGTTATCGCGCCAGCTAAATAAATATCGGAGGAAAGTGGAGAGCACGCCTTGAGTTTTGTGCGACCTGCGATTTCTGTGAATCTGATTGCGCAAGACACGCAAAGAGCCTACTGCAGCACCCCGATGTGAAGGACAAAAATTGCGCGCGAGTTGACAAATGATGCACTTTGCGCCGCTTTTTGAAGCTTTGCGTCAATATATTTTATAAAACTAAATCAAAAGTGGTGTGGCGTGGTCACACCTGATTGAAAAGTGCTATGGGAAGTGTCGCCTCGCCCCACGGTTTCCCGGCGGGCTTGGGTCTATAGGTCTATTCTCTCTCATTCAGCACACTATGGTGTCTGAGCTTCAGCTATGAAACGGCCTACAACAGAGATGTTCAGTTACCTCTGGGTTTTATTTTCTACCTGTCAGTTAATGGATTAATGTTTGGCCTGAGAGTCTGAATCAGAGAAAATGAAGGTCATCCTCAGGGGCCATGGCCATTGTCTCCAGAGTCCAGACAGCTACGTCATTCTGACAAGTCTAACATCCCTGAGACAATAGGGCCATGTGGGGTGAATAGACTTCTAACCCGGTCGGCAGACATTGATATCAGGTGCTAAGGTGACAGGCAATTGTGACTAGCTAGCCCACAGGTGACTAGCTACAGGTCAGGTAGAGCTCTTATGAATGATTGAGGTGAACATTGCTCTTGTGTGGATGACTCGCAGTGTTTTTCTCCAGAGGTTAAACTACTGTGACTATCTAGCCTTGAGGTGTGACTTGCCTACAGGCAGACTCCTATGAATGATTGAGGGGGTCCATTGGTCCCGTGTGGCTGATTCGCTGTGTTTTTCTCGCCAGATGCTAAGGTGACTATAGCTACTGTGACTGTAGTCTCTGTCGTCTCATAGCTGCCGAGGCTGGGCCAGCGAGACGACTGTGACTATTGGCTAGGCCAAAGGTACACTATTGAATGATTGCTCCTATGTGACTCACTGTGTTTCCCTCTAGATGTGGAGCAGAAGGAGGAGGATGGAGAGGATACAACCAAGAACGAGGTACGTCACCCACTGTCTTCATTCTGCCGTGTTGTGTAACGTCGTCAGTCAATCGGTCAATCAATGGTTCGGTCTCTGTAGGTATGTCGATTCTCCACCTTTCTCGGGAAGTGTGGACTTGTACAGTTGCTTAGCTTTTGGCGTGGATTTAACAATGGTGGAAACGCCCTCCGGTCAGTGCTTACATCAAGTCTATGCTTGATGGGGAGTGTCGAAGTAGAGGCTCCTGGAAGAGGCCTCAGTCAGGGCCTTCGTTAGGACGGACCACATGTTCGGGGATGGTGATGCTGGACTAGGGGGAAGGTTTTCTTTTAGTAGATGATTTGTATAATATCACGGCCTCTTGGACTTGTGAAATGGTACCTAATGGAGTATAGATCTGACATATCAAATACACTTGGTGCCCAGTCCGACACGGAAGGTCCTCGCGTTGGTCGATGGCGTCAGCAGGCTCGCCACGCCAGGCTGTGATTGGTTGAGACTGTAGCGGGTTGCCACGGCTCTGGAAGAGGCAGTTTGTGCTCCTTGCTGTTTGACCAGTTGCACATGGTCTGCATTGGGCTACAGTTTTGTGAAAGAGTCATCATCTCTTTCTGGAGCACACACCTCATCCCTCCACACCCCCAAAAAAGAAAAATAGCAAAGAATTGCTACTCCGCCTAGCAACCGTATTAGCCAGCAGTTTCAGCAGTGATAGCATGAAACTTTGCCTGCGTCATCTTCCTCCCTCTGCAAACATGCAAAATCCTAGCAGAGCAAACAAACATCAAACTAATACGTTAGTTCATTTCTTTCTTTTGGTTTTCTTCTTTGTATCCCTTTAAACAGGGAGTTGGAGGCCCTGGGACAGGCAGGCTGCGTGGCTCCGTCAGTCTGCGTCAGAGGCCCATGCCCAGAGTAACCTTCCAGGCCGGTGACCCATATTACATTAGCAAGAGGACCAGGGAGGAGTGGCTGGCTAAATGGAAGATGGAGGTGAGTACAGTGCCACCCACCGGCTGGCTGTCTCGCCACTGTCTCAGGCAGGCTTTGACTCTTAGGGGTGCCCAAACTGCCCATTGTGTCTTGGGGATGCCTGATGTTGATATTTTTTACAGTTGTGGGGCTTATGCGTGGGCTCTAGAGCTGACCACAAAGATTTCTTATGGGGATGATTGGTTCCCAGTCCTCTCTAGCCATCCTGTTATTCAAACCTGGTCTCAGGGATTACAGATGGTTCAGAGCTGCCTGTCTGTTAGGGTTAGCAAGAGTCCAATAGACAGGGCATTCATAGCCAAGTGGACCGGAATTTGTTGGGTGCTTTCACAGCCAAGTGTATTTGATGGGTCATTTGATTTATCATAGAGGTACCATTTATTTCATTGGCTTTGTAGGGTGTTTGAGTCTCCTGGAGTTTCCTTCCTGTCTCTGTAGAGCCTACTTCAGTGCACCATTGTTGACCAATGATAAATGACCACTAATTGTTGTTGCTCACTCGCATTTTCTGTTGCCTCGGTTTAGTTCCCACTATACAGCCCAAAGTCACGTTATAGTCATGGTCCAAGCTATGAACTTGCACCAGTCAGAGACTAATCTAGCCTCCATCTAAATCCAAACTCATTTGAAGTATATTTGCCATGTAATAAGCTAATTGTAAATCTTACTCACCAGTAAGAATCTAAACTAAGGAGAGCAAACCAATAAGATCATTTACAAGATCGTTCTTACCACATTTGCACACACTGAATATAGATTTTTTCTATTGTGTTATTGACTGTACGTTTGTTTATCCCATGTGTATCTCTGTGTTGTTTGTGCCGCACTGCTTTGCTTTATCTCGGCGAAGTCGCAGTTGTAAATGAGAACTTGTTCTCAACTGGCCTACCTGGTTAAATAAAGGTGAACAAAAATATATATATATATATATTGTGACTAAAAAGCAAGTTCTTCCATTGTTACAACCACTTCAATATGCACTGAGTGTACAAAGCATTAGGAACATCTTCCTAATATTGAGTTGCACCCTCTTTTTGCCCTCAGAACAGCCTCAATTTGTCGGGGCATGGACTCTACAAGGTGCTGAAGGTGTTCCACAGGGATGCTGGCCCATGTCGACTCCAATGCTTCCCACAGTTGTGTCAAGTTGGCTGGATGTCCTTTGCGTGGTGGACCATTCTTGATACAAGCGGGAAACTGTCAAGTGTGGAAAAACCCAGTACCGTTGCAGTTCTTGACCCACTCAAACACATTTTTTGATGTAGGCTACTGCACATCACGCACAACAGAAAAACGGAAAAAACCCATAGCTATAGCTAGCTATATGCTCTCTTGGGTAAATAAATTAAACTAGCTCCAGTATGCTAATCTTTTTGAGTGTGAATTGTACTGCGTTGTATTATACTGGACTGGAATTACCCACATCGTTCAAACCATGATAGAGCGGAAGAAGAGAACATGTGATTCTGGTGCAGCACATGCGGCCTACATGGTTAGAAGTATAGGCTAGCGAATGTTATTTTGATTTTGAAATATAATAGGACCTATTTGTATAATTAGTAGGCTGACGCATATATACCTTTCATAATATTTCCCCTCGTGTTATTAGCATACCTCCTCTTTCTCGCTCTTGTTGCTGCATTCCTTCCTCGCTTTCAACTGTTAAACGATATAAGTTTCGTTGTCCTTATCTTCATCATTCCAATGGCATCCTTGCATTTTATAGGACTAGAATTAGATGCAGAAGGCTTTCACTTCTCTTCACGATGATTGAGTGGTTATGGTCTGAATAAATAACTGCTATAGCCTACCGCCATCTCGCGTTCCCTCGACTTTCAAACTACCCGTGAGTTCTATTGGCTGCTGGATTTAACATTCAGCGAACAAGAGCTTGCGTTCCTCTTCGAATAGTCTATAGGTATAAGAAATGCAAAAAAATCATGTTCAGCAAGCTATTCTTTTTATTTATTTATTTATTTATTTTATTTCACCTTTATTTAACCAGGTAGGCTAGTTGAGAACAAGTTCTCATTTGCAACTGCGACCTGGCCAAGATAAAGCAAAGCAGTTCGACACATACAACAACACAGAGTTACACATGAAATAAACAAACATACAGTCAATAATACAGTAGAAAAAGTCTATATACAGTATGTGCAAATGAGGTAGGATAAGGGAAGTAAGGCAATAAATGGTGGCGAAGTAATCACAATATAGCAACTAAACACTGGAATGGTAGATGTGCAGAAGATGAATGTGCAAGTAGAGATACTGGGGTGCAAAGAGCAAGATAAATAAATAAATACAGTATGGGGATGAGGTAGTTGGATGGGCTATATACAGATGGGCTATGTACAGGTGCAGTGATCTGTGAGCTGCTCTGACAGCTGGTGATTAAAGCTAGTGAGGGAGATATGAGTCTCCACCTTCAGTGATTTTTGTAGTTTGTTCCAGTCATTGGCAGCAGAGAACTGGAAGGAAAGGCGGCCAAAGTAAGAATTGGCTTTGGGGGTGACTAGTGAGATATACCTGCTGGAGCGCGTGCTACGGGTGGGTGCTGCTATGGTGACCAGTGAGCTGAGATAAGGCGGGGCTTTACCTAGCAGAGACTTGTAGATGACCTGGAGCCAGTGGGTTTGGCAATGACTATGAAGCGATTCTAGTCTAGCTTTTCCTGCATGGGACTTCAAGAGCTAAGGAGTGTTTAAGGAGGCCCCGCAGAGCACCGGTGATTGCGCAAGAGACAGAGGCTAGAAGTTATTACGCTTATTATGCGTAACCCATCATTAGTTTGCTAAATATAAGGCTAATACTACCGTGAATTTATTACCTAAAAGAGGTAGGCTAGGACATCTATATATAGGGCTATATATCAATCTAGAACAGGATCATCTATTTTGAATGGGGTTGACGGAGAGATAGAAAGACTGCGAGAGTGCTAACACATGCAATGATAGGCCGTCTCACAGCAGCTGCAATAAAACAGTCGTTACATTTAAAAAACAAGGTGACCCCCCAAGAGCCAGATGGAGATGGGTAAATTAGATGCGCATTCTGTCTTTACATTACTGTAGCATAAGCTACGCTGCAGCAAATGTAGGCCTGTCTGTCACAAGAAAAAAAGCTACCACGATGAGATGATTGGTCTACATGCATTGTGAACTGCGCTCCGTACTGAGATGGTCTGTCCTCCACCCTGAGCGTTGATTCATCAAGCCAGATTGAGACATTGCATGTCATTTAACGGTTCCATTTCACGCCATGCTGTTCATAGAAATCATTGATTATAATTGACCGGTTTCTCGCAGTTATTTATCTCGGGAGAGGAGAGTTGTTTTGGGCAGCAAGCGCCGGTGGGTCTCAGTAGCCGAGTTCCCGCCATTCAACCCTAATCTACACTGATTGAAGTGGATTTAACAGGTGACATCAATAAGGGATCATAGCTTTCTCCTGGATTCACCTGGTCAGTCTATGTCATGGAAAGAGCAGGTGTTCCTAATGTTTTGTACACTCAGTGTAGGTAATATCACAGTCGTGTGGTACACCCCTATAATAGGCTATTGCATTTGTATTTATTTAAACATGCCTCCTCCTGAATGTGACTACACAGCATCCTACTAACACGATGTGACAATGTACTCTACAGCTTGTTCAGGTTCTGTGTTACAGATCATTCATAACTCGTTCCCAAAACGATATGTCGTAAATCCTTGTAAATGTCTGTCTCTCAATTCAATTCAGGGCTTTGTTGTCATGGGAAACATATGTTTACATTGCCAACGCAAGTGAAATAGATAATAAATCAAATAAAAAATGAACACTAAACATTGCACTCACAAAAGTTCCAAAGGAATAGAGACATTTCAAATGTCATATTTTGACAATATACAGTGTTGTAACAATGTGCAAATAGTTAAAGTACAAAAGGGAAAATAAATAAACATAAATATGGGTTGTATTTACAATGGTGTTTGTTCTTCACGCTCTCTCTCCCTCCCCCCTCCTTCTTCACATCAGGAACATGTAGTGATTGTGTGATTTCATTTCCGATCATGCATAACTTGTTCCAAAAACAATATGTCATAAATCCTTGTAAAATGTATCCTTGTAAATCACACTCTCTCTATCTCTCTCTCTTGCTCATTTTCTCTCTCTCTCTCTCTCTCTCTCTCTCTCTCTCTCTCTCTCTCTCTCTCTCTCTCTCTCTCTCTCCCTTCTCCCCTCTCTCTTTACCTCTCTCTTTACCTCTCTCCTCCCTCCCTCCCTCCCTCCCTCCCTCCCTCCCTCCCTCCCTCCCTCCCTCCCTCCCTCACTTCTTCATGTCAGGAACATGTAGTGAGACGACTCACTGTTACATAATGAGTGGCTGTGTCCATGGCAACAAGATGGGACCTACCATTCTGTCTCTCTCCCCCCCTCCAGTACTCAGTTCTGCCATTGGAGCAGGCTTGGGGAGAACCCATAAAAGTGTCTGGTGGGGGGAAATATTGGCAAATTAGCAGGACATGCTGGGGTCTCACGAGTGAAACGCCGTAAAGAACCAGAGAAACAGGCAGCTGGGGCTAGGCAACTCAAGAGGCTGTTTTTCTTTCACCTAAAGGATTTAAAAAATCACAAGATGACATAAGAGGACACTGCACATAAATACGCATGTGTAAGAAGAAATAGTCAGTATTTCGTTATTGAGAACATAATTTTTTGGGGGGTGATATAATTCCATAAGGATGCATTTGTAGTGGTGGCATTGCAGCCCTGTGCTCAGGACTTAACAGAGAAGGTAAAGAAGCTTGCAGGTTTGACTGTGTTGTTGCTGCTGGGGACAGGGCATCAGGTTCACTGTGCTGCTAGAGCTGACGGGGGAAGGAGGAGGAGGAGAGGAAGAGGATATTTCTTAACTGAAAGGGTTAGCTTAAAGGGGAAGAATCCCTTTCTGCTCTCTTCTTCCGCTTTCGCAGAGAGAGAGAGAGAGAAACGATCACTCGTTTTATGTGCCTTTCGTTGTGTTATACAGTGGACTTTTCTCTCCTTCCTCCCACCCCTCATTCTTTTCCTAACCCCTCCCCCAGCCCCAGCTATGGAAATGAACTCTGTGAAGATGAGGTTTGCTGCAAATTTCCAGCCCTGCTTGCAAGACAGCCTCTTGGCTCTCCGCCAACATTTTGCAAGTCCTCTCTAGCCAACCAGAATTCCTGTCGGCAGTCACCTGACCCTGAATTCCCAGACAAAGAAATGTTCATGCTTCTTTCTCTTCTTTTTTTGAGCGATCTCCTCTACCCCGAGTGGGGGGTAAAAAATTGCAGCCCTACATTGGATTAAAAGGGTCGTGTGTTGGCGTGTATGGGTATGTGCATTGCATTATTTGTTCGATAACATGGTGGTGGTTAGTGTGCATGAGAGATTAGCCCGTGTACAGCGAGGGGAATATGCTGATTTAAGGTATTTCCACGAGAGACCATCTGCTCTCCCTCAGCAGCTTAAAGGGAAACCGTCACTTAAGAAAAAAGGAAAGTGAGAGCACAGTGATTTGCAGAAGTGCTGAGGAAAAAGTGCTCATGCTTGAAAAAAGTTTTTTGAGACGGGAAGAACGTGATCCAGAGCGGTGTTTGTGCAGAAGGTGTTTCCTGTTTCACAGCAGTGGCACTAAGAGTTATTTCTGTTTAACAGCAGTGGCACTAAGAGTTAGTTATTTCTGTTTAACAGCAGTGGCAGTAAGAGTTAGTTATTTCTGTTTAACAGCAGTGGCAGTAAGAGTTAGTTATTTCTGTTTAACACGCAGTGGCAGTAAGAGTTAGTTATTTCTGTTTAACACGCAGTGACAGTAAGAGTTATTTATTTCTGTTTAACAGCAGTGGCAGAAAGAGTTATTTCTGTTTAACACCAGTGGCAGTAAGAGTTAGTTATTTCTGTTTAACACGCAGTGGCAGTAAGAGTTAGTTATTTCTGTTTAACAGCGGTGGCAGTAAGAGTTAGTTATTTCTGTTTAACACGCAGTGACAGTAAGAGTTATTTCTGTTTAACAGCAGTGGCAGTAAGAGTTAGTTATTTCTGTTTAACACGCAGTGGCAGTAAGAGTTAGTTATTTCTGTTTAACACGCAGTGGCAGTAAGAGTTAGTTATTTCTGTTTTAACAGCGGTGGCAGTAAGAGTTAGTTATTTCTGTTTAACACGCAGTGACAGTAAGAGTTATTTCTGTTTAACAGCAGTGGCAGTAAGAGTTAGTTATTTCTGTTTAACACGCAGTGGCAGTAAGAGTTAGTTATTTCTGTTTAACAGCAGTGGCAGTAAGAGTTAGTTATTTCTGTTTAACAGCAGTGGCAGTAAGAGTTAGTTATTTCTGTTTAACATGCAGTGGCAGTAAGAGTTAGTTATTTCTGTTTAACAGCAGTGGCAGTAAGAGTTAGTTATTTCTGTTTAACAGCAGTGGCAGTAAGAGTTAGTTATTTCTGTTTAACATGCAGTGGCAGTAAGAGTTAGTTATTTCTGTTTAACAGCAGTGGCAGTAAGAGTTAGTTATTTCTGTTTAACAGCAGTGGCAGTAAGAGTTAGTTATTTCTGTTTAACACCAATGGCAGTAAGAGTTAGTTATTTCTGTTTAACAGCAGTGGCAGTAAGAGTTAGTTATTTCTGTTTAACAGCAGTGGCAGTAAGAGTTAGTTATTTCTGTTTAACACCAATGGCAGTAAGAGTTAGTTATTTCTGTTTAACAGCAGTGGCAGTAAGAGTTAGTTATTTCTGTTTAACACCAATGGCAGTAAGAGTTAGTTATTTCTGTTTAACAGCAGTGGCAGTAAGAGTTAGTTATTTCTGTTTAACTGCAGTGGCAGTAAGAGTTAGTTATTTCTGTTTAACACGCAGTGGCAGTAAGAGTTATTTCTGTTTAACATCAGTGGCAGTAAGAGTTATTTCTTACTGTACATGTTTTATCACTTGTGTTTAGTCAGTTTTTTTCTGTTTTGATAAGCTACATGCGTATACAATACATTGCATGTGTATGTACACGATCACACATCTATTATAGATTTGAATAGTTATACATACATTATACATGTTCTGACATATAGTTTGCAGCTGGGAAGTTTTGATTGTGGTGATTGAATAACTGAACCTGCTGAACTGAGAGAAAGTTCACTACTAGGCCCCACCCCCCCCCCCATCACATGTGTTATCAGTGGTTAAGTTACCCTTAAAACACACCAGAATAACACTTTTCTAATCACCTTCTTTGTTGTAGACTGTTGTAATTCTATAGATCTATAGAATTGGGTATGGATTTTTTTTTTTTGCCCGATTAATCACATACTTGAATGCTTTACATTTACATGGTAAAATGTCGTAATGGAAACTCCTTTTCAGATGATTAAAAGCTTTTCAAGTTATTTTTTAAAGCCATTTAACCAAGCTCCTCAGGAGGCCGTTTTAAGAATGCCACTTGTGGATTCATTGCGAACTATGTTTATATATTCATGACTGACCCTGTAATATTCGTAATTGTCTCCTAAAAGGACCTAATACAATGGGGACCAGGTGGTGTCTTTCTGGATTTGCGACCCGCTGTGAGGGGGGGGTGACCCCCGGGTTAGTAATAAAATACACAGCCATTGTCGGGCATAATGGCAAAGATCTGAGCTAATGAATTCTATTGCCACATTTCTACACGTGGTTCTGCTCTCTTAATCTGTGTGTTGAAGCAGTTTAAGGGTTCATTTCCAGCCTGAAAGCAGCTTTCTGGATCACAGTTCAGGATCTTCTGATCCTGACGTCTGTGAACTAGAATGCTACCTCACATCTCTCCGGGAATCTCCATTGATTTCTTCATGTGTGGAAAAAAGATTGTTGTGTCTATAGCTTTACAAATACAAACCCAGTCTGTCATATAGTACACATATATATATATATATATACTTCCAAGACAATGTGCAGTTGTGTAGGAGGACATTGTGTGAGACAAATGACTAGGTCAGCCCTTTAGTTATTTCATCTGGTAACACTAGACATGAAGCTGCTCTTATACCTTTGTAGTAACACTGCAGTTACTGCAGTAATAACATAGCCCTTGGTGTAAGTAAGAAAAGCATAGCCATTGGTGTACAGTACACATACACGGAAACTGTAACAGAGCCAGTTTATGAATGAGTAGCAGTTCTTATTGCCTGGCTTTGCAGTCTATCACCATGTAGTTGCGCTGGGGGTATCATGGTGTACAGAACTACAAAGACGTGAGAAGTTTCCCTTCTATTGTGTCCTCGACATGTCTACAGTCAGGAAGTCAGTCAGAGGAATGGAGGGCTTTTTCACCATTAAACTAACCCATATTGCAATCACACCCAGGTACAGACAGTACACTGAACAAAAATATAAAGTGTTGGTCCCATGTTTTGTGAACTGAAATAAAAGATCCCAGAAATGTTGTGCACAAATGTGTATTTCATCCCTGTTAGTGAGCATTTCTCCTTTGCCAAGATAATTCATCCACCTGACAGGTCTGGCATATCAAGAAGCTGAATAAACGGCGTGATCATTACACAGGTGCACCTCGTGCTGGGGACAATAAAAGGACACTCTAAAATGTGCTGTTTTGTCACACAACAGAATGCTACAGATGTATCAAGTTTTGAGGGGTCGTGCAATTGCCATGCTGACTGAAATAATTGTATGTTCATTTCTCTACCATAAGCTGCCTCCAACGTTGTTTTAGAGATTTTGGCAGTACGTCCAACCAGCCTCACAACTGTAGACCACATGTGTGGTTGAGCGGTTTGCTGATGTCAACGTTATGAACAGTGCCCCATGGTGGCTATGGTAGTGGCAGGCGTAAGCTACGGAGAATGAACACAATTGAATTTTATCGATGGCAATTTGAATGCACAGAGATACCGTGATGAGATCCTGAGGCCCATTGTCGTGCCATTCATCCACCGCCATCACCTCACGTTTAGGCATAATAATGCTCGGTCCCATGTCGCAAGGATCTGAACACAATTCCTGGAAGTTGAAAATGTCCCAGTTCTTCCATGGCCTGCATACTCACCCGACATGTCACCCATTGAGCATGTTTGGGATGCTCTGGATCTACGTGTACGACAGCGTGATCCAGTTCCCGCCAATATCCAGCAACTTTGCACAGCCATGGAAGAGGAGTTGGACAACATTCCACAGGCCACAATCAAGAGCCTGGTCAACTCTATGTGAAGGAAATGTGTCACGCTGCAAGAGGCAAATAGTGGTCACACAAGATACTGACTAGTTTTCTGATCCATGCCCTTATCTTTAAAAAGTTACCTGTGACCAGCAGATGCATATCTGTGTCACATTGGTATGGAGAGATTCGGGAGACAGACGCAGGAATGCGTAATAGTTATATATTTTTTTATACCCCAAATTACGGCGTGCTATGTAAAGGCACGGGGACGAAGACCAAACAAACACGTAACAAAAACACAGGGTTGAAACCCAAACAAAAGAGCGAGGAGTACCTCGAATAAATAACACACGCGCACAATGATTAACACACGGGACGAGACCCGTAATCATCTGCGCAGTCCACAACGGCACGAAAGCCAAAACACACAGCACAGGTACTCACACGCACCAACGGACATTGTAACAATAATCGACAGCCCAAAGGAACCAAGGGCACATATATATATACAAATAGTAATCAGTGGGAGTAGGGGACAGGTATGCGTAATGAAAGTTCCTGAGAGATCGGTGACGATCTGTATTCCCAGTCATGTGAAATCTGTAGATTAAGGCCTAATTTATTTAAATTAACTGATTTCCTTATATGAACAGTAACTCCGTCAAATCTTATTTTTTTTTGCATGTTGTGTTTTATATTTTTGTTTATTATAGTTAATAGGTTCTCCATTGTTGCCTATGTTTGCCTTATTTTCTTTCAAATAGACTACTGTATATTTCAGATGCGTTCGGTGTATAGTACAGTGTGTATAGTACATTATGGGGCCCCACAAGGGTGCATCCTCAGCCCCAAACGACACAACAGTAGTAGGTTTGATTACCAACAATGACGATACAGCCTACATGGAGGAGGTGAGGGCTCTGGGAGTGTGGTGTCAGGAAAACAACCTCTCACTCAACGTCAACAAAACAAAGGAGACGATCGTGGACTTCAGGAAACAGCAGAGGGAGCACCCCCCTATCCACATCGACGGGACAGTAGCGGAGAAGGTGGAAATTTAAGTTCCTCGACGTACCCATCACAGAAAAACTGAATTGGTCCACCCACACAGACAGTGTGGTGAAGAAGGTGAAACAGCGCCTCTTCAACCTCAGGGGGCTGAAGAAATGTGGCTTAACACCAAAAACCCTGACAAACTTTTACAGATGCACAATTGAGAGCATCCTGTCGGGCTGTATCACCGCCTGGTATGGCAACTGCAACGCCCTCAACCGCAAGGCTCTCCAGAGGGTGGTGCAGTCTGCACAATGCATCACCAAGGGGGCAAACTACCTGCCCTCCAGGACACCTACAGCACCCTATGTCACAGGAAGGCCAAAAATATCATCAAGGACAACAACCACCCGAGCCACTGCCTGTTCACCCCACTACCATCCAGAAGGGGAGGTCAGTACAGGTGCATCAAAGCTGGGACCGAGAGACTGAAAAACAGCTTAAATCTCAAGGCCATCAGACTGCTAAACAGCAATTACTAACTCAGAGAGGCTGCTGCCTACATTGAGACTCACTAGTCACTTTAAACAATGCCACTTTAATAATGTTTACATATCTTGCATTACTCATCTCATATTTATATACTGTATTCTATACTATTTATTGCATCTTAGCCTATGCCGCTCTGACATTGCTCATCCATATATTGATATGTACGTATTCTTATTCCATCCCTTTAGATTTGTGTGTATTAGGTAGTTGTTGGGGACTTGTTAGATATTGCTGCACTGTCGGAACTAAAAGCACAAGCATTTCGCTACACTCGCATTAAGATCTGCTAACCAGTTGTGTGACCAATAACATTTGATTTGGTTTGATTTGATATGAATACTCAGCTTCTTTTGAACATCAAATGTACCATTTCCTAGCAAGTAGCTACTTTTACTAAATAGAGTGGTTTTACTTTTAGTATCCATGCATGGTGTCATTTTCTGTGGTTTTCTCTGACATGGCACATACAGTGCCTTCAGAAAGTATTCACACCGCTTGATTAATTCCACATTTTGTTGTGTTGCAGCCTGAATTCAAAATGTATTAAATAGATTTTTTTTCTCGCCCATCTACACACAATACCCCATAATGTCTAAGTGAAAAAATGTTTTTAGAAATGTTTGCAAATGTATCAAAAATGAAATACAGAAATATGTAATTTACATTCAAAATGTATTAAATTTATTTAAAAAATCTCGCCCATCTACACACAATACCCCATAATGACAAAGTGAAAACATGTTTTTAGAAATGTTTGCAAATGTATCGAAAATGTACACCCCTGAGTCAATACATGTTAGAATCACCTTTGGCAGCGAATACAGCTGTGAGTCTTTCTGGGTAAGTCTCTAGGAGCTTTGTACACCTGGTTTGTACAATATTTGCACCGTGTTCTTTTAAAATGTCCTCAATCTCTGTCAACTTGGTTGTTGATCATCGCTAGACAACCATTTTCAAGTCTTGCCATAGATTTTAAAGCAAATGTAAGGCAAAACTGTATCTCGGCCACTCAGGAACATTCACTGTCTTTTTGGTAAGCAACTCCAGTGTAAAGTCGGCCTTGTGTTTTAGGTGGTTGTCCTGCTGAAAGGCAAATTAATCTCCCAGTGTCTGGTGGAAAGCAGACTGAACCAGGTTTTCCTCTAGGATTTTGCCTGTGCTTAGCTCCATTCTGTTTTGTTTTTTTTATCCTGAAAAACTTCCTTGTCCTTAACGATTACAAGCATACCCATATCATGATGCAGCCACCACTTTGCTTGAAAATATGGAGAGTGGTACTCAGGAATGAGTTATATTGGATTTACCCAAACATAACACTTTGTATTCAGGACAAAAAGTGAGTTGCTTTGCCACATTTTTTGCAATATTACTTTAGTGCCTTGTTGCAAACAGGAATCATGTTTTGGAATATTTTTTATTTTGTACATCTTATCTTCTTTTCACTCTGTCATTTAGGTTAGTATTGTGGAGTATCTACAATGTTACAATGTAATCCTCAGTTCTCCTATCACAGCCATTCGATTTTGTAAGTGCTCGACTGAGGGACCTCACAGATAATTGTATGTGTGGGGTACAGAGATGAGGTAATCATAAAAAAAATCATGTTAAACACCATTATTGCACACAGTCCATGCAACTTATTATGTGACTTGTTAAGCACATTTTTACTTCTGAACTTATTTAGGCTTGCCATAACAAAGGATTTGAATACTCATTGACTCAAGACATTTCAGTTTTCCAGTTTTTATTTAATTTGTAAAAATGACTAAATACGTATTTCCACTTTGATATTATGGGGTGTTGTGTGTAGGCCAGTGACAAAAAAAATCTTAATTTAATCCATTTTTAATTCTGGCGGTAACACAACAAAATGTGGAAAAAGACAAGGAGTATGAATACTTCTTGAAGTCGCTGTAGGTGCTGCTAGCCGGTATTTCGGAGGTTGTCAGTGGCAGCGTGTCTCGATGATAAATACTGCATTGTCTCTTCTCTCTACTACCTCCTTCGCTCTAGAGGGCCTGTCTTGCAGGCTGCCTGCCTGGTGTGGCTGCACTCATACGAGAGAGAGAGGCCCTCAAAAGGGGGCATTTACAACTGGGAAAAAGGCCAGAGACAGATATCTGGTTCTTATAGCCACTGTACTCTACTCCTCCCCCACCAGCCTTTGGTAGAGTCAGTTTTCCATTGATTCTGAAGATAAATAACCCACTAGCAGCAACCCGGAGAGAGCAGTTACTCCCCCAAAACTTGCCAAAATGGCCACCACATTAGGCTACAGGAATTTCCTCACTTTCTTTGAAATCCACCCTGAACTTATTGACCCTTATTTTACGTGTAAGATGGGGGAGAATTACAGGGGGGTAGAATGAGACAATTGGAAGCTGGGGATGATTAGGTGGCCATGATGGTGTGAGGGCCAGGAATTTAGCCAGGACACCGGGGTTAACTCCCCTACTCTTACGGCAAGTGCCATGGGATCTTTAGTGACCACAGGGAGTCTGGACACCCATTTTAACATCCCATCCGATAGACAGCACCATATGCAGGGCAATGTCCCATTCACCGCCCTGGGGGAGCTCCTTAGACCAGAGTGCCCCCTACTGGACCTCCAACACCATTTCCAGCAGCATCTGGTCTCCCGACCAGGACCGACCCTGCGTAGCTTCAGAGGCAAGCCAGCAGTGTGATACAGGGTGGTATGCTTAGTTACTGTCCCACCAGATGGCCTGCTACATTAGCAATGAGTCTGAACCTATTGAACTCAGTTACTTTTACATCCCCCTCCCCTTTTCCAGTCAATGATTAGCAGAGTTTCCTTTGTGGTGCCATACTGTAAACACAGTGCAGTTGTATTATAACAGATTTGACTTGGCATGAATACTCTTGGCACAAACTCAATTCTTTGACTGCACGAGAAAATGTAGTAAAACTTTATCACTGTCAAAAGATCATAGATCGAGATGTTGTTTGAATCAATTTGTTTGAAATCAGAGTGTTTGATTCAGAAGTTTGTTGAATCAGTGTTTGAATCACAGTGTGTTTGATTCAGAAGTTTGTTGAATCAGTGTTTGAATCACAGTGTGTTTGATTCAGAAGTTTTTGAATCAGTGTTTGAATCACAGTGTGTTTGATTCAGAAGTTTGAATCAAACACACATCCAAGAGGACACCACATCTATGCTCTGCTCATCCCCTGACTCATGTGTTCAACAAGACATAGTAAAAAAAAAAGTGAATTATATCATAGAGTTAGTTTGTTTTTACAAACAAACACCTTTTCTCTCCTACACACACCTCATCCCCGGCCTCCTGCATTCCTGGAGCTGAGCCAACCCTAACACACATGGTTGAGGAGGGCTTTGAACCGGGCAGTCGTCCACTACTTCTACTGTACAGAAGATATTTATAAACTAGAGTAGAGCCTCTTGATTGAACACCACATGTTTCTGCTCTGCCCCCCCCCTCGGGGCCTACTGTATGGAGGGAGAGAGGCACACTGAGCCCGCTGAGATGGGGGTTTAGGGTTTGTTCCCAGCCCTCTCTCTCCTCTCCCTCCTCTGCCCCTACCCCTTTGCACACACACACACACACACACATGCGTGTGAGAGAAACCTGAGAAAGATTTTGGACCAGAGCGATGGAATGAGTGCAGCTGTGAAGGGCATTCACGTGTGTGTGTATGAGAGTGAGCGAGATAAACCGGGAGAGAGAGAGAAACCGGGAGAGAGAGAGGGAGAGAGAGAGAGAGAGAGGGAGACTGCAGTAGGATGAGTGCAGCTGTTGGAGATTTAGTGTGAGAGGCTTAAGTCATGTCTGGGCCCGGCTTGCTCGTCCTCTGTGTGATTGACCTAATGTTTCAGTGTCAGGTACCACAAACCCAGTGAACTCTTCCTCTACTGCCCACCAGCTACACAGATACGTTTGGTATTGGTATTGGTGCGCAGATAGCAGTGCTCTCTACACTACAGGAAGTACACTATGTGTTTTTTGTATTGTGTAAGCAGTCTCTAGTGCTGGACACTGAAGTATTTTGGATTCCTTTTACCTTCATACAGGTTAGCATAATGTTTACACAGGATGTACCCTGAACAAAAATATAAAACGCAACATGCAACAATTTCAAAGATTTTACTGAGTTGCAGTTCATACAAGGAAATCAGTCAATTTAAATAAATAAATTAGGGCCAAATCTATGGATTGCACATGACTGGGAATACAGATATGGATCTGTTGGTCACAGATCAGAAAACTAGTCAGTATCTGCTGTGAATACCATTTGCCTCATGCAGCGCGACACATCTCCTTCGCATTGAGTTGATCAGGCTGTTGATTGTGGCCTGTGGAATGTCGTCCCACTCCTCTTCAATGGCTGTGCGAAGTTGACGGATATTGGCGGGAACTGGAACACGCTGTCGTACACGTCGATCCAGAGCATTCCAAACATGCTCAATGGGTGACATGTCTGGTGAGTATGCAGGCCATGGAAGAACTGGGACATTTTCAGCTTCCAGGAATTGTGTGCAGATCCTTGCGACATGGGGCCGTGCATTATCATGCTGAAACATGAAGTGATGGCGGCGGATGAATGGCATGACAATGGTCCTCAGGATCTCGTCACGGTATCTCTGTGCTTTCAAATTGCCATCGATGAAATGCTATTGTGTTCATTGTCCGTAGTTTATGTTTTCCATACCATAACCCCACCTCTACCATGGGGTACTCTGTTCACAACGTTGACATTAGCAAACCGCTCGCCCACACGACGCCATACACTCTCTGCCATCTGAAACCGGGATTCATCCATGAAGAGCCAAACTGCAGTCAGGTCAAGACCCTGATGAGGATGACGAGCACGCAGATGAGCTCCCCTGAGACGGTTTCTGACGGTTTTAAATTCTTTGATTGTGCAAACCCACAGTTTCATCAGCTGTCCGGTCGGTTGGTCTCAGACGATCCCACAGGTGAACAAGCGGGATGTAGAGGTCCTGTGCTGGTGTGGTTACACATGGTCTGCGGATGTGAGGCTGGTTGGATGTACTGCCAAATTCTCTAAAGTGACGTTGGTGGCGGCTTATGGTAGAGAAATGGACATTCAATTCTCTGGCAACAGCTCTGGTGGACATTCCTGCAGTCAGCATGCCAATTGCACGCTTCCTCAACTTTAGACATCTGTGGCATTGTGTAGTGTGACAAAACTTCACATTTTAGAGTGGTCTTTTATAGCCCCCAGCACAAGGTGCACCTGTGTAATGATCCTGCTGTTTAATCAGCTTCTTGATTTGCCACATTTGATAGGTGGATGGATTATCTTGGCAAAGGAGAAGTGGTCACTAACAGGGATGTAAACAAATTTGTGCACAATAATTTAGAAAAATAAGCTTTTTGTGCGTATGGAACATTTCTGGGCTCTTTTATTTCAGCTCATGAAACATGGGACCAACACGTTACGTGTTGTGTTTAGTTTATGTTTTTGTTCAGTATAAAATGCATTAAGAAATGTGTTTCATTACATGGGTTATTGTCAGAAGATTTCTGATTGACATTACTCCACGAGAGTATTTTAAATGTGCTGAACTGTACATGGAGCTTCCTCATCATCCCTTTGTGGCTTAGTGTGTAGAGCATGACACTTACAATGTCAGAGTTGTGGATTTGTTTCTAACTTGGCCACCCATACATGGTAATAATGTTTGCACACACACACAGATCCTATTAAATAGAAAGTGGTTTCTATATGTAATTCTGTGCACACTACACTCTTAGAAAAAACTACACTACACTCTTCGACTGTCCCCATAGGAGAACCCTTTTTGGTTCCAGGTTGAATCCTTTTGCGTTCCATGTACAACCCTTTCCACAGAGTGTTCTACCTGGAACCAAGAAGGCTTCTACTATGGGGCAGCCGAAGGACCATTTTGGAACCCTTTTTTCTAAGAGTGGACTGCAAGTAACTTTGGATAAACGTATCTGCTAAATGGAATACATATTATATTAGATTGACATCTCCCCTGCCTGGGGTCTATCTGAGTATGTTTCAGGCAGAGAGAACTGACCTCTCCTTTTCCTCTGTGGTGTTTCAGGCAGAGAGAACTGACATCTTCCTGTACTCTGTGGTGTTTCAGGCAGATAGAACTGACCTCTTCCTGTACTCTGTGGTGTTTCAGGCAGAGAGAACTGACCTCTTCCTGTACTCTGTGGTGTTTCAGGCAGAGAGAACTGACCTCTTCCTGTACTCTGTGGTGTTTCAGGCAGAGAGAACTGACCTCTTCCTGTACTCTGTGGTGTTTCAGGCAGAGAGAACTGACCTCTTCCTGTACTCTGTGGTGTTTCAGGCAGAGAGAACTGACCTCTTCCTGTACTCTGTGGTGTTTCAGGCAGAGAAAAAGGCCCTGCTGGTGTCAGTGATGAACGCAATGGAGGACCATGAGATGGAGCCTGAGCCACAACAGAAAGAAGAAGTGTCAGTAATCACACACAACCAACAGCAACAACAACAACAACAACAACAACAACAGCAGCAGCCCACGGACCCAGCGTCCCCGACGGTGGCCACCACACCTGAACCTGTCGCCATGGCAGGAGGTGACAAGACATCACCCAAGACAGCTGATACTGAGCCTGAGTACGAGGTAAACACAAGACACACAATGACTATTTCCACATTTTGTTACGTCACAGCCTTATTCTAAAAAATAAATCCTCATCAATCTACAAACAATACCCCATAATGACAAAGCTAAAAACGTTATTTTTGTGGCAAATTTATAAAAACTATTTCAAACTGAAATATCACATTTACATAAGTATTCAGACCCTTTACTCAGTACTTTGTTGAACTGCCTTGGCAGCGATTACAGCCTTGATTCTTGGGTATGATGCTACAAGCTTGGCGCACCTTTATTTGGGGAGTTTGTCCCAGATCCTCACAAGATCTGTCAGGTTGGATGAGGAGAATCGCTGCACAGCTGTTTTCAAGTCTCCAGAGATGTTCAATCGGGTTCAAGTCTGGTCTATGGCTGGGCCACTCAAGGACATTCAGAGACTTGTCCCGAAGCCACTCCTGCGTTGTCTTGGCTGTGTGCTTAGTGTCGTTGTCCTGTTGGAAGGTGTTCCTTCGCCTAGGTCTGAGATCCCGAGCACTCTGGAGTAGGTTTTCATCAGGGATTTCTCTGTACTTTGCACCGTTCATCTTTCCTTCGATCCTGACTAGTCTCTCAGTCCCTGCCCCTGAAAAATATCCCTGCAGCATGATTCTGCCACCACCATGCTTCACCGTCGGGATGGTGCCAGGTTTCCTCCAGACGTGACGCTTGGCATTCAGGCCAAAGAGTTCAATGTTGGTTTCTTCAGACCAGAGAATCTTGTTTCTTTTGGTCTGAGAGATCTTTAGGTGCCTTTTGGCAAACTCCAAGCGGGCTGTCATGTGCCTTTTAATGAGGATGGGCTTCTGTCTGGCCAGTCTACCATAAAGGCCTGATTGGTGGAATGCTGCAGAGATGGTTGTCCTTCTGGGAGTTTCTCCCATCTCCACAGAGGAACTCTGGAGCTCTGTCAGAGTGACCATTTGGTTCTTGGCTGGGCGGCCAGCTCCTAGGAAGAGTCTTGGTGGTTCCAAACTTCTTCCATTTAAGAATGATGGAGGCCACTATTTATATAGACAGGTGTGTGCCTTTCCAAATGTTATCCAATCAATTGAATTCACCACATGTGGACGCCAATCAAGTTGTAAACATGTCAAGGATGATCAATGGAAACGGGATGCACCTGAGCTCAATTTCGAGTTTCATAGCAAAGGGTCTGAAATACGTATGTAAATAAGATATTTTTGTTTCTTTTATTTGTAATACATTTGCTAAAAACCTGTTTTCTCTTTGTCATTATGGGGTATTGTGTGTAGATTGATGAGGATTTTTTAAAATGTAATCAAAAAATGTTTTTTAATTGAACCTTTATTTAACTAGGCAAGTCAGTATGTATTAGTATGTGTATGTGATGATCTCATCCCTGTAGGACAGGTGTGGTTTCAGCATTGGGGAGCTGGTGTGGGGGAAGCTGATGGGGTTATCCTGGTGTTGTTGTTTACTATTGTTGTTGTCTTGTAGGATGGCCGTGGTTTCAGCATTGGGGAGCTGGTGTGGGGGAAGCTGAGGGGGTTCTCCTGGTGGCCTGGTCGCATTGTCTCCTGGTGGATGACCGGACGCAGCCGAGCTGCCGAGGGGACACGATGGGTCATGTGGTTCGGTGACGGAAAATTCTCTGTGGTGAGTAAAAAACTGTAAAACAGCACACCAGGGTTGTGTTCAGTAGGCACCAAACATGTGAAAACAGAATGGAACTGGGAAGGACTACCTGGATGAATTGTCCAATAAGGAATAGTCATTTTTGGTTTTCGTTTTAAAATATTTTGCTACCATGTGCCCTACTGAACACGACCCATTAAAACTGAATTTTCTGTTCCACCAATGAAAACAAATGAAATGAGAAATGACCAAGTTCAGTTGTTCATCTGTGCCTACTCTTTTCCTCCAGGTGTGTGTAGAGAAACTGTTGCCTTTGAGTTCCTTCTCCAACGCCTTCCACCAGCCCACCTACAGCAAGCAGCCCATGTATAAGAAAGCCATCTACGAGGTGCTTCAGGTCAGTCCTGGGCTACGTTTCATTAGGTCTCATTCACGGCGTTCGGTCAAGTCCCGTTCAATCACGGCGGGCTAAACTGGATGAAACTACGTCATTACAACCAGTTCACAACTAGAACTGTATTGGAATCGTTTTTTAATGGTTGTAATTCATTTGTGATAATGTCATGTAAACCAGCTTTGTGTGCTGAAAGATACTGCTAGTCAGCACCTTACAAAATGATAAGACTGTTGAAAAAGGCATCAAGTCCTCTAAAATTGCTCCGAGTCTGCTCTGTAGTAATGATTGATGCTGATAGTACCGTGCTGAGTGTACAAAACATTAGGAACAGCTGCTCTTTCCATGACTTAGACTGACCAGGTGAATCCAGGTGAAAGCTTATGATCCCTTACTGATGTTACTTCAATCCGTGTAGATGAAGGGGAGAAGACAGATTAAAGAATGATTTTTAAGCCTTGAGACTTTTGAGACATGGATTGTGTATGTGTGCCATTCAGAGGGTGAATGGGAAAGACAAAATATTTAAGTGCCTTTGAACGGGGTATGGTTGTAGGTGCCAGGTGCTGTCAAGAACAGCAACACTGCTGGGTTTTTCACGCTCAATAGTTTTCCATGTGTATCAAGAATGGTCCACCACCCAAAGGACATCCAGCCAACTGGACACAACTGTGGGAAGCAATGGAGTCAACATGTGACAGCATCCCTGTGGAAGGCTTTCGTAGAGTCCATGCGCCCAACGAATTGGGGCTGGTCTGATGGAAAAAGAGGGTGCAACTCAATATTAGGAAGGTGTTCCTAATGTTTTGTACACTGTGTATTTTAATACATTCACCTCCAAAATTGTTGGCATCCTTGATAAAGAGCCCAAAAAGACTGTATAATTTAAATACTGAATATTATATGATCAAAACATATATAAAAGTATGTTTTATTATACTAATAAAATGACTCGGGGAAAGAGATTTTGTTTAATAATGTATTTTCTCAGCAGGATAGGTGTCAAAATGATTGGCACCCCTGTTATCAATACTTTGTGCATCCTCCCCTTGCGACGATTACGGCACTGAGCTTTTTTCTAGAATGTGTTGTGAGATTGGAGAACACATTGGGAGGGATCTTAGACCAGTCCTCCAAACAGAATCTTTACAGATCCTTTATATCCTTCGTCTGCACTTATGGACGGCCCTCTTCAATTCAAACCACAGGTTTTCAATGGAGTTCAAGTCCGGGAAACTGATTTGGCAATGCCAAATGTTGATTTTGTGGTCAATTAACCATTTCTTTCTGGATTTTGATGAACTCCATTGAAAACCTGTGGTTTGAATTGAAGAGGGCAGGCCCTAAGGTCATATCAAGGGATCTGGAATGATTCTGTATGGAGGAATGGTCTAAGATCCCTCCCAATGTGTTCTCCAACTCATAACACATTTTAGAAAAAGGCTCAGTGCCGTTATCCTTTCAAGGGGGGGGTGCCGGAGTATTGAAAACAGGGGTGCCAATCATTTTGACACCTATTCTTTTTGAGAGAAAAAAGGTATTACTTGTTTAGCAGTAAAAAAAAAAATCTAATTTCAAAATTAGCATACAATATAGATAATTGTTTGTATTATTTATTTGATATAGTCTTTTTTGCTCATCTTTATCGAGGTGCCAATAATGTTGGAGTTGACTGTACATACAGGTGATGAAATGATGACAACAATGACTGGTCATGTCCCTCTGCAGGTGGCCAGCACCCGAGCAGGCAAAGCCTTTATAGCCTGTCCGGAGAGCGATGGGACAGACACCTCCAAGTCAGTGGATCTACAGAGCAAACAGATGATAGAGTGGGCCAAGACAGGCTTCCAACCCACCGGGCCTAAGGGCCTAGAGCCACCAGAGGGTAAGTTTAAGTTTCATGTTTATTTGCCATTTAATTGTAATGAATACCAGTCCCTCCAGGAATGTTTTGTGATTTCTGAGGCCAAACATGCTTGATTTAGCGGCAACTTTTATGAAATTCTGCGATGTTTTTTTGTCACGTTAATTTCATATAAAGCAATAAAAAGTCATGCGCTCAGTTTTAGGACGATTTTAAGCAGAATACATAATTGCAAAAACAATTAGAAACATCTAAAGTGCTCAATTTAGTTTATTTTCCTGAACAAACAGCTCTGTCATAATCTCACACATTCACTCACACACACCTCTCCTCTCCATCAGGCTTGGGGCTTGCTATCAACACGAGATGCACCTCCCATTCCCATTCACACTCTCTAAAAAAAAATGTGACTCAAAGTTGATCAATCGCTTTCCGTTTGAGGATCGATATTTCTTTGGCGTAAGTTGTCTTCAAAATACTTGAGATTGTGATTTTTTCTGAAAGGGTCGTAAGGGAGATAAAGAACAGAACACGTAAAAAAAAAACGTATTGCGGTTGATATGTACTTTTAAAACAGTATTACCATATTACCATTACCAGAAAGATTGTGCTTTCGTGATCCGTATTAAGTTTTACAGAGAGTTTAAAACGGCAAAGCGGACAAATTGCACTCAGTGCTTTGAGCAGCGCTCTCCATAGACAGACTGGGGAGAGCAGTGCTGACCACCCTACTAAAGCCAAGGTTAGCGGAGTAAAAGTTTGAGTAAAACGCCACTCACCTGGATTCTTTCAGCGCTTGCCACAGTCTCCCCTGCTACCACTTCAGTCATGGTGATCTGCCGCTGCTGTGGGAACTGTTCTGACATTCTCAAATGCTTTGCTGATTCCAAGTTACTGTTTATGGTCGACTTTCAACTTGTTTCCAAAAACATTTGGAAATTGTTTCGCATGGTCTTTCGCTGTTATTTTTGTTGGCAAATGAGATTGATTTCTGTTCATTGTACTGCCTGTCAGCTATCAACAATCATCCATCATCTTCGTACGTGAATACGCTGACAGGCCAGGGGGGGAAAAACTTTGTTGTCTTGTGTTTGGATTTGGGCCATTTTTCACAGTGACAGTGCAGTAATTGGTCAAAATTACAAACCCCCTTTCGATTGGACCCTTTTATGCCCTAAAAGTGCGGGGATTGGTCAACATTGCGAGCTCTCGCATAATATGCGCTGATTGGTTGATTTTGCATTGAATTATGCGATCGCGGGAATCCTGGAGGGACTGGAATACATTGGGAATCACCTAAGCTTAGAGTCACCGAAAGGCAAGAGGAGCTTATAACAGGCAGGTAGCCTAGCGGTTAAGAGCGCTGGGCCAGTAACCAAAAGGTTGCTGGTTGAATACCCAAGCCGACAAGGTGAAAAATCTGTTGATGTGATCTTGATCAAGGTACTTAAACCTAATTTGCTCCAGGGGCACCATACTACTATGGCTGACCCTGTAAAACAACACATTTCACTACACCTATCTGGTGTATGTGACAAAAAAAACACATTTTGTTGTCCATGTTACAGCGAACAACGAAAGTATTGTTGTGGTGCTCGAGGGCCCAATGGTAGGGGAATGTCCCGTCAGTTGCCAGATCAATTCCACTCTTTTTATCCAGCATTCCACTACCTGTCTTTGGTAGTCTTTTGGTAAGAGTCTGGTTTTGTCTGGTTATCTGAGTTGTTTATTGTCTTACTGATATGCCCCGCCCACCAGAGGAGCGCAACCCATATAAGGAGGTGTACCCGGACGTGTGGGTGGAGCCAGAGGCGGCGGCCTACACGCCCCCTCCAGCCAAAAAGCCTCGCAAAAGCACTGCAGCCGAGAAACCCAAGGTCAAGGAGATGATTGACGAGGGGACGAGAGGTAAGCCTGCTTTTTTTATTAGGTTAAATAGGGGTTACGACCTCGATATCCCTCCCCCTCGGGGAGGTTTAGCTAAGGGGTGTGTGTGAGAGTGAAAGAGAGGCTGTTTGTGAAAGACAGGGCAGCAGGTGCTTAGTACTAGGGTTAACATGGTCAATTCTGTTAACAGGTGTAGGTGTTATATGTTATGTATCTGGTAAATGTTATGTAGCACTGTATCTGTTATGCATGTGCTGTGAATGTACTCAGCCTAACTCTCGTTGTAATACACTTTATATCGGTAAAAAACACATGTAAATATCTTAAAAGCAAATGGTGAAATAGGGGTAAGAAGGGGGTATGTCGGCAGCTTTTTTCTCTCTCGGTGATGTCATCTGCAAAGATGTATAGCAACAAGCGTTCGAATCATATCCCAATCTGAAACCGTGTTTTCTTTCTGTCTGTATTTCCAGAGAGACTTGTGTACGAAGTGAGACAGAAATGCAGAAGCATAGAAGGTAAGCGGTCCGTCTCTGTGTTCAGGCAGCCCGGGTCATGTTCAGTAGGCAGCAAATGAAAGAAAGTGGCTATTTTATATGAGTCCTCAAAGCATATTAGCTTTCCTTATGAAATGTACATTCCTCTCACAGCTGTTCAAATATGTCTATTGAATCCGAGGCTTGATTCAAAGCAGTGGGGGTTTTTAAACCTCCAGTTGGCTTGCCTAGTGGTGGGTAAATGTTTATAAGTGTTGTTTACACATCTTTTTATTTTGTGTATAGTGCACCTATTTTGCTAAAGTAGCGTATCTTGATCGGCGGTCAGGGTTTACCCATTTATTTGCTTACCACTGCGTCTCTGGCTTGCACTAATTATGTTCCGTCTTTCTCCACAGACATCTGCATCTCCTGTGGAAGTTTGAATGTTTCCCGTGAACACCCTCTATTTGCTGGAGGAATGTGCCAAAGCTGTAAGGTAAGGATGGAAGAGGAGGCCATTAAGGCTGTTGAGTCAGGGCTAGCTGTAGGCCATGAAGTCTGTAGCTCTGGGGGTGTGTGTATCAAGCCTCTCAAGCAGGATGATCGGTTTAGCCTTTTGGATCACAATGAATACGATTACATGGACAGGTAGGACCTGATCCTAGGTCGGCACTCCTACTCTGAGATGATTACATGGACAGGTAGGACCTGATGCTATATCGGCGCTCCTACTCTGAGATGATTACATGGACAGGTAGGACCTGATGCTATATCGACGCTCCTACTCTGAGATGATTACAAGGACAGGTAGGACCTGATCCTATATCGGCGCTCCTACTCTGAGATGATTACATGGACAGGTAGGACTTGATCCTATATCGGCACTCCTACTCTGAGATGATTACATGGACAGGTAGGACCTGATCCTATATCGACGCTCTTACTCTGAGATGATTACAAGGACAGGTAGGACCTGATCCTATATCAACGCTCCTACTCTGAGATGATTACATGGACAGGTAGGACCTGATCCTATATCGACGCTCCTACTCTGAGATGATTACATGGACAGGTAGGACCTGATGCTATATCGACGCTCCTACTCTGAGATGATTACATGGACAGGTAGGACCTGGTCCTAGAGGGCAGCAGGTCGCCTAGCGGTTAAGAGCGGTGGGGCAGTAACCGAAAGCTCGCTGTTTCGAATTCTCGAGCCGGCAAGGTGGAAAAATATGTCGTTCTGCCCTTGAGCAAGGCAGTTAACCCCCAACAACAACTGCTCCCCGGACGCCAATGACGCTGATTAAGGCAGCCACCTGCACATCTCTGATTCAGAGGGGCTAGGTTAAATGCAGAAGATGCATTTTGGGTTGAATGCATTCGGTTGTGCAACTGACTAGGTATTCCCTTTCCCTTGATATATACGGGCCAGGTCTAGCTCCCCTCTAGGCTCCAGCTCTGCTTTAGGCCTTATTTTAAAACCTCTTAAGGATCCGCCCTTTTTTTCAATTTTCGTCTAAAATGACATACCCAAAATCATACCTAAATCTAACCTGAAGCAAGGATATGCATATTCTTGTTACCATTTGAAAGGAAACACTTTGAAGTTTGTGGAAATGTTAATGTAGGCGAATATAACACATTAGATCTGGAAAAATGCAACTTTGAAATGCAAGAGAAAGGCCATAATGTATTATTCCAACCCAGGTGCGATTTAGATTTTGGCCGCTAGATGGCAGCAGTATATGTGCAAAGTTTTAGACTCCAATGAACCATTGTATTTCTGTTCAAAATTTTGTTTCAAGACTGCCCAAATGTGCCTAATTGGTTTATTAATACAATTTCAAGTTCATTACTGTGCAATCTCCTCAAACAATAGTATGGTATTCATTCACTGTAAAAGCTACTGTAAATTGGACAGTGAAGTTAGATTAACAAGGATTTAAGCTTTCTGACTATCAGATATGTCTATGTCCTGGGAAATGTTCTTGTTACTTACAACCTCATGCTAATCACATTAGCCTACGTTAGCTCAAAAGCATTGTCATTATTTAATGTTACTGGAGGCTATAATGTAAAAATGACAAATGACTAAAACCACAACAATTCAGCAGTTACATTCATTATTTCCTTTTGACAGGTCTTAAGAAACATTATGGAAATAAGAAAATGTATTTCAGAAGAACAGAGTAGCATGTTTTAAGTTGTATTTTGTTCCTAGTCTTAGCTTAGTAGCCTGAGCAATGCTGCCGCGAGTGCTCACGTGTTGAACGCAGTGAACAGCGATTATTCTTGGAAAAAGTGATATATTGACATGGAGCACACCTCCTTCAATTTTTTTACGTTTTTTGACAAAGGTACGTGTTTTAGGAACTGCAGAATCTGCTCTTTCTGATACTATATAGAAATCCAATTGTCTTAGCTGCATGTGACTCTGTTGGCGGATTTGATTTTGGCGCTCCCGTTTCCCGGCCTCTGTGTCAATTCCAAGCTGTGCCGGTCCATCTCTTCATGTACAATTTGACAATTGGTAATAATTGTCACCCATCAGACTTTTGTCCATTTACTCTGGTCTTTAGGCTAACTCTATTTATTATGTGTGAAATTAGTTTCAATATAGTTTAGGTGTAGTTTCAATGGGCCATCAGCTGCGTAAGCTGACTTGTGGTGAATGAGGGGGAAAATGACATGTCCTGCTACAACTGCTCATAACAGTAATTCTGTTCATTAAGATTCTAACAACGACCGTGTGTTATATAGACTTATTTAGGACAAGTCAAAGACTGGGGGTAGGGAAATGACTTAAAAAATGTAAACTAGTTTGTCGTCCACATGATCCGCCCTTCTTTTCTAGCGCTAAAGCTCTCTGTTACCAAATACACAAACACGTGTTGAGTAGCGTATATCGAATTGTTACTTGTTGTTCTGTTAATAATAATGGACAAATAATTGATTTAACTTGTGGATGCAAACTTTCTAGAGCGACACGACAAATCTCAAATCATTTCTCCACTGCTGTGTCCCAGAACTGCTTTCTAGAATGTGCTTATCAGTATGATGACGATGGTTACCAGTCATACTGCACTATTTGCTGCGGGGGACGAGAGGTGCTCATGTGCGGGAACAACAACTGCTGCAGGTGAGGGCGGTGCTTTCGTCTGATGCTAACTAAGTTCATTATTGTTGGGAGTCACTCAAGTGTAATTGTGTGTGTTGTGAGTGTGCCGGTTTACGGTCATTGTTTGCATTAGTGTGTCTGTGTGTACGCTGTGCGTGCGTATGTTCGTTCTTACGTGTACGTGATTATGTGCGCCCATGTGTCTGTGCGTGCGTCAGCGTCTAGCGGGATAGTAACACAGCTCTCCTCTCCAGGTGTTTCTGTGTGGACTGTGTGGACCTGCTGGTGGGCCCAGGTGCAGCACAGATAGCTATTAAAGAGGATCCCTGGAGCTGCTACATGTGTGAGAAGGGACAGAAGGGAGTGTTCGGCCTGCTGGAGCGTCGCACTGACTGGCCCTGCCGTCTACAGCACTTCTTCGCTAATAACCATGACCAAGATTTTGTGAGTAGTACTTCAGTACTATGTTTCAAGCTCGCTACAAAGTTCACAGCCACAGAGCCACAATTAGTCTGTGTTCCGTCGTGACACAGTACGTCCGCACCTCTAAAAGAGCCAAATGAGCTCCAACAAGCTTCCTAAATATGTAAATAATGAGCAGGCAGACTATCACGGCTCTGGGGCTCTACGAATTGGGCGTCAAACGGTAGAGACAGCTGACGTCATTCCAGGCTCTCTCTGGGTAAATACTAGCCCCATCATTTCTCTCTCTCTGTGTTGTATCACAGGAACCACCAAAGCTTTACCCTCCAGTCATGGCAGAGAAGAGACAACCCATTCGTGTCCTGTCACTGTTCGATGGCATAGCAACAGGTTAGAAGGGAATCTCCTTTCCTCTTCTCTCCTCCTCCCCCTCTTCCCACCTCTCGTTGACACAAAACCCTCTGAACTTCTCTGTCTCTGTCTGTACAAAGTTTCCCGCCAGTCTCAGGTTTCACTGGGACTGTCCTCCTAACTCATGACTACAAACTGGGCTGACTGTCTATTGTTATAAAAAATGACAGATAGATAGCAAATGAATCCACACAGCATGCTGTTTAACCATATTGTCTAGCAGTGCACTTGTCATACCTTTCCTGGCTGTCTTTCACTTCCTTATCTGTTCAATAAAACCACACAAAAATACAGAAGAAGTGGGAATTCCCACTCCTGTAAAAAGAAAAGACCCCCACTGTCGATGCTGATTAATAGTGTCCCTCAGGCTAGGCCAGGCCTTCACTATTGTCTCACCTGTATTGTGTTGTTCAGTTCACCAAGTTCAAGTTAATCATTATTTAAATATGACCATCCACTTTATTTAACCAGGAAAATCCACTCGGCAACAACTGCCACTGTTGACCAGGGAGTCACGGAGTCCGTCAAAGCAAAAACATGCTACCATTTGACCTATTTCCACTTTGACCTCTGACCTTTAGGTCTGCTGGTGCTGAAAGAGCTGGGTATCCAGGTGGAGCGCTATGTGGCGTCGGAGGTGTGCGAGGACTCCGTCACGGTTGGCATCGTCAGGCACCAGGGACGCATCATGTACGTGGGCGACGTGAGGAACGTCACACGCAAACATGTGAGTACAATGTCCTGAATCATTGGCGTAAGGCAAGGTCACTCATGGTCTGTGAATCCCAATAGCCTGGCTCGAAGACGAACGCCCAACCGCCATCTCAATAAGGATATTCCAATTGAGAAAGATTGTAAGGTGCCTCAGCTACGGCCATTACAAAAACACTTCATATAACATTACTTCAACCTCTAAACCATAACAAGTGTCTCTTAGTTGGATAATCTGTCTATTTTGTCTTATCACCTGTCCTTCTTTCTCCTATTGTTTTTCCTGTTTTCTCTCCCTTGGTACAGTTACACGAGTGGGGCCCCTTTGACTTAGTGATTGGTGGAAGTCCATGTAACGACCTCTCTATTGTCAACCCGGCTAGGAAGGGTCTTTATGGTAGGTAACAAACCTGTACATTTATCACTTGTTCTGTGATCGGTGAGGAGTTATTTCCTGTAGCTGAATTTGAAATGCCTGTCCTACTCTGTTTCTCCTGTAGAGGGCACTGGTCGGCTGTTCTTTGAGTTCTACCGTCTGCTGCACGAGGCTCGGCCCAAAGAGGGCGACAACCGGCCGTTCTTCTGGCTCTTTGAGAATGTGGTGGCCATGGGCGTCAGCGACAAGAGGGACATCTCTCGCTTTCTAGAGGTCTGTTCCTTTACAGAGACTGTATAACATCTTGGAGTTCTAGGAGAACCAACTATACATTAGTCATGTAAATGTTTAAATGTTGGAATATGGATACATTTTTGATGAATACCACCTTGTGGTGGTAATTCACAGTGCATGCTGTCAATATACTGGTTAGGTTATGAGGGAACAATTTAAACAGTTTATTTAAATATTGTATGAGATTCTCTCTCTCATCTCCACTACTTCAATAAAATCTTTCAGGTTATTATTTGTAAAAGGGAATTTGTTCTCAATAACTTTCCTGGTTAAATAAAGGTTAAATAAACCTCCTGTCTCCCCCCTGCCAGTGTAACCCGGTGATGATCGATGCCAAGGAGGTGTCTGCTGCTCACCGCGCCCGCTACTTCTGGGGGAACCTGCCTGGCATGAACAGGTTGGTGAGAGAACGGTGAGGGAAGCAACAGCCAGCCTGTCACCTAAAGCAACGCACACCTGGGCTAGTTCCTGAGCCAGTCAAACTCCGCAACCAACGAATCATGATCTCCTTTTACGCACTGTTCTTGTCTCTCTCGCTCTCTCTCGCGCTCACTGTCTCACTCTTGCGCTCTCTCTCTCTCACTCTCTCACTCTCTCACTCTCTCACTCTCTCACTCACTTTCTTTCTCTCCATCTCTCCATCACTCTCTCACTCTCTCACTCTCTCACTCTCTCACTCACTTTCTTTCTCTCCATCTCTCTCGCTCTCTCTTTTCACACATCCCTTACCTTTCCCTCTCTTTTCCTCTGCAGACCCTTGACTGCCATGTGCACTGACAGACTGGACCTTCAGGAGTGTTTGGAGCATGGCAGAACAGCGAAGGTCAGTTATATATGTCTGGCTTCTTATTGGATCTGTGCTTTTGCTGTTCTGGCGTAGACCAAATTGGCCAAACATGTAAATTGTGTAGTTCATTCATTTGAATAACTTAGTTCAAGGTACATGGACTCAAACCGGGTAAAAACAAATGAGTTTGAGTGCGAGTACCTTTTTTGAACTTTCAAATGAAATGTTTGGTCATCCGGACAATTTAGTCCGTAAACAATACTTATTATTATCCTATTCTTATGCACCAGCCACTTAGTGTGTGCACTTTCTGGTTTTCCCTCAGTTTGGCAAAGTGAGGACCATCACCACTCGCTCTAATTCCATTAAGCAGGGTAAAGACCAGCACTTCCCTGTCTTCATGAATGAGAAGGAGGACATTCTCTGGTGCACTGAGATGGAGAGGTAGGAACTGATTACCCTTCAAAATTAATGAATCATACCAACAAATTAAATGACGTTATTACAAGCAGTTTTTCCCAATGGGATACCTTGTTATTATTCAAATGATTCTCTTACAGGAAGTCATAGATATAATTCCAAATGACCCTTCTATGAAGCACCTAAAAGTTAATCTCACATTTAAATATAGCGCCATTTTAGATGTCACTAATTCTCAAGTGTATCTGTCGGTCTGTCTCTTGTTCCCTCTGGTGGCTGTCTGGTTACTGTCTCCTTCCCCAGGGTGTTTGGCTTCCCTGTCCATTACACAGACGTGTCCAACATGAGTCGGCTGGCCAGGCAAAGGCTTCTGGGAAGGTCGTGGAGCGTACCGGTCATCCGTCACTTGTTTGCACCACTCAAAGAGTACTTTGCCTGTGTTTAACAAGACTTGGCTTAAAAACCATCGCAAACATATAACTGATGTTGTAACTAGAAACAAGAGTTGTGGTGAAATTATACTACTTCCCGGTATCATTTCTCAGGCAAGCGAAACATCATCAGAGTAGATATTTCACATGATTTCTTGTATTTTGAAATGTACTTCTTATTCTATTTAATTTGTATATGTCATTTTACCTTTTTAGCAGTGTTATCCAGTATTTTTTTTATTGATTTGTTTGTGCAAGCTATACTTGAGACAAGGCTTTCTTCTCAAGGCACTGAGAAAGAAGAAACTAGGATCTGTGCGATTTTTTTTTTTTTTTTTTTTTTTGAGTAAAGACTAGGATTGGGTGATTGGAAAATATCTGAAAGAGAAGAGTTTATCATACTGTATGTACAGTATGTATGTGAATGATTTTGGCTGTGTAGGCATGATTTTGTTTTGGCCTATATCTGAAGTGGACGAAGCAATCCACCTCCAGCTACTGAGCCTCGCAGAGCTAAAGTGAATAAGGGGGATTTTCTTCAGTGTCACAGAAAGCTGTGTCTTAATGAATCCAAAACACCAGATCACATATACCTCTTTGTTTACAGTTTATATACACAGTTAACTGAAGGTAAAGGTACTACTGTAAAATGGTTACAATACCATGGTGCTTCGAGACAATAGGAAACATCACAGTCCATGTGGCACAGGCACTACACTTTAGACAAGATGGGAAATGTTTTTAAAAAAAACAATGCCTGGAAAGTAGTTTTTTCAGTGTGATGTTTTCACACTTAAAGAAGTTATGTGCTATCTTAATAACTTTAAATGACTTCAAAGTGGCGATAAAATACGGCGTGGTGGCAGAAGACTGCAGAATAGCATGCCATATCCTCCTCTTTCCTATGTTTTACAGCTTTTTTAAACACAAATTGTACTGGTGCTTTTTCAATCATTTTCCAAGCCTTGCGACACGCAAACTCAGGCCCCCGTGCCTGCCTGTGTCAGACTCTGAACAAACAGAAAATGAAGCTAGCCACATGGGCAGTGAGGTTTTCTGTTGTTACAAAAAAAAAAAATCTTGATCAAAGTCTGTGTGGTGAACTACTTTTTTTGTAGCTTCACCCTGACCAATGTCATTACTGTACAACTGTTAGTGAGCGCGGTCGGTGGACTGGAGGGAGTGTGGGTGCCCTGGTGTTTCCACATCCAAGTAAAGACTCTCCTTCCCTTCTCACCCCTGCAAACTAGATAATGTCAGGTGCAAGTCTTCAAACAATATGGTGCGGCTTCACAATGTTCTTCTACCTTTTTATAGCAATTTTGTGCTGTTTTACCAACATTATAAAGCACTTTTTATATGTATTTTTCTTTTTCTTTAGTATTAGAAACATTTCTTGTTTTTTCTTGTGACATTTTTGTTTTTATGAGGTGAACTGTTCTACCATTGTGTAATACCATATGTTTTCTACACAGTAGGGCTGTGCCAATAGAAGTGAAACTAATGGATTATTCGAATGGTGTTGTATCCATGGAAACGATTGAATTATCGATGCTACTCGATGTACAGCAGATTGATTTGAAAATGATTCGTGTGCTCCGTTAACCTATTGTCTTCTGTTCAAAGCAGTAATTCAGTATCATCCTCTGGATGAAAAAGAATGTGTCTATTTCTATTACGATTGTAGGATTTAGATCCCGAATATTTAGAGAGCGAAAGAGAGAGAGGTATTCAAGCGATTATTACCCGAACCTGGATTACATTCCAAATCTGCATTTACTGACGATCTGAATTATTATGACCTTGAATGCGGAAGATTTAGAAATGAGTTTGTCACAACTCGAAATTGGACAGTGGCCCCCAAAAAAAGAGCAGAGATTACGATTTACCGATGTCCCATCTAAATATTCAATATGACTTAATTTCATAAATGTAGTTTCATACATGATTAAGTTCTTAAGTGACCTTACTGTATCCTTGCCGCCGTTTTCGTTGAACTTCACACATTGGGTTCGCAGGAATTCTTGTGCGCTGTGTTGACATTAATTCCCCTTCTGTATAGCAAATGACCATGCCCCTTGTACATTTTGTACATATTTCCTGTTGCTGGTTTTGGTTTGTTTTTTCTCTTTTTGTATTACCTATGAGATGTACAAATATAATTCTTTCCTAATATATATCATGGAATTAGAAAAAAAAGATTAGGGCAAAAAAAAAATGTAATCAAGTAAAATTGAACAAATTTCGTTAAAATAAGCTATGAAACATTAGAGGTGGGTAGACTCCAAGTCTTGCCTTCTAGTGCTGTTCATTTGTTTTGTTTTCCAATGTTCTGAGTGAATCCAGTTGAAATGTGTCACGTGATCTTAACAGTAGCCTAATAATGACAGCTTTAAGATGGAACGTCTATACTTCACTGCACAGCCCTACATAATGTTGGTTGTTTTTTTTTGTTGCTTTTGTTTCTTTAAAGAACTATAAAGAGGGATTGTAGGTGTTTCTGACGGTGCTAAAAATTTTATCTAATCAAGAAAAAATATATTTGTTTGGAAGAGAAATAAAACTTGTCTTGACAATGACTGTTTTTAAGTTCCTTATAGTAATGATTGAAGAGCACTATTATTTCACTCTCATATGATGCATATATTAACAAAGGCATTTTAACTTTGTACTTGAAAAAATTGTGAATAATAAATTATGAGTTTCCTATATTGTTTTAGACTAGAAATTGCTGTAGTTGGTTGGTGCTTATCTGTGGGGGGAAACCATGTACTCCGTAATGGGAAATAACAACAACAACAAAAAACATTTCGGTAAGAACTTTAACTGTAGCATAATGCATAATGTATGCTTAAAACTTGGCATTCGCATTGCTTCTTAATCCTACATTCCATGCCATAATATCCTATCTTCCATGTCTTGTTTTCAATTGTCGTTTCTTGATTGATGCTTTTGTTATTATTGGCAAATGTTATGTCCCAAATGGCACCCTGTTACCTTTATAGTGCACTACTTTTGGCCAAGACCCATAGGGTGCCATATATAGTGAATAGGGTGCCATTTGGGATGCTCACCATGACATTTCACTGTTTCAGACAGGTCAGTTCTATAATCCAGTGATACTGTTAGTTGGCGCTCAGTCTGTGTGGCTTCTTCTTTTCTGTCATATTAACTGTTTTATGGCCTATGTTTTTCTTCTTTAAGATGATCAGTGCGTACAGCAAATGTAGCAGTCATTCTCCACCCTTTACCCAATACTTATGTTTTAGTACCCAGAAAGAAGAAAAAGGCTCCTTATGTATTTGTGCTGGAGAACACTTGAATAAATGTATTGTTTTTGTGCAAAAATATGATAGCTCCTGTTGTTCTTCACCTGTACCAAGAATAAATTGAACGATACAAAATCTTATCACTATTGATCAGGTTCCTTGGCAACATGATAACATGGTAACATTGTTGCACATCTATACTAAAGTTATAGCTGAATCCTACTTTTAAACTGCTTTAAAATCTTTAAAAAATGACTTTAAAATCTCAGAGGGACCTTTTTCTTTTAACAGTATAAAAGGTAATAGTTTGTTAGTTCTGCTTTTGCTCACATCACCCTGCATTTGCTCACACATTTAATGATTGCTACTACTAATCCTCTGTTTGTAGTGTTTATTATAGCCTAATGTGTTCTCTTGTCTTCATAATGATTACACAAACCATACATCTGAATAGTATAATTAATTATTTAGACATACTGTGTATTGTAATTTATAGGCTAGTGATTATATGACCTCCTTGCTTTATCCATGATCTTTCCTTTCCTGTAATCACAGTTCACACCCAGTTCCTCCCACAATGGTACAGCCCCCTCCAAATGGACATGCCTTAAGTGCTAAGTAATTGGTTAATCTGGTGACCGAGTCTGCCTTCCCTATCGGTGATTGGAGCGTCTGCACGTCGCACGGACTTGGATGCTGCGACCTGAGGGTGAGCAGGCTGGATTCAGAGTGAAGCATCTGCGCCTGGCTGCAGCAAGTGTTCGTCTCATTCAACGGATTGGTGCTGTTGTAGTCTATCATAAAGTAACCGAAAAGGCGTTTTGGAGCCGTAGGCCTTTAGGAGAGGTATGTCGAGCGCGATCGAGATTTGCAACTTTATAGCGTACTGATAGGCAATTTACTAAGAATTATGTGAAGAGGCTTTGATTTGGGGCCCAGACTATGCGGGTGTATGGATCGTCCCTAGACACGGATGCTTGCTTTATGTGGATACTGTTTCTTATGGCGACTGGCTGAATGTCTGTAAAGGGTTTGCTCCCCGGAGTCCTGACTGCGTATTTTTCAATTCTGATTTTGCCATCCTGATTCCTTTCATGCCATTGGCTTTTTTTTGGGGGGGGGGGGGGGGGGTAGTCGAAATTAGAACCTACATGATCATACCGGCAGACGGTATATGGAACTCAGACTGGGGACATAGGCTAAATGCTATAACTATCCAATTACACTTGCTATGAATTTGGTCCATCGATTACTACGATGCAAGGGCAACATGGTCTTTAGGCGGTGGGACGGAAGAGGGTGATTATTATGGAGTGTTCCGTCATCATGGGGAGGATAGGAGGGTTTTGGAAACCGTTTTCTGGAAATCGTTTTCTGGGTCGGTTATGTATCCTGAGGGATGAAGGCCGGTGTTTCTTTGTGTCAAGTGGGATGTGGAATTTATCATTTTAGATCTATTTACATCATGATTTAAAACCTTATTAAATTACATGTGTGTCCTGTCCGTATTTGTTACAGACTAGCCTATAACAGGTTTAGGCTATAAACCTTGAAATGGCTATACTTTATGAGGGAATCTATTTGGGACGTTTCAAACTCCATGATCAATTTTCCAAATAAATATCTACGTTGACTACTGTAATTTCTAGGTTTGTGTCAATTTTGTGTGAAAATTCTAAACGCTGTTTGTAATAATAATAGATTTAGCCCCGACAATTAGGCTAGCTACAGAAGACTGCCTGCCTTTTATTTATGCGTTAGCCTAGACTAATGAGTTGTGCTCCACCCTAAAATGTGTCGATTTTTTTTTAAATAGCCTGTAGGCTATTTGTTTCTGTTCTATCCATAAAAGGCATATTGTTGTAACTTCATTCATTCATCCTAAATCCTAGAACACTCAGTCAGATGTGGGTCAGTAGAAGTGATGGATAACCAATGGTTGGTGCATATTCCCTTCCTCCCACCTTTGAAAATGAACATGATATGACACTTTAGACATCAGCTGTCTGCCTTTACAGTTGGCCTTGATTCGAGTCTGAACATTCATGTGCGAGATGTCATCTAGTCATCATTTTAGACAGATGATCTCAGCTCCAAATCTGGATCCATGAGGATAGAGAGCATGTGGTGAACTTGCTGGCTGCCGCACCCACACTGTCACATACATTACCACTCCCACACCCACCTAGACACACAAACACATAAAGAGGAGGAGTCCCCGGGGTATATTTATCGTTTTATTCATATTCATCCAAAAAAGATTATAGTATTGTAATATTGAAATATTTCAACGTTCTGATGCGATAAGAAATCCCTCTGTGTCTCATACCACAGGACACGTCTACAATATGTATGTACAGGTTCACTTTATAATGTGCTACATTTTAGTTTTTAGAAGAAGAAAAAAATGATGGAATTCTGTTATGGATGAAAAGTGTGAACCGGTGTGTGACATGTTGAACAGTTTTAGTCCAGACAGACAGGCAGACAGACAGCTAAGCTAAGGGATGTTAGGTCATACTCAGTGACAGACACCGCCTCAGGCCCATTCGTTGATGTCACAGCAGCCTGGCCATGCCAAGTTGAGAGCACAATGTTTATTGTGTTATAGCTTGTTTTAGAACACAGCGATTCATTTGTGTTCTTCAGTGGGTCACTCCCTCCTCACATCTGAATGTAATGCCAATGACAGTTAGTGGTACCATACCGTGTATGCCTAGTTGTAGTTGAGGTGGTATAACTGGTCAGAAACTAATACCGTTCTCCATGAGAGGGAAACTTTTTTTTTTTGTCGGCTTGTCTCTCTTCTTGAGAAAATACACAGAGGTCTAAAAAAACATTTTTTCTTCTAGAATATACATTTTGGGGCTGTAACTCCCTGCACCACAAATGAGAATAGCATGGTAGTGTTTTTGTTAACCCTTCACGTCTAATCTCTCTCTTCCAGAGCCATCATGTCTTCCAGTTCAGCGACAACCAGGATCCTAATCAAGGGTGGCAAGGTGGGTGTGTTGTGTTGACTGTTGTTGTTGGGCTGTTATATGTTCATCTAAAATAAACGATTGTGAAGCATTACAGAATTGCAGATATCACCTCTTTCATTTATGCATATTCTTCGGGTCCAACACCTGATTCTCTCCAGCACCTGATTAGTGCATTTTTTTTCTCTCTCCCTTTTGACACCAGGTGGTGAACGATGACGTCACGCAGGAGGCGGATGTGTACATTGAGAACGGCATCATCCAGCAGGTGGGGGAGGGGCTGATGATCCCGGGAGGGGCCAAGGTGATTGACGCCTCCGGGAAACTGGTCCTCCCCGGGGGGATTGACACCAGCGTGCACCTGCAGCAGAGTTTCATGAACGCCACCACCGTAGATGACTACTATAGCGGCACCAAGGTATGAATGATCGACAGCTTTTCTACGACTGTCTGTGAGGTTGAGAGGAAATACCATGCTTAAGGACACTGGCATTACCCTCAGTGACCCGGTATAGCCAGTGCAGTACGGGTCTCCCATCTGAGTCTGGTTCCTCTCCAGGTCTCTTCCTTCTAGGGAGATTTCCTTTGCCACTGTGCTGCCGCATGCTCTGGAGGTTAAGGCGGGGTTGCTGAAAAAAACCTTGTGATATGTTGTCCCAAAAAGGGCTGGGTCAATCACATTTGATTGGTTGGTTCATTGATAAAAAAGGTCTGGTGCTTTAGGACTCTGGCATTACTTTCCATATGTGTGTATTTTGGTAGAAACCTGTGGCAAGGTTTGTCTAGCAATGCCAAATACTCCGTTACAGCAATTCAAATCCCAGTGGAAGCTAAATGGTTGCAATGGCGTCATTATTATAATACCCTCTGGGAATTTAGTAATACATTATACTAATATGGTAGGTCATTGAACTGAACTGGAAAGACAGATACATAATTAGTATGTACCATTTAATACACAATAATTGGCCCAGTCTAGTGGGAAACGACCATTTGTCAAACATATTTCCCTCACCCGGTAACCCAGTGGACCGCCATGTACCATGGCAACTAAATAAACTCATCTTCCCAGCTTGCCTTGCTGTGTGAGATAATGACCTCAGACTTAAGGCGGAGACAGACTCTGAATACCAAGTCTTGTCCCATCAAAGTACGGCCCACTGGCCGTATCCGGCCCGCCGGGCACTTCAATCCAGCCCGCAAAACATAATTTTTTGTCCCCCCAATTTCGTGGTATCCAATTGGTAGTTACAGTCTTGTCCCATCGCTGCAACTCCCGTACGAACTCAGGAGAGGCGAAGGTCAAGAGCCGTGCGTCCTCCGAAACTCGGCCCAACCAAGCTGCACTGTTTCTTGACACAATTCCCGCTTAACCCGGAAGCCAGCCGCACCAATATGTCAGAGGAAACTCGAACCCGAGTCTGTAGTGACGCCTCAAGCACTGCGATGCAGTGCCTTAGACCGCTGCGTCACTCGGGAAGCCCCCGCAAATTGATTTTAACAAACAACTGGTCCCCCAAAAAATGCGTCCCTCCATTGAATTTCAAAATCCTGATGTGACCCTCGAGCCAAATGTTTGCCCACCCCTGCCCTAGCCCCTCATCCCCTCATCCCTAGACACTCCTGTCCTGTAGATGTGAAAGATTTGGATAGGAGTAAGCGAAAGGCCCTATGGCCAAAACCCCACTCAGCCTATCAGTAGGCACGTTGAAGTAATTACCAAATTACCAAGTAATTACTCTTTGATCTACAGAAGTAGCTAGGAGCTAGGGGTTGATCCGGGATTTGGGTAGAGACCAAGAAATATTCAGAGAACTACTAGAGTAATAAACTGGGCGTGGTTCAGACTCAGAGATGCTGCTTTGATTTAGACAAAGATAGTGGATACATAAGGCTGCTGACTCAAGTTATTTATTATATAATATTCTCTGTTATTCTGAGTCATCTTTATTTTATTTTATTACATATCTCACCTACCCCCATAAATTATTTATATAGATAATGTGGCAGAAAGCTGTGGAAGCTGTGGCAGGGTGTGCTGACTCCTGATGCAGTCAGACAGCAGGGCAATGAACAGACTGGAGAGAGAAGATGGTGGAGGGATGGCGAGAGAGAGAGAGAGAGAGAGAGAGTGAGAGAGAGAGAGAGAGTGAGACAAAGAGAGAATGAGAGACAGATGAGAGAGAGAGAAGATGCTACAGGGATAGAGAGAGAGACAGACAGACAGACAGACAGACAGACAGACAGAGACAAAGATAGAATGAGAAAGAGAATGAGAGAGAGAGAGAGAGAGAGAGAGAGAGAGAGAGAGAGAGAGAGAGAGAGAGAGAGAGAGAGAGAGAGAAAATGGTGGAGGGGCACACACTGAGACTGGGGCTATCCCAGATCACCTCAGGGCATGCATGACTCATCAATCATCATTCTCTATTCTCTACCACCCAGAGATGACATATAGAGTCTGAGAACATAGCTGTGTTTTAGACATAAACGACAAGCTAGCCAAGGAGATGTTATCTTTCTGCTATACTGGGGTTGGCGGATCTGTCTAGCCGGGCAGCTGCTGCCGTGCTGCCTGGCTAGAGTACAGAGACAAATGTAGATCAGTTTCTGTTTCCATGGCTACCATCGGGTTGCAGCAAAGACTGCTGCGAAACCTTTTCACTCGGGCCATTGTGCTTGAAGACAATAGTTCTCCAACACACTAGACACACCCCCAATCCTTACCAGACAGTACTCCACTCTCTCTAGGGTCAGCTGACTCAAAGATGCTCTTTGGAGCGTTCACACATAGTAACAGACTACAAGTATTTGGAAAGATTTCATATAGAATGTATTTGTTGTTTTGTAAGGATTTAGTACACACACATATATGTAATGGAGCAGTAGTGACGCTTTCATACCTTGGAATCTATGAATCTAGAAATGTATCCTCTGGATATATATATATCATTTTTACTATTTCGATGGCCATACAATGTATTCTTCATCACTACGTCTTCGATCTAGTACGTCTGCCGTTGCTTCAGATATACAGCCCTAAATGGATAGCTGATTGATAGTGTAATAAACAATGAAAGGACTGACAGTTCCGTGATATACATTCGCTCACTGACCAGCATCATGCTCTGTAATATCTTTTCATTATACCCCATGGGTTATCTCCCAGTCCCCTTCCCGTGCTCTAATCTAGTTACTGATTGATGTTTTTCACCTCCCATCCAGTAAATAAACATTAGGGGTAATTGACACTTTTTACTGTTGGTTTTAAACCTGAGGTATGTTGGCATGTTAATTATGTCTTGCCCCGGAATTTATAGAGAATAATGGATGTATGCATTAACCCTATACTGTCATTGGCATTAATTAACCAGACCAGACATCATTATGGAGCCTTTGCATAGTGATACTTCAATGTATTGTGTCTCATTGTCCTCCTACTTATAAACCATTTACAAACACTTTTATAAAGTATTTCTTAATGTAACGTAGTACCTATACTGAACAAAAATATACATGCAGCATGCAACAATTTCAATAATTATAATGAGCTACAGTTCATATAAGGAAATCAGTCAATTTAAATAAATTCATTAGGGCCTAAACTATGGATTTCACATGACTGGTCAGGGGCACAGCCATGGGTGGCCTTGGAGGGCATAGGCCCACCCACTTGGGAGCCAGGCCCACCCACTGGGGAGCCAATAAGAATTAGTTATTCCCCACAAAGTACTTTATTACGGACAGAAATATTCCTCGAGTTGGTGGGCCTTGTGCGCAAAATTTGAGAGAAATACTGTTTTAGTGCGTATGGAAGAAAAAAAATGATATTTTATTTCACCTCATGAAACATGGGACCAACACTTTACGTTTCTATTTTTGTCCAGTATAATATACCTTTATGTAAAGTGGTATCCATAGTTGTAATGTCTGTCTCTTTTTTGATCTGAGATACTGGTGGTTCTGTCAACAGGCAGCCCTGGCTGGAGGTACCACCATGGTTATAGGACATGTATTACCAGAGAAGAATGAATCTCTACTGGAAGCCTACGAGAAGGCCCGCTCCCAGGCCGACAATAAAGCCTGCTGCGATTACGCCCTGCATATGGGGGTCACCTGGTGGGGGCCCAAGGTAACTGTCACACTCCTTTGATAACTGGTGTTTTTATACCCTTTTCATTTAACTGAGCTAAGATCTGTACTGCACTCACCTGGTTACACATCCGCCATAGTTGCTGGAACTGTGCTGCAAAAGTCACTGAGAGGAAAATATCAATGCCAACACACTACGATTCAGGTTGGCACAATAGTATGAAAAGGTATGACTCCTGACTAAGGCTGTGGCGGTCATGCCATTTTGTCAGCCTGTGATTGTGAAGGAAATAACTGCTGGCTGTCCGTCACGTGATCGGGTCTTTCTCACAGGCTGCAAACAAGTGAAGACGGACACATCAGGGACGCACCTGCGCCAATTCCGAGGCGCATATTGAAGATATTGGAAGAACTGTCCACATTTACTTTTTGTCAGCCAACAAGATGAGTAGGCCTAACGAACAGCAAAAGCACTACTAGCCTATGTCAATCTACTATCCCCCATAGTACAAAAGTTGACGTGTTCTATTCTGTGCGAGAAATAAATATTCCAGACTATGTTTGGGACAATGAGCAATGAGCCTGACGCAACAGATCAGAACATTTAGCTTAAAATGTTGATGAACTATTAGGCTATTTCTTCACTTTATATGCGCAGCAATGCGCACATGGCAGTAGGCTATAATCACAAATGTTCCATTAGCAGTAAAACACCATTATCAAAAGTGACCACAAATGAGATTATGCATGTAATGCTTTAATTATGAAGATGCATTTTGATGGGTTCAAATTATCTTCCGCAAACTCGAAACTCACGCACTGCATATGTATGCCAGTTAGGCTCCAAACACATTGTATAGCGGATTAATGTGCTTCATTTTAAGAAGTTATTTGGCCAGTTTAGTTGTGATACAAACCTTATCAGAACATATAGGCCCATGGGCTAAGCTACATGAGGTGTGGGACTATGATTTGAAAAAGTCGCATAAAAAAAGCATGCAGTGTTTCTTGCCTTAAGCTGGTTATCATTCTCAAGTGATAATATGTAAGTCATAGGCTAATATTGTCACCCATCAGACTATTCTTGATTTAATCTTTACATATACTAAATAATATATGTATGAAATTTGTTTTGATTTAGAATGGACCATTATCATGCACCTGTAATCGAAACAGGGGCGGGGGGGGGGGGGGGGTACATGTCATCTATGCACTTAAATAGCGTATGGAGAATGCGTTTCCCGTGGCTCATTTTCATGCCAGCCAGGTAGGCTATACTCCTGCTATACTCCTGCAATGTGCTTAATATTAGGAAAGTTGAGAAAAAAATATAATAAGTCTAGCCTATAGAAAGCTGATGGGATCCTCCTCTTTTTAACAGAGGCCATCAGTCTGTTTTCTCACGCAATTGCATAGCTTATAGAAATGTTGAGCAACATGAGCTCATGGGGTCTTGTGAAGTGTTTGATTAGATTTTTGATTACATTTGCATTGATGTCAGAGTGATTAGAAGGACAATAGAGTGCTGAGTACCAAGCAGTTAGCAAGTTTGGTAGGCTACTATTGACCAGCAGCAGCATCAGAGCTTGGAGAAGCCTAATTACCGTGACTAAACGGTCACTTGCAATTTGACTGCCGTCGTGACTCGTGACCGTCGGTGTGGCTGTAATACGGTTACTGTAACAGCCCGACTCCTGACTGTGTTCATCATGTTCAGGTGAACTCTGACCTCTAACCCCTGACCTGTAGGTGCGTGCTGAGATGGAGAGCCTGGTGAGAGATAAAGGCATCAACTCGTTCCAGATGTTCATGGCCTATAAGGACCTGTTCATGCTGAGGGACTCTGAGCTCTTCCAGGCCCTACAGAACTGTAAGGACATCGGGGCCGTGGCCCGTGTACACGCTGAGAACGGAGAACTAGTGGCCGAGGTGAGTCTCAGAATCTGGTTCAATATGTAGTCCCACATCAATGACTTTTCTTCCATCATGTCTTTGCTCAGAAAGAAATACAACAAAGTCAGCTTAATTTCATTCATTACTTTTTAAAACCCTTACTTATCTATCCAACTGTAAGAAATTGACTGACACAAACAGTTCACAAAAGTATGAGAAACTGACTGGTACTGGTGTGACAGAGGGACTGCCACCACAGTAAGCAGTTTTATTCACACAAAGGAGACTAGGGCTGTTATGTGGTAAGGTCAGAGATAAGATAGAGCAACTTTTTTTGCGGGGGGACCATTGTAACTGACCCTCGAGCCACTGCGGCCCATCATGATGAGTTCCCGTTTTTTTGTGGCCCCCACCCCCATCAAAGTTGCCCATCCCTGCCATAGAGTTAAAATGACTTGAAAGGACATCCAACGTTCCGTGATGGATGAACCGTCAGCCATATTTAGTGCACATCCGATTTCTATCAGTGATACAGCACATACACAAGGATTCCTGTGTGTTTTCTAGGGAGCCAAAGAGGCATTGGACCTGGGAATCAGCGGCCCAGAGGGCATTGAGATCAGCAGACCAGAGGAGGTAAGACGTTCTCTTTACTCTTCGGATAAAAGCGTCTGCTAAATGGCATATATTCTCATTATATTATTATATATTACTGTTGTAGTCTGTGCTCATAATGGACACATTCTCCTTATCTTTCTTTCATGACTTCATAGACATAGCCAATTACAGTTTTATAGTCTTATTGTTTTTCCAGTGAAGCATTTCCAGTTATTAGATATTGGCCCTTCATGGCCCTTCATGACCCTAGCATTGAGGATCGTCTTATACCAACTCAACACAATATCCGGGTGTTTTTTCTTTCTCACAGCTGGAGGCAGAGGCCACCCATCGGGCGATCACCATCGCCAATAGGGTGAGTGTGTGTTCTGTCAAGTTGTTGCATTTTCTTTATCGTCAAGCACTTCAGTACAATGGTAACTGCCCCCGAAATACCATGCAGTATCTGGAACTAGTCCTGCATTTGGCATGGGTATTTGGCAGGTTTTCTTCTGGTGAAACTCTCTCTAAGACATGTTGTCTCACTCTCTGTCGTTCTCTTTCAGGCCCACTGTCCTATCTACCTTGTCAACGTGTCCAGCATGTCAGCAGGAGATGTGCTTGCCACAGCCAAGATGCAGGGTAAGGCCAAGGCATATCTTATCCTGTCCTGTCGTATCCTGTCCTGTGCATATCACAGATGACTTTTCATGTGGTTTGCGACCCTCTGCTGGCTTGATCTGGGCGGATCTTCACTACAAGTGCTTCTGGAACCCCACCTGCCTGTCTGTCTTGTACAGTAACTGGCCAATACTACACATCACAGTCCAGTGCCTTCAGAAACTATTCAGACCCCTTGACTTTTTCTACATTTTGTAACGTTACAGCCTTATTCTAAAATGTATTAATTAAAACATTTTTCGCGGCAATCTACGCACAATAACCCATAATGACAAAGCGAAAACAGGTTTTTAGAATTTTTTGAAAAATGTATTAAAAATGAAAAAACAGAAATACCTTATTTACATACGTATTCAGACCTTTTGCTATGAGACTCGAAATTGAGCTCCGGTGCATCCTGTTTCCATTGATCATCCTTGAGATGTTTCTACAACTTGAGTCCACAATTGATTGGGCATGATTTGGAAAGGCACACACCTGTCTATATAAGGTCCCACAGTTGACAGTGCATGTCAGAGCAAAAACCAAGCCATGGAGGTCGAAGGAATTGTCCGTAGAGCTCCGAGACGGGATTGTGTTAAGGCACAGATCTAGGGAAGGTTACCCAAAAGATTACCTGCAGCATTGAAGGTCCCCAAGAACACAGTGGCCTCCATCATTCTTAAATGGAAGAAGTTTGGAACCACCGAGACTCTTCCTAGGACCTGGCCACCCGACCAAACTGAGCAATCGGGAGAGAAGGGCCTTGGTCAGGGAGGTGACCAAGAACCCGATGGTCACTCTGACAGAGCTCCATAGTTCCTCTGTGGAGATGGGAGAACCTTCCAGAAGGACAACCATCTCTGCAGCACTCCACCAATCAGGCCTTTATGGTTAAGTGGCCAGACGGAAGCCACTCCTCAGTAAAAGGCACATGACAGCCCGCTTGGAGTTTGAAAAAAGCCGCCTAAAGACTCTCAGATCATGAGAAACAAGATTCTCTTGTCTGATGAAACCAACATTGAACTCTTTGGTGGCAGAATCATGCTGTGGGGATTGTTTTTCAGCGGAGGACTTGTCAGGATCGAGGCAAAGATGAACAGAGCAAAGTACAGAGAGATCCTTAATGACAACCTGCTCCAGAGCGCTCAGGACCTCAGACTGGGGTGGTTCACCTTACAATGGGACAATGACCCTAAGCACACAGCCAAGACAACGCTGGAATGGCTTGGGGACAAATCTCTGAATGCCCTTGAGTTGCCCAGCCAGAGCCCGGACTTGAACCCAATCTAACATCTCTGGAGAGACGTGAAAATAGCTGTGCTGCAACGCTCCCCATCCAACCTGACAGAGCTTGAGAGGATCTGCAGAGAAGAATGGGAAAAACTCCCCAAATACAGGTCTGCCAAGCTTGTAGCGTCATACCTAAGAAGACTCGAGTCTGTAATCACTGCAAAAGGTACTTCAACAAAATACTGAGGAAAGGGTCTGAATACTTATGTAAATGTGATATTCAAGTTTTTTTTTTAAATATAAATTAGTTAATATTTCTAAAAAACAATTTTTGCTTTGTCATTATGGGATATTGTGTGTAGATTGATGAGGGGGAAAAAACAATTGAATAATTTTTAGAATAAGGCTGTAACGTAACAAAATGCGGAAAAAGTCAAGGGGTCTGAATACTTTCCGAAGGCACTGTATATGGACATGTATAAATCCATCTATATAATCTGTCTACAGGTAAAGTGGTCCATGGGGAGACCACCACAGCCCATGCGGTGCTAAACGGTCTGCAGTACTACCATCAGGACTGGGCCCATGCTGCAGCCTACGTCACTGTTCCTCCTCTACGCCTGGACCCAAACACACCCAACTACCTGATGAGTCTACTGGGAAAGTAAGAGCACACGCACGCACACACACACACACACACACACACACACACACACACACACACACACACACACACACACACACCTTCCTGATGAGTCTACTTGGAAAGTAAGAGCACACACACACACACACATGTTTGGGAAATTGCCTTTAAATTCTACCGCTGTGAACAAATCGTACATCTGGGTTGGATTGAATCCAGGCACCAGTCTTAACAGCGCTTGTAGCTCTCATTAATATATATAAATACTTTTTGCTGTTCGTATAATAACATTTGAATAAAATTTCCCCCTGACCCGTACTTGCCTCCTTCTCTCTAGGCATTAACACTGAAACTCTGAAAGTAGTGTTATCAAATCAAAGTTAATAGAATTTATATTTGCGTTCTCTACATTTTCCCCCCTGACCTATCCTCTCCTCCTTCTCTCTGACCCACTACAGTGACACGCTGAACGTAGTGGCGTCTGACCACCGCCCCTTCACCACCAAACAGAAGGCTATGGGCAAGGATGACTTCACAAAGATCCCCCACGGAGTCCCGGGCATCCAGGACCGCATGAGCGTCATCTGGGAGAGAGGAGTGGTAAGCAAACATGATGTACCTCTACTGTTTGTACGTAGGCAAAGCTCTACGGCTGTATAGAAAGAAAACAGAAAGGTTAGATCTGCTATTGTGACTGCCGTAACTAACTACTACCATGATACCTTGTTGCCGTTGGACATGTATCTGTTGCAATATTTGTTGTGCATGGTCCCTGTCAAACACATATGCTGTTTGAGTCTAGTGCTTGACATGTTGATTACAGATTTGCTCCCTCTGCCCTCTCCCTCTGACATGGAACATTTTGACCCTCTGCTCCTGTAGGTCGGAGGCAAGATGGACGAGAACCGTTTTGTTGCGGTGACCAGCTCCAACGCAGCTAAGATCTACAACCTGTACCCCAGGAAGGGTAGGATCATCCCAGGGGCTGACGCTGACCTGGTGGTCTGGGACCCTGAAGGGACCAAGTATGTAACCGTATCCACTGTCTCCTCGCTCCCTCCCTTCTAACTACTACCGCTACGGCGACCGTTCACCCTCTGGGGGATGCTAAGGTTTTTCTTTTAAACGCTCTTAGTGGTGACTCGAGGAACCATTGCTAGTAAACGGTTCATATTTGCACCTTTGGTTAGTTGAGGGGTTCTTGGTGGAATCTTTAATGGTTCAATGTAGAGTGGAGACGTGGCTTAGGAGGGGTGTGGCTTTCAGATAGATATTTTTTGGGCCACCGTTTAAAGTCAATGAGGCTAACAGAGGTGAGTTCCTCAAGATGCCTATGCAACTTTATTACTATAGGTAATCAGTAATGTTATTTTTATTAAAAGTATGTAATATGGAAAAATATTCAATTACTTTTTGTATTTGCAGTATTCAAACGTAGCATGATGAACAGGAATGACATTTACATTAGCGGGTGGCCAAAAAGAACTATCTGAAAGCCACGCCTACAATAAGCCACGCCTCCTATCTGATAGGCTGACACCTCTACAATATATTATTAAAAAGGGGGAAAAAAATTATCACAAAAAGATTCCGGTTTGAACATTTGCACAGGGGTTCCCCGAATACCCTTTTCAGAGGGGTTCCTCTAGGAACCTTTTTCAACGAGAAAGGTTACGCCGGTGTGGCAACCCAACAGGTTCTTTCAGGCACCTTTACCTTTAAGAGTATAGAGTAACAATAATAGTATATGCCACTTATCAGATGCTTTTCTTATCAACTGAGCCACACAAGACCAATAACCTATTGTATGTGTTAAAGACTATATATTTCTCTGTGTCCAGGACCATCTCTGTGGACACACAGGTGCAGGGTGGAGACTACAACCTGTACGAGAGTCTTCGTTGCCATGGTGTCCCCCTGGTTACCATTAGCCGTGGTCGTTTGGTCTATGAGAACGGAGTGTTCACGTGCTCCGAGGGCTCTGGGAAGTTCTATCCTCTCAGAACCTTCCCTGACTACCTCTACAAGAAAATGGTGCAGCGGGAGAAGGTATTCTAAAAAGCCATCAACAGGATGTGGATTTGAAAATGTTCCTTTACCTATGCATTTTGCAGCAGATGAAAGGTGATCTTTGAATCGCATAAACTTTCCATACCTGCTTCAGATTGTCTTGATTGTCATAATGTATTATTAATGTGTTATAACTGTGTGTATAACCAGAGAATAATTATTGTGTGTGTCTATGTGTGTGTGTGTGTGTGTGTGTGTGTGTGTGTGTGTGTGTGTGTGTGTGTGTGTGTGTGTGTGTGTGTGTGTGTGTGTGTGTGTGTGTGTGTGTGTGTGTGTGTGTGTGTGCGTGCGCGTGTCTGTGTTTGCATCTCTGCTTACTCGTGCGCACGTGTGTGTCTCTCTCTCCTCAGTGTCAGGCCCTGAAGGCCGTGGAGCGTGAGCCCTACGTAGGAGACGTAGCGTTGATGAATTCTGGGAAGAAGGACTGTGGACCTTGTGATGGGGACACTCCAACACGACCACACACCAAGCACGGAGGACAGAGAGACCTGCATGGGTCCAGTTTCAGCCTCTCTGGTAACACACACACACACACACACATCGCTTTGCAATTTGGGATTGTATAATTTGCATCTCTCCCTCTAAGGCCTATATAACTTTATTAATCACCAGCTCTAATGCAGTATCTACTATATCTATATGTTTCAATCTCTACTGGAAAGATGCACAATTATCTACATTTTTGTTAACCTAACAGATTGTTATTTGACACTTTTTTGTTTTATCAATCTCTCCAGGTTCCCAGGTTGATGATAAAATCCCAAAGAGATCTTCTGCAAGGATTCTGGCCCCCCCAGGTGGTCGATCCAGTGGCATCTGGTAACTGTGTGGAAGAGTAGTGAGTTCTAGAACCAAACAATTACTGTAGTTCTCTATTAGAATGAAACCTGAAGGAAAGTTCAGGGCCAACTAAGACAAACTTACGTTCACCCAGAAAGCATAGAAAGAAAATAAAATCTTACATGTTATTTCAAAAACGAACTCACGTATTTAGTGTATATATGATGACAGGGTCTGAGTAACATTTATATGACACTGATGTAATTTTAATATTTGTTGGAATATCTGCCTGTATGGTCAAACCCTGAACAATATTGGGCTTAGCAAATTTTTGGACAAATCTAAACTAAATTTGCACGGTAGCTATGTTGCTAGTTGACTGTTTTGGATAAATGTATGTATTTTAGAGAAAGTACTCAATGTCATTATACACTAATGGTTTTAGGGGGATGAGGGGAGGATGGGGTTGAGTTGATAATTGGTTTTACCTCACTGTTTAACCTACAATATTGCACTTGTATCATGTACTACTTAGCTGCCTTTTCCTTACATGATTTGATGTGTAACAGAACAACTTTTCTACCAATACAGAACAGTCATGAATTCACGTGATTAGTTATTTACTACGCAATATCTCAAAGCACTTGACATGAAATAACGTGAATATAACAATGTTTTTGTGTGAAACACCGCTTTTTTTTCTGTTCGGGTCCCTTCACGATTCCATTTGTCTAATTTTGACGAAAACTCAAATGCAAGCTGATACTTAAAAAAAAAATGTTAAAAAAAAATGTTAAAAAAAAATGTTAAAAAATGTTAAAAATGTTAAAAATGTGTGTTAAAAATGTTAAAAAATGTTAAAAATGTTAAAAAAAAATGTAATGTAAAATGTCATTTACATTTTACATTACATTTAAGTCATTTAGCAGACGCTCTTATCCAGCGTCTGCTAAATGACTTAAATGTAATGTAAATGTAAATGATAATATTTCAACCGGACCGTAACCTATTCAATAAAAGAGAGAAAGAAAATGGAGAGCTACCCCTCTCACGCGCAGGAACTAATCAAAGGACACCTGACTAGTTTTTAATATTATCGATTATGTATGTTAAAAACAACCTCACAACCTGATTATAAAAAACATTTGACATGTTTCTACGAACATTACGGATACTTTTTGGAATTTTCGTCGAACGGAACGAGGCTGTGGTTTTCTGAACATAACGCACAACCCAAATGGCGTTTTTTGTTATAAAAGTAATATTTATCGAACAAAAAGAACAGTTATTGTATAACTGGGAGTCTCGTGAGTGCAAACATCCGAAGATTATCAAAGGTAAGCGATTAATTTTATTGCTTTTCTGACTTTCGTGACCATGCTAATTTGGGGCTAGCTGTTCTAGCATTGATTGATACACTCACAAAAGCTTGGATTGCTTTCGCTGTAAAGCATATTTTCAAAATCTGACATGATAGGTGGATTAACAACAAGCTAAGCTGTGTTTTGGTATATTTCACTTGTGATTGCATGATTATAAATATTTTTTTAAATATTTGGCACCCTGCAATTCAGCGGTTGTTTAGGAAAATGATCCCGCTAAAGGGATCCGTAGCGCAGAGAGGTTAAGTTGTATTTTGATACTTTGTGCAAGGCAATTGATAAGCATTAAAAACTTTGTGGATGGAGCCTCCCAAGTGGGACAGTGGACACTCGGAAGACACTGCATCACAGTGCAAACTGCGTTGCTACACATGCTAGTTCGATACCCGTGCCGTCCGTGACCGGGAGAGCCATGAGGCAATGCACAATTGGTCCAGCGTCGTCCGAGTTAGGGGAGGGTTTGGCTGGCTGGCATGTCCTTGTCCCATCGCGCTGTAGTGACTCTTGTGGCGGGCCAGGCGCATGCATGCTGACACAGTCACCAGGTGTATGGTGTTTCCTCTGACATAATTTTTTTGGGGGTGGATGGGATCATTTGTATGCATAAAATGTATAATAGTCATATTTTTAATTACTAAATCGGGTAATTTTGTATAAATGTATTTAAATTTGTATCGTGCCGCTTCTGCAGGGATTCTGGTAAGATGTCGGCTGAATTCCGGTAGACGGAAATGGCCCGATGTACTTGGGCTGATTCTGGGCAGTCATTCATTTTGATTCCGGGCCGAGTCCGACACCCGATTCTGGACCGATTCAATCAGTTCCGGCCCCCCGGAAGAGTGCCACTTCTGGGCCGATTCCTCATTGCTAGTGTAACAGTATTGCTTCCGTCCTTCTCCTCGCCCCTACCTGGGCTCGAACCAGGGACCCTCTGTACACATCAACAACTGACACCCACAAGCATCGTTACCTATCGCTCCACAAAAGCCTACTAGCGCACACCCCGCTAACTAGCTAGCCATTTCATGTTAGCTAACCCTCCCCTAATCCTAACTTTAAGATTGTTAGCTAACCCTTCCCCTAACCCTAAACCTTTTAGCAAACCTTTCCCCTAACCCTAACCTTAAAGTCCTTTAACCTAACTCCTAAACTTAAACGTAACCCTAACCTTAACCCCTAGCCTATGTATGTAAGTAACCAATCGTTTCCTCGGATTTATGTACAGAATAATACGAAATGTGCTGAGACCAGGTTGCAGCCACACCACCCGTTTTCAAATTACATTTACATTACATTTAAGTCATTTAGCAGACGCTCTTATCCAGAGCGACTTACAAATTGGTGCATTCACCTAATGACATCCAGTGGAACAACCACTTTAAATGCTTTCGCCCTCTGACATACCGTAATGGTAAATGGTAAATAATGGTGTAACAGCCTACAATTTCCTTGACATTTTGTTTTCATTATTGTGATAGGCTCACTATTTATTTTGCCGGGACGCCGTACCGGACCGTACCGCCTTACTTTCACCCCTGGGGTTAGTGAGGTTTACGGTAGGGACGTCCCAAATATCCCAGATAACACTGAGGAAGTAGTGGGGGCGGGCCGTTACTAACCAGTGCACCGCGCAGGAACTCTGGCAACAGCTACAGCGGAGGATTGGAGCATAGGAATACTGCCAGCGAAATAACAACAGAGAAAGATAGCTCTCGGAATACAGTGAGTAATGCATTTTTTACCCAAACACTGCATTTGCCTTAGCAAATTAGACATTTTATGCGTGCCTTTTGCATTTTTATGGCATAATATGGTGCCTCATCCATTCAGTGAGGATATTTATTTTACAGTGACAGTTCTCTATTCGGAGAGGCCTGCAGAGGGGGCCCGGCTCATTGGATAGCAACTGTAACATTGCAGGGTTTTGTTTCTTTACACCTAATAAAAATAGGGCAAATGTATTGTTCTCTGAGCATGCTATACACTATCAATTTACTGCGTATAAATACCGAATAAATTAATCTATTTTGTGAACCTTATATAGAGTGAGATTGCGCACGGTTCTGTAAAGGCCTAGAATAGAATAGGATTTAGAGACGAGAATAAAATTGACTCCTCCCACGGTAGTGTCTGTGGTGTATATGGTTGCTTGTAATTGAGCTTTTATTACAGTAGAATAGCCATGATGGTATTATAAACCCAGGTGTTAATAACCCTTTACATACAGCCCTCTATAAAACAGTTAACGGTAGGTGGAGTAGGTCTACTGTCCGTAATAGGCTACAATTAGCCTACCTAATTGTGCGGCCACCTGGGATTTTGACAGATAGGCAGGCTAGTGCTATTCAATGCACGCTCCTCGGAGGTGCAAGTATTGTATATCGCTATGCAATCATTTATAATGTTTCTGAGAGCAAAGGCAGGAATGGGAAAAGAGCTAGGCCATTCTCCTCTGTCGGCACAGACGGATCATTCATTAATATGAATACATTATACTCCCATAATTTAAACGTCATAAAAAATATGTACAGTGTAGTCTATTCTTTCTACATGCAACTCGTTACGTTGGCTAATACTTTTTCTTTTTTCATTTCCGAAAAGGTGATGATACTAGTCTATGTTATTTATTTTTATCAGGTCATACATATGTCAAATACATGGCCAATTCCTCTGCACGTATCCACAGATCCTGGGTCAGGTGATAGCCGCGGGGGGGAAAAATCTGATTGGTTATTATCAGTGTCATCAGCGTCCTGTTTGTCTGTGCTGCCAGGAAATCAAGCACTAGGAAATTCTGTCTCAACTGAGAGGATTATTGTGACAACAGAAGATTAAATGTTAAAAATAAATCCCTCCTGCAACATCAAACTAGCCCAGAAGGTGTAGTGTTCACTTCAACACAAGGCATACATTAGTTTCTATTTACATTCCTGTTTTGTAGTGAAACAAATACATACCTGTAGTGTATCCGTGCTTCTACACCTGCATTGCTTGCTGTTTGGGGTTTTAGGCTGGGTTTCTGTACAGCACTTCGAGATATTAGCTGATGTACGAAGGGCTGTATAAAATAAACTTGATTTGATTTGATTTGTGTAGCCCATGTCAGAGCAAGTTTTGGAACAAAGCCCTCGTTGCTGATGTTTTGTGACCCTGTGAGGAACCCTCATGTTCTCTTCTCAAACAAAGTATGAATTCCTTGATTTTTTTTTACAATAGATCCTTGAATTCCTTCTATTTTTAACCACAAAAAGTCATTTTATGTTTTGCAGCACTGCTATGGTATGTTATAGAGTTTTCTTAAATGCAGCCCAGTTTAACATCTTTGCAATGTTTTTTGTTTGGCAGTGAATGTCAAATTGTAATGTCTTTTTCGTCTTCACGTATAAAGTGTGGCAGTGAATGTCTAATTCTTGTAATGTATTTTCTTTCTTTAGGTATAGAAGATGGCAGTGAATGTGCACGCCACGTCTGTGTCCTGTGACACCCTGAGCAGACACGATATGCTGGCCTGGCTCAACGATTCCCTACACCTCACCTACACCAAGATAGAACAGCTCTGCTCGGGTAGGTCTCCATTCCTGACTTGTGATTGCTCCAAAGTTCTCTATTTTTGTGTTCCTTATCTCCACCTAGAGAACATACGAGTCGTTCTATCATCTCCAAAATCATGTAAATGAATGGGTCCTTTCCCTATCCCGTTGGGAAAATCTGGTTGAAATGACATCATTACACTGGTTATAATCATGGCATCCTTTCAACCAGTTTTTCCTGCTGGGATGGACCTCAAGTCCTCACCAAACCCATTCAAGTAATGAGTAGAGATGAGATTTGAATTGTGTTGTCTTATTACCAGTATGCACTTTTTCTCCTTCTGTTTGCCTTCTAGGTGCAGCGTACTGTCAGTTCATGGACATGCTGTTCCCAGGCTGTGTCCTGCTCAAGAAGGTTAAGTTCCAGGCCAAGTTGGAACATGAGTTCATACACAACTTCAAAGTTCTCCAGGCTGCCTTCAAGAGGATGGGAGTCGACAAAGTCAGACTATTATCTTTTTGTCATCATCTATAAAACATTACAAATCAGAACGTATTCACACCCCTTGACTTTTTCCACATTTTGTTGTGTTACAGCCTGAATTTAAAATGGATGACATTTTGATTTTGTGTCACTGGCCTACACAGAATACCCCATAATGTCAAAGTGGAATTATGTTTTTAGAATTTTTACAAATGAAATGTCTTGAGTGAATAGGTTATGGCAAACCTAAATAAGTTCAGGAGTAAAAATTTGCTTAACAAATCACATAATAAGTTGCATGGACTTACTCTGTCTGCAATAATAGTGTTTAACATGATTTTCGAGTGACTACGTCATCTCTGTACTCCACACATTCAATTACTTGTAAAGTCTCTCAGTCAAGCTGTGAATTTCAAACAAATTAAACCATAAAGTCCAGGGAGGTTTTCCAATGCCTCGCAAAGAAGAGCACATATCAGTAGATGGGTAAAAATAAAAAATATCCCTTTGAGCATGGTGAAGATATTAATTACCCTTTGGAAGGTGTATCTATACACCCAGTCACTACAAAGATAAAGTCGTCTTTCCTAACTTAGTTGCCGGAGAGGAAGAAAACTGCTCAGGCGTTTCACCATGAGGCCAATGATGACTTTAAAACAGAGTTTAAAGGCTGTGATAGGAGAAAACTCAGGATGGATCAATAACATTGCAGTTACTTCACAATAAAATAAGGAAGCCTTTACAGAATACAAATATTCCAAAACATGCATCATGTTTGCAATAAGGTGCTAAAGTGAAACTGCAAAAAAAATGTGGCAAAGAAATTAACTTTTTATTCTGAATACAAAGCGTTATGTTTGGGGCATATCCAACACAACACATCACTGAGTTCCACTCTCGTATTTCCAAGCATGGTGGTGGCTGCATCATGTTATGGGTATGCTTGTCATCGGCAAGGACTAGGAAGTGTTTTTTAGGATAAAAAGAAACAGAATAGAACTTATCACAGGCAAAATTCTAGAGGAAAACTTGTCTCAGTCTGCTTTCCAACAGACACTGGGAGACAAATTCACCTTTCAGCAGGACAATAACCATAAACACAAGGCCAAATTTACACTGGAGGTGCTTACCAAGACGACAGTGAATGTTCCTGAGGGGCCCAAAATCTATAACAAGACTTGAAAATGGCTGTCTAGCAATGATCAACAACCAACTTGACAGAGCTTGAAGAGTTTAAAAAAGAACAATGTGCAAATACTGTGCAATCCAGGTATGCAAAGCTCTTAGAGACTTACCCAGAAAGACTCACACCTGTAATCACTGCCAAAGGTGATTCTAACATGTATTGTTCAGGGGGTGTGAATGTTTGTCATTTAGATATTTCTGTGTTTGAATTTCAATAAATGTGCTAACATTTCTAAAAACATGTGTTTCACTTTGTCATAATGGGGTATTGTGTGTAGATGGGTGAAAAATAGGTCTATTTAGGGCTCTAGTCAATCTGTAAAGCTGAAGTGTTACAGTTTCCACAATAGAACTGTGAAGGTAAGTTCCGATTTAGCTGACATATGCAGCAGTTACCGTGAATATAGTCTCCGCTAAAGTGGGAACATTGCCTTTAAATTTCAGTTACGCTGTAAAGCTGAACATCCGCAATGCAGATTCAATAGAGCCCTTAATCCATTTTGAAGTCAGGCTGTAACACAAGATGTGGAATAAGTCAAGGGGTTATGAATACTTTATGAAGGCACGTATCATCACAACAAAAATAATTAGTGTCTGGAACAGTGGTTTATCGTACCCATTTTCCCCTTGCTTCATTCCTTTGTGACTTCAGCCAGCCTCTAGATTTCCATCTCTCAAAAAGCTTTCAGATGTTTATTCTCATTCCTACAGATAATTCCTGTCGAGAAGCTCGTAAAAGGAAAGTTCCAGGACAACTTTGAGTTCGTGCAGTGGTTCAAGAAGTTCTTCGACGCCAACTACGACGGGAAGGAGTACGACCCTCTACAAGCCAGACAGGGGCAAGACATGGCTCCCGCCCCCAATCCAGGTGATCACTTTTCCCACAGACCCAAGAGAACTCATGGTCCTCCAGGTAACCCCAAAAGAATGGTTATATCTCTTCTGAATGGGATTGGCTCGCTGATTGAGCTTTGGATGGCTCAAAACACGCACAGCGCTCTGCAAGCAACTGGTCTGTTTGTGCATGTTCCACTGGATGATATCTCTGTGAGGGTCATTTCACAGGCTAGCGTTTTAGAAACAGTCGAGGAAAGGTAGCGCTGGGAGTCAGTGTCGGTATTCTTGTGATCTTCACAGTACCTTTTTGAACACTAATACATTATTTTCCAAATTATAAAGGAAATTGTCCCAGTTATTCTATATTGAGTGAATTGATCATTGTGGCACCCTTTTGGGACCCTTTGTACTAACAGAGCTGTTTTAAGCCTTGATCTTAGACATGCAATGTGTAAAAACAGCTTTTTTTGTGCATTGTCTTTTGGTATTAAGGGTGAAAATAAATCAGCATCGGTTCCTAAACTCAGTAATATAGCTAATGTGTGTTACACCACCTGCGCAACATTTTGCTATGCTTACAACATGGGTTCTCGTTGAAACACTGTAGTAGTAGTATCCATGGCTTTGATCGCATGGGGTGACAAACAACGAGCATTTGTTTACTATGTTTACTAGTATTTACTGCTATTTCTACTACTTTTAGTTGACAAATATTTGTTTAATAGTATTTTGTTGACATTTACTGTGAGTATGGCCGGGTTTCAATCCAAGGCGCATTACAGAGCAGTGCACTAGAGAGCCCTCAATGTGCCCTTTAAAGGCATTTTTCCCCCGACGTTTGCGTAAATCGCGTTCACTGTAAATGACCTTTAAGAGTCTGTTATAGTGCGCTGCTCAATAACGCGCCTTGGATTGAATCCCGGCCTAAATGTTATAACAGTAAACCTGCACTGCGACACGAAGGACTCCATTCAATCAGTACCACGGAGGTTCAGCGTTACAGCCTGGTTGAAATTTAAAGGCAATGCTTCTGCATTAGCGGAGACTGCATTCACGGTAAACTGCATATGCTCCAGATGTCGGCTCAATCGGAAATGACCTTTACGTTTCTATTGCGCAATCTGTAACGCTTCAGTTTTACAAAATGAATAGAGCCCTAACACTATCTGATCATTCCAGGCCCCCAGAGGATGTCGCCCACAGTGCCCAAGATAATGCCAGCGCCCCAGAGGGTGCTGAACACCACCGTGCATGTGAGGAAGACCCCGGCTCTGGCGCGGAATGGGGGCAGCGACGCGGAACTCATGGAGCTAAATCAACAGGTAGAGTCCCAGGGAGGGTAAGGAGGCCTTACTCTACATTGGAGAAGTAAACTCTTGGGCCATACTAATGTACTAATGTGGTATTGACAGTATTCAATACGAATTAAGGTGTCCTATATTAGTTTCAACTCAGTTATCAGGTTTTATTTATTGCAAGTAGAGTCATGCTTAGCCCTAAGACTTGGCTGTAGGCTACATCCATGCTCTGGTCTTTGTAATGTGAAGTGTGAGTGTAAGTTCACACTAGAGTTTGTCTCCTAATTTTTGACTCAGTTGTGACTTATCCAATAAAGAGGAGGATAAAAAGGTACATTTCATGCATATTAGGAAACAAAATGTAAGTTTAGTTCAAGTATAGTAAGCATGTAACTAACATACGTTTGTAGTACTCAGTGAGTACAACGGTGCATTCGGAAAGTATTCAGACCCCTTGACTTTTTTCACATTTTGTTACGTAACAGCCTTATTCTAAAATGTATTAAATGTTTTTTCCCCTCATCAATCTACACACAATACTCTGTAATGATAAAGAAAACTGATTTTTTTTTTTTAAACGGAAATATCAGATTTACATAAGTATTCAGACCCTTTACTCAGTACTTTGTTCAAACACCTTTGGTAGTGATTACAGCCTCAAGTCTTCTTGGATATGAGCCTACAAGCTTGGCACACCTGTATTTGGGGAGTTTCTCCCGTTCTTCTCTGCAGATCCTCTCAAGCTCTGTCAGATTGGATGGGGAGCATCGCTGCACAGCTATTTTCAGGTCTCTCCAGAGATGTTCGATTGGGTTCACCTCCCTGATCAAGGCCCTTCTCCCACGATTGGTCAGTTTAGCCGGGTGGCCAGCTCTAGGAAGAGACTTAAGTGGTTCCAAACTTCTTCCATTTTAGAATGGAGGCGGCCACTGTGTCCTTGCGGACCTTCAATGCTACAGAAATGTTTTGGTTCCCTTCTTTAAATCTGTGCCTCGACACAATCCTGTCTCGGAGCTCTACGGACAATTCCTTTGACCTCATGGCTTGGTTTTTGCTCTGACATGCATAAGGTATTTCTGTTTATTGTTTTTAATAAATTTGCAAAAAATTCTAAAAACCTGTTTTCGCTTTGTCATTATGGGCTATTTTGTGTAGATTGCTGAGGATTTTTATTTATTTAATCCATTTTAGAATAAGGCTGTAGCGTAACAAAATTTGGAAAAGGCAAGGGGTCTAAATACTTCCCGAAGGCACTGTACATCGACCTTTTTATTGCCCATGTGTTTGAAACGACCTTTTCTTGTCTGTGTAGTTGATGGAGCTGAAGTTGACAGTGGACGGACTAGAGAAGGAGAGAGATTTCTACTTCAGTAAGCTGAGAGACATTGAGCTGATCTGTCAGGAACACGAGACTGACACCAACCCTCACCTCTCCAGGATCATGGACATTCTCTACGCCACAGAGGTACCTGTCACAACCCAGACATATACAGTATAATTCAATGTGTTCATATACATCATTGGTCACAACACTGAAACTGAATAAAGAATAGGCTTCTTTTTTTAACTAGACATGCTACAATTTTAATAAGAATTTTACTAATCTACGTGTAGCCCTGAGCTATCCTTATTTGGATCTATCCCTCTCTCATGTCTCAAATATAAGGGGTTGTGGGTTATCATCCACATACACTGTAAATCTGATGATATCTGTATTTTGTGTTTCAGGACGGCTTTGCTGCTCCAGACGATGACGAGATTGATGAACAGGCCCACTTGGACCAGGATGAATACTGAGCCTCTCATACCTTCTGTCCATATTCCCCCTCTCCCTCCTCTAAACCATTATGTCCATCCATATTCACCCTCTCTCTGCCTCTCTCCTTTGTCCCTCTCTCTGTTTCTCTCTCTCTCTCTCTCTCTCCTTTGTCCCTTTTTTTGCACACTATAAATACCTCTATCATATTCCTGTTCTCTCTCTCTTTTCCTCTCTTCCTCTTTCTTCATATTTATATATGTTTGTCTCCCTCTCTTCCCCCTGACTATCTATTGTACATACACCTCTACTTCTCAGTGTCCTAAGCTACTCTTCCCTCCCCCCTCCCCAATGACACAGTAGAGGCAACAATAACAGAACATATCCTAGTCGTTCCAGCATGGCACATAGTATAACACAGAAAAATGAACAAAACCAATGTGATATTCATGGGGATGTTAGGCCTACACAATTCATTCAGAGTTGTAAATATGTTTTTTTTTTTTTAAAGGAATGGTTTTGAAATAAGGTAGTTGTCAGAATGCATTTGTTAGTTTGTTTTTTGGTTTGACTCGTGCTTTTTCGAAACCTCATTTTGGGTTTGTTCCAGAGTATAAAAAGCACCTTGTGCATGTTACTGTATTACAGGTTACCCGTTACCACAAGAGTCACACTTAGACTCTAACAAAATGGTCTATGACAACAAATTATATTTCATTTGTCAATATTTTCTTATTTATTGATTTGATTTAACAAATAGTAGAACAATTGATGCAAAATGTATGAAAATTAAACAATACTGTAATTTGTGCTGATGGCAGTTTAAGAAGCTTTTTCTTTTAGTTGGTGGCATGTAGTAACATCAAGGGAAAACACGTAAAAAAGGAAATTGGTATAGAAATGATCATTTAGGGCATAGGATATGATCAATGCACTTTGACTACTCATTCTTGATTAGCTGTATCTGAGCATGAGAATGTTACAAATTGACAGTGAATGGGCAATATATTTGTTAGCTATTTTATGTGCAGATTTTGTCTTCCGTCAGAAGTGTCTGGTTAAATGCCATGGTATTTATTATGTATAATGAGTTTGAACTTAATTTGGTATTAACAATACCTGAGGTACTATGTAGGCTGACATTATGGCAGTAAAATATATTTTTTAATTTAAATGTAAAAATGTGTTATTTGAAGCTGGAATCCGTAATGGTGAAACTGACACGTCTGTTTACGATATATACAAAAATGCCAAAAATAAGTTACTTCAAACAACGAAAACATTTTCACGATGCTGGAAGCTCCTCCCTTTCATAATTAGAACAATAACAAACATGCTGGGGCGAACAGTGGTGCCGTTTTCCCATATGCGGATTTCAGCTTTAAAGGAGCATGAAAAAAACGATTTACTTTGATTTGATCATATCACGTTTCTGTTGCTTAATTTTGCTATGTTTGTACTTTTGGTTTGCTATAATATATTGCGCAGCTGTAGTCTTAGGAATTGCAGGTTGAGTTTAGGCAACAGTGAAGTCAGAGTTTACGTCCCAAATGGCACCCTATTTCGTATATCGTGCACTACTGGTCAAAAGTACTGCACTATATAGGGAATAGGGTGCCATTTAGGATATACTGAGTTAGTTAGGGGTCTATGACCAGTTCAAAATGATGCTGGTCGTCATGAGCATCATAAGGAATATAAGTCATTTCCCCTGTACTTCTGCCTTTACAATGCAAACAGCCATCTGCAATAGAATTTGACCTGCATTCTCTCTCGTGCGTTGACTGTATACCATTGTTTGCATAACTCTCATCTCTTTGAGTTTTATTAAGTAAATAAACTATTGTGAAATAAGCTGTTACAATATTATTGTTTATTTCTGTTTAGCTACAAGATTGTGCGCACAGAAAACCTTAGAAGGGCTGTGGTGGGCACTTGGCCACCTATGGCAGTAAATCCCAACCTTTTTTGGTTACTGTACCACCAACTGGTTTTTGCTCTGCCCGGAGTACCCCTGAAGTACCCCCTCATTTGCATTTGACCAGGAAGCCTATGGTCTCATGAGTCTTCTCAAGTATCCCCTGTGGATAGGCTAAGTACCCCCAGCAGTCTTAGTGCCCCTAGTTGAGAACCACTGCGCTATGGGCCCGACTGTCAACGGTAGGGCCCAGAAAAGACAATGCGTTTCCATTCAACGACTGTAGAGGGCACTATTGTTCCACACAATGTGTTGCAGCGGTAAAATGAATTGTATTGTTATATTTATTTATTTCGTAGATCAGCCAGAAACATCCATGTAGAAAGAACATGGATCTACAATTTCGGATATGAATGTCGAACCACCGTACTACTCACACCAATACAGGCAATGCTTGTTACACAAGTATAACACAACAGTAGCGACGTCTTATATTGTACAGGAGCTGATGCACCCATCCGGGGGATTAGCTCAAATGGTAGAGCGCTCGCTTAGCATGCGAGAGGTAGCGGGATCGATGCCCGCATCCTCCAATTCTTTTATGTTAAGCCAATTTAAGCGCGCTTATTATGACTTTATTCTCTTAATGTAAATAACAAAATATCTAAATCAACCTTTAGATCGGAGAGATTGTAAACCTACGAAACGTTTTTATCAATAGGTCCATTCATTTGGTGGTGTGGTGGGTTAGGCCTACAGGCAATCAAAATATCAGTAAATAGACTACATATTTAATAGATTTAATGAACTTCTTAATTCAATACAGTATTGTCAATTCAAATAATTATGTTTGAAATAAAATAAAGCTAAGATCCTTGAGAATTGGACATAGATATGCTCCTGGTAGCTAGTGTAATATTCTGTGGCCAGTAAGTTAAAACTATGTGTTACAACTAGACTACAGTATCATGTCAACTCTATAACTTTTGGAAGTAGGCCTAAATACACATCAACACACACAAATTGGCTTCAGAGCATAGGACTAGTGAAGGAAGTCAAGCATTTTTCCAGTAGCCATACAGGACTGCACAGCACTGTGTTTGCCTATCAAGGCACACCAAATAATACACTCCACTGAAATCATAGTAGGCTGTGTAGCAGATTTGGGTTAAATTACTATATAAAATCTATCAAATACTACCTAGAGCACCAGATGGGTGGGGTTCAGAGTTTGACTATTCTATTGGTCCTTGAAGCCAAGCAAGCATAATCAAGATAAAGTATCAGCATTTTGAAATGATTTTAAATAGTATTTGAACGCAGGTCTGATGTGTAGGGCTGAAACCTAACTGCCTATCGATATCGTAGACCTTTACAGACAAGAACACCCTCTCAGACAACAAGTTGAGTCTCAATGAGCTGCATTGTACAATGTTTGCTTATCAAGGTACACCAAAACATGTACTCCACTGAGGACAAAGTAGGCACTGCATTTCAAACATGGTAGGCTAGACATACGTCTGTCTATGTGTTCGGGCAAAGGACACAACCCTCTCTCTCAGACACCCATTAGTTTCTTGGCCATGTATCCAGGCATGCTGTAGATGAAGAGGCCCAGGATGAGCACCAGCAGCAGGGCCACCACTAACTTGACCGTGAGCCAGAAGTACTGGTTGCAGATGAGGTTTTTGATGGCTTTGAAAGGCATAAGGAACCATAGGAAGGCTGTGTCTGGACGGCTGGGGGAGAGAAAACAGGGTTGCTTTGTTACCGTTTGACTGCAGTAAAGTTGATGACAGTAGAGTAGTTTGTGGTACAGTGGGTTATAACGCATTGTAAGACCTGACATAAGCATGTATGGCACCTTAATGTCTTATGATAATCTAATAAAGATCCTGACTAAATAGAAGACATTTTTAGTTGAAATGCTGATACATAATATTGATGCATCATTTCTTACTAAGATATATTTGAAAACACTGAGATTGTATTGGATTCGGATGTGTTGGATTCAAATGTATGGAGTGACAAAGAAAACAGGATCAGTCATTGTTCTTACCAGATTATTCACAAACAAAGCATACATAATACACTGCTCAAAAAAATAAAGGGAACACTTAAACAACACAATGTAACTCCAAGTCAATCACACTTCTGTGAAATCAAAAACTGTCCACTTAGGAAGCAGTGCTCCTCCTGATCCTCCTTGCACAAAGGCGGAGGTAGCGGTCCTGCTGCTGGGTTGTTGCCCTCCTACGGCCTCCTCCACGTCTCCTGATGTACTGGCCTGTCTCCTGGTAGCGCCTCCATGCTCTGGACACTACGCTGACAGACACAGCAAACCTTTTTGCCACAGCTCGCATTGATGTGCCATCCTGGATGAACTGCACTACCTGAGCCACTTGTGTGGGTTGTAGACTCCGTCTCATGCTACCACTAGAATGAGAGCACCGCCAGCATTCAAAAGTGACCAAAACATCAGCCAGGAAGCATAGGAACTGAGAAGTGGTCTGTGGTCACCACCTGCAGAATCACTCCTTTTTTGGGGGTGTCTTGCTAATTGCCTATAATTTCCACCTTTTGTCTATTCCATTTGCACAACAGCATGTGAAATTTATTGTCAATCAGTGTTGCTTCCTAAGTGGACAGTTTGATTTCACAGAAGTGTGATTGACTTGGAGTTACATTGTGTTGTTTAAGTGTTCCCTTTATTTTTTTGAGCAGTGTATATTACTTGCTGCACGCTGTTGATCAAAGACATTCAAATACACATTCATGTAAACAGCCGAAGAAAAGCAATTCCATGCAAACGAAGGCTAATACATCATGACTTCAAGCAGGAACACAATCTGAATTGCGAACCAAACATTTGACTTTGTACATTGACGTCTTCCGCAACACCGCAATATTAAAATGTTTTCTACTTTATGTCGTTGAACTGGTCCTTGATAGGGATGTGTATATATAATACATCATCAATCTGTTTTCTTATATTTCTACTTGGACGTGGTTTTGTTACTTTTATTTCCGATACATGGTGTGTGTGTACGATTGTCTTGTCACATGGCAAAAACATGTGACTCCATGAGAAGAGATGCTTGTTAGGTGCTTGTTTGTGTAACGATTGTCTTCCTCTTCTGATGAGGAATATGAAGGATCGGACCAAAATGCAGTGTGGTAAGTGTCCATGTTACTTTAATATAACAGAACACGAAAAAAAACAAAAATAACAAAGTGAATGACAACGAAAATTGAAACAGTCGTGAATGGTGAAACAAACACAAAACAGGAAACAACTACCCACAAACACAGGTGGGAACAGGCTACCTCAATCAGAGACAACGATTGACAGCTGCCTCTGATTGGGAACCATACCAGGCCAAACACAGAAATACAAAACATAGAAACAAAACATAGAATGCCCACCCCAACTCACGCCCTGACCAAACCAAAATAGAGACATAAAAAAGGAGGGCGTCGCTGGAGGCTCCGGACTAGAGGGCGACGCTAGAGGCTCCGGACTAGAGGGCGTCGCTGGAGGCTTCGTGCCATGGATCATCACAGGAGGCTTCATGCCATGGATCATCACAGGAGGCTTCGTGCCATGGATCATCACAGGAGGCTTCGTGCCATGGATCATCACAGGAGGCTTCGTGCCATGGATCATCACAGGAGGCTTCGTGCCATGGATCATCACAGGAGGCTTCGTGCCATGGATCATCACAGGAGGCTTTGTGCCATGGATCATCACAGGAGGCTTTGTGCCATGGATCATCACAGGAGGCTTTGTGCCATGGATCATCACAGTAGGTTTCGTGCCATGGATCATCACTGGAGGCTTCGTGCCATGGATCATCACTGGAGGCTTCGTGCCATGGATCACCACTGGAGGCTTCGTGCCATGGATCACCACTGGAATGGATAGACACACAGGAGGCCTGGCTCTGGGAGAAGGCACAGGACTCACCAGACTGGGGAGACATGCAGGATGGTTAGGGCTTAGCACAGGCACAGGACTCACCAGGCTGGGGAGACATGGAGGAGGCCTCTTCCTTGGCCGAGGCACCGGATGCACTGGGCCGTGGAGGCGCACTGACGGTCTCGAGCGCAGAGCTAGCACAACTCGTCCTGGCTGGATCCCCCCTGTAGCCCGGCAAGTGTGGGGAGTTGGAACAGGCCACACTGGGCTGTGCTGGCAAACCGGGGACACCGTGCGTAGGGCTGGTGCAGTATACCCCGGGCCGAGGAGACGCACTGGAGACTAGATGCGCTGAACCGGCATCATCCCTCCTGGCTCGATGCCCACTCTAGCCCGGCCGATTCGAGGAGCTGCGATGTAGTGCACCGGGCTATGCGTGCGCACTGGGGACATCGGCGCTTCACCGCATAACACGGTGCCTGCCCAGTCACTCTCTCGCCACGGTAAGCACAGGGAGTTGGCTCAGGTCTCCTACCTGAGTCCGCCAATCTCCCCGTGTGCCGCCCCCCCCAAAAAATTCTGTGGCTGCCTCTCGTGCCCGTTACCTCGAGCCAATTCCTCGAAGTGTCGCCGCTCCGCTCTAGCTGCCTCCAGCTCCTCTTTCGGACGGTGATACTCCCCCGGCTGTGCCCAGGGTCCCTTGCCGTCCAATATTTCCTCCCATGTCCATTTCTCCAGATCCCGCTGCTCCTTGTTACCACGCTGCTTGGTCCGTTTGTGGTGGGTAGTTCTGTAACGATTGTCTTCCTCTTCTGATGAGGAATATGAAGGATCGGACTAAAATGCAGCGTGGTAACCATGTTACTTTAATATAACAGAACATGAAAAAATACAAAAATAACAAAGTGAATGACAACGAAAATCGAAACAGTCCTGAATGGTGAAACAAACACAAAACAACTACCCACAAACACAGGTGGGAACAGGCTACCTAAGTATGGTTCTCAATCAGAGACAACGATTGACAGCTGCCTCTGATTGGGAACCATACCAGGCTAAACACAGAAATACAAAACATAGAAACAAAACATAGAATGCCCACCCCAACTCACGCCCTGACCAAACCAAAATAGAGACATAAAAAAGGAACTAAGGTCAGAACGTGACAGTTAGGGAAAACAAGTCGTTGAATATAGAACTGAGTTGAGAAGTTGTTGAGTAGTCTTTTCTTAAAGGTATAGTTCACCTTGTTTAAGGTGGCAAGTTAAACAAAACCAAAGTGTGAATTGCAGTCACACCTTGTCGACTTCTTTCAAGCTAAGGAAACAAATATCTAAATACATGTTAAATCACTGAACTATCCCTTTTAATAGTTTCCACTTCTCAGACACCCATTAGTTTCTTGGCCATGTATCCAGGCATGCTGTAGATGAAGAGGCCCAGGATGAGCACCAGCAGCAGGGCCACCACTAACTTGACCGTGAGCCAGAAGTACTGGTTGCAGATGAGGTTTTTGATGGCTTTGAAAGGCATAAGGAACCATAGGAAGGCTGTGTCTGGACGGCTGGGAAGAAAAATAGGGTTGGTTGGTTAGACCACACTAATGCCTTAAGGCCATCACACAGACAAATAGAGGATTAGCAAATATGACTATAAGATATAATGCCAGTTTCCTGTGAACAGAAAAAAAATCCATACAAATTATAGAAAAAATAAAGGGTTATTTTAGTAACTTACCTTGCAAAGTATGATGATCCCTGGTCAAACCCGGTACTTGATCGAAGCAATTTCATAAAAGACCCTTTCTTTCGTCCATCATTTGTAAGTATTTTAATCAAATGCACCGTTACGTTGGGGTGTGTTCTGACGACGGTGCGCTCCGACCGCATGGTAGATCGTTGTTTTAGGGCAACCTCACGATGCAAAAGCATGCAACTGCCCCTTCCCCACTTCAATGCATCTTCCCCGTTGAAACACATTGAGTTGGCTCCACCGTATTTGTCATCTCAGTGTGTAAGCACCCTAAAGAGTGGTAGTGGTAACAGGTGAATGGTGCTCTTACTTGGGTTTCTCCAGGGGCTCAGGTTCGTTGCGTCCTTCACCCACTGGATTCTTCTCAGCCTCCTCTGCAGTCATCAGCTGCAGCTCTGCTTCCACTTTCCCCTGCAAAGACACAAACAACATCACTACTTATAAACACTGGGGTTCATACAGTATATAAAGGTTCATACAGTATATAAAGTAGGTCTTTATCTTTTGACTGATCTGTTCGATATTTAACTCAGTTTCTTCAGGGTGTAACCCAATTGTCGCGTTTTGCTGAATCAAAGACACCATTTTGACCAGTGTATATACTTGAATGTGTTTAATCAAGTCCACGTTACATAAGAAAAAGGGAAAGGGGGATACCTAGTCAGTTGTACAACGGAATGCTTTCAACCGAAATGTGTCTTCCGCATTGAACCCAACCCCTCTGAGTCATACCGTGAGTTCAAACTCGTCGTTCTCATCTCTGGCCAGGAAGGGCCACCAGCCCTTGATCCTCCTCTGTTTGAAGATGGACACCATGGGAATATCCTGTTCGTTCAGCACCATGTTGATGGAGCACTGCTTGGCTGTCTTCGCTCCACGAGGGAAACGGTTCAGGTCTAGCTCAACGGCTCCTAGGAAAGACATAAATATCATACGTATTTACTTGATATGCACGAAGGGTTCTCAGCTGTTGTTGTTGATATGTTGATTTTTGTGTTATGACTGCCACAACAGTATTTTCCATGTCCCAGAATTTGAAGTTAAATTTAAAAAAGTAAAATATTACATCGAGGGATATTCAATTCCCTGTAGCCCTAGTCTGAAACGTTATATTCACAGAAAGACCAACATCTACAGCCTAGAAGATCCTTATGGTGAAGGTTTAATAGAGGGAAATCAAATCACTCCACCTAAAAAATCATCTGCAGAGAAGTGATCAGCATCCCAGACTTGTAGGTTGAGACGAGCAGGGATCTTATACTCAGTCTCGTCCCAGGCGAACATGGACTCCTTCTTAGAGATGACGATCTTCTCCTCGGCCTGTAGGTAGTCAAAGGGGTAGATGAAGCGCCAGTTGAAGAGACCTTCCCCTGTCAGGGAGTGGTAGTGGACGTCGGTGTCCTGCTTGTCCTCCTGCTGGCCCTTCAGCCAGCTGTTGAACGATAGAAGAGGAACGAGAACAAGAAGACATGGTTGAAATATCGAGTGCAAGACACACCCTGAAGTTCGAAAAACATATATTTCAAAGGGAAACATTCTTAACCCTCGCACGAAGATATCACTGGACTTTTCTCCAGTGAAGATGTCGTCATCCTCCAGAATGACCTCGTCTGTGTTCCAGATAATCACCCTAAGTTCAAACCTGCCCGACGACCAGACAAAGTATTAAAAACAATCGATTGAAGTGATATGTCTGTAATGTGATATATCTGATCATCTAACATGGGGAATGTACTTTGCAAATGAACTCACTAAATGTTTTTAAAAGCACATTACATTGTACTAGAACATACTTCTTTGGTTTCCTGGGTGAAATATCAACGGCAGGTCCAGGTGCAGGCATATCCTTGGGGAACATGTCCACCCACATCTCAATCCTCCCCTACACATAGAGAAACACAAAGACAAACTTGGGATGTGATACAATTGAACCACTGTCATGGCACACAACTCTGCAGCCCTTGCAAAGCAGCCCCCCCCCGAAACTGTGCTACGCGAAACACTAAAATCAACCCTAAATATTAAGGCCTAGAGAACCGTCACATGAAAAAGATGTGAACTTTTGTTAATTTGATATATTTATTCATTTTTGTTTGTTGCTTTCAAACTAGCATACAGATTAGTTTATAAAATAACATTAGTTGCATCATTTCTGATCCCTTTTTTTTATTTTTAGACTTTACCACCCCCCTCCCATGGTTGAAAATGTAAAAATACACTGCATATACATATAGCCTCCACCTATTTGTACTAGACTCCAAGTGCATGGTCAAATTAACCAATCCTTCTAATCTTAATTCCACCCCTCAGATGTCAACAGACTAACCCATCGTTCCTAGTATATGACCATTTTACTATTTCCTTTTGCAATACATCCATCTATTTGACTGTGATGTCTCACAAGGGTCTTGAACCTCTCTATTTGTCCCATTTATACAGAGATTGCCTTAAAAATAAATACTTTACCTAAGAGTATAAATCATATTTCCCCATCAGATTGTGAACTTTCCTCTATTCTACTTCAGATTTGCTTTACAACCTTCACCAGCTGGATTGTTTGAAAGACACTGAAGCAGGCACGCAGGCAGTTAGCAAGCACAACCTTAACACTTGTCCTACCTGTTCGATCCCAGGCTTGTCAGGATTGAGGAGTGGCCTGGTCTCCACATGCTCTGGAATCAGTTTACAGCCCACCCTGGGGATGTCCTCCCAGTGCTTCAGCACTGTCAGGGCCAGGTGCTCATCTGTCTGCTTCTTCAGACCTAAAGAACATCATCAGATCAACCCAGACAGACATACAGCACAGACTAGTCTCGTACTACCTGGCCTACACACAAGGGGTACTTGGGAAAGCTCATAACATCATAGACCTATATGATCAGTTGTACATGAGGGGGTATTTCAGGCAGAGTAAAATACCAGGCTGAGGGTATTTCAGGGTACAGTACCTAACATAGAAGGTTAAAGAAGCATTTCAGGTACTGTTATTCTGTTGTGCGCTATACAGTACCATTTTCATCTTCGATCTCAGTTCGGCCCATGAAGACCCGGTTGGCCACCTTGACCCGTCCTCCAGGGCCGTAGTGTGGCCCGTCCAGCTTACCCTCCTTACACAGCTTGGCCAGGATTTGGGTCGGCTTCAGGGGGTCCCGCCACACGTTGTAGCCATGGCTACAGGAATGAATAACAATGATGGCTGACACACAAATCCCTCACAGTTCTTATAAGATAATATATGGTATTAATTGATCCTTTATTTATCCAGGTGGGTCCCACTGAGAAATTAATCTCTTTATCAAGGGATCCCTAGGTATAATCAATAATAATATCTAAATACGGGAAAGTATGATCCTATTCAGTTTATGTTGCTCGTTACTGCAGACTAAAGTTGTAAGTATTAAGAATATTGCTGAAATAATTGACATAGTATACTGTGCTGTTGGTATATATTGATTACATGTACTGTGAATGGCGTCAGGCTACGGAGAGCTAGGCCACACTTACATGGCATATTTAGATGGGATGCCACATATTGCTCTGTGTTTGCTGTAGTAACGGTTCTCCAGATCCAGTTTAGTCTCCCCAATCAGGTCGTCAGTGCCCACTAAATCCCAGTCATAGACTGACACTGTTAGTGTGGAGTCGATGGGAAATGTGGCCTCGATGTCAAAGGATCTGATGGGTTCAAAATAAATAACTTTATTAAGTCTTTGGCCATAACTTTGGTTATAATTTTCCACAGGTGTAACATTTTCAAAGCCTATTCAATGCACAAGCTATATAATTGCCAATCATCAATAGTAAATTACTTGGCTATCTCGTATGCTTTTAAGGATTAAGAATTAAGGCCGTATTAAATATAAATTCACTCTATTACGACATCATGAATGTTAGTGGAAATGGTTGAAATGTTGTTTTTAGAGCTTCTCCACTCACTTGCCAAAGATAGGGTTGAGTTGTTTGGAGATGTAGTTATCTTTGTCTTTGATATCCGACTTGCCCAGTTTGATAGCGATGTATGGATCTGCTTTTCCATTGATATCCGCTGGATGCAGGTCCGTAGCCTGCAGGAAAGTATCAAGTAGAGAGATTTTATTTTGTTTTATTTGACCAGTTTTTCAAGACATGACATGTTTATAATCACAGGGTAGTTTATTTACAGTGCCTACGGAAGTCTACATCCCCTTGAAACCTTTCACTTTTTGTTGCCTTGTAAAGTGGGATTGAAATAGATTTATTAATTGTAATTTTTTTTGTCATTGATCTACCCAAAATACTCTGTACTGTCAAAGTGAAAGGAAAATTGTACACATTTTTACACATGAATACAAATGTAATAAATAAAATATAGTCGTTGCATAAGTATTCACCCCCTGCATAAGTATTCACCCCCCTCTCTCTCCCTGAACATATTCCAGGCTGTGCTAGCGAAACAGTCCTGTAGCTTAGCGTCCGCTTCATCGGACCACTTCTGTACTGAGTACTTCCTGTTAGAGTTTTTGCTTGTAAGCAGGAATCAGGAGGATAGAGTTATGGTCCGTTTGCTAAATGGACAGGGGAGAGCTTTGTATGCGTCTCTGTGTGTGGAGTAAAGTTGATCTAGAGTTTATTTCCCTCTAATCGCACTGGTGACATACTGGTAGAAATTAGGTCAGTCAAACGGATTTCGGTTTTCCTGCATTAAAATCCCCGGCCACTAGGAGCGCCGCCTCGGGATGAGCATTTTCTTGTTTGCATATGGCCGTATACACCTCGTTGAGTGTGGTGTTAGTGCCAGTATCGGTTTGTGCTTGTAAATATACAGCTACAAAAAAAACAGATGAAAACTCTCTTGGTAAATAGTATGGTCTACAGCTTATCATAAGGTGTTTTAACTCAGGCGAGCAGAACCTTGAGACTTCCTGGGAAAAAACGGAGGATGGATCAACAACATTGTAGTGACTCCACAATAATGACATAAATGACAGAGTGAAAAGAAAAATACAAATATACAGAACAAAAAAGATTACAAAAACATGCATATGTATGCAACAAGGCACTAAAGTAATGCTGCAAAAAAACACAGCAAAATAATACCCGTTTTTGGTCTAAATGCAAAGCTTTATGTTTGGGGCAAATCCAACACAATGTGTCACTGAGTAACTGCCTCCTTATTTTCAAGCATGGTGGTATCTGCATCATGGTATGGGTATGCTTGACATCGGCAAAGACTGGGGAGTTTTTCAGGATGAAAAGAAACAGGATGGGGCTACTGTAAGCACATGCAAAATCCTAGAGGAAAATCTGCTTCAGTCTGCTTTGCACCAGACACTGGAAGAGGAATTCACCTTTCAGCAGGACAACAACCTACAACACAAGGCCAAATCTACACTGTAGTTGCTTAGCAAGAAGACAGTGAATGTTCCTGAGGAGCCAAGTTAGAATTTTTGATTTAAATCTGCTTGAAAATCTATGGCAAGACTTGAAAATGGCTTTCTAGCCATGATCCCCAACACCTTGACAGAGCTTGAAGAATTTTTCAAAGAATAATGGGTGCAGACAATACGGGTGTGCAAGGCTCTTATGAGACTTACCCAAGAAGACTCACAGCTGTGAGTCAAGAAGACTCATTGCTGCCAAAGGTATTTGAAACATGCATTGCCTAACATGTAGTGGGTGAATACCTATCAAGGTATATTAGTGTTTTATGTTTCATTCATCTTAAATTTGTTTTAGAATTTTTCTTCCACTTTTTAAAATGGTTTGTGTAGATTGAGAAAAAATGACAATGAAATCAATTTTAATCCCAAGGGGGTTGTAGACTTTATATAGGCACTGTACTCTCACCTGAGTGTAGTGTTGTGTAACTACCCTGATGACATAGAGTCGGACATATAAGTACTATTGTAGGTACACAATAGAGAGTAGTGTACATACCCTGATGATATAGACCCGGACTAGGACGTTGATTGGGTCATTAGTTGGAATGTTCTGGAACATGCCCATGTTGGAGTCAAAACCCATCTCCCTCTGCATCTCATCTGACACCGGTACTTTGTACATGCACAGAGAACCCTGGAATATACATAGACATGCACAGAGAACCCTGGAATATACACAGACATGCACAGAGAACCCTGGAATATACACAGACATGCACAGAGAACCCTGGAATATACACAGACATGCACAGAGAACCCTGGAATATACACAGACATGCACAGAGAACCCTGGAATATACACAGACATGCACAGAGAACCCTGGAATATACACAGACATGCACAGAGAACCCTGGAATATACACAGACATGCACAGAGAACCCTGGAATATACACAGACATGCACAATTGTGGTGATATTTAACACAATAACGGACTCAATCCTGTTCCTTTCTAGCCTGGTCCCAGATATGTTTATGCTATATAGACATCATCGTTGAACAAGAACTATAGGAGTTGGCTATACAGTATATGATATATTCTACAGTCTATGTACAGCACAAGAAGACCTGGGACTGTGCTAGTTCCAGCTCTCTTCCATCGCAGACAAAAAAGAAGTTACAAAGAAGGGAACGCCCTTCTGTGCGAAAGGGGTTTTACTTTGAATTTGCCAATAATCCTGTCTTCATCCGCCATGTTCTGGTCGTCGTCATCTCCGGCCTTCCCTCTGAACAGGTTGAAGGTGTGAAGCCAGTCTTCAAAGTGATCAAACTCATTCTCCAGCTCCTTGGGGTACACCTAATGAGGAAATACAAAAAGTACTCTATACATTCAAAACATAATAAAAAAATAAAAAACATATTTAAACATATCAACAACAAAGAAAGAGTATACGGTATTTGACCCAAAACTGCCCAGAGACTTCAACCCATTGCCCAGACTTGTTTAAGCTTAGAAACAGGTTCCAGTAGGTAAAACTGGGATAAAGTGTTTGAAATGACAATTCTGGTTGTAATAACATAATATCAACCAGTTTTGCTCACTGGGGCTCACTGTTGAGTAACCACATACCTGTAGCTCATCAATGTTGTGCTTTTTCTTCTCTGGCATGTCCCCAGGACCAGCCCTCTTCTTCTCCTTCTTTCCCTTGCCTCTCTTTCCTTTGACAAGAGAGTCATCAGGTTTGATCTCTGAGAATAGGTTAGGAGTGAGGGATGAGGGGGGTGAGGGTGGGGGTGGAGAGCAGAGTTGGTGCACAGCAGGGCACTCAAGACATGAATTCAACATGCAAGTTGGCAAACCAATGTATCTTGGCCTATGTACACAATATGAACAGTATATACAATGAATGCCAGTGCAACAGTCAGAGCAGCTAAGACAACATTTACCCAATAGGAATAGGTCATTAGCCTAGCTTAAGAGTATTAGCCTAGCTTAAGAGTATCAATTTAATCACTAAACGTAGGACCGAGAGGCTGAAAAATAGCTTCTTTCTCAAGGCCATCAGACTGCTAAACCAGCCATCACTAGCACATCAGGCTGCCTATAGACATAGATTAGGAGTCACTGGCCACTTTAAGGAAATGAAACACTAGCCACTTTAATAATGTCTCCATATCTTGCACACAATCTCTGCATAACAGTGCATTTCAGATTCCAAAACATTTGTTCAAGTTAGTTTTATATAAATAGTTGATGTATCGTGTTATGTAAAAGTTATACATAGCACTATATAAGCACTAGATGTGGTTTTGTTAGTCATGTTATTCTTAGTCAACGTTCATGGCAGGCCTGTGGTAACATATAGCAGGAGAGCAGGAGGAGGTCATTATATGAGTTTTGAAGTGATGGAAATCATGGATTCATGTCTGTGTAAATGTATGCAGTGATGAACTACAACCGAGATGTCAGGGGTCATATGAAGGGTTGGTAGTACGGGTTGTCATGATTTGAAGAGGACAGCGTGTGTTAGGCACATGAAAGTGGACATAGAATACAACCTGACAACATGATCATTCTCTTTCACCGCAACAATTATATTCTACTTTAAAGTCTCAATCAATATACAGAGATTCGTGATTATGTTGGGCTATCTAACCATGCTGGACCATCTACAAGACATAGTATCTACTTGTCAATATCTACCAAATTAACAAACATCATCAACCTAAACAACCTAAATTGATGATACATAATACGATGTGTATTTGTATGAAATGTGTACAGATTTGGTTTAGATCTAATGGATTTGCTGCTCTTGTGTTTTCCACATTAGTTTAGGATTGTCTGTGTTACCTCCGCCCTCAGCAGCAATATCCTGTGCCTCTTTCTCCTCAGCATCCGCCATAGCTGCCTCCTGAGCCTTGAGAATCTACAGAGTAAGACACACAAACCAATAAAATCCATTACATATTGACAGGATCACTTTTTCAAATTCAATTATGAGTATTAAAATGTAGCCAAATGTAGCCATTTTCCCGGATGGCCTCACCTCCATCAGAGTTTCGATCGAGGCAAAGTACTTGGACCACCAATCCAACATGCTTTCATCAAACTCCTCCTCCTCCACCTCGTCCCCTCCCTTCTTCCTTTTCTTCTTCTTCCCTCCCTTCTCATCCTCCTAACATATCAACGCAAGGTTAGATTACAGGTTGCAGTAGGCCTTTTACTGTTTTCAAACTACCGTACTAACCTTTTCAAATAAGCTGTCACGCACAAATGCTTTTGACATCACTCCTACATTGAGAAACAGAGACCTTCCTAGATCAACGTCATAACACCTACCTCAATTTTAACCACCGCATCGGACCCCTGGAAAATACCACACAACATACTATATCAATCGTTTTACAACTCAGTTAGGATGTTTTATTAAAGTTTATTGCTAAAGTTAACATTCATTTAATGGTGTGAGATCTTACAGAGTCCAGCTTGACCATGGTCTCCATCTTCTTGATGGTGGGCTCTGGCTCATAGTTGACAATGATCTCCTCTGTGAGAGGACAACGACTGCATTAGTAGGCACAAATCAAAGTGTAAGGGCACAGCGAGGTGTGGGTTTGTTTGTGCGTGTGTGTGTGTGTGTGTGTGTGTGTGTGTGTGTGTGTGTGTGTGTGTGTGTGTGTCCGTTTGTGTGTGTATGTGCGCGTGTGTGAGTGCATGTATGTGTGTGTACCTTGAGTGTTCCAGTTGTTGGCGTGCTTGTCTGCCGCCCGGTAAATGAACTTGCGTAAGGTGGTGACAGCATGGTTCCCCACCAGGGTGTAACGCCCGAAAGCTCTGCAGTCCACCACTCTGATGTTCAGGGGAGGGTGGAGCAGCTCGTTCTCGGGCAGATCCTGGAGAACAACAAGTTCACAGTAAATGAATGGGCTAAATTTGGCACCTTTACGGTGTCATTTCCTGTTTGTTAAGAAGACGTCATATAACCAGATCACAACCAATTGTTACAATAAGGCAAAGATTTCGTTTTCATGACGCCGTCACAGTGTCATGAGAAAGTCGTTATATTTTTGAGTTGTTATTAGGTGAGATAACCAGGTGAACGATGGAATGATTTTAAAGAGAACTTACCACCTCAAACATCTTAACCAGGGTGCCGAAGTTAGGATTTTTCTTGTAGTTCTGGATGAGGGAAGACTGGACTCCTTTACCGGCACATTCTATGTCCACACGAGGCCTGTCCACCGCGGCTAGGTTGACCCTCTTCAGGTCCCTCAGGCCCCAGAACAACACCTACATTTCAGTAACACTTTATTTAAAAGGGTACCCACATAGGGACTTCATAACACATTTATAACCCCTACATTCTACATTCATAAGCAGTACATAAGGGTTTCATATGTTACATCAACATTTACAGTGCGATATTTACAGCTACACTTCCTGTATTTCAAGGCCAAGAGGAGTTTAATTCCCACCTCGATCCTGTACTTGCTGAGGACTGGTCTGATGCCCAAAGGGACTGGTAGGATGGGACCACGGTCCATGTCTGTAGGACCATCGATGGGCGGCAGGTCAGCTTTACCATGAGGACCAATCTGAAACATGAACAGATATAATATAATAATAATATAATATATGCCATTTAGAAGTGGCTTTTATCCAAAGCGACTTACAGACATGCGTGAATACATTTTAAGTCTGGGTGGCCCCAGGAATTGAACCCACAATCCTGGCATTGCAAAAGCCATACTCTACCAACCGAGCCATACAGGAGACTACAGACATCAACATTACTGATTCATTTGGGTCTAATCAAAGCATTTATAATTACATGTCTGGCAGACATTTCGTTTTGTTTGAGTGTTATTAAAGGCCCAGGGGATTTTAAAGGCCCAATGCACAAGATTTCCTGTGTTTCATATATATTTCCACACTATGAAGTTGGAATAATATTGTGAAATTGTGAAAATGATAAAAATTTGCCGTTTGAAAAGACCGCCTGAAATTTCAGCCTGTTTGGTGGGATGTAGTTTTTAAAGATGCACTATGCAGAAATCACTCTGCCATTTCCCGGTTGCAAAAATTCTAATAGTTTGCTTCATTTCAGTTTATGTGACAAAACAAGTAATTATAGTGTATTGTACCATCTATACCGCTGTGAAATATGTTTTCCATAAAACATTGTATTTTCTGCTGTTTGAAGCTGGTGTATAAAACCGAAAGTAAAAGACGTAAAAACGAAACTTAAGTACAGGAAGCATAGAAATAGCACACATAGAACTGATCTACCGCGTCTTAGACTTGCTTTCAATGATAATGACAGGTCTATAACCCACATTTATATGTGAAGATGGTCAGACCACTCAGACCACTCCCAGATAGTCCTACAAAATTCTTGCTTGAGAAATTGCTCTTTGCTAAGAAGCTATTTTTGTTGATTTTTGACCATTTTAATTGAAAACAATCACAGTAAGGTACATAATTGTTACAGAGCAAAGATTTGATATTGAGACTAAAATGACTGCATTGGACCTTTAACCTAGGAAATCTCGGGAATACATCAACTTTGAAAGGCAACTTGAAAGTCAACTTTCAACTTCTACCAACCAATTTCCCTCTACTCTGGGACAAATAATGTAGAAAGTTGATCTATTGCCAGGCTCACCTGCAGCAATTCGAAGGCCGCCAGCATTTCTCCAGCGGTGCAGTTCCCCCTATAGATCTGGTAGTACTCTAGTTGGGGAGGGAAACGTGGAGGTCCGTAGTGTTCATCCGCCATCTTGGTTATAGGCTTGGCGAAGGTCCTGCCCATGAACTCTGCTTTGCCCTGGAGTCACATCATAACAGGGAGACATGGGATACAATCAAAATATAACCCTGACCCTTCTGTGGTAAATCAAGGTCCACACTACGTCCACAAATATTAAGGTTGAAATATTTGAAAGAATGGTCTCTTTGGTATACTGTACAATATAGAATCCAAGGAAATTGGCCGGTGTTTACATTACAAGCATTTTAAGAGTAAAATGTGACATTTAAAAAACACTACCATAAGAAATACAATAAAGGGTCTTCATGGCACGTCATTCATCAATATGTTAAGTATGGCATCAGCTTCACCTAACACAGAAGCATGGCTTGACAATGCACATGCTTCAAAGCTCAAGAAAACACAACAGAACAATGAAGAACAACTAGCCTGGTTCCAGATCTGTTTGTAATGCTTTGACAACTCGACCATAGGAGTTATCTATACGCACAAACAGATCTGGGACCAGGCTAGAAAACAATGGCAAGACACCCAAACATAACCACTGTACCACATAAGCAATAAGTTTTCATTGAAGGAATGCAAGAGGGATAAGGCTGATGTCCAGTGAATTTGTCGTTTCAGCTAAATCTTATACCTCTTGCATGCCTTGGGCCAAGGCTCTCCAACCCTGTTCCTGGAGAGCTACCGTCCTGTAGGTTTTCGCTCCAACCTTAATCTAGCACACCTGATTGTAATAATTAGCTGGTTGATAAACTGAATCCATGTGTCCGAATCAGGCTCGTTACAACTGGGACTAGAGTAAAAAAACTTCAGGAGGGTAGCTCTCCAGGAACAGGGTTGGAGAGCCCTGCCTTGGAGCATAACGCTACTTCAAACTGTCAATCAGAATTCAGTTCACACTCTACTTATCCCGAGTAAAGGTCATCCAAAACAATGGTGTTTATGTTCAGGAATGAATTGTATGATCATCAGTTGAGTCAACATATACATTCTTTCAAATATAATTCATAACAATTCTGTCCAATTTGACACACATATAATGGGCCACATTCTTTTACAATGACGCTAACAAAGTACATGCTACAGTATCTCTTTCAAACGCAGAGCCTGATTCACATTTGAATGACATTTATGTTACTTAGACGACTTGAGCAGCAAGGAAAGAGTGGTCTGGAAACCTAAACGACGGTATGCGTTGTCAGATGATCAATTGAAATTCAGATAGAATCTGTTATGATAGATCTGTTCTGACATGAGTTCTAACCAGGCATCATGCTTACCACCGTGTCCTGGTCATAGATTTCTATGACGATGATAGGCGGGTCGTCCCTCAGTTCTCCGACTTCTCCAAACAGTTCTACGTTGTCATACACCATCAGCTGGTCCCAGGTGGGGCACAGTGTCTCATTCAGCACCTGGGCAGAGAGTGATATTCATTCATTGATTCATTAAATTCACTCGCCATCTTGTTACTCTCATTCCCCATTCTGCACCATGTCATTCTTATACGGACTCTTTAATTACTGGACCAAACTTCACCACTGTTCAAAGACGATAGTTATATTTGTGGATTCACTGTATTTTGTAATGAACGAACGAACGAACGAACAATCCAATCTAGTTGTCCTACCTCTGTGACCTGGCTGTGTGTGGAGAAGAAGACCCTGGCGAAGGGGTCTGAGAGGCCGCTGCTGTCTGCTGCAAACAGGCTGCGAGCCTGGTACATATGGACCCTCAGTTGGAAGATCTGCTTCACTGTGGCGGGGGAAGATTCACAAGCATTTATCAATGAGATACTCCAGTTTCCCTTATTCATAGTGATACAATATGTGCACAAAATTTGAATTTTAAGAAAATACATTTAGATTCAAAGTCAAAGTTCCCTGACGGTCTGAGGGCAGCCTGGTGGTCCCTAAGACCTAAGACCACAGGGGTAAGTCCAAGGGATTTGTCTACTCAAATCATTCAATTTCCATGGAGATGTGTACACATGCACGGGACATTATCATCTCCCTTACTCGTGTAGGCCACAGATAACGTAAGCACTTATCCATGAGATTCCTTAGTTATCCCTTATGCGTAGTGATGTACGCGGCTCATCGGACACCATCGGTCTCCCTTACTCGTGTATGTGAGGCTGATGGGAGGAGCAGACTGCGAGCCAGGTCCTTTCAGCATCTTGTTCTCCTCGAAGCCGTTGGGCAGCCCAGACAGGAAGTCCTTCCTCTGACGGTTCAGACCCAGCCACAGGTAGATCTCTGTCTTAGCCTGCACTGTCCAGCCAGCTGCACCAAAGCCCTTCTTACCAGGCAGCTGGGGTGATAAGGCAAATACATGAATGGAAAATCAGATGGACACACCAGTAGTGATTCAGATCGAGTGAAAAAGGGATGGCTGTAAATAATACAATATTTTGGATTTCAAGCCAAATCAATAAGCAGACATTGGAAGAGGAAGCATGCATAGGTTTGGTTATGGATGTAGAGTAACTATGCACAGACCTTGAAGAAGATGGTTTTGACTTTGCCACAGTCCTTCCCAGTCTCCTCGTCCACCCCGGAGTGCAGGATGTCTTTGGAGGGGACACGGGCGTAGGCAATGCGCTTGTTGTTACTCATCATCCAGATGTAGACGTCAGGGATGCTGTGCTGCGGCTGCAATTACACATAGAGGAATCAAACAACCAATCAATCAAACAAATATTTATTGGAAAATGTGTAGTTCAAACATATATACGTATACGATAAAAGAAAGATGAACAAAGACTTCTTGAATGGTATCAATAGTTTTAGATATATTAACAAATTATGTACGTACGGTATATGCACCCCTTACTGACTTACCTCATCAGCTAGGAACCTGAGCTTCTGGAGGAAGTTCTGAACCAGCTTGATCTTATCTCTCACTGTGTTCTTCTTCACCTGCGTCCTGATGGTCTTAGCCTGCTGACCTATGCTCTCCTACAAGCACACACAACGAGACGATCATCATTTTTAGCACACAAACACATTATGAATCAATAAGATAAAATAGTAGATATAATAGTAGTGGTGGTTCCGTGTGGCTCAGTTGGTAGAGCATGGCACTTGAACGCCAGGGTTGTGGGTTTGATTCCCACAGGGGACCAGTATGAACAAATATGAAAACGTAAGTCACTTCAGATAAGAGTGTCTGCGAAATGCAGTAGGAAGGCAATACAAAGTCTTACAATGCATTATAACCACATCATAATGTATTATACCTGTAGGCTTTGAGTAAAGTGTTACCCACAAAGATAATATACAGTATATAATTATATTTGTAATTCTGTGGTGTTACCAACATAATATATAAAAAATATCACAATAATCTTTGGCTCATGTGTGCCGTACCAGTTCCCTCATGCAGGACTTGAGTCTCTCCTTGTCCAGCTTGGTCCTCCCAGTCTGATTCTGGTCTTTGTTAGCCAGAGTCAGAAATTGACTGAGGAAATAATTAAATGTTAGCCATATTCTGCATCCCAAATGGCACCCTATTCCCTAAATAGTGCACAAATTTTGACCAGAGACCTATGGACTCTGGTCAAAAGTAGTGCACTACATAGGGAATAGGGTGCCATGCTTGTGTAAGTAAGTAGAGAGCAAGTGTGGCTTGGCTAGGCTCAGTAGTGTGGAAAGGGTAAGTAGGCACCTGCATCCGTTGCCGAGATCCTCCAGGACCCCTCTCAGTCTGCGTTCCGGATAGGCCTTCTCTGTCTTAATGACCTCCTGAACATCGTTCAGACCCTCCTCCTGTTGACACAGTGTTATAGACACGTTAGAACATTAGGATGGGGCTGGGAATTGCCAGGGACCTCACGATACAATATTATCACGAGATTTAGGTGCCGATACGATATGTAATTGTATCGATTTCCCCCCCCCCATCACTAGAAAATAATGTTGTAATTATGTTGTTTTTACACATTTTGATGGGTATTAAGGTAATCGATTGACTCACCAGTTTATCTGCGATGTTGTCCATGATGTTGGCATTGTACAGTCTTCTTCTCTGGTCCTGCCACCAGCTCTTGATATAAATACATGGCTTCCTCTCAAAGTAAGGCAGGTGGAAATAATTTCTGAAAGTTTGAAATGCATAAAGAGAGACACTGAAACCTGACCTAGCGAGATCTACGATCTGGTTGCAGTGACCAACAATCCCAGCGGGAAAACTAGCTGAAAATATTGTTATGAGAACTAGTTCACAAGCAGAACTAACGTCATTTCAACCAGCTTTCCCCGCTGTACTGTAATACTCTGCTTATGTGTGTGTTGGGAACTGACCTGTCGGTGATGACCGGTTTCATGGGCGGGGTGGAGGACACTGAGACCAGGTCATTATCATCCCCCTCCTCTTCATCACTGGAGCCTTGGATCAGCTCCGACTCCTCTTCATCTCCGTCTCCCCCACTCTTCTTCCCGCTACTCGACTTGGGTTTGGTCACGCCGTCAATTTCGCTCCCATAGTTACCTAGTTAAAAGACGCAAGTATAAAATATGATGATGAACATGACAATATACAGATCATCAAGGAATGGTTAGCCAGACCCAGATTAAGCCTAGTCCTGGATTTAACAAAATTATTAATGGAGAATCTTCATTGAGGGACTGTTTCCCAGACACCGATTAAGCCTAGTCCTAGACTAAAAAACAGGACTAGGCTTAATCTGTATCCAAGAAACGTACCATACATGTGCTACCTGCTGCCTTAGTATTATGGTATAAAGTGAAGTCAGTTTTATTGATATAATAAGGCTGAATTCTAACCTGAGTTCTATGTGGTTTAACTTTGCATAGATCATGCACTGATGTCAAGGCGAGATGAGTGAGTACTGAAGCTTTGGCAAAGTGGGTGGGGTTATATCCTGCCTGTTTGGCCCTGTCCGGGGGTATCATCGGATGGGGCCACAGTGTCTCCTGACCCCTCCTGTCTCAGCCTCCAGTATTTATGCTGCAGTAGTTTATGTGTCGGGGGGCTAAGGTCAGTCTGTTATATCTGGAGTACTTCTCCTGTCTTATCCGGTGTCCTGTGTGAATTTAAGTATGCTCTCTCTAATTCTCTCTTTCTCTCTCTCTCTCGGAGGACCTGAGCCCTATGACCATGCCTCAGGACTACCTGGCATGATGACTCCTTGCTGTCCCCAGTCCACCTGGCCGTGCTGCTGCTCCAGTTTCAACTGTTCTGCCTGCGGCTATGGAACCTTGACCTGTTCACCGGACGTGCTACCTGTCCCAGACCTGCTGTTTTCAACTCTCTAGAGACAGCAGGAGCGGTAGAGATACTCTCAATGATTGGCTATGAAAAGCCAACTGACATTTACTCCTGAGGTTCTGACTTGTTGCACCCTCGACAACTACTGTGATTATTATTATTTGACCATGCTGGTCATTTATGAACATTTGAACATCTTGGTCATGTTCTGTTATAATCTCCACCCGGCACAGCCAGAAGAGGACTGGCCAACCCTCATTTTTCCTAGCCACCGTGCTTCTACACCTGCATTGCTTGCTGTTTGGGGTTTTAGGCTGGGTTTCTGTACAGCACTTTGAGATATCAGCTGATGTAAGAAGGGTTATATAAATACATTTGTTTTGATTTGAAGCTACCAACCTATCGTAACCTCGAAGCTGATTGGTTTGTCCCCGATCTTCCTGTCAATCATGGTGGCCTCCAGGAACACCCCGAAGAGGAAGAACTCCTCTACTTTCCCTGTGGCGCTCTAGATGAAGAGACACAAAGATTAACATGGACATACATTATAACAGGAATAATTCTTCCACCTTTCCAGTGGAATTCTGGATGGATAGAGAGTAGAAACATAAATGTTAATTTGGAAAACATTATCAGGAAGAACACCTCCACTTTCACAGTGGTGTTCTGGATGGATGGAGAGACAAAGATTAAAAGGATACTTTGGGATTTTGGCAATGATGCCCTTTATCTACTTCCCCAGATGAACTCATGGATACCACTTTTATGAGTTAGCGGTAGTTTCGCAAGCCAATGCTTACCTGCGTTAGCGCAATGACTGTTAGTCTATGGGTATCTAGTAGCATACTAGCATTGTCATTCTGTCATTGTGCTAACGCAAGTTAGCATTGGCTCGCGAAATTACCTAGCTTCCTTCGTACTGGACACAGAGCGATAAAAATTGTATCCACGAGTTCATCTGACTCTGGGCAAGTAGATTGCCAAAATCCCGAAGTATCCCTTTAATATGGACACCCTCATATGTGCTAATTAAGCAGTAAGGCATGAGGGGATGTAGTATATGGCCAATATACCACGGCTAAGGGATGTTCTTAGGCACCACAAACCCAAGAGGTGCCTTATTGCTATTATAAACTAGTTACCAGCAAAAATAAATGTTTCGTCATACCCGTGGTTTACAGTCTGATATACCACGGCTGTCAGGCAATCAGCATTTAGGGCTCGAACCACCCAGTTTATAATTAAGCAATAAGGTCCGGGGGTGTGGTATATGGCCAATATACCACGGCTTTCAGCCAATCAGCATTAACTGGAGATGTATGCCTTGATAATGCTGTGATGCGTACTATATGGTGTCTGACATATGAAAATATAGTGTATAAGAGTATGGTGAGTATTTCAAATGATGACTATGAAAATACTGAGCATGCAGAGCTCTAGTTCAGGACTCTGGCGAAGACCAGAGAAGCTTACATAGACGCTCTCTCGCTCGACCGGCTCTACTGTGTGACTTACATTGTCTGAACACATAAAAATACCTCCATTAATGGAAACAGTCAGTTAATAATGTAGCATCAGCGATTGGGCTAAATAAAGATGATCAATAATTTAGTCAGATTGCACTGTGATGACCTGTTTGTTGTGAGCTGTGAGTCACAATAGGAGGGTTTATCTGCTTGAGCAGTCACCCATGAGAGGGAGGGAGAGACAGAGAGAGAGACACACACACACACAGAGACACAAAGAGAGAGAGAGAAAGAGGTAGAGACAGTGTGTGTGTGTGTGTGTGTGTATGTGTGTACGGGCAAGCATGTGTGAATATTTACATACATGCATGTGTGTGTGACCCACCTCTGAGATGTTAGGCACCCCCTCCACCTGCACCTCGGTGGAGCTCATGATCTCCGGGGAGGAGGTGTCCAGGATCTCCACACCCAGGCTGACCAGCAGGCGGGCTCTGAAGGACACCCCCTCCCCCAGACCCTCGTTCAGGTCCTGGTGCTCGTCCATGATGGTGTAGCTACGAGTGGAGCCATACATGTTCACCCAAGCCGGACCCAGGGTGGGAAGGAAGCCTGGCAGAGTATGGGTGTAAAGAGCATGGCAATTTGGAAAGTGCTTTTGGAGATTGGAGCGGTAACACAGCCAACTCCGGACCACACACTGGCAAACCGCAAAACGCCTCTCTTGTCAGTTACAATTTGTCAGACTATTTCATGAGGTAACACTTTCACAATTTGCTTCAGCTGGGACTTGACACCTATTGCACTTTCCTTTACTCCATACAAACACCAAATATAACAAATGAAAGACACAAGAAAGAAACACAATACACAGTATCTTCTGAATTAAGGGAAACATTTCTACACTGAAGAACCTTTGTCTCCATCATTGGCGATCTTTCTCAGGTCAATGAAGTGTGTTCCGAGGGCCACGTCGTTCACTTTGTCTGAGTCTCGGATCTGGACCTTCATGCGTTTGCAGAGCGGTGGAAACATCTCAGTGAAGACGATCTGCTCGTTCCAGATTGGCTCGTAGCTGCTCTTCTGGATAGATGTTTTCCCCTGGGATCACAAAGCAGTCCACTTAAACAATACAATAAAACAAGTTGTGCCCATTGCATGTTGTGCCCATAACATAACATAGCATAGTATACAATGATGAGAGAAAGTTTATGAACCATTTAGGATTTTCTTTATTTCTGCATAAATTTAACCTAAAATGTGATTAGATCTTCATCTAAGTCCTAATAATAGATCAAGTGAACATGATTAAACAAATAACAAAAACAATTGTACTTTTTCATTTATGTATTGTGCACATTGGTCCAACATTTGATTTCTTTGTCGGAAAAAGTATGTCAACCTCTAGATCAGGTATTCCCAAACTGGGGTACGGGGGTACGCGGAGTGCCGTCGGGGGCTCGCCAAATAAAAATGTGATTCACATTTTAAAAATCTATATATAATAATAAAAATACACATTTTATTTCACATTTTCAAACAGTCCATTTATATTTTCCAATGGGGCTATACATTTGGGGGGTTTTCTCGACTGAGTAGCCTTGTTTCACTGCCAAAAATAAAATTAAACCATCTAGTGTTCAGCAAAACAACAACAGAATGTCAAATACAGGTAGCCTAGTCAAATAACTAACATCCAATCACATTAACCGTTACTCTCTCACGGGAATCCTTCACTCTTGCACAGATATTTACTAGGCCCCTGAACTCTCGTGTATTTTCTGCATTATGCAATGATATGGGCAGCGACCATGTAACGCTTTTACAACATACAGAACTTCGAGGGTTATCAAGGGGCAGAGTACTGACACGTTTTTTAAAATTGAGAGACGAGCTTAAAGTTTTCATTACTGACCATCATTTTCACTTGTCTGACCGCTTGCATGATGACGAGTTTCTCACACAACTGGCCTATCTGGGTGATGTTTTTTTCTCCACTGAATGATCCGAATCTAGGATGACAGGGACTCTGCGCAACTATATTCAATGTGGGGGACAAAATTGAGGCTATGATTAAGAAGTTGGAGCGCTTCTCTGACTGCATTAACAAGGACAACACACAGGTCTTTCCATCATTGTGTGATTTTTTTTTGTGCAAATGAACTCAAGCTTACGGACAATGTCAAATGTGATATAGCGAAGCACCTGAGTGAGTTGGGTGAGCAATTATGCAGGTACTTTCCGAAACGGACGACACAAACAACTGGATTCATTATCCCTTTCATTCCCTGCCTCCAGTCCACTTACCGATATCTGAACAAGAGAGCCTTTTCAAAATTGCAACAAGCGGTTCTGTGAAAATGTAATTTAATCAGAAGCCACTGCCAGATTTCTGGATAGGGCTGCGCTCAGTGTTTCTTGCTTTAGCAAATCGCACTGTTAAGACACAAATGCCCATTGCAACCACGTACCTATGTGATGGTGGTGTCGTGAGTATTAGTTAATGTGAGGACTGTTGCTCATCGAATGATTAAAGGTTTCTAATTGCGTGATTAAATGAATCAAGCAACTATTAACTCATTAACCTGGGGCACCATGGGAAAATTCGTTTTTTTGGTGTTTCTATTTCCCAAATTAACTCAAAGAATAACAAAATATCGATTTTACAACAGTCGCTAATTAATCAGTTTCCTCTACAATCTCATTCTGAACGTCGCATAATCCGGGAATCTGCACGGACCTGGGTCCCACCAATGAGTTCGTACCACACCAATCTTAGTGGATTATTTATTTACTAGAAAGCTAAAATGATGATAAAAGATACACATACTGTCACGGCCGTCGAAAGAAGTGGACCAAAGTGCAGCGTGGTGAGCGTAGATTTCCTTTTATTATAGAATGTTGCCAACAAAACAAGAAACAAAATAAACGACCGTGAAGCTTCCGAGGGCTATAGTGCAACTAACAAAGTCAACTACCCACAATCACAGGTGGGAAAAAGGGATGCCTAAGTATGATTCCCATTCAGAGACAACGATAGACAGCTGTCCCTGATTGAGAACCCTAGCCGGCCAAAATATAGAAACACAAATCATAGAAATAAAGGACATAAAATGCCCACCCAAAACACACCCTGACCAAACCAAAAAGAGACATAAAAAAGTCTCTCTAAGGTCAGGGCGTGACAGTACCCAACCCAACACCCCCCCCCCCCCCCGCCGCAAAACCTGAACCTATAGGGGAGGCATCTATTCGCGGTGGCGGCTCTGGTGTGGGACGTAGACCCCGCTCCACCTCTGGCTCACCCCACTTTGGTGGCGCCTCTGGTGCGGGGACCCTCGCTGCCGGCCACGGACTGGGGCCCGGCGTTGCGGGCCCCGGACTGGAGACCGTCGCTGGGGGCCCCGGACTGGAGACCTTCGCTGGGGGCTCTGGACTGGAGAACGTCGCTGGAGGCTCCGGACTGGAGACCGTCGCTGGCGGTCTGGTCCTTGGAGGAGGCACAGGATGAACCAGGCTGGGGAGACCTACTGGAGGCCTGGTCCTTGGAGGAGGGACAGGATGGACCGGGCTGTGGGGGAGCACTGGAGATCTGGTGCGTATCCCTGGCACCATTCTTCCCGGCTGAATGCCCACTTTAGCCCGGCACCTCCAGAGCGCAGGCACAGGTCGAACCGGGCTGTGGGGAGCACTGGAGATCTGGTGCTTGACACTTGCACCTCTCCTCTTGGCTGAATGCCCACTTTAGCCCGGCACGGGCGGAGCGCAGGCATACGACGCACTGAGCAGTCACAGCGCACCGGAGACACAGTGCGCAGAGCCGGCGCAGGATACCCTGGGCCGAAACGGTGCACCGGAGACCAAGCGAGCTGAGCTACCACAATCTGCCCTGGCTGGATGCCCACCCTAGCGTGGCACTTGCGGAGAGCTGGCATATAGCGCACCGGGCTATGAGAGCGCACTGGAGACACCGTGCGCTTTACCGCATAACACGGTGCCTAACCCGTACCACGCTCCTTACGGTAAGCACGGGGAGTTGGCTCAGGTCTATACCCTGACTCTGCCACTCCCCCCATGTGCCCCCCCCCCCCCCCCCCAAAAAAAAAAAACATTTTTTGGGGCTGCCTCTCATGCTGCCTCTCATGCCTCTCACGCTGTGCCAACTCCTCGTTCTGACGCCGTTCCGCCTTTGCTGCTTCTAGCTCCTCCTTAGGACGGCGAAATTCACCAGCATGTGCCCAGTGTCCCTTGCCTTCCAATATCTCCTCCCATGTCCATTCCTTCAGAAAGTGCTGCTCCTCCCGGCCACGCTGCTTGGTCCTTTGCTGGTGGGTAGTTCTGTCACGGCCGTCGAAAGAAGTGGCCCAAAGTGCTGCGTGGTGAGCGTACATTTCCTTTTATTATAGAATGTCGCCAACAAAACAAGAAACAAAATAAACGACCGTGAAGCTTCCGAGGGCTATAGTGCAACTAACAAAGTCAACTACCCACAATCACAGGTGGGAAAAAGGGCTGCCTAAGTATGATTCCCAATCAGAGACAGCTGTCCCTGATTGAGAACCATAGCCGGCCAAAACATAGAAACACAAATCATAGAAATAAAGGACATAGAATGCCCACCCAAATCACACCTTGACCAAACCAAAAAGAGACATAAAAAAAGTCTCTCTAAGGTCAGGGCGCGATATAATACACAAAACACAGTCTAGGCTATTGATTAGAACTTAGTATAACGGGCCAACACACTATGGCGCGTGTTACCCAAAATGGGGATTTAAAAGAGAGAGAAAAAGAGAAAGTACACGGGAGAAATACACATTTGAGTGCATTTGTCAGCTATGCTTATTTTAACCCTAGCCTTGCCCCGAACTGCCGCTCTTATGGGTCAGAATATAATGATGTAATTACGTGTGGGAGGTCTCAGATGGGAAGCTCCGCGTGGGTCGTTTAGGCTTCTCAATGACGCACTTCTCCGGCGCAACTCTCTGGTCGTCCTCACGATGTCAGTGTCCTTTTGGTCTGATTCCTCGCCCTTGCTCTGGGAGGGGTCTTCTGAGGACAGACAGCTCTGTAGCTCAGGGCTCACAGCGTAGGAATGAAACAGTGTAGATACCACGATTTGATGGAGAGTGGCGGTTAGGTGGTTGAATTCCGGCTTGAATTCACCCACTTAGAAACACTCATCAGTAGCATGGGTAGAAAAAGATTTCTTTGTCTTCAACCTTGGGTTGAGTTTTGGGTTCGTTGACTTTTCAGACCTTGGCTGCAGCTTGGGTCACTTAGTCTGGTCTGTTAATTCTTAACTCTCATGTCTTATACCCTCGGGTAAGAAGTGGGCGTATCTGCCTTTAGGGCAATTCTCTGAGCGTACCAAGTTAAGAGGCAAGGTCTAGATTTTCCTAAATTTTAGACAACTAACTTCACATTTCATCTTTACCAAAACATTCTCTTTGATTTGGACATTTTCCACACAACGTACAATGTATAAACATCAAGCATATCCTAGGAAAACTCTTACAGTTACAATGTTTTCGTAATAACGTCATCTATTAACCTTTAATAACAAAACAAAAATGACATACATTTTCATATTCCATCTATCTTCATGACCACCATTGTAGTTGACGGAAACCATTGTTCCAAAGTCCCTTTATTGCATGTTTAATGTTCTGAGGCTGGTTCTCCATAGTGACAGGACAAAGGAATGTTGTCTGTGGCCTAAGATTTACCATGGGTGTGAGGGGTCATAAATCCCCCACATCTTCAGACCCCTAGATCTCTCCTCCTCTGTTGGGGGTGAGAGATAATCTGTAGGGTTGTGGTCTCCTGTAACCTGACCTGATCAGGACAGTCATGACAGTGGATTCTCCGCCCTCACTAGAATGAAAACTAAATACAGGCGTGTGTGGAAAATTATTTAGGACTGAGACTCTCTCCCACACAACCCAACATTGCAGAGTTAGGCGCATCCTTTCAAGCACACCCTTCTCATTAAATTATTGATTATTATTATATTATTATTTGTGCCCTGGATAAGAGCTCTTTGTCACTTCCCACGAGCCAGGTTGTGACAAAAACTCACACTCATTCTTATGTTTAATTAATGTATCGTATAGTTTGTGTGTGTAGCAATCTTACAATGATGGCAATAAAACAACATTTGCGAGTGCGCTGACCCTGGGGCTAGAGGGGGTACGCAGCTGGAGGTTGAATGTTTGAAGGGGTACGGGACTATAAAAAGTTTGGGAACCACTGCTCTAGATTAATCAGCTCAATTAAGTGTAGCAAAGCAGTCAAACTTTGAGTATTTGGTCCCATTGTCCTTGCTACAATGACTACACCAAGCTTGTTTTGGTGGTGTTTTGGAAGACCTTTTGCCCAATAGTAACTGAATGGTGAATGATGACTGGAGTAATTCTCTTTATAAGTGAGCAGATGATGTCACGTTCGTCATAATGAGGAGACCAAGGCGCAGCGTGATTAGCGAACATACCTCTTTAATAAAAGAGAGAACACTGAACAGAACTAAACAAAACAACAAAACGAACCGTGAAGCAATATGGCTAGTGCAGAACAGGCAACTAAACATAGAATAACAACCCACAAAATACCCAAGGTATAAGGCTACCTAAATATGGTCCCCAATCAGAGACAACGATAAACAGCTGCTTCTGATTGAAAACCAATCTAGGCAACCATAGACATATAAACACTAGCAAAAACCTAGACATACAAAAAACCCTAGACAATACAAAAACTAAACAAACCACCCTTGTCACACCATGACGTAACCAAATAATAAAGAAAACAAAGATAACTAAGGTCAGTGTGTGACAGATGAGATGTTTCTGAAGACACCTATATTAATCCTGATAATGCCATTTAAGAAGAAACATGAATAATGATGAATGAGAAAGTTACAGAGGCTACAACAAAACATGTAACATCTCACCATTATCAATAACAGGGGAGATTAGCATATTTCTTTTTTTGGGGGGGGTGATCTTTTTGCCTCTGTAAACTTCTCACTCATCATTATTAATGATCTATTCATGATTAGCCATAATCATGGTAGCATCCACATGAATGTAGAAATGTTCAGATACATATTATATTCTTAATAACAATAAAAGTGACTCCAAAATCGTAGACATTATTCACCTTTCAGTTCCCGTTAGGCAAAACATAACCCAAAACATAACCCGAATAAACTGCAAATGCATCCAATGAGCTTCTAGAGTCAAAAGTGTCGTATTTGGTCCCATATTCCTTGCACACAATGACTACGACACTTTTGACTACTTTAAATCACTTAATTGAGCTGATTAATCTAGAGGTTCACATACTTTTTCCAAAAAATAAGTTGAATGTTGGACCAATTTGCTCAATATAAAATGTAAAAGTGTTATTTGTTTAATCATGTTCACTTGATCTATTATTAGAACATAGATGAAGATCTGATCATATTTTAGGCCAAATGTATGCAGAAATACAGAAAATCCTGAAGGATTCACAAACTTCCTCTCACTAGGGTACGCTAGTCCCACCTGGCCAACATCCAGTGAAATTGCAGAGCGCCAAATTCAAAAACAGAAATACTCATTATAAAAATTCATAAAACATACAAGTGTTATACATCGTTTAAAGATGAACTTCTTGTTAATCCAACCACGGTGTCAGATTTCAAAAAGGCTTTACGGCGAAAGCATACAATGCGATTATCTGAGAACAGTGCCCAGTAGACAAATCATTACAAACAGTTACCAGCCAAGTAGCGGAGTTACACAAGTCAGAAATAGAGATATAATTAATCACTTACCTTTGATGATCTTCATATGGTTGCACTCACAAGACTCCCATTTACTCAATAAATGTCAGTTTTGTTTGATAAAGTCCCTGTTTATATCCAAAAACCTCAGTTTTGTTTGCGCGTTTTGTTCAGTAATCCACAGGCTCAAACGCAGTCACAACAGGCAGACGAAAAATCCAAATAGTATCCATAAATTTTGTAGAACCATTTCAAACAATGTTTATAATAAATCCTCAGGTTGTTTTTAGTCATAATAATCAATAATATTTCAACCGGACAATAACGTCGTCAATATAAAAGGTAAACAAGAAAGGCGCGCTCTAGGTCGTGCGCATGAAAAAGCTCTGGGACACTGCAGTGTCCACTCATTCAGAGTGGTCTTACTCCCTCATTTTTCAGAATACAAGCCTGAAACAATTTCTAAAGACTGTTGACATCTAGTGGAAGCCATAGGAAGTGCAATTTGAGTCCTAAGTCAATGGATACTGTAATGGCATTCAATAGAAAACTACAAACATAAAAAAATCCCACTTCCTGGATGGATTTTTCTCAGGTTTTCGCCTGCCAAATCAGTCAAGTTATACTCAGAGACATTATTTTAACAGTTTTGGAAACTTTAGAGTGTTTTCTATCCAAATCTAATTTTATGCATATCCTAGCTTCTGGGCCTGAGTAGCAGGCAGTTTACTTTGGGCACGCTTTTCATTTGGAAGTGAAAATAGTGCCCCCTACATAGCATATTAACATAGCATAGAATAACATAATGTAACATAGCTTAACATAATGTAACATAACATAACACAGCACAGCAACAGAACAGTGCTATTACTTACCCTCTGGCCAGCGAAGAGTATTTGTACATAAGGGTCCACAAGGTCCTTGTTCTCCCCAATGAAAGCCTTCTTGACATTAGCCATGATGCTGGTGTTCATCTTGGGAAGGCCCTCAGCTCTGTAGATCTTCACATAGTAGCGAGCCCACTGACGCTCCGCGGGAACCCCCTCAGGTAACAGGAGGTTACTGAAACCACAGAATTAAAGACAAACACTTGTAACACATTGCATTGTATCTCTATGACTAAAACAGCAATAGAAAGTAATCAAGATTTGTGAGATGGGAGAGCTTTCACAGGAACTCTAGAGCTTGGCCTGTTGCTGCTTTTATTGCTACAGTATTACGACTACAGTTTTACTACTACAGTATTATTACTACATTATTACTGCTACAGTATTACCACTGCAGTATTATTACCACAGTATTACTGATAAATTATGACTACCACGGTATTATTACTACATTATTACTACTGCAGTATTACCACCGCAGTATTATTACTACATTATTACTACTACAGTTTTACTTATACAGTTTTACTTATACATTATTACTACTACAGCATCGCCGCATTATAATTACTACAGTATTATTACCACAGTATTACTACTACAGTATTATTACTGCAGTATTACTACTACAGTATTACTACTGCTGTATTATTACTACAATATTACTACACTATTATTACTGCACTATTATTACTAAATTACTACTACAGTATTACTACTACATTATTACTACTACACTCATATCCCCAATAATATGTTGGTCGTTTACCCTTCTATGTCATCTTCATCGGTTTCGGTGGCCTTGTGTGGAGTCTTGATGTTGTCTCCTTTCCCCACGACGGCGATGTCACATTTAATGTAACCTTTGCACCCGGCAGTGATGTCATCAGGGTCAGAGAGAAGGGCCCATTTGTGGAAAAACTGGTGTTCTATGAGACAAAAATAATTTAAAAAAGTGACATTCATATGTGAGGTATACTGATCAGTACCAGAGTCATAGAGTATAGACATAGGTCACTAGAAGCTACTATGTTTCCAACTATTTCTCCCTGACCTGGATGCGAGTAGACAGTGCCTACATCCAGTTTGAAAGAGCCAACCAGAGTCCCACTACGCAGGAGGTTCTTGGAGTGGATTACCTGAGGGATGGATGAGCAAAGTGAAGATTGCAATGTGCATCATTAATATGTGACCTGAGTTGAATTTTATGAATGACTGTATAAATGATGGACACAGTGATCGAATCGAATCAAATTGTATTTGTCACATGCGCCGAATACAACAGGTGTAGTAGACCTTACAGTGAAATGCTTACTTACAAGCTCTTAACCAACAATGCTTTAAGAAGTGAAGAAGAAAAACGTGTTAACTAAAAAAAAGATAGAAAATAAAAGTAACAAATAATTAAACACCAGCAGTTAAATAACAATAGCAATAGCAATAGCGAGGCTATATACAGGGGGTACCAGTACAGAGTGAATGTGCGGTGGCACTGGTTTGTCGAGGTAATTGAGGAAATATGTACATATAGGTAGAGTTAAAGTGACTATGCATAGATAATACACAGAGAGTAGCAGCAGCGTAAAAGAGGGGTCTGGGTAGCCCTTTGATTAGCTGTTCAGGAGTCTTATGTCTTGGGGATAGAGGCTGTTAAGAAGTCTCTTGAACCTAGACTTGGCGCTCCAGTACCGCTTGCCGTGCGGTAGCAGAGAGAACAGTCTATGACTTGGGTGGCTGGAGTCTTTGAACATTTTTAGGGCCTTCCTCTGACACCGCCTGGTATAGAGGTCCTGGATGGCAGGAGGCTTGGCCCCAGTGATGTACTGGGCCGTACGCACTACCCTCTATAGTGCTTTGTGGTCAGAGGCCGAGCAGTTGCCATACCAGGCAATGATGAAACCAGTCAGGATGCTCTCGATGGTGCAGCTGTAGAGCCTTCTGAGGATCTGAGGACCCATGCCAAATCTTTTCAGTCTCCTGAGGGGGAATAGGCTTTGTCGTGCCCCCTTCACGACTGTCTTAGTGTGTTTGGACCATGATAGTTTGTTGCTGATGTGGACACCAAGGAACTTGAAGCTCTCAACCTGTTCCACTACAGCTCCATCGATGAGAATGGGGGCGTGCTCAGTCCTCCTTTCCCTATAGTCCACAATCATCTCCTTTGTCTTGATCATGTTGAGGGAGAGGTTGTTGTCCTGGCACCACACGGCCAGGTCTCTGACCTCCTCCCTATAGGCTGTCTCGTTGTTGTCGGTGATCAGGCCTACCACTGTTGTGTCATCGTCAAACTTGATGATGGTGTTGGAGTCGTGCTTGGTCATGCAGTCATGAGTGAATAGGGAGTATAGGAGGGGACTGAGCAAGCACCCCTGAGGGGCCCCCGTGTTGAGGATCAGCGTGGCGGATGTGTTGTTCCCTACCCTTACCACCTGGGGACAGCCCGTCAGGAAGTCCAGGATCCAGTTGCAGAGGGAGGTGTTTAGTCCCAGGGTCCTTAGCTTAGTGATGAGCTTTGAGAGCACTATGGTGTTGAATGCTGAGCTGTAGTCAATGAATAGCATTCTCACATAGGTGTTCCTTTTGTCCAGGTGGGAAAGGGCAGTGTTGAGTGCAATAGAGATTGCATCATCTGTGGATCTGTTGGGGCGGTATGAAAATTGGAGGGGGTCTAGGGTTTCTGGAATAATGGTGTTGATGTGAACCATGACCAGCCTTTCAAAGCACTTCATGGCTACAGACGTGAGACCTACGGGTCGGTAGTCATTTAGGCATTTTACCTTAGTGTTCTTAGGCACAGGGACTATGGTGGTCTGTTTAAACATGTTGTTATTACAGACTCAGTAAGGGACAGGTTGAAAAAGTCAGTGAAGACACTTGCCAGTTGGTCAGTGCATGCTCAGAGTACACGTTCTGGTAATCCGTCTGGCCCTGCGGCCTTGTGAATGTTGACCTATTTAAAGGTCTTACTCACATTGGCTACGTAGAGAGTGATCACACAGTCATCCAGAACAGCTGATGCTCTCATGCATGCTTCAGTGTTACTTGCCTCGAAGCGAGCATAGAAGTAATTTAGCTCGTCTGGTAGGCTCGTGTCACTGGGCAGCTCGCGGCTGTGCTTCCCTTTGTAGTCTGTGATACTGGAGTTTGCAAGCTCTGCCACATCCGACGTGCCTGTTTGATGGTTCGTCGGAGGGCATAGCGGGATTTCTTATAAGCTTCCGGGTTAGAGTCCCGCTCCTTGAAAGCGGCAGCTCTACCCTTTAGCTCAGTGCAGATGTTGCCTGTAATCCATGGCTTCTGGTTGGGGTATGTACGTACGGTCACTGTGGGGACAACGTCACCGATGCACTTATTGATGAAGCCAGTGACTGATGTGGTATACTCCTCAATGCCATCGGAAGAATCCCGGAACATATTCCAGTCAGTGCTAGCAAAACAGTCCTGTAGTTTAGCATCTGCTTCATCTGACCACTTTCTTATTCAATTAAAATCAAATCAAATCATTGCTCATTGCTCTCCGTTCATTTAGATAGGGAGGGGAATTATTTCAAAACTGTTTGTTTGTATTGTGGTAAAGCTACTCACCGAAAGCTTCAGGATCTTGTCAAACATAACATCAGGTGAGACGTGGAAGTCAAAGACAAAATACTAAAAGAGAAATGTGACGTAAAATAAATGTATCAGTGTCATGAAGTCTTCTGTTATTAAAATGTGTAACTTTATTGAAATTATACATGTAGCTTTATTGACGACCATACATGTAATTACAACGCTTTAGACCTTGTTATCATCATCATTATTCTCCTCATCAACCTCCTCCTTCTTATCATCAAACTCATCATTCCAGGGCAGGTTGGTTACCTCATTGTAGTATGGGCAGTTTGTCGACTCCTTCATCTGAGTGTACTTCTTATCGTCTCCGATCTCCACACAGACCACTGGATCCATGTTCAGCCCCACTAGCTGCCTGGCCTCTATGACGGTAACACTAACCTGGTGAAATAGGGTTATCATGTATAAACACTCTTTATTATAGCAATGTTTTTTAGATGCTGATTATTCCTTGATTCATTGAACATATATTTAAATTTACTTGGAAATCCATTGGTCTCCCGGCACTAGGTTCCATCTTAATGTCTGGTTTTGATCTGATGTTATAGACATGTTAGAAACATGTTTCAGTGTGATTAAATCAATGCAGACTTTCATTTCAGAATTCTGTAAACTACAAGATACTACATTGTAAACAATGTAATTGAATCATTAGTCTCCAATCCAAAACTCAGAGTTTGCTTCTATGTTATCTAACTCTATAGAATTGTGTTTCATGTGTAAATTGAATGGCAAACCACAAGCAACATAGAACTGTGCTCTGTGCTTACCTCTTGTTGGAGACGTTTGTGGTGACGGCTGTGACTGAGGCCAGGGAGATGGTGTCGGGGTCAGGACCCCCTCCCCCTCCCATCCCTCCCATGAAGTCCAGGTCCTCTGTCTCCAAGATGGCTGCCTCATCGCCTGGACAATCACAGTCAAGGAGGCCACACCTGTCAGAACAGCCTGACAGGACGACGATAGCTAAGCTTGACAACCACCCTTTTAGGTTGTTTGTGTCACTTTTTGTATTGTTTTTATTTTTGTTTGAATTTAAGTTTAATGTTATTATTTTCAATGTGTCATAGGATATGTTAAACATTTTCCTCTATATTTTTCTCTTTTTTCAGAGAGTATCAGAGAGTGATTAGGACCAAAGCTTGTATGAAAGCATTTGGTGTAGCTCCATTATTATTACAAGAAACAATTGGGGTGGGTGGTGTGTGTGTGTGTATATAGAAGTGTGTGTGTATATAGGCGTGTGTGCGTATATACGTGTGTGTATATATGTGTGTGTGTGTTGTAGCATACTGTACCTCTTCCTCCTTTTCCGTGGTCTGACTTATGGCCACGTGATTTCTTCATGATCCAGAAGAGCCCTTTTCTAGCTCTGTGAAGTAAATAGAATTCAGGTAATTTTGTGGGAGGTTCTTGATTGCGACATAGACTACGTTTTTTAATTAATAAATAAACAAATAGTGCACTGTGGATTCGATTGATTTGAGCCTTTAGGATCCCTATATAGTGCACTACTTTTGACCAGAGCCCAAGTGCAATATGTAGGGAATAGGGTGCCATTTCAGACACACATCAGTCTCCTCTTATGGCAGAGTATAACAGTTAGTGGATGCGTCACAAATGGCAACCAATTTCCAATATAGTGCACTACTTTTGACCAGAGCCCTATGGGTGAATAGGGTGCCATTTGAGACTAAACCAGTGTATTTCTTAAGGCAGGTAGCCTGGTTTCCACCACACCCTCTTATGGCTCCGATTAGGAGTTTAAATCATTCACATCCCATGACCTTAATATAGTGTCTTCAGAAAGTATTCGTACCTCTTGACTTTTTCCACATTTTATTGTGTTACAGCCTGAATTCCAAGTGGATTAAATAGTTTTTCCCCCTCAACTCTCACCCAGCTACACATACATAAGGAAAAAGTGAAAACATGTTTTTAGAAATGTTTTCAAATGTATTGAAAATGAAATACAGAAATAGCTGATTTACCCCTGTGTCAATACATGTTAGAATCCCCTTTGGCAGAAATGAAAGCTGTGGGTCTTTCTGGGTAAGTCTCTAAGAGCTTTGCACACATGGACTTTTTTGAAACAATTTTATTTTTCCAAGCTCTGTCAAGTTCGTTGATGATCATTGCTAGACAGCCATTATCAAGTCTTGTCATAAATTTTCGAGCCAATTTAAGTAAAAACTGTAATGCCGTCTTGGTAAGCAACTCAAGTGTATATTTGGCCTTGTGTTTTAGGCTATTGCTGAAAGGTGAATTTGTCTCCCAGTGTCTGACGGAAGGTAGACTGAACCAGGTTTTCTTCTGGGATTTTGCCTGTGCTTAGCTCTATTCTGTTTCTTTTTATCCCCAAAAAATCCCTAGTCCATGCCAATGACAAGCATACCCATAACATAATGCAGCCACACATATGCTTGAAAATATGAAGAGTGGTACTCAGTGATGTGTTGTATTGGATTTGCCCCAAAGATAACGGTTTGTATTCAATTCATATCTTTGCCACATTTTTTGCAGATTTACTTTAGTGCCTTATTACAAACAGGATGCATGTTTTGAAACGTTTGTATTCTGTACCTGCTTCTTTCTTTTCACTCTGTCATTTAGGTTTGTATTGTGGAGTATCTACAATGTTGTTGATCCATCCTCAGTTTTCTCCTATTACAGCCTTTAAACCCTGTAACTTTTAACAGGGGTGTAAAGTACTTAAGTAAAAATACTTTAAATTACTACTTAGGTGTTTTTTTGGGGTATCTGTACTTTATTTTACTATTTATATTTTGGACTACTTTTACTTTTACTTCACTACATTCCTAAAGAAAATAATATACTTTTTACTCCATACATTTCCACTGACACTCAAAAGTACTCGTTACATTTTGAATGCTTAGCAGGACAGGAAAATGGTCCAATTCACACACTTATCAAGACAACATCCCTGGTCATCCCTACTGCCTCTGATCTGGCGGACTCACTAAATACAAAAGCTTTATTTGTAAATCATATCTGGAGTGTGCCTCTGACTATCTGTAGATTTTATTTATTGAACCTTTATTGAACTAGGCAAGTCAGTTAAGATCAAATTCTTATTAACAATGATGGCCTACCCCGGCCAAACCCAGACGACTTTGGGCCAATTGTGCGCCGCCCTATGGGACTCCCAATCACAGCCGGATGTGATTCAGCCTAGATTCAAACCAGGGACTGTAGTGACACCTCTTGAACTGAGATGCAGTGCCTTACACCGCTGTGCCACTCGGGAGCCCAAAATACATTAAAAAAAAATATTTTGTGATTATTGATAATTTTGCGGGGGGGGGGGGGGGGGGGATTATGTGTGTATTGCTAGGTATTACTGCACTGTTGGAGGTAGAAACACAAGCGTTTCCCTGCCCCTGCAATAACATCTGCAAATCTGTGTACGCAACCAATAAACTTTGATTTAATTCGTCAAAATGAGCAGAATGACATGAAATTTGTTATAAAGTTGCTAAATCTTCTCTCTACCCCATGGCAAAATGTGTAGAATTGCAGCAAACTTGTTTAAAAACTGCTAAACTATGTTCTCTACACCCCATGTCAAAATGTGTAAAATTAAAGCATACTTGTTTAAAAACTGCTAAACTATGTTCTCTACGCCCCATATCAAAATGTGTAGAATTAAAGCATACTTGTTTAAAACCTGCTTAACTATGTTCTCTACGCCCCATGTCAAAATGTGTAGAATTAAAGCATACTTGTTTAAAAACTGCTAAACTATGTTCTCTACGCCCCATGTCAAAATGTGTAGAATTAAAGCATACTTGTTTAAAAACTGCTAAACTATGTTCTCTACGCCCCATGTCAAAATGTGTAGAATTAAAGCATACTTGTTTAAAAACTGCTAAACTATGTTCTCTACGCCCCATGTCAAAATGTGTAGAATTAAAGCATACTTGTTTAAAAACTGCTAAACTATGTTCTCTACGCCCCATATCAAAATGTGTAGAATTAAAGCATACTTGTTAAAAACTGCTAAACTTTGTTCTCTACGCCCCATGTCAAAATGTGTAGAATTAAAGCATACTTGTTTAAAAACTGCTAAACTATGTTCTCTACACCCCATGTCAAAATGTGTAGAATTAAAGCATACTTGTTTAAAAACTGCTAAACTATGTTCTCTACGCCCCATGTCAAAACGTGTAGAATTGTAGGAAATTAACTCTAAAAATTGTTTCTCTCCACTGTCAAGAGGGGGCCTGCAAAAATAAGTGTGGGGGGGGGGGGTAAGCTGATGCTTTAAATTAAGCTGTGACTATGTTATACACAACAGCATTGCTATCCATGAATTCTATCGGAAAATGTATATAATGATGTTCATACATACCATACAAGAAAATGGCACACTTTCCTTTTCTTCAAACCAACTCCCAACGGTTTCTGGTGAAAGAAACAAACCAAACTCTGAGGGCAACAAAATAGTTATCCTATATAGCCATTTTAGACATTTACACTGCAGAAACAGAAAGGTCACAAAAGTGAAGTTGAGCTAAAAAGAACATGGTTTGTCCAGGGCAGGAGTTGGGCTGGAGTGATGTGATATGTCAATGAATAGTGTATGAGTGTTGAACCTGAGACAAACAGGTAACTACAACTAAGTAGGTTGGTGAGAGAGAGACGTCATCGCAAACGGAGTGTGCCAAGCCAGACAAGCCAACAAGACTTGTTCTACCACGTTACAGCAACTTTTTTATAAGACATTAAAGTTCAGATATGCAAACACATACAGCACATTCAATGAATCCAATGTGTCTAGTAATGTAAGAAATTATGGTAATGCAATGTGTCTGACTCAGAATTCTGAATTCAATTTACATTGGAAAGGGAACTAAAAGTAGCTTTGGGAATTGGGACTAAATGTGGGTTGGCCGAAAAGGTATGAACAGAATTAGGCTATTTCTTTGTAGGCAAACAAAGACATGCGCTAATATGTGTGAGGCCATGTGTGCGTATGTATGGGACAACAGGAAGCTAATCAATTGTCACGAGAATTTTCAATCCCAATGATAATAACGATCAATCAATAGCTTTGACCAATCCCCGAGGTTTGTAAGACCATGGGTTCAATAATAATTAGTCAAAGACTCAGCTTATGCAAAAGGTTAGTACAGTTTATTCACGAGAACGTTCTGAAGTCCACAATACAAAGACATCCATTTTATACTGGCTCCTTACGCACATACCTTCACACACAAACAAGCTGTCATCCTACGCACATACTGTATCACTACCCGCCCGACAAAGATTAGGGAGACCGCGAGAAGTACTCCATGTCCTCCCCCAAGATTAGGGACCGTGAGAAGTAATCCCTGCCCTCTCCCAAATCTCAGTGGCCCCTCGCCAAGGTCGGCACCGAATTTTGCTCAGACAGTCTGTGTTTAGGATACTATAAAGACATATTGTACAAATATATTGTTTTACCCTAATTCTGACTGAAACTACACACATCATTTATTATAATTTTACTGACTAAAACTACACACATCATTAATAATAATTTTATGATTCTAATCAATGTCATACAATTATATGGTTTCAGGGTGGAATATTCTAATCATTAATTTAAACATATAAATTCCATTAACATCAATCCATTTCAATAGATTTTCGTTCTAACAAACAAAAAGTCAGAGCTTCTCAATATTGCAGGAAGAAGAAGGATCTTCCTTAAATCATTCATGGGGAACTGCTCCTGTGGGGAGCCCAGCTCAGTGTACATTTCTTAGTAGACATCTTGTGTTATTGCATTTATCTGGGCTTAACATTGCGTTTAACTTTCAATGTTTCTGACTACATGTTTCAAGTGATCTATCACACATTTCTAAGTAGGAATGTGGTGGGAAAACAACCTGCATCTAACCACATGATCTAACAAGGACTTGTTATGTAAATTACCTAGCTCATCTTCCACAATAAATCAAATAGGCATTGAGCAAAAAGCATGGATTATAGTTGTATTACTCAGTTAAAACACACTTTAGCAGCTTGTGTTCAATACAAGTTCCACTGAAAACTAAAGTACATCTCACCAGCTCATCAATAACACATGCACTCTGTAAGCCATACGTCTAACGTTGCCTGTATCCAATGAAACATGTCTGTCAATTATTTAGGCTTTGGTTCCAGCCAGTGTTGCATGTGTCATTCCTCATTATGTGAAGGTATCGCCTACATCAAGATAAAATAAATGGATTCAGGTTTGCATACTAAGAATGCATCTACAATACATGTGTAATGCGAGGCATAATGATTTGGTACTGGTCTCCCTTTCAACTGAAAGCTACAGTACCAAAGCTTTGTTGTATAATATTGAGTGTTATTGTATACACAGTAGTACCACACTGTCTTATGTTGCTCATAATACGTTATTATTAGTTGGGTATCATTAAAATACTTTTACCATAGCCTTTTCTATCCAGTTGCTTTACCTAACCTTATTGTGTGCAGACCAGGCTGTGCGCACATTCCGTCTAGCTCTTTGAAAGGGAAACTAATTCTGCCAAGCTCTTCAGAGGATTCTAATGGAGAACAATAACAAACAGGTGGCATGTGACCGTGTGATACCCATGTTAACATCAACACGCCAGTCCTCGTTGAGAGACTGGGCCTTTAATTACATGATTTAGTACCAGGCCTCGGACTGAGAGCCGAGGAGATTTGAACTGTAGTCTCTTATTGTGTCCCAATTGTCAACTTATTCTCGATATGGTGCACTATGGGATGCCATTTGGTACGGGCTCCCTCTTTTCTGCATGGCCAGTAACAGGGTCACCACCCAATCAGATTACTGACCTACCTGTAACTTATTCTCTAATGTATGGTTAAGGATGACACCAGGAGACATTCTGGTCTGCAGGAGTTGACACTGAAGGCTCATGATGCCAGCCAGCTCCTCTGTCGTGGGTTTCATCCTCTTCATGCTCGTCTTTCTTGCACTTCTCTGAAGAATGTGAATGAAATGATTTCCATCACTGTGTGAATAAACTTTATCCACCACAGAGTCTATATGAACACAGACACAGACAGGGATGATTTAATGGTTTAAATACATAGGTCTGTACTTTGGTCAGTGGTTAATTTAATGAAATGTAAATATAGATACAGTTATACAGCATGTCAAACGTTCATTTCAAATACCGTAATTGGTTCAAAATTACATTGTAATTTTCATATTGTAACGTCTTCACTATGTGTATTACTGTGTCAGAGCATGGATGAGGAGTCCTTAGGTTACGTTACATCAATGAATATGCATGAGGTTGCAACTGAGCCCTCACAAACGACACCTTTCGCAATGCCGTCTAGCGTGACTACAGAATGACTTGATACCAACCATGCAATCTTATCCGTGTTAGCCCACGCTGTCCAAAGCCCTTTCTTGACTGTGAGACAGACGGGTGATGGCTGGCGATATGTTTGTGCTCCAGTGGCTTTGTAGGTATGCCGTCTGATGACTGGGGTGTAATGTGTCATCCTGTCATCCTGACAGTCTCCTGGGGATTTTAACCTTGCGTATTAAAGGCAGAGAGAGAGGCAGAAGCATTGTCAATAGGAGTGCATGTTTTCTACCTGGCTTAGAGAGGGATAGAGAGAGACAAGGTCTATTGTCATAGGACTTCATGTTTTCATGTTAATGCCTGGTGTTAGTAAGGGTCCCTCGTGTTAGGAACATGATATTCCTTACAAATACAAATCGATTCTAGATTTTGCCTCTCCAGCTGCAAAACAATTACCGGTGTATTGGTATTAGCAAAGGTACTGGTAACTTTTATCTGTGGTATTACTAGGCCTGATATGGACCACATGTTAGCTTCCGAAGAGTCTCACCAGTCACCATACGGTGAATAGGATAATGAGTAAAGTCATGTAATCTGGAGTCGACTGTTGAACTATAGCCTACATTAAATGCACATTATACTGTTAAATCATCGCTAGCACAGTCACAACAGAATTTACTGTACCACAACAACAGAAGTCCCTGGCCGAGTCTGAACTGTCTGACCAATAACAACGAAGGAAGGGCAGAACATAGCTCTAGAAGTGAGTTGGCTAGTTTTGCCATAGATGGTAGGGGGTTCACCATGTAGCAAGGGGAATGGCGTCGCTTGAGAGGGCAAGAATTAGATGTATGTTAGGGAAAGTACAATACTATCATAAGGAGACGTATACTTTGAATACAGAGGAGGAATTAAGGGAAAAAGACAGGCAGAGGAGGTTGAATAGAGAGAGGGAGGAAGAGGGTGAGCTTGATTCAGTTAAGAATGGCGGAAAAAAGGGAGATGGTCTGTTAAAGAAGAATGGTAGAAATTGTAAGCAGAGTGAGCTGTACAGCTAATCGAAGACAGGAGGAGAAATGGAAGTGAGTGAGGGCGAATTATCGGAGGTGGTTGGTGTGATGAAGTTCTCGGAGCCTGAGGCTTGCACAGAGGGTCAGGATAAAGATGAGTCTGTGATGGTAGGAGTGACAATTTTGGAAAAAGTGTGGATTCAGGGTGGGTGAAAACAGAATTGGGTGCTGTGGAATCGGTGAAGGTAACCAGAAGTGGTGTTGTGATAATTGTTTGTGTTTCTGCTGGTCAGAGGGAGCAGGCGCTCTGCTTCAAACGAATAGGGACAAAAGGTGTGAATTGTTTTACTTTCAAGAAAAGGTTGCCATTGAAAGGAGTGACTACTGGGGTAGCGGTAAATGTGAAAGTTGACCAACTGAAGGGGAAGATTCCCGGTGCTGGTGATAGATTTAAATAGTGGAGTAGGGTGGTGGGTTTTTAATGACTGTAGATGGTAGGGTATTTATTAATTTATTTCCTTGTTCTTATTTATTAAAACCTGTTTGGCTAGGCGTCCTGCTAGCGGAACAACTTCCGGTGAAACTGGAAGGCACGCAATTCAAATAAATAATCATAAAAATTCTGGATATTAAACATTTAGGTACATATAAGAGTCTTATATCGGCTGAAAGCTTAAATTCTTGTTAATCTAACTAACCGATTTACAGTAGCTATTACAGCGAAAACATGCCATGCGATTGTTCGAGGACGGCGCCCCACATCAAAATATTTTTCCACCGGGACAGGTTTTATACATTCACAAATAACAATTAAATATATACTTACTTTTTTAAAATCTTCCTCTGATTTGTCATCCAAAGGGTCCCAGCTATAAAATGTAGTGTCGTTTTGTTAGATAAAATCCTTCTTTATATGCAAAAAAGTATGTTTAATTGGCGCCATCGATTTGAGTAATCCACTCGTTCAACAAGCAGAGAAAGGAATCCGAAAATCTACCCCTAAACTTTGTTTCAACAAGTCAAAATACGTTTCTATCTACTCATCAGATACCCTAAAATGTAATCAAACTATAATATTTCTTACGGAAAGATGTTGAGTTCAATAGGAAACCGATTTTAGCAGGTGCGTCCTGTCTTCATGGCGTGTAAACACGAATTTCCAAGACTGTGTCCCTGTCCTAAAACTGATATTTCTTATTCGTTTTTGAAGTTACAAGCCTGAAACCTTGAACATAGACTGCTGACACCCGCTGGAAGCCATAGGAATCCAGGGAGCTAATTTTCAATATTGCCTTTCTAAGAGGATGGTCTCTCTCAAAAGAAAACATCTGGTTGGTTTTTCTTTGGATTTTCTCCTACCATATCTATTGTGTTATATTCTCCTAAATGATTTTAACATTTCTACAAAATGCAAAGTATTTTCTTTCCAATGGTACCAATTATATGCATATCCTGGCTTCAGGGCATGAGCAACAGGCAGTTTACTTTGGGCACGTCATTCAGGCGGAAATGGAGAAAAAGGGGGCCTAGCCCTAAGAGCAAAGTATATGGGAGTTCTACTCCAGTCTAGTAGGTGACGGTAATGCAACATTTATTAGATGTCAACCACCGTTAAACCTCATCGAAGAAGACGAAAAGGAAAAAGAAGACCTCCCTAGCCTCGGACACGCGCAAAATCCCACAAGTTGTTGTGACGCTTTCACTCCTCGTGCACTTGCGTTTCCTTTCCTGTCTTTCATCACTTGGCGGCGACAACATGGAGCCAGAAACCTAAGTCTGTTAAAATATACCAAGATAGACGACTAAACTGTTAATGTATAATTTGCCTAACTGACCAAGTTCACCTTTCACGCTTACAGGTGAGTGTATTACCAGATATTAGGTGCAGTAGCTGAGCTTGCTCAACCAGCTAGTTAGCAAGAAGCTACCTAGCTCTGTTCCAGTGCGTTACGTGCGGCTTGAGCTTTCTTCAACACGCTGCATATAATCCGTTTTTGATAAATGGCTGGCATCAATATACTCTCGTTACTCGCCAAAGTAAAGCTGTAATTTATCCAAAACATGAACTACTTTGTTTACAGCAAAATTAGCTCTGGTCCATGTGCATGCGTCGTAGTGCCGATCAGACGCATGCGCGCATAGACAGAGCTAGAAGCTACCGACCTAGCAATATTGAAGTGAAATGAGCTCGTTTACCAACACTAATAGGTAGTTAACTAGCTATATTATAAATAATTTCCCTATATTTGTTTTTGTTCTCAACTTGCCTACCTGGTTAAATAAAGGTTAAATAAAAATAAATATTTGATAAATATCTGCTAACTAGCTATGATGTGGGCTAACGGACGCTACGTTTACCTAACCAGCCTGCTAGCTAGCTAACGTTAGGCCAGCTACCAACATTTTAGAGAGTTAACTAGGTCGCTAGCTAGCAGCTGCAAGTGCTACAACACTTAATTATAAATAACGCTAGCTAACTAAACTATATAATGATCAAGCTCTGATTTATATATAATTTCAAGGTATCCCCAAGGCCAGAATGACTGAGGAACCTTTACCTAAAAAGGTGAGTTCAAGAAGTAACGTTACCCAGGCTACATTAATCTTTCTCAAGCTGGCTTTTGCCTCAAGTGACTACCTGGTCACGGCCAGAGTCAAAAGTCTCAATATTAATACTTATCTATTATCCCATTTGCCTATCAAGGTTCGCCTCAGTGAAGGTGATCTGAAGACTTTGACCAGAGAGGAGCTCTGTGAAAGGTATTGCTATAAATTAGCTAACACTGCTAGTGTGCAAGTCTGCAAGGTTACTTTTCTTCATATGCACCTTTATGAATAGTTTAATATTCTTTCAGGTGGAAGCAGGAGGATGCTTATGTGCAGATACTTGAGACAAAATACTCTGAATTGAATTGTAAGTAATGCTGGACTCTTAAATGTTAACATGCATGAATGCCCATTGAACAAATAGTCTCTTCAAAGGTCCGCACAAGCAACTGAAATGTATCCTGTTTTGACTCCGCAGCAAATGATGTGACGGGCCTGAGGGAGTCTGAGGAGAAGCTGAAGCAGCAGCAAGAGGCTGCCAGGAGAGAGAACATCCTTGTTATGAGGTTGGCCACAAAGGAGCAGGAGATGCAAGAATGCACAGTGAGTATGGTCATGTATGGTCAAGTCCATTGGTTTGAGTTTTCCAAGCGCTGTGTGAAAATGCAAAAATTGTCACAAATCAAGACACGACAGTTGGTAAGTAACATGTGATGGGGACATATTGTAATGGGGAAACTTGATTTACTGTACCTACTGTTGCTCTTTTTTGGGACCTGAGTGCTCTGGTTACACATGGTTGACAAATGTATTATTTCACCTCTTTTCAGACCCAGATCCAGTACCTGAAGCAAGCCCAGCAACCCAATGTGGCCCAGCTGAGATCTACCATGGTCGACCCTGCGGTCTACTTGTTTTTCCTTAAGATGAAGAGCGAACTGGAAGAGAACAAAGACAAATTGGAGCAAGCCCAAAATGAACTAAGTGCCTGGAAATTTACACCTGATAGGTAAACCAAACCAAAATAACCCTCGATCCTCCAGCCAAAGACTGTGCCAGCCAGACAACTGACTCTCTTCTGCAAGAATGCAAAATGGAGGGAAAGGAAGGCAGGAAAATGCAATACGCTCAAACATGACTGTGACTTTTTAAAAAGGAAAGAGAGACAGATCAGATCAGCCCCACTACTCCTCCTGCATATGTCATAAACTCTTTGTCAGGTGAACTGGTTTCAGCTCTGAGTGACCCTGTTAAGGGGCTTGAAGGAATCGGGACTGCTCAGAAGAGATGGTCACTGACACTCAACCTCCAAACCCTCTCCCGCTAGGAACATTGCTATACTTTGTTTGGTTTGATCGGAACATTTCAGTGTGAATGGCTTAGGCCTAGATCACACAACTTGTCTCCTTACTTAGTACATGCTTTCTCCAATAAATGCTAACTTAAACTAACTTGACCACATTCCACATAGAGTATAGATATTGATTTAAATTAAAGAGTTGAAAATGGAGGAACTTGCACAAGGCCCAGTCCAGAGACTGTTAAACACTAAAGACATTTGTTATAGTGATCCTGGGCTTGCTTCAAGGAGTCATCTTGAACACCTTTTTCAGTAATATGAACGATACCCAGGTATGACTGTTTCATTTTATTAATCGCTCAATAATCCAAACCTTTTCTGTTCAGTTGAATTGTGCAATGTTTTGACAGCACTGTTAAAAGCAGGCCTGTGTTACCAAGGTCTAGTTCAGATGTATGTGTGTAAATGATTTCACTGAAATGTTGAACTTTTTTAGCAACTAACTGGTTCATGTAGCAGTGTAAGCATTTGGTAAGTCAAATGGGCAAAATGTATATTGTATTATATGATATAAGGCTCATATTGCCTTGATTCTTGGTTGTTGCCATCACGCTAATGCAGATATTACTTGTTTGCTGTATTAGTTGGTATCTTAAATAACCCACAATGATATATTTGAGGGACTTAGCATTAGGGCTGCTGGGACTGTCTTTTGTTGTATGTATAGTCCATCATGTTGACGTTAACCCCTGTTTCCTCTGCAGCCAGACTGGAAAGAAGTTGATGGCTAAGTGCAGGATGTTGATCCAGGAGAACCAGGAGCTGGGCAGACAGATCTCTCAGGGTCGTATTGCCCAGCTGGAGGCAGAGCTAGCCCTGCAGAAGAAGTACAGCGTGGAGCTCAAGAGCAGCCAGGATGGTGAGTACTGTAGTCTCTCTATATTCTTAGCTATTTCACTATTTCTGTGTGGTACACAGGGCTCTAAATTTAAAATAAATCATTGGTAGCACTGGTGCTCCTATCTTTGAAAAGTTAGGAGCACCAGCACAACAAATTTTAGGAGCATGAGAAAAATCAGGCTAATAATGACTAGCCATCTTTTAAATTAGTATACCCTTGCAGGGCTTGGCATTCAGGTTAATTTGCAAGTGGCACACCTGCAATGAAAAGAGTACTGGTCTGGGAAAGCAGTGTATCATTTACATTTTATCTTTAATTTGTTGGCTGAGCAAGTAGCCTACAGCCTATAATGACCTACCCTCAATACACAGATAATTACATTTGAACTTGACTATCATATTTACATTAATTGTTTGGAAGGAAAAAAAGAACCTTTGCACAATCTCAAAGGGTGTTATTGTTAACGATTTTACACCATCACTGTACAGAAATCAGTTTGATCTTTTGGTAAATTCTGTTTTCCTGGATGTATTTTTTCCAGGTTTCTGGGTTTTCTTAGTTTTCACTCACAAAAGCACTTTTTAATATAACCTATTTTTATTTAAAAAATTAAAAAATCTAACTCCACAACAATGCTTAAACCATGTCAGGAGACCACTTTTGAGATCTGGGGACACTGAGGTGAAAATAAAAACATTTGGAGGGTGTAGTTGCCCGTTAATTCAATTGTGTGCCTAGCAAGATACCATTGTTTGGCTAGCAGTGTTTTTGTACTGTAGAAGGCCGTATGTGATGGCAGAGTTTGCAAAACAAATGCCCCGCGATTGATACATATCATCATGATTTAGTTCTGCCAGGTAGGCCTACTTTGCAGTCAACATTTAGATTACCATAATTTTCGGCACATGCCAGCATCTTTATACTAATTCGCAAATAAAAAATAATTAACTAACTCTCTAAATAATAATAAAATGGAGAACCTGATGATTCATATTTAGAAGCAATGTGAAAAGCAGCATTATTCTTGTTTTGGAAGAATATGTTGAGTGCATGAATTGACAACATGCTGAGAAAACAAACAGCACTGAGGAACTGTGTGCTGCCTGCTTTAGTGGCAGAGGGCGGGGCTTGGTGTGTGTGTGTGTGGCCCGGGAACTGGAAGCAAGCAGCCGTGGGAGGCAGCCTGTCTTGTTTGAACAGTGCAGAGAAGAGTGTTGCAGCAAGTTATTGTTACGCATTGAATTTTTTATAGGATTTTCGTTTAGTCGCTGGTTTTCCCAAAATATAACTCCAGGTTGCACTTTAAAGCCCTGGTGGTACATATTTGATTAATATGTTATTCAGTACATTATACAGCTGCCTTGATATGTTGTGGCGCTATCATTCTTCCATGCTAATATAATTTACTGTCATTCTTCCATGCTAAAATAATTTTGCCACTTTGCAGTTTAGCAGACTCTTTTATCCAAAGTGATGTGTAGTCAGTGAATGCATACATTTTTGATATGGGTAATTGGGTATGTGTGCACTGCTGTAATATTGATGTCTGTCTCTCTGGTCTCCACACAGAGTTGAACGACTTCATCATCCAGCTGGACGAAGAGGTGGAGGGCATGCAGAGCACCATCCTGGTCCTCCAGCAGCAGCTCCGGGAGACCCGCCAGCAGCTAACCCTGAGAGAGAGCGCTGTTCCTGGGTCGGCCCCCCTGGACCACCACCCAGAGGCTGGCTTTAGCAAAGACTGCGAGGCAGGATTGGTCAAGGCCTACGGACCAGGCAACACCAGCCCCTTTGATAGGACAGAAACAGCTCCTGGCCCCTCCCCTTTCACAGAGGCAGAGACAGGCATCAATACGGATCAGGAGTCCCTACCGTCTCCATCTCCCTCCACCACAGGCACAGACTCCAAGCTCTCTAGCCACTTTAGGACCATAACGAACCAGCTTAGCGAGGGCTATGAGACTGTAGACTCCCCCACAGGTAGTGATACCTGCGTCACACAACACTTTATAGAGACAAACTCAAACCAGGACCCTCAGGAGAACAGGATAGTGGCACGGACTAGTTCTAGCAAAGGCGGCAGGACTGTGGGCTCATGCCCTACCCAGAATGGGTTGAATGTTACAGGGTAGGGTCTCAGATATTAATGGCTGGTTTCCCGGACCCAGAGTAAGGCAATTCGTGGATTATACTCTCAATGGATAGAAATCATGCCCCAGAATACTGCCGTAGGTTACTGATCAAATGTTATGTTTGCCCCATCTAGAGAAAAGGTTCACCAGTAGTTGTTGAATGTGATAGACATTCATCCAGATTTTTCTATTAGTACATCGTCTGTTTGTGCACGTATGATGTGTTATGATAACAAGGCGAAGTCAGACTTTTACTTGTTTTAAGTGTAACAAGTTGTCATGTGCTGAATACTTTCGTTTTTAACTTGATTATGATTTCCCGTTTATTGTGAAAAACAAATGTTTACAAAAATATGACATCCTGAATTTGTAGATGTTCGTTGCAGACTGAAGTACAATAAAGGTTGTTTTTAATGTAATGAGCATCTCACTTTGTATGAATAATCAGTTGTAGATTGTCATTAGGTGACGTGTTCAGATGGACTAAGATAAATTGATAACTCAATAGTTTGATTCCATTCACTATGTCCTTTCCTCCATGACTGATCATGCAGGACATGAGAAGAGATCTTATCCAGTCCCTTCATCGGAGACTAAGAAAGGAAAACAATGCAGAGTAGTGAGACACCCCCCTAGATGGAAGGAGGCTTAAAGCTAAGCTACTCTCCTAGAGGCTCAAATGTAAATTCAGGCCACCTCTAGTCCCTCGCTGCCAGTCATTACACTCACTGTATTCTTCTCTAGAATGGTTTGATTAAGGGTCGAGGCTTGCCAACCTCCAGCCAACAGGGAAAGACTTCCATCTAGTGGTTGATGATGATGCTGACTCACCCAGGCTTGAGTGAAGCATTGTGGGATTGCAAGGTATAAATATCCTTCCATCCCTTACCTCAGATTCATAAGGAGAACAGTGGAGTGCAACAGGGCGAGTTAATGTCCATGTCTCAAATGGCGCCCTATTCCCTGTGTAGAGCACTACTTTTTTACCAGAGCCCTACAGTGCACTATTATAGGGAACAGGATGGCATTTGGGATACAGCCTACAGTACAGCACTGTCCCACTGTTGTCGCGGCAACCATTCACAGAACAAGGCCAGATGGATTAATTTGCCTGCCAGTGACTGACTTAGCCTCCCTCCTTCCCCTATTTCTTCTGCACTGAATATTTCTTATCCATTTAGCTGGCTCTGGTTTGGTCCAAAATTGCTGCCTATGTAGTGCACTACTTTTGACCGTGGGACCTGGTCAAATGTAGTGCACTACATGGGGAATAGGGTACCATTTGGGATGCGGCCTATGACTGCTTGTATTCAGCAGTGGGTGGTGGGATGGGTTGAATTAAAGTGACAGGACTGCAGTACATGACAGTAGCTAAAGAGATCAGAGTAGCACTCCAGAGTCTGTGAGCTGTGAGAGATATTCCAAAGGGAAGTAACCATACAGTAGCCAGCCCCAGAGAAAGGATAGAGCTTTTCACTAAGCTATATAGCATCCATGTCTCTAATATAGCTTGTAAAGGACCCTCATAGGAACTGGGAGAGAGAAAAATAGTTTATATTCTAACAGATTTTTCTCAGTGTTAATTGGATTATGCATATCGGTGCTATCCACTTCACTGGACCTGGATGCAGGATCTAGCCAGCCAGAACCCAGCAAGTCAGCTGGTTCTATCAGTTTACCCCAAAGGGCTTTTTCCTCCCTTTTTCTCTTCTATTTGTTTGAAATGCCCAGATGAGCAAGCAGCTGAAGCAAGAGGCAGTCTGTCAGCTGCGTAGTGAGCACAGGGGACCAGGAGGACCTTCGGTACAGTACAGGCATCTTAAAATAGAAATATAAAAGGAGGAGAGGAGGAGGAGAGTGTGTTGTGTGGCAGAGCTGTGGTATGCCCTGCTCTGTGCCTAGCAGTAGCATGGCCGTGATACAGGAGAAACAGAGGGAGACCCCCAGCAAGAAGCCAGTATCCCAAGAAGACAGAAAAGGGCTTTCTACCCGAGATAATCAAGACAACCAGAAGGACAGCAGAGCCGGGAGACAGGGAGGTGAGTACTGTGGCTTTGATATTATATATCTATTTTTTTTACTGTGTTTATAGAAAAGCAGGGATGCAGGGTGGTGGGTAGCTGTTTATTTGATATGGTGAGTATGATAGATTTGCTGTGGAGTGTTCACTCTGTTTATAGAATGACATGGAGGTCGTCGGTATTGTAGCTTTACTGTTTACTGTGTTCATATACAGGACAGGCTATCCGAACCAGAATCAGCCAGAATCAACCTCTCCCTTCTAGTTCATCCTCAGTGGGGAGATGATCCATCATGTATCTAGGCCAGATAATGAAGTCATTATTTTAACTTAGATTTATTTTGTAGCATGTACGGCAGAGGAATTTGGAAATGTCCATGGATCAGATGATCTGATATTGCCTCGTACTTCTACATAGACGTTCGTCCTATTCTCTACTGCCATTTTGTTTTGTAAACAGTGAGGTAATGATGTAGCTTATTGAGTCCCCCTCTATCTCTACTGTGGTAAATATCAACACTCCTCATAGGCCCGATTCAGTAAGATACATTCATGCCCATTGTTATAGCGTCGAGTGTCAAGGAAGATCCTTTTTGCGTGTCCATCTCTTGCAGGGGAAAGATCATTTCTGGTGTACGTCTCTTGCACCAAAATTCACATCACTACTGAGCGACCTCCTGTGAAGCATGTCTTTGTTCTTATCCTCTTCTGCTTCTATTTGCTTGTTTGTTTTAGCCATCTCCATGAAGACTTGTGTCAGGTGCTGGCATTTGTTTACCCCTGCAAGGCACAACAGGAACAGGCACATTATAACAGCTCTTTTATTAACAGCTAACATTCAGCCTAGAGACTTAGTGCCTGGATTAAGTATGATCAGTCGATTTTCTGTAAACTGGAATGATATGACCTACTGTATCTAGAATTAAGCAATTTATACTAAGATTCTCTTTTTCTGAGGTAGTCGTGTGTCTCATACTTTTCCAGCAGGTATAAACCATAATGATGCAGTTATACTTGTCATAAACATGTACTTACCATTTCTTATTCTCATCTCATTAACGATCCTGACTAAATAACAGTCATTTTGAGTCAGCTGAAAAAGTCAGAGAGACCTAAACAGTATGTTCTCTTTTATTCTTTCTTTCGTTTTAGAAAAAGGCAATGACGACATGAAGCCCTGTAATTCAGAGAAGAGGAGAGCAGTCATATGTGTTCCTGCCTCCATCAAATCAGCTGTGATCAGTAACAACACAACCAGCCATGGAAACCCAGCAGGTCATACATCAGAGTCTCTCTCTCTCTCTCTCTCTCTCTCTCTCTCTCTCTCTGTGTCTCGCAAACACACTCAGTGCCTGGGGTACTGCTTGTTCTTTGTGGGTCATCTGTCATGAGTGGTCTCCCTCTGACGTGCATCACCATTATCAATGTCATGCTTTGTCCTTACAAAAGTTTAAGTATAACCTGACATTGTCCTTTTTCCCCCCCAATGTCTTAACTTTAAGTCTAAAAAAAAGTCCCCCAACTGTAAACATATTTTCTGACTGAAAGAAATAGTGACACTTCATTTGAACCAAGCATCAGCTACAGTAGAACCATCTGGAACTCCCTGCCATGATCAGTAATGTCACCAAACGCATATTGTTTAATGTATGTACTTGATGTAGATTTAATGTGACATATTTTCTAATATTCCAGGCCCACAGGTTCTGAAGGTTGCTGAGAGACTGAGACTAGCGAAAGAGCGGAGGGAGGAGCATGAGAAACAACTTGGTAGGTATACCCACACGTGATGACGGTACAGCTAATACACCTATGAGACCACTCAATTGTTTGTCACTTATTTTTGTAATTTCTTGAAAGTATTTTAGTAACCTGATCCATGTCTATTTGTGCTGTCTTTTTGCCAGCTCCCATGGAAACTGTCATGCCAAATGTGTTCATTAGAAGCTATACAGCACAGTGATCTAAGACCAGGGTACTGGTATTTTTGTGGCTAATAAGTCCCACAATGTGTTTGCAGTGTCCAGAGAGCTGGGCTGGTTGGCTCGAGAGGAGAGGGCCCGGCGTCTCTATGAACAACAGCTGGAGGAGAGGAAGAGGAGGCTACAGGAGCAGCGAGAGAAGGAGGAGAAGAGGAGGACTGCTCTGGAGCGGAGGGAGGAGCATAAGAAACAGCTTGGTATGTAGCCAACACCCATGATGATGGGGGTTCTCAACCTGGTTCTCAATATGACGTACTAGTTCCACTGGGTGTACCTTGCCTTATACCCAGGGGGTACTTGGGAAGACTCATAAGAACATAGGCCTAATGATCAGTTGTAGGGGAGACCGGGGTTGTTTGTCTCACGGGTTAGTTGTCACAGTGCTAATTAGTCCCAATCTAAATGGCGCTGTGTAATATTTTTTAAGTTAAAATGTGTGAATTCTTTAAAAGAACTCATCCACCTGGTAAATTCATGTCAGCATTTCAAAACATTGAGGTGAGGGTATATTGTGTTTTTCATAGGTGAGTGTCAAGATATAAATTCTTGGTATTTTCTATTTAAATGTTTGAATTATGGAAGCATTCTGGAACAATTATGTTTGTTGAAAAGAGGAAAAGGGGATCCATATTTCAAACAAGTTCCTAGGCCATCCAATGTGGTAACTAGCATCTTAATTAGCATTGGGGGGGTGGTTGGGGATGGTTGTCACATGGAATGTGGGGTTGGTTGTTATTGTCAACATTGTCACTGCCAGTATACAATAAATCCCAAGCTCTTTTGTGCTGTTGCTATAAAGAGCCCCCTTCGTTGCCTCTCTCTCTCACACACATATTTTTTCTGTCACGCATCCAGACACGCACACATGTATGTGCAAACATACAGATACACACACACATTTACTCAAAATGTCATGTTATTCTCAAGGCATAAAATGCATAATATTGAAAAGAGTCTTGTAAGATATACTGGTGCTGAGAAATACACACAAGACTAAAAAGTGTGACACCCAACCCCGGTCAACCCTACATGAAGGGGTACTTCGGAGCAGAGCAAAATGTGATTGAGGGCTCCGTAACCAAAGGAGGTTGAGAACCACTGAATAATCCAAACGAAACTCAACTAAATGTGCTTGTAGTTTCCAGAGAGCTGGGCCGGTTGGCTCGAGAGGAGCGGGCCACGCGTCACTATGAGCAGCAGATGGAGGAGAGGAAGAGAAGGCTTCAGGAGCAGAGAGAGAAGGAGGCGAGGAGGCGCACCGCCGTGGAAGAGAAGAGGAGGCAGAGAATGAAGGACGAATCAGTGAGTTCTTGTGCCTGGGGGGTGTCAAATCAAATTGTATTTGTCACATGCTTCATTAACAACAGGTGTAGAATAACAGTGAACTGCTTACTTGGGGGCCTTTCCCAACAATGCAGAGAGAAAAATAATAGAAAAGTAATAATAACTACACAATGAGTAATGATAACTTGGCTATATACACAGGGTACCAGTACTGAGTCGAAGTGCAGGGGTATGAGGTAATTGAGGTAGATATGTAGTATACAGTACCAGTCAAAAGGTTGGACACACCTACTCATTACAGGGTTTTTCTTTATTTTTACTATTTTCTAAATTGTAGAATAATAGTGAAGACATCAAAACTATGAAATAACACATAGTAGTAACCAAAACAAGTGTTAAACAAATCAAATCATATATTATATTTGAGATTCTTCCAAGTAGCCACCCTTTGCCTTGATGACAGCTTTGCACGCTCTTGGCATTCTCTCAACCAGCTTCATGAGGTATTCACCTGGAATGCATTTCAATTAACAGGTGTGCCTTGTTAAAAGTTAATTTGTGGAATTTCTTTCCTTCTTAATGCGTTTGAGCTAATCATTTGTGTTGTGACAAGGTAGGGGTAGTATACAGAGGATTTGGTAAAAGACCAAGTCCATATTATGGCAAGAACAGCTCAAATAAGCAAAGAGAAACGACAGTCATTACTTTAAGACATGAAGGTCAGTCAATACGGAACATTTCAAGAACTTTTAAAGTTTCTTGAAGTGCAGTCACAAAAACCATCAAGCGCTGTGATGAAACTGGCTCTCCTGAGAACCGCCACAGGAAAGGAAGACCTAGAGTTACCTCTGCTGCAGAGGATAAGTTCATAAATTGCAGCCCAAGTTCACAGAAATTGCAGCCCAAATAAATGCTTCACAGAGTTCAAGTAACAGACACATCTCAACTTCAACTGTTCAGAGGAGACTGTGTGAATCAGGCCATCATGGTCAAATTGCTGCAAAGAAACCACTACTAAAGGACACCAATAAGAAGAAGAGACTTGCTTGGGCCAAGGAACACGAGCAATGGACATTAGACAGGAGGTAATTTGTCCTTTGGTCTGATGAGTCCAAATTTTTGATTTTAGTTTCCAACTGCTGTGTCTTTGTGAGACGCAGAGTAGGTGAACGGATGATCTCCTCATGTGGTTCCCACCGTGAAGCATGGAGGAGGTGTAATGGTGTGGGGGTGCTTTGCTGGTGACACTGTCAGTGATTTATTTAGAATTCAAGGCACACTTAACCAGCATGGCTACCACAGCATTCTGCAGCGATACGCCATTCCATCTGGTTTGCGCATAGTGGGACTATCATTTGTTTTTCCACAGGACAATGACCCAAAACACACCTCCAGGCTGTGTAAGGGCTATTTGACCAAGAAGGAGAGTGATGGAGTGCTGCGTCAGATGACCTGACCTCTGAAATCACCTGACCTCAACACAATTGAGATGGTTTGGGATGAGTTAGACCGCAGAGTGAAGGAAAAGCAGCCAACAAGTGCTCAGCATATGTGGGAACTCCTTCAAGACTGTTGTAAAAGCATTCCTCATGAAGCTGGTTGAGAAAATGCCAAGAGTGTGAAAAGCTGTCATCAAGACAAAGGGTGGCTACTTTGAAAAATCTAAAATATATTTTGATTTTTTTAACACTTTTTGGGTTACTACATGATTCCATATGTGTTATTTCATGTCTTCACTGTTATTCTAAAATGTAGAAAATAGTAAAAATACAGAAAAACCTTGAATGAGTAGGTTTGTCTAAACTTTTAACATGTACTGTACATATAACTAGGAATAAAGTGACAGATAATAAACATTAGCAGCAGCGTATGTGATGAGTCAAAAAAAGTTAGTGGAAAAAGGGTCAATGCAGATAGTCCAAGTAGCTATTTGGTTAACAATTCAACTAAATATTTAGCAGAATTATGACTTAGTCTGCTAAATACTAGTAGCTGCTGCTACTGTTTATTATCTGTCACTTTATACCTAGTTGTTCAGGGTCCTGTTGGTTCCAGGTCGGCATGTTGGGTCAGCATGGATCAACAGTTACTTCGGTTTAGGTGTCTATTGTCGTCATCAGTGTTTCTTTACAGCTTTTTCAAACAAGAACAGTTTTTCCACGGAGAAGAAAATCTACAGATGCTGTTTTCCACATTTTGTGTACATATCTGAAGCTAAACGATTTTAACGCTCAATATGATGTCGTGGATTTTGGGACCAAGTTACTGTATCACTAGTCAAACTCAGTACCTACAGTGAATGTGGGAAGAGACTACTATATCACTGACACGGAGGTTTGTGTTGTGGTCTGAAGGAGCGCTATGAGTCTGTGGTGAAGAAGACCTTGGAGAAGAGCCAGAGGATTAAGCAGAGAATCAGACAGGGCTCTCGAGGAAGGAAGACCAACAACAAGAGTGGTAAATTAATAAAGGCTGCATCTCAAATGTCACCCTATTCCTATATAGTGTACTACTCCTATATAGTGTTCTACTCCTATATAGTGTACTACTTTTTAGTGTCTTTTTGACTTTCATCCTCTTAACCCTTATGCTACCGAACTTATTTTTCACCCTGTAACATCTTTTAACCTTAATTTTTCTTCACTTTCCTCCTATTTCCTACCCTTTCTTACTTGTATTTTCTATCTCTGTTTTGTATTTTCTACCATTATCTCTGTCCCTGTGTATTGGCTTTCCCCCACTATGCTTGGCTTTACTGCTGTAGCTCCTCGCCGCTCCCCCCTGACTGCCTGGGAGAGGGCTCTGGTCAGTCGCCTCCTCACCCCTACCTGCTCCTACCTAGCCAGGAGCAGGAGTCAAAATTGTCAGTCAAGAGAAGAAGAAGGTACTCTACAGAATGTAGAATAACAGTGATATATAGAAAATTATGAAGACCAGATCTAAATCTAAGAAAAATGACATATAAATAGTGTATTTTTTTGTTAAAATATATGGATAGTTGGACATATTTACATTCCCACAAAAATGGTAAGGCTTCTCAAGTAAATAATTTACTAACTCTGCTTCTTTTCCTTTTTTCAACCATTTTTGGACACACTTACATTCTTTCACTGTATCACTTGCTAACCCTCACGCCATTGCTCCACAACAATGAAACAAACAAACACACTGGTTCAGTTGTCCATATTTGTCCCCGTTCAGTTTCATGCCACTCCATGCCTGCCACTGCCACCAACTCTCACAAATCACCACGCCGCTCTGGCACAACTGACCACCACCTGGTGCAGGCAGACCTACGGACAGACTACCGGGCTGACTACCGGTCTATCATCCAGGCAAACTACCAGGTAGCCACCTCCCCCAGTCCCTGCCGTACAAGCCATAGATCCATCAATGCGGCACAGGTAATACCTGCTGGAAATGTCATTGTAAGCATAGAGATAGATCGTTTTATCGTCGACTGGGTTGGTGGGATGGTGTTGTTGGTTTGTCTCCGTGTAATGTACGAACTTGTGGGCAATAATTTCCTTGGAGGAAGACAATAAACGGACTCTATTCCATTCTATCCCTTCTGACTCATTTTACTATCATATTTATGCTATATTGTTGGGTAAATTAGATTAATCGTCATACCATTTATTGGCTATAAGCCTCAATCACTTTCATGTCTTTCTGCAGTCCTAAAAAGACTGCAGAAAGATAATCTTGTAACCTGCCTGTTGATTTATTACGAAGTTAAAAGCAGCACAGCAGGAGGAAAATGAGAGGACAGCCAGGAGGAATACTCAGCAGCCTCACATACCCAATGTTCCCTTGAAAGCATTACCCACAAACCCACTACCCAACGCTGGCGTGAAAGCGTTACCCACAAACCCACAGTGCAGAGCAGCAGTGCCCTCCCCAGAACGGTATGACTGTCCGTCTATCTGTTATTGTGTCTGAATGTTGTTTTCACACAAACTACTGTACAGAATTTATTTCATACAATGATATCACTCTGTTGAGAATATTGTGCAACCAACCTCACCTTTTGATGTTGTTTACTTATTCATCTAAACAAAAGTCTTCTCTGCTTCTTTTTTTTCAGCAAACCTGTGATCAGACACACATCTGCGATCAGACAGCCCCTATCACAGCAGTTAGAGCTGGAACTGGACCCTGTACCAGAGGAGGACACTGTTCCAGTCCCCAACCATACCCTGTCCCCTGGGAACTCACAGGCCAGCCAGACCATCTCTCCTGGGGCTCCAGTCCCCAACCCTACCCTGTCCCCTGGGAACTCACGGCCCATCAGGACCCCAGCTGCAGCGTGGGACCAGGTCCAACCATTCCTACACTCCCCAGAACCTCAGACTCAGAGAGAAACCACACTTAGTACTGAAGGCAGTGCAGATGAGGGTGAGCATCTAAAAGTGAAAGGTACTGCACCATCAACTACTATGTATTTTCTAGGTGCATTTCAGATATTGTATTCTTGAGTGTGGGGTTGGGGTCAATTCCAATGCAGAATATCCAGTTCTACTCTTTGAAAAACAATCAGGAAATTTGGATCAGTGTGTTTTGGTTCAGAGTGACTCCTATGACATGTCCACCTCCTCAGCCCTCCCTCCTGGAGCCACTCCCAGCCCAAGGCCCTCTGCTGGCACCATGGACCCAGAGGAGGCCTCGCGTCTCCTGGCCGAGAAGAGGAGAGAGGCCCGCCTGAAGAGAGAGAGAGAGGAGGAGGAAAGCCTGCGCAAGGAGGAGTTAGAGAGGTACGGAGGGAGGGCCACCATACATCTTCTCATCTCTCTTCGAATGACCCAACATTAATTTTCCCAGTATGAACAAAATCTGTTGAGTAATCTTTAAAATATAAGTATGCAGTTGTGTCTTGTGGACCTATTTGTCAGCTTAGGGAGTCTAAGAGGGCATTTAGCGTGTGTTCAGAGGATCAGATTAATTTGTATAGTAATGTGATGTATGATGTGGTGTTATGCAAATGTTATGTGGGATCACAGGCGAGGCAGAGAGGAGCTGGAGCGCAGGAGGTTAGAGCAGCGAGCACGGCTAGAGGCTGAGGCCAAGTGGCTGGTAGAGGAGAGGAAGAGGAGGGAGGAAGAGGAGCAGAAACATGCAGAGGAGGAGAGAGCCAGTGCAGAAGAAGAGAAAGCCCTCAGAGCCATGCAGGAAGCTGCTCTCCTCCAGAAACAGGTGAGGGATGTGGTCTTTGAATACTGTACAGTGCTAGAAAGTGCTTTGGTCAGATTGCCATCAGATATTTATTCACCTTCAAATGATGGAGATGGATATATAACTGAAACACTAAGTAATACATTGTACTGTTCTGATCTTTCCGTTCTCTGTGTCCCAGAGAGAGGAGGAGGAGGCCCAGGCCAGGGAGAAGGCAGAGCAGCAGAGGCTGGAGAGAGACAAACACTTCCAGGAGGAGGAGGAACAACGACAGGAGAGAAAAAAGGTGAAAGAGACAGAGAGAAATGTTCTGATCATCCTGAAATGCTTATAAGATCATCTGGGGATCCATATTGTGTACAATTGACTACAAGCAGCAACCATGATCTCTATATAGCGGAGCTCAATTATGGGGAACTTCAATACATGGGGTTGAGGGAGGTTAGCGGCTATTCTTGTTTTGTGTTTTACAAAGAAAAACATTTGTTCTAAAGTAAGGGTGATAGTTTATCATAAAATCGTTCAAGACTTTTAACAGACCTCTTTTTGTTTTCAGCGACTGGAGTTGATCATGAGGAGGACTAGGAAAGAGGTAAGAGCAGTGCCCTGAAGCACTCGGGCTCTGCCTCACCTACCAATGTTTACCCATCTTTGGCTTAAAATGAAACAGAAAAACATGTGTATTTTGCTGCCACAAGTATCATAGTTCTTAACCATTTAAAAAACAAACCAAACTTGCCCTTGACCACACTGATGTGATTACTTTCATGCAGAACTCCATCCCAAAGGTACGGTGGTTTTTAGCAAAACACGGCCTCAAATACCAACGTTATTAACCATACTTTACTTTAAAAAAATAAACAGAACTTGCCTTTGCCTTGACCAAACTGACATTATTGTTTTGTTTTCATGTAGAAGCCTATCCTGAATGGGAACTCAAACGGTAACTCCTCCTCTCCAGAGGAAGCCCAACCAAAAGAGAACACTGAGCCTGTTAAGAATAGCAAAGGCACTTTAGAAGAGGTCATCAACCTAGGGGTCGTTGTCGGGACAGGGACCAAGCCGTCCAAGCTAGGTCTGAGTGACACGGAAGACATGGTTCCTGTTGTGGCCTTCAAAGAACGCAGGTATATCCACATGTTTGTCTGTCTGATCATGTCCTGTGACGCATGTCATCAGAAGTGATGTACTGTATTTGTTGACGAGCACGTTTTGGTTCATTCATTCAGGTCCCTGAGAACTCTGACGGGCATGGAGGAGATCCAGTCCCATCAGCGAGCAGGTGAGAGTTCATCACCAGATCCTCCGTCAGCTCATCTACACGCTCTATGCTATGCTAGATTACACTCGAGTCCTGAACGAAAGAACTCATGGTCCAAATTTCAGGAACGAAAGGGTGGGCTGGGCAGTGGGCACCCCCATAGCCAATCACCACCCCACACCCCAAGAGATGATTGAATCTTGAGAGACTGTGTGATTCGAACCATGAAGCTGATTGCATAGTTACGGCCTTTCAATAATGTTTGTTGTATGTGCTTCTGAGTCTAAGCTAAGTATGAAGTGAATCAACTGATTTGATCATATTAATCCTTTTCTATTACCTACTCCTCAGAGGTTATCTGAGTGTCTTACAGATCAGAGAGGGGAGACAACCCATCCAAGAATCTTTCCACAGCTGTGGTGGTTTTTCCTTTCCATCAACAAAGAAAAGAATAACTGCAGCCTTTTTCCTGCCCTGCACTTTGAGAGAGAGCATGTGATGTGAAACCAACACACACTCCTTTTCCCTGGAAGACTTTCCTATCTCGGAGTCGATCACCACCATTTGGTCACGTTTCTCTTTAATCCAAAGTGGCACGAGCTGCATGTGGTATCACTATCTACAACACTAGACATGGGAGCTTGTTTGTTCAGTGTTTCTGCAATGACTGTCTTATCTAGTCTAAATGAGGGCTCAGGCCGCATCGCTGTAGATTTAAACTGTGATAAAAAAAATGAGTTCAATTCGGTGGGAGTCGGCAATCGATCGTGAAAAGATGTATTCTCTCCCTGTTTCACAAATCATGACTGATGTATTTAGTCATGTGCTTTAGCTTATTACCTAACTGTGCTGCTATTTGAGCACTTTGCCTTGCAGATAGTAGGATAGTTTGTGTGTTGGAACTTGTGTACTAGTCTCAGAATAAAAGCTTTAGTTTGGAGTTCAAATAAAGACCACTTTGTCTGACTTTCCCTATTTTTGTGGAATATAATTGAAAAAAATCTGCTATGGAACTTATTCTCGGGAATAGTTACAGTACATGTGTGGTTTATAGTATTATACTCACTTGCAAAGTTTTTTGTCAGTCCCCTTCTTGGAAATTGTGCAATCATTTTAGAAAACAAATTATATAAAGAGTCTGAAGTGTAAAATGTAAGCCTGTTTATTAAAATGTACAAAAGTGTAAGAACAAATAAAGAAATGCGCTGATGCAAAGCTTTTGAATTCTGTATAAAATATATATATATATATTCACCAGTGCGATATGGATGTAAACCCTCAGAACACACCAGTGTAAACACTCAAAAAGAACACACCCCATCATAATCATGACATGCCGCAGCAATCATTGTCATGTTCAAAGGTAATGGCAAGTCAGTACAAACAGTGATACGCATGTCCCACATCTCAGTCTGTCTCCTGAGGCAGAGGGGGCTCCGGTGGACAGGTCAGGAGGACGGAGGCTTCTGAATGATCTAACTCTTGTCTGCGCCGTCTGTGCATGCACCCTCTTTAGCTGCTCGTCCAGCGCAATAACCACTCATCACCACGGACACCTCTCAGTCTGAAGAATAACATGACATAACGCACCTTTTCACTATAACTTCATGTACCTGCCCTTATGTCAATCCAATAGTACTAACTTGCTTAGGAGAAATTACTAGAATGTAATGTTATTGACTGAGATATTAACTACAGAAATGTGCTATTTTAGGCATAGTCAGCGTGATTGGCAAACTTGTTACAAAACCATGACAAACCTTTCGTGAGGTTGCATAATGCCCAGCTGCTGGAATCTCACTTCCTGATTCTTGAGGTACATCAGTATATTTTCTGAGATCGTGGTGTCGGTAGTTGAATGACATGGTCTGTATGATATACGAGCGACAAGACAAATACATGGAAGAGCACAAATGGAACAGCCTGGCTTACAGTATAGCATTTGAAAATATATGTATTATTGCTAGAAATACACTACCAGTCACAGATCAAATCAAGGAACTAGAAAACAAACAAAATACATGCATGTTACCGTTCATCACTACTTTGCTGATAATGGAAGCAGACCTATAGGACAGTGTTGCATTTTCACATTTGAAATGTCTTCAGGGGTCATTTTGGTGGCCAAATGCGATCGAAGTGAGTGAAAAGAATTGACAAAAATAGCATTTGGAATTTCAGTTTATTGCTGAATTAACTGGGTTCCTGTGTGGCGCAGTGGTCTAAGGCACTGCATCTCAGTGCTAGAGGCGTCAGTACAGACACCCTGGTTTGGCCAGTGTAGGCTGTCATTGTAAATAAGAATTTGTTCTTAACTGACTTGACTAGTAAAATAAACTGAAATGGAATTGACCCCAAGCCTCTCACCCCAGCTGGTCAGATGATACAAACAGGAAGTAACACAGAGAACAGGTCACAAGGGCCTCGAGAAGTCCTGTTACACACTCACTGCCCACCAACACAACAAAGGTTTTAATGACAGTGCATGGCTCCCAATATCAGCTCCATTTGTATGATTGCCAATATTTTGTACAATAATAACATCACATGACCAGGTCGGCATCTCTATATCCTTATCAAAGGACCATAGGGATGCTAAACTGATAAATAGGTGAGCCTTTTAAAACATGAGACAAACATTTAGATGGAAACCACATCTACAGTCCAACTCCCTTTAGCAGACCAGCTCGAATTAAGCAATGTAATGGCCATGCAGTTATTACCTGCTGCCCCTCGCTGGGGTCGCTGAAGTTGGTGATGGTAACAACACTGTGGTTCATGATGATCAAACTAGATCTGTGACAGGGAGCAGCTGCCTTATCTGTACTAGGCCCTCATTCACCAGGCTCTCCTGGAAAAAAACACAATGAATACTGGCTGTTAACACGGGAACAAAGATCATCGATTTTAATCACCATCATATAATATTTAGAATCCTGACAGATTTTTTGTCAACCCTGGGATTCAAACCAGCAACCCTCCAGTTACTGGCTACCTCCAACTTTGAGGCTACCGCTGCCCCCATCAACATCATTATCTATTATGAAAATTCTCGCTCTATTGGGCTGCTGTGTAGATAGCTCAGGCAGTGGTGTTATAGCAGATGCAGCCAGAAGGGGAGCAGGGGAGCTCAGCAGAGCTTTCAGAGCCAACCCACAGGTGCAGCAGCTGCTCCTGGTCACAACCACAAGATAAAGCATAACAATCACACTCACTGCAGCCAATCCACAAGGCTCTGCACAATCTGTGTTGAATATGTGCCTCATAAAGTTAAATGGGTGTTTTCCCTGGTTACACGTTATAATTACCATTCACTGAAAGGATTCGAAGGCATTTGCAAGCTTGGGATGCATTCTAGAAATAAAAGAAAACATTTTGGCTGAGTATTTTTTTTTTTTACCTTTATTTAACTAGGCATGTCAGTTAAGAACAAATTCTTATTTACAATGACGGCCTACACCGGACGATGCTGGGCCAATTGTGCGCCGCACTATGGGAATCCCAATCACGGCCGGTTGTGATACAGCCTGGATTTGAACCTGGGTGTCCATAGTGACACCTCAAACACTGAGATGCAGTGTCTTAGACCACTGTGCCACTCAGGAGCACCAAGTGTAAGAAAATATTACATGGCAGCAGATATGGGTTCAAATACATGTGTATTTCAGTATTTATTATTTAAAAGTACTTTTTTCTGTGTATTTGAGTGCTTTCAAATACACAGCCCAAAACAAGCAATTTTATTTGAGTATTTGAATGGTTATTTGTAAAAACCAAATAGTATTTGAAAGTATTTTCAAATACTTATTTCAAATGCCATTTTCAAATGCCTGGGTTAACTGCATGAGAGTGTATTGGAGTATTTTCAAATACCTTCCAAATGTATTTCCAAAAACATTCCAATATTCAACTACTTGTTTTTTCAAATAAAGATGATCTAAATACTTGTTTTGAAATGTATTGAAAAGTAATTGAAATACCAGAAATAGTACTTCACACTGAAAGGTATTCTGTCATGCAGACCTGGGATCAGAGTGTAACATTTGTTCGACATAAGGTCAGTTAAGACCAAACATTACCTTTTGCACTGATGAGGACATGAGCGTCAGGGGAGACTTCAACAGAAAACGGTCTCCAATGCCCAACATTTTGGGATGATGCTCAGGGACAGTGGCTATGTTGCTTAGGGCAGAGCAGATGTAGAACTGACATTCAGCAAGAATGTGTGTCAGTTTGATCATTTATTAACAAGCTCACCATGTGACAAAGGAAGCACAAACATTGACCATTGTGCTACATCATTTTGTTCCAACTGTTTCATAAATACAAAAATACCTGCAGCACACTGATACTTAATGTGTTTTATTTTATGCAGCAACATTTGGTTAACGTACAGGAGACCGTGACAGTTGATTTCTTTTTACCTGGACCTCATAGGTGGAGGACTGAAGTGTCAGGACAGGAATGGCTCCCTCTTGACATAGCACTCATCGTGCTCTCTAGAAACAAAGAACAAGGCTAATGCAGGCTGATGCAATGCAAGATTAATGGACAGGTAAAAGAAGGCACACTTCATATTGGCCAGATATGGAGACATACACTCACTGCCCAGTCTATTAAGTACACCCTGTTCACGTAAATGGATCGCTTCTACAGACAGTGAGTCACGTGGCCGTGGATTGCTATATATAGCAGGCAGACAGGCATTCAGTTACTGCTCGATCAAATGTTAGAATTGGCAAAACAAGTGACCTATGCCACTTTGAGTGTGGTATGATCATCGTGCCAGATCCAGTACCTAAGAAACGGACGCCCTCCTGGGCTTGTCACGCACAACAGTGTCTAGGGTCCTGTGGGCAAAAACAGCTCGTTGATGAGACAGGTCGAAGAAGAATGGCAAGAATCGTGCAAGCTAACAGGTAGGCCACGGACAAATAACGGCGCAGTACAATAGTGGTGTGCAGAACGGCATCTCGGTACGCACAACTCGCCGATCCTTGTCACGGATGGGTTATCGCAACAACAAGTGTCTCCAGTGGGCAGGCAATCACCAACACTGGACATTTGGGGAATGAAAGAATATTGCCTGGAATATGACAGCGAGTTCAGTTTACTTGAGTGGCCTGTGCAGTCCCCTGACCTCACCCCAATAAAGCGTTTTTGGAATGAGATGGAAAGGGCTGTTTCGCAGCATGAATGTACAACCGTCCAATCTGCAGCAACTGCGTGATGCCATCGCGTCAGTATGGACCAACATCCCTGTAGAACATTACCGATATCTTATAGAATGTCCCGGATAATTCAGGGTGTTCTGGAGACAAAGGAGGGGGGGGCTCCGACCCGGTACTAGATGGGTTTACCCAATAAACCGGCCGGTGAGTATGTCTAGGAATGAGTTATGAGGGTTCATAATTAATGTTGGGACCACAATCTATTCTTGATTTGATCTCTATGGTTAACAGTTACACACATCACTTATTTTGAAAAGTCAACAAACAAGCTGAACACAGCCAACTAATGTGTCATTTAAACTCCACCCATTTTGAACATATTAACACAGCAACAACCCAGAATGTGGCAGCAACCTGAGATATGTATATTATCTACTGGTGGACATATTCCTGTGCAGACCTACCAGACAGTGTGAGGTTTAAAAGGGCCCAAACTGCATTATTTAGGATTTGAGGATCATAAACGCTTGGCTAAACCCAGTAGCGGAATCACCAAAATCAGCTGACAAGATATCGTCTCTGTTTGAGCCTACAACAAAAATGAAGCAAATTGAGATTACATCTAGTTTGGAAAACAGAGTCATGTTGGGTTAGAATAAAATGTTGACAAAACACAACATCCCACATATGTGCCATGACTTTCACCTTTCACTAACCAGCAAGAATGAAGGCATATACAGTTGAAGTCAGAAGTTCACATACACCTTAGCCAAATACATTTAAACTCAGTTTCACAATTCCTGACAATTCCTGACAATCCTTGAAATAATTCCCTGTTTTAGGTCAGTTAGGATCGCCACTTTATTTTAACAATGTGAAATGTCAGAATAATAGCAGAAAGAATGATTTATTTCAGTTTATATTTCTTTCATCACATTCCCAGTGGGTCAGAAGTTTACATACACTCAATTAGTATTTGGTAGCATTGCCCTTAAATTGTTTAACTTTGGTCAAATGTTTTGGGTAGCTTTCCACAAGCTTTCCACAATAAGTTGGGTGAATTTTGCCCATTCCTCCTGACAGAGCTCTTGTAACTGAATCAGGTTTGTAGGCCTCCTTGCTCGCACACGCTTTTTCAGTTCTGCCCACAAATTTTCTATAGGATTGAGGTCAGGGCTTTGTGATGGCCACTCCCATACCTTGACTTAAGCCATTTTGCCACAACTTTGGAAGTATGCTTGGGGTCATTGTCCATTTGGAAGACCTATTTGTGCCCAAGCTTTAACTTTCTGGCTGATGTTGCTTCAATATATCCACATAATTTTCCATCCTCATGATGCCATCTATTTTGTGAAGTGCACCAGTCCCTCCTGCAGCAAAGCACCCACACAACATGATGCTGCCACCCATGTGCTTCACGGTTGGGATGGTGTTCTTCAGCTTGCAAGCCTCCACCCTTTTTCCTCCAAACATAACGATGGTCATTATGGCCAAACAGTTCTATTTTTATTTCATCAGACCAGAGGACATTTCTCCAAAAAGTACGATCTTTGTCCCCATGTGCAGTTGCAAACCGTAGTCTGGCTTTTTTATGGCGGTTTTGGAGTAGTGGCTTCTTCCTTGCTGAGCGGCCTTTCAGGTTATGTTGATATAGGACTCGTTTTACTATGGATATAGATACTTTTGTACCCGTTTCCTTCAGCATCTTCACAAAGTCCTTTGCTGTTGTTCTGGGATTGATTTGCACTTTTCGCACCAAAGTACGTTAATCTTTAAGAGACAGAACGCGTCTCCTTCATGAGCGGTATGACAGCTGCGTGGTCACATGGTGTTTATACTTACGTACTATTGTTTGTACAGATGAACGTGGTACCTTCAGACGTTTGGAAATTGCTCCCAAAGATGAACCAGACTTGTGGAGGTCTACAATTTTTTTCTGAGGTCTTGGCAGATTTCTTTTGATTTTCCCATGATGTCAAGCACTGAGGCACTGAGTTTAGATGTATTTCAAGGCCTACCTTCACAGGTACACCTCCAATTGACTCAAATGATGTCAATTAGCCTATCAGAAGCTTCTAAAGCCATGACATAATTTTCTGGAATTTTCCAAGCTGTTAAAAGGCACAGTCAACTTAGTGTATGTAAACTTCTGACCCACTGGAATTGTAATACAGTGAATTATAAGTGAAATAATCTATCTTAAACAATTGTTGGAAAAATTACTTGTGTCATGCACAAAGCAATGTCCTAACCGACTTGCCAAAACTATAGTTTGTTAAACAAGAAATTTGTGGAGTGGTTGAAAAACAAGTTTTAATGACTCCAACCTAAGTGTATGTAAACTTCCAACTTCAACTGTATACATCTTCAAGCAGGTTACTCATACATGTTGGAATGTACAGGTAACTGCCAAAATAAATGAAACACCAACATAAAAAGTGTCTTAATAGGGCGTTGGCCCACCACGAGCCAGAACAGATTTAATACGCATTGGCATAGATTCTACAAGTTTCTGTAACCCTTAGAGAAACACTATTCTTCCACCAGAAGTGAAAACGCAGTCTCAGGCCTAAAGTGAATGCAGTCTCAGGCGCCCCTCAAGAATCTCCCATAACTGTTCAGTTGGCATATGACATTGTTTTCATGCAGATCAAACCAGTCAGTGACAACTCGTGCCCTGTAGATGGGGGCTTTGTCATCGGACGGAGGCATAGCCATTTTAGCCAAAATAATGGCAAAGATTCTGGCCTACCCCGCATTTGTATACATGACCCTAAGCATGATAGGATGTTAATTGCTTAATTACCTCAGGAACCACACATGTGGAAGCACATATCCTAGTGGTTAGAGCGTTGGACTAGTAACCGAAAGGTTGCAAGATCAAATTCCCAAGCTGTCAAGGTAAAAATCTGTCGTTTTGCCCCTGAACAAGGGCCATCATTGAAAATAAGAATTTGTTCTTAACTGACTTGCCTAGTTAAATAAAGATAAAAAACAAAACTGATTTCAATATACTATGCCTCTGTCCGATGACAAAGAATTTGCCAAAACCATCTACAGGGCACGAGTCGTCACTGACTGGTTTGATCAGCATGAAAACAATGTACCAGAGACAAGTGTTTCCATAATTTTAGTAGTTTCACCAATCATATTCCTATATGGAATTTTGTTAAGAGTCCCGACGCTCAATTAACACGCGTTTTTTGCGGTATGGTTTTGGAAACATAAGGACCTTCATTTTCAAAAAACAAAAGGTTAAATTGATACACACCTTGATATGGTTAAGGTTAGCGTTCTCACGTGGTCATATCTCCATGTTCCAACGATTGTTTACGGAAAACGAGAGGCGACCACCTGTGCTAATTAGCTATCTAGCATACTTCGACACCTGTGTGTAAACTAACTCTGGAAGTGTAGTTTCGTTGAATGGAGGCACCCATAGCTGTTTGGATTTTGCACAAATGTCACAGTAAGTGTATTTTTTATTTGAAGGATTATTTCTTGATGATGAAAGATAAGGGACGTATGTTTCGAAAGCTGCATCGCAAGCAATGATTTAAATTTCTAAATGTTAAAACACAGTGTCGGGATTGTTGTTCACATGAACCAGTCGTGGTCGAAGCTAACAGCTGAACTGCAGGGAGAAGGCAGAAAGCAGCCTAGAGTTTGAGAGCTAAAGTGATGGGATACCTCACTGCACAGCAATTAGATAGACTTTTAAACTTATAATAACCAGCTGTCTCAAATAAACATGACACTTCCAGTAGGCTAAATGCTGAAATCAGCTACTCAAAATAACACTTACACAGACTGAGGTGTGTAATAAATTAATACTGCCCCATGATTTCCTCATGCTCGTATATACACTGCTCAAAAAAATAAAGGGAACACTAAAAGAACACATCCTAGATCTGAATGAATGAAATATTCTTATTAAATACTTTTTTCTTTACATAGTTGAATGTGCTGACAACAAAATCACACAAAAATGATCAATGGAAATCAAATTTATCAACCCATGTAGGTCTGGATTTGGAGTCACACTCAAAATTAAAGTGGAAAACCACACTACAGGCTGATCCAACTTTGATGTAATGTCCTTAAAACAAGTCAAAATGAGGCTCAGTAGTGTGTGTGGCCTCCACGTGCCTATATGACCTCCCTACAACGCCTGGGCATGCTCCTGATGAGGTGGCGGATGGTCTCCTGAGGGATCTCCTCCCAGACCTGGACTAAAGCATCCGCCAACTCCTGGACAGTCTGTGGTGCAACGTGGCGTTGGTGGATGGAGCGAGACATGATGTCCCAGATGTGCTCAATTGGATTCAGGTCTGGGGAACGGGCGGGCCAGTCCATAGCATCAATGCCTGTTTCTGACCGTTTGAGCAGACACATGCACATTTGTGGCCTGCTGGAGGTCATTTTGCAGTGCTCCACCTGCTCCTCCTTGCACAAAGGCGGAGGTAGCGGTCCTGCTGCTGGGTTGTTGCCCTCCTACGGCCTCCTCCACGTCTCCTGATGTACTGGTCTGTCTCCTGATAGCGCCTCCATGCTCTGGACAGTACGCTGACAGACACAGCAAACCTTCTTGCCACAGCTCGCATTGATGTGCCATCCTGGATGAGCTGCACTACCTGAGCCACTTGTGTGGGTTGTAGTCTCATGCTACCACTAGAGTGAAAGCACCGCCAGCATTCAAAAGTGACCAAAACATCAGCCAGGAAGCATAAGAACTGAGAAGTGGTCTGTGGTCACCACCTGCAGAACCACTCCTTTATTGGGGGTGTCTTGCTAATTGCCTATAATTTCCACCTTTTGTCTATGTAACAGTATAACTTTAAACTGTCCCCTCGCCCCGACCCGGGCGCGAACCAGGGACCCTCTGCACACATCAACAACGGTTGCCCACGAAGCACAGTCGTTACCCATCGCTCCACAAAAGAGCAAGGGGCAACACTACTTAAGTCTCAGAGCAAGTGACTTAACTGATTGAAATGCTACTAGCGCGTACCCGCTAACGAGCTAGCCATTTCACATCCGTTACACTCACCCCCCTTTCAACCTCCTGTAACAGTATAACTTTAAACCAATGTAACAGGATAACTTTAAACCGTCTAGCGCGTACCCGCTAACTAGCTAGCCATTTCACATCCGTTACATCTATTCCATTTGCACAACAGCATGTGAAATTTATTGTCAATCAGTGTTGCTTCCTACGTGGACAGTTTGATTTCACAGAAGTGTGATTGACTTGGAGTTACATTGTGTTGTTTAAGTGTTCCCTTTATTTTTTTGAGCAGTGTATTTAATGCTTGTAGACAATACTGGGTTGGGCAGTGGGGTTAAACCTGTTATTAGACTAGTGCACTACACATCCATTTACATTACATGTGTGCAGCAGTGCACGAACTGCATGTCTCTGGTGCAGCTCAGAAGTATAGGACGCAAAATATTCTCTTCTTCCTCAGACAGCTACATCTTGACAGCGCCTTTATACACTCCTTTCTTTTAAGAAGTTCAGCTGACAATCTCTTTGTGCGTCGAAGTTCTTCAGCAGCTGCGCACACTTTTCACATATTTCAGTGGCCATCTCCAAAGTAAAGTGAAAACATTCACTATAGTAAAACATTGATATTGTTAAAATACACTTCAAATAGGCTATGGGTTACTTATTTGTTTTATATATAGCAGCGCTCAGGTATCAGTGTTCTTCCCAAATCTTTAAAACAAACAAAAAAATACCTTAATTTAACTAGGCAAGTCAGTTAAGAAAAAAATCGTATTTACAATGACGGCCTACCGGGGAACAGTGGGCAGAAGGACAGATTTTTGTCAGCTTGGGGATTCGATCCGGCAACCTTTCGGTTACTGGCCCAACGCCCTAACCACTGTGCAGCTTACTTCATGAACAAAAACATGCACCTGCCAAACGCTACTAAAATATTATACCAGGGCCAAGTTCAGTTGCTAAACGTTTTCGAACTTTGCAGATAGAAATGCCATGGCTAGAGCTGATGTGATTCTACATGTCAGAGAGGTATGTTTGTTCTACGTAGGCTATTTCTATCTGAACGTTGCGTCCTGCTGAACTCGCAACTGTAAGCATGTGGGGACTGCATGTTTCTTTGCCATTCCACAGATTCTGAGCATTTTCATTACATACAACGAAATGACTTAACATCCATTAAAATGCTAAATACGTAAAAGATAAATGCATATACGTTTGGCTATGAATTAGTTGCTATCCAAAAGTAGAGTTCTGCAGAGTAGATTCAGATATGGTGAAAAAATGGCTGATGTACAATGTCTTGGATACATTTTCATCTATATATTCTCCAAGGAAATATTACCGATTGATAAAAGTTACATTGCACACATATTGCTAAAAAATAAATTGAATTCAGCTGGACGTTAGATGGGCGGAGGATACTTCGCTCCGCGATGTTCATTGGTGAAATCAAAGACCATGGCTGAAACGTCATCCACAATATTTTTACCCCATCACTGCTGTTGTTATTTTGGAAACCATCGCAACGGAGCCAGTGTCGTGGTCCCAATCGTTTACTCAAATATTGTGGTAAATTGTATGTTTTTCCAGTTGTCGATGTTAGTCTGCATGTACATTCACCTAAATTAACAATATTGCAAAACACCGCTAAGTTTGGCATCATTGTGGTCACCCTAGCTAGCCAGATTAGTTAGCATTAGCTAATGTCAGTAACGTTAGCAACTTAGCTATAACGGCAAGTTAGCTAGCAATAGCTCTATATAGCAAGCTATGTTTGTTGTCATCAGTTGAGTAGGCCTAACCCATCTGGTCAAAATGGACTAACTAGGCAGGCTTGCATATTGTTCAAATAAAAGTTAAAAAACTTCCATTGTTTACAGTCAGACCCATACCATTGTATTGTGGCCTAACGTTAGCTAACTAGATAGCTAAATGAGCTATCTGATTAGTCTGCTGCCTTGCATTTTTTAGGAGGAAAATCTCCCTTGGCCCTTTGCATGCAGAATGAGTGTCACTTCAGCATTCGAGAATGCCAGCAGGTGAGTACACACAATTGCAGTATTTTCCAAACATTGACTGTATTGTGGCTACATACCATAACATGGTTAATAAATTAATACCTGGCCTTATGAATAAAGTAAACAGAGTAACAGATTATGTTTTTCATCTAGGTGAGAGTGAAGCCCGAGCTAAGACCAGGGCCAGATTTGACGAGGTCTTCAAGAGATACACTGACCCGGCTACATCGGAGAAGAAAAAAGTGAAGAAGAAGAGCCCAGATCAGCCAGAGCAGGAGAGTATTGTGGTACGTTGGAATAGGTCAGATCAAGAAGGTTTGTCGCTGAAATCACTTTAACAATATTTGTTGTGCATGTTCTCTGTAAAATTTACTTCCATGCACATAAATGTCTATTCTTACCTTTGCGCCCCCACTCTTCTCGTTCAGCTCCAAACTTTGAGACAAAACCTTGACATTGTGAAAGACACAGAGGACGATGAGACTGTTCATCAGAACACCTACCACGCTGACCAGGGCAGCCCTCGTTTCACCAAGAACAAGCGTAGGGAGAGGGAGGTAACAGAGAAGGTCAACAACAACAACAATGGGAACCAGGATGAGGAGGAGCAACCAACCAAAGGGAAGAGGAAAAGTAAACGGGAGCTGCCTCCAGCCCCAGTGCAGCAGGAGGACAGTTATATCATTCAAATCGACCAGACTGATAGTACTGCTGAAAATGCCAAAACACCCAAATCCAAGGCCTCCTTAGAGTCGGAAGGCCCTGCGAATATACAGAGGAGAAAGAGTAAGAAAGGGAACCGCAAAGGAGGAGAGGAGGTGTCCGGGGTCCAGAGTGAGGTTGCGGTGGAAGCTGAGGATGAGTTACTTCATGAGTACCAGAAGCAGATGGCACAGGAAGAGGAGATGGCTACTGTGAAGAAGACTGTACACAAGAAGTCAAGAACAGACAAGACCAACGCTGCCGCTCAGGAAGTAGTAGCATTAAACAATGAAGGTGCAAAGAAGAAGAAGAAGAAGCTGAGGTCGTCATTGGATCTGGAGAGGGAGACGAGGTGTGTAGACGTCTTACTGGATAACTAGTGAGGTTTGCATGAACCTGGAAGAAAGCTGTAAATGACCTAGCCAGATCTGTTTGTTCTATCTTGGCAACCTTTATGGCCATATTCTTGGCATAACAATGTCCATAGAAGTTGGCTATAAAGCAAAAACAGATCTGGGACCAGGCTATAAACCTAAATGACCCATTAATACCATAGAATAGATTATCATATTTATTTTCCATTTTGTTTTACAGTATGATTGAAGATCTGCAGAACAGCCTGTCTGACGACGTCACTGAAAGGAAGAGGTCCAAAGAGAAGAGTCAAGAAAGCCACCAAGAGGAGGACGAGGAGGACAGACTAGAATCTTTCAAATCAAAAGGCAAAAAGAAGAAAAAAATAAAACAATGTGGGTATAAAAAGCTAAGAAAACACTCAGCTGGTCATACAACATGCATTATGAACAGTTAGGAATTACGTGGCTAAGCTGTTCTTGAAAAGTTGGTGTGATGTTTTTTTGCTATCTTCAGTAACATTAGTTAGTGTGATACTATTGTACGAAGATATGGAAGCACCAAATACTCTACTTGAAAGGTGAATAACATGATAATAACATTGGGTAACACTTCTTTCCTTGATGGTAGTGGTGAAGGAGGAGAGTGATACAGAGATTGTTGAAACTCCTCGGAGACCAGTCTTTGATGACAACCTGGTCCTGGGAGTCTACATCCACAGGACAGACCGCCTGAAGACTGACCTGCTGGTCTCACACCCCATGGTCAAGATCCACGTTATTGACGAGATGACTGGGCAATACGTGAAAAAAGAGGACAGGTGAGAAATGGTTTTGTTAGTTTGTGATTTTGTTAATTGTGGGTTTTTGATGTTACTAGCTTGGTGGTCCAGATCTGTTTGTGCTGTTATTCAACTCCTATGGTTGTTGTTTGGCAATAAACATAGCAGTTTGCAGCACAAACCAACCTGGAACCAGGCTAATTGTTAAATGTTACCGTCACAACAAATGTAAAAACTGGTGGTGACGAGAATTGTGATCAAATCGTTTTTGTGTCCTTCTCCATATTTTGCAGTCACCGCCCGGTCTCGTCATTCTACGAGCAGGAGAGTGTGGAGCATATCCTTCCCATCATCACCCAGCCTTTTGACTTCAAGAAGAACAAGTCAACAGTTCCGGAGTGGGATGAGCAGATCATCTTCAACGAGCGCTTTGGATATTTCCTCCAGGATAACCACGAAGGCCCTAGAGTTATGCTCTTTTTTGAGGTAAAAATAATGAAAAGAGGATGGGTTTGTGACACCAATATCTTGACCCACGTCAAGCATTAACCAGATGTAAACTCAAACTTTTTCCTAAAGGCCATTTTGAAAAGATTGTCTTTTAAATAAATTTCAGGTCCTGGATTTTATGACCATGGAGGAAGCCAGAGCCAACGTTGATGTCGACAGACATGAACGAGGGTTTCGAAAAATCGCCTGGGCATTTCTAAAGGTAATGCATTTAGAAATGTTTTCAGTTATGAATATCCATTATTGAAGAGAAAGATTATTTTATTTTTTTTCCCTGCAGCTTGTGGGCACTAACGGAGTGCTGAACATCGACAGTAAATTGCGTTTGCAGCTCTTCTGTCCCCCTCCCCGGGGCAAGAGACAAGAAAATACTATTGAGGTAGTGGACTGGTGGAGGAGATATCCCCGTAGCAGATACACATCCACCCTCTACATCACTGTGAAAGGCCTCAAACTCCCTGATCATGTAAGTCGATACTGCTTTGAAATCATACTACAAAAACATGTTACTGATATGTCTGCTTTAGCGAAACTACCACTACCACCACTATGCTGATAATGCTATTAATACTAATAGCAATAGTATAATAGTAATGTATTAGTACGTTAGTAGTAGTAGTAGCAGTTTAGTTGTAGAAATCAAATCTTCATCCATAAGGAGTTGCTGTTTTGGGCTGTTTTATTTCCCAAAGGGTGAGTTGTGGTTTGGTCCAATGCTGTTTTAGGCTGTTGAGGTTTGACCATATGCTGTGCTGGTCTGTTGTGTAGGTGGACCCTAGTATCCGCTCCATGATGGCCTTGCAGCAGGAGAGAGGTTCCACTTCCTTTAGCGAGCTGCAGAGTGAGATCACCAGGAGAACCATAACACAACCTCTAGGCAACAAACCTGAGCTCCATTGGAGCAGAATGCCTGGCCAGGTCTGTTTACTAAAGAACTTCTATTCTAAGAATCTTGACTCTCTGTTCTATTGTCTAACAGTATCTAACTGCTATCCAATTCGAGGGCTGTCCAATTGTTGTTATAAAGTCACGATGGCATGTTGAGAAACACAACTTTGAGACGACATTTACACAATGTTCTGTGGTGGTGGTGGGTTTTGCTGGAAAATCCAGAAATGCCATCAGTTGTCCCCAGATGTGTTATTTGATGAAGTTGTATTTGTGTTGCAGGTGTGCCGGATCCCTAATAAGCCCATGCTGTCGTTCCGCGGTGGTCAGATGGGCTGTTTCACGATACGATTCTCCCACGACGGGAGGAAGCTGGCTGCTGCGTGTGCTGACAGAGATGCCTTCCCCATCATAGGTAAGAAATGTAAACCCCTACTCAGAGCTACCTTAGTGCTCAGTGCGTTCAGAAAGTATTCATACCCCTTGACTTATTCCACATTTTGTTGTGTTACAGCCGGAATTAAAAATGGATTATATAGATAATTTTTCTCACCCATCTACACGTAATACCCCATAATGACGAAGGGAAAACATGTTTTTAGAAATGCAATACAGAAATGTCTCATTTACTTAAGCATTCACACCCCTGAGTCAATACTTTGTAGTCTTTCTGGGTAAGTCTCTAAGAGCTTTCCACACCCTGGTAGTGCAACATTTTCCCATTTTTATTATTTTAAAAATTCATCAAGCTCTGTCAAATTGGTTGTTGATCATTGCTAGACAACAATTTTCAAGTCTTGCCATAGATTAGTCAAGGGGTCATAGATTAGTCAAAGTCAAACTGTAACTCGGCCACTCAGGAACAGTCACTGTCTTCTTGGTAAGCAACTCCAGTGTAGATGTGGCCTTGTGAATTAATCTCCCAGTGTCTGGTGGAAAGCAGACTGAACCAGGTTTTCCTTTAGGACTTTGCCTGTACCTAGCTCCGTTCTGTTTATTTTTTATCCTGAAAAACTCCACAGTACTTAATGAGTACAAGCATATCTATAACATATGCTTGAAAATATGGAGAGTGGATTTGGCCCAAACATAACACTTTGTATTCAGGACAAAAAGTTGAATTGCTTTGACACATTTTTTGCAGTATTACTTTGGTGCCTTGTTGCAAGTGTGAAAACACCCTAAAACGTCACTTACACTGAGCTAAGGAGATTGATTCACTTGAGGAATGAATTCTGTGTGCTACTCCCAAACAGGTGTGCATTTTTTTATTTATTATTGAAGTTATCTCATCATTTTTTTATTTTTTTTTATCAGTGTATGAGATTCCTTCAGGCAAGGTGTTGGCTGCCTTCAACGGCCACCTCAGTATCGTGTATGATCTCTGCTGGTCCAGAGACGACCGGAGCCTCCTGTCTTCTTCCTCTGATGGCACCGTCAGGTAAATGGTTTACCTGTACCTCAAATATACTCTGCCTAGGAAGGATAAACATGGAGCCCCGATTAGATTACGCTGATGCTTAGGATATATTTGTGTAGGTGTTGTCACTAATATAATGTATTGAAGTCATACCCACATATCTTCTGCCTCTAATGGCGCATGCACACTATACTGTATAATATACTGAACAAAAATATAAACTCAACATGTAAAGTGTTGGGCCATGTTTCATGAGCTGAAATAAAATATCCCAGAAATGTTCCAAATGCACAAAATCCTTTGCCAAGATAATCCATCCACCTGACAGGTGTGGCATATCAAGAAGCTGATTAAACAGCATTATTGCTACGCAGATGCACCTTGTGCTGGGGACAATAAAAGGCCACTCTGAAATGTGCAGTTTTGTTACACAACACAATGCCACAGGTTTTGAGGGAGCATGCAATTTGAATGCTGACTACAGGAATGTCCACCAGAGCTGTTGCCAAAAAATTTAACGTTCATTTCTCTATCATAAGCCACCCTCAACGTCATTTTAGAGAATTTGGCAGTACTTCCAACCGGCCTCACAACCGAAGATCACGTGTAACCACGCTAGCCCAGGACCTCCACTTCCGGCTTCTTCACCTGCGAGATCATCTGAGACCAGCCACACGGACAGCTGATGAAAATGAGGAGTATTTCTGTCTGTAATAAAGCCCTTTTGTGAGAAAAAACTGATTGGCTCAGCCTGGCTCCCCAGTGGGTGGGCCTATGCCCACCCATGGCTGCGCCCCTGACGAGTCATGTGAAATCCATAGATTAGGGCCTAATGAATTTATTTCAATTGACTGATTTGACTGACGAGTCATGTGAAATCCATAGATTAGGGCCTAATGAATTTATTTCAATTGACTGATTTGACTTATAAAAATCGAATCAAATTTATTTGTCACATACACGTGTTTAGCAGATGTTATTGCGGGTGTAGCGAAATGCTTGTGTTTCTAGCTCTAACAGTGCAGTAATATCTAACAGTAACTATCTATCTAACTATCAATTTCACAACAATACACACAAATCTAAAGGAATGGAATTAAGAATATATAAATATTTGGGCGAGCAATGTTAGAGCGGCATAGGCTAAGATACAGTAGGATAGAATACAGTATATTCATATTAGATGAGTAATGCAAAATATGTAAACAATATTAAAGTGGCTAGTGTTCCATTATTAAAGTGGCCAGTGCTTCCAAGTCTATCTATATAGGGAAGCAGCCTCTAATGTGCTAGTGGTGGCTATTTAACAGTCTGATGGCCTTGAGATCGAAGCTGTTTTTCAGTCTCTCGGTCCCAGCTTTGACACCACCCTCTGGAGAGCCTTGCGGTTGCGGGCAGTGCAGTTGCCGTACCAGGCGGTGATACAGCCCGACAGGATGCTCTCAATTGTGCATCTGTAAAAGTTTGTGAGGGTTTTAGGTGCCAAGCCAAATTTCTTCAGCCTTCTGAGGTTGAAGAGGCGCTATTGCGCCTTCTTCACCACACTGTCTGTGTGGGTGGAGCAGTTTAGTTTGTCAGTGATGTGTACGCCGAGAAACTTGAGGCTTTCCACCTTCTCCACTGCGGTCCCGTCGATGTGGATAGAGGGTGCTCCCTCTGCTGTTTCCTGAAGTCCACGATCAGCTCCTTTGTTTTGTTGACGTTGGGTGAGAGGATATTTTCCTGGCACCACACTCCCAGGGCCCTCACCTCCTCCCTGTAGGCTGTCTCGTCTTTGTTGGTAATCAGCCCTACTACTGTTATGTATATGAACTGTAACTCAGTAAAATTGTTGAAATTGTTGCATGTTGAGTTTAGATTTTTGTTCAGTATCAATAATGTGTGGTGTAGTATGCTCAGTAACATGAGAACACGGTTGGGTATAAGTAAGGGTAAGTTTACTCAGCAAGCTTAGCACTCGGTACATCATCAGCACATGTCTCTTATTTCGACATGTCTGATATCGTAATCTAATTGTTCAACACTATGATCCCTCTCAACCCTCTCTTGCAGAGTGTGGAACGTGCAGAGGCTCCAGGCCATCGCCCAGAAGGTGCTCCCCCACCCGTCGTTTGTCTACTGTGCTCAGTACCACCCTACGGCCCAGGGCATGGTGGTGACTGCTGGGTACGACTGTCTGGTGAGGGTCTGGAGGGTGAACGTCAAAGATGTCAACGGACTGCTGCTCCAGGAGTTCGAGGGTCACAAGAGCTTCATCAACGCTCTGTGTTTCGACTCCGAAGGTACGGAATCAGTAAATCAATCAATCTCTTTTTTTTATGAAGCACTTTTTACTCCAGCAGTCTCTTTTTGTTAGAGAATAACAGTTTTTTTGTTCCTGGCTAGAGTATCTATTCATGGAGTTTATTGGATGGCTTTACCGCCCTTTTCGCATGAGAATTGAAATGTGAAAGTAATGTGTTTATTGTATATTTATTCAGGAAACCGAATGTTCTCTGCGGACAACGTTGGGTTCATCATTGTGTGGAGGACGTCGGTTGATGACAGTCTGCATCAGAGACCGTGTCGTCACTGGAAGATTGAGAAGGTTTGAGAACAATGGTTCACCCAAAATGTGTCTTATGCTGGTGACAATGTCCCCTCTGGGGATCAATGAAGTCTATTCTGTCATTCACATTGGAGAGCTGGATTAATACTTTATTTTGTCCTGCAGGAGATAGGAGAGAGTGACCTGAGTGGGCTTCCCATCAACACGTTAGAGGTCCATCCTAATGGTCGCCGTCTACTGATCCACGCCAAAGACAGCGTTGTCAGGGTGATGGATCTCAGAGTGTAAATATATATTTTTTAAAAGCCTAATTGAGACCAGAGCCTCATTCGCAATGGTGCCCTGAGTACAAAAATGTAATCTTTGTACTTGTTCCTAACATGTTATTATGATCGATATACACAAAGGGGGGTCCGACCCGGTACTAAATGGGTGTACCAGTTTATTAGGTACACCCATTTATTATCGGGTCGGACCCCCCTTTGCCTCCAGAACAGCCTGAATTCTCCAGGGAATGGATTCTACAAGGTGTCAGAAAAACATTTGTTGTTCAAGGGACCTAACATGTGCCAGGAAAACATTCCCCACACCACTAAACTCCCACCACCAGCCTGTACCAGGCAGGATGGGGTCCATGGACTCATGCTGCTTAGGCCAAATCCTGACTCTGCCAACAGCATGACACAACAGGAACTGGGATTCGTCGTACCAGGCAATGTTTTTCCACTCCTCAATTGTCCAGTGTTGGTGATCGCGTGCCCACTGGAGACGCTTCTTCTTGTTTTTAGCTGATATGAATGAAACCCGGTGTGGTCGTCTGCTACAATAGCCCATCCGTGACAAGGATCAATGAGTTGTGTGTTCAGAGATGCCGTTCTGCACACCACTGTTGTACTGCACCGTTATTTGTCAGTTTGTGGCCCTCCTGTTAGCTTGCACGATTCTTTCCATTCTCCTTCGACCTCTCTCATCAACGAGCTGTTATCGCCCACAGTACTGCCACTGACGGGATGTTTTTTGTTTGTCGCACCATTCTCGGTGAACCCTAGACACTGCTGTTGACAATTGATGTTATTCTTCAATAACACAAACTCCAAAGCAAATCAGGGGGAGAAAAGTAGGTTTATTTGAGAAGGACACATCAAGATGTTATGCTGAGAGATAGATGTTCAGATGTTCAGTCTCCCCTCCTCAGCTTTTCTCCACTGAACAAAGGAACAGGAGGCCATTTATAACCCCCCACCCTAGCCTGGGGTTGACCAATCAGAAGTACTTGCAGGACAACTTGGCCAATGGCCAAATAACAAGTATCCTGCCCCTGACTCAATGTACAGACCAATGACAACGTAGCACACGTCGCTCTGAGTTCAGGAGTGACATTCCACAGATCCTTAACAGATGTTGAACTGAAACCCAACTCCTATTTACAAATCGCTATTGCCCATTAGTACTCTAGTCCTCTCGTCCTCTCATCCTCTGCGTTGTGTATTTATCTTCAAAATGTTCCTATACTGCCATGCATGAAAATCCCAGGAGGGCGGCTGTTTCTGATATACTGGATCCGGCGCGCCTGACACTGACGATCATACCACGCTCAAAGTCGCTTATGTCACTCATTTTTCCCATTCTAACATTCAATCGAACAGTAACTGAATGCCTCGATGCCTGTCTGCCTGCTTTATATAGCAAGCCACGGCCACGAGACTCACTGTCTGTAGGAGCGATCCATTTTTGTGAACGGGTTGTATCTAATAAACTATCCGGTGAGTGTAGTTCTGTATTGCCATAACTCAAGTAAGTTTCCATGTCCTTTTTATTGTACTAATGTACAGACTTCTAAAATGTGTTTGTGTGTGTGTGTTGTTGCAGATTGGCTGTGAAGAAATACACAGGTGCCACTAACTACAGGGAGAGGATCCACAGCACGTTCACACCCTGTGGGAGCTTCATCTTCTCAGGCAGCGAGGATGGAATGGCCTACGTGTGGAACGCAGAAACAGGTGAGGACAAGACAGCCACATCTGATCATCCAGTATGAATTTAGACACAAACTAATAATCTATGCATTTAGGGACAGTTTCCCGATATCCAGATTAAGCATAGTCCTGGACTAAAAAACCTGCTCAATGGATAATCTCCATTGAAATTGTTTTTTTTGTTCCAGGACTAATTTAAATCTGTATCTGGGGAAACTGTCCCTAGCTAAGTGCATGTGTTGTTTTTTTGTTTGTTGTTATGATCAATAATAACTGCTGGTTTTGTGCCTGCATCTACCAGGTGACCAGGTGGCGGTGTACTCGGAGCTGTGTTACCCCACAGCCCTCCGTGGTGTGGCCTTCCACCCTCATGAGAACATGGTGGCCTTCTGTGCCTTCGGTCAGAGCCAGCCTGTGCACGTCTACTTGTACGACCGCAGAGGTGAGCAGCTCATTATTGTTCTGAGATCGATCACGCAATGAGAAGATCTTAGGAACACTCAGCTGTGCCTGAGTACCTTGCTCAGAGCATTCAAATAATTGTATTGTAAGAGGACAGTGGCGTGACCAAAGATGGTGGTTAAATAAAGATGGTTCACTCAAGCCATTTACCATTGTAAAATTGTTTAAATGTTCCTGTCTGTGTAGGTGGGCATTCTCTCTCTGTGTAGGTGGGCATTCCCTCTCTGTAGGTGAGCATGGTTTCCAACGTGAGTGAGGTAACAACTGGCTCTGGTCTACTTATTGTCCCCTCCCTTCTCATCCCACCCAGAAAACATTTTCCAGTGAGATGGTCTGGAGCATCCCCTCTGCGGAACGGGGGGCAATAAGTAGACCGGAGTGGCACCGCCTCGATCAGAATAAATTAGGGAGTGGGATGTCTCTGGCGTTACTAAGTCTTGGTTCCACACAACTTGAGTCATTAGTGTAGGAGCCATTTGACTGTTTATAGCAGGGGTGTCTGGCCCGTGGGTGGTTTGAGTAAAATAAAAAAAGTATATAAATATACACTGCTCAAAAAAATAAAGGGAACACTTAAACAACACAATGTAACTCCAAATCAATCACACTTCTGTGAAATCAAACTGTCCACTTAGGAAGCAACACTGATTGACAATACATTTCACATGCTGTTGTGCAAATGGAATAGACAAAAGGTGGAAATTATAGGCAATTAGTAAGACACCCCCAAAAAGGGAATGGTTCTGCAGGTGGTGACCACACACCACTTCTCAGTTCCTATGCTTCCTGGCTGATGTTTTGGTCACTTTTGAATGCTGGCGGTGCTTTCACTCTAGTGGTAGCATGAGACGGAGTCTACAACCCACACAAGTGGCTCAGGTAGTGCAGCTCATCCAGCATGGCACATCAATGCGAGCTGTGGCAAAAAGGTTTGCTGTGTCTGTCAGCGTAGTGTCCAGAGCATGGAGGCGCTACCAGGAGACAGGCCAGTAAATCAGGAGACGTGGAGGAGGCCGTAGGAGGGCACAACCCAGCAGCAGGACCGCTACCTCCGCCTTTGTGCAAGGAGGTGCACTGCCAGAGCCCTGCAAAATGACCTCCTGCAGGCCACAAATGTGCATGTGTCTGCTCAAACGGTCAGAAACAGACTCCATGAGGGTGGTATGAGGGCCCGACGTCCACAGGTGGGGGTTGTGCTTACAGCCCAACACCGTGCAGGACGTTTGGCATTTGCCAGAGAAAACCAAGATTGGCAAATTCGCCACTGGCGCCCTGTGCTCTTCACAGATGAAAGCAGGTTCACACTGAGCACATGAGCACATGTGACAGACGTGACAGAGTCTGGAGACGCTGTGGAGAACATTCTGCTGCCTGCAACATCCTCCAGCATGACCGGTTTGGCGGTGGGTCAGTCATGGTGTGGGGTGGCATTTCTTTGTGGGGCCGCACAGCCCTCCATTTGCTCGCCAGAGGTAGCCTGACTACCATTAGGTACCGAGATGAGATCCTCAGACCCCTTGTGAGACCATATGCTGACAAATGCACATTTGTGGCCTGCTGGAGGTCATTTTGCAGGGCTCTGGCAGTGCACCTCCTTGCACAAAGGCGGAGGTAGCGGTCCTGCTGCTGGGTTGTTGCCCTCCTACGGCCTCCTCCACGTCTCCTGATGTACTGGCCTGTCTCCTGGTAGCGCCTCCATGCTCTGGACACTACGCTGACAGACACAACAAACCTTTTTGCCACAGCTCGCATTGATGTGCCATCCTGGATGAACTGCACTACCTGAGCCACTTGTGTGGGTTGTAGACTCCGTCTCATGCTACCACTAGAGTGAAAGCACCGCCAGCATTCAAAAGTGATCAAAACATCAGCCAGGAAGCATAGGAACTGAGAAGTGGTGTGTGGTCACCACCTGCAGAACCATTCCTTTTTTGGGGGTGTCTTACTAATTGCCTATAATTTCCACCTTTTGTCTATTCCATTTGCACAACAGCATGTGAAATGTATTGTCAATCAGTGTTGCTTCCTAAGTGGACAGTTTGATTTCACAGAAGTGTGATTGACTTGGAGTTAAATTGTGTTGTTTAAGTGTTCCCTTTATTTTTTTGAGCAGTGTATATTTTTAAATTGGGTGGGGGGGTTGAGCTCAATATACTTTCAAATGACTAAAACCAAATCGAAACTGTGCAGAAATTATAATGGACCTACATTCTTACACTTTCCAGCTCGCTATTAATCACAGAAATTAACACTAGACAGTCAGGGAGCATTGAAAATTCCCAAATAATGGATAGAGGACAATGTTTTGGTAATTTTGACAGTGAGGAAAAATAAGACGTTTTTTGTGGTGCCCTCCGGACCTCGTTGAAGACCGAATGCGGCCCCGGGGCCGCATGAGTTTGACACCCCTGGTTTATAGGCTTATGAATATTTTGTGTAAAATTTGTCTGTTTTGGGATGTTCGAAAATGGTAGGCCTTGAGATTGAGTAGACTGGATGAGTATTTCTTTCTGTTTTGTGGACTGAGAGGAAAATCTGATTTGATTTAACACGTTAAAACAATTATACTTGTTTCCAACGTGGTCCCTGATGGAATACACACAATGAAGACAAAACAAAAATGAATTTTCTCTCTGTTTCTAATCAGCGGCCCAGCTGGAGGTGGAGAGTCTGAAGGGCCACAGCAGGTCTGGATCAGCCGACACTAAGATGTTCAGGAACACATCCGACCCAGTAACATTCCAGGACACCTCCGGAGCAGCCATGGACTGCTTCGCCAGAGCAGCCAGACTGTCTATGAAGATGCAGAGTGTCAAAGATAAACTGGACTCTGTTCTAGTGAGTACAAATCTTGTTTTGATTTAGTTTTAAAACGTGAATGATATTTTTACCTCAAACTGATGGTAAATCATTATGCAAACTAACTAGAATTTACCAATGACTTTCTCAAACGATTTTTTTGTAGGAACCATCTCGGAGCTCCTCTGCTGTGGAACACCTGTATGAGCAAGGTATGCTTTAACAATGAAATTGGTATGTTTATGCGACAACATGTTGAAATTTGTTTGGCATGTTTTTGTGATTTGTAGATAAAGCGGGCATATATCAGATGGGGAGGAGCCTATCTCAGGAAGCTGGCCCAGTAAGTAGTACTCTCATTAACTCTGTAAGCCCTTCAAATTTAACCGTTTTATTGTCCACCAACCTCTGTGTGTAGTCTGGAGGGGTTGGGATATAGCAGAACACATTTCAGTTTCCCTGTAATAATGGAAAATGAAGTATTCTTCTACTGTTTTTTCAGATGAGCTTGAACTCGTCCCTGCCTCCTCCATCCCTCCTGTCACCACACTCCAAACTGCAGCTGTCTAGTTCCATCGGAGCTCAGTTCATCCCCCAGAACCGTGAGTGGCTCTAGACATGCCCTTTCTCTGAAAAAAATCGGTCCCCTCCTGGCCTTCATTACCCTGATCCTTATTCTAAAAGAACTGACCAGGTGAAAGCCTGCCTAAAGATGAGCTTCCAACGGTCAAGTTTTTCCCTATCAGTTCAGATGAAGGGAAGGAGACAGATTTTACTGCTACAGGCCTATGAATCTAAGCAGCTCTGTGAACCACTGAGTTGTCAAACATTTGTAAGAATTGAGGTCCGTTTACCCAAATAAGCCTAAGGACCCATTCATGCAGAATGAAAGCTTTGGCCAGACATTTCAACAACAAAGCAAAGGAAGAATTTACCAAAACTCAACATTCCCAGACTCACTAGAGCTGTTAAGGATCTTACAGAGCAGCATGTTCACTGTACATAAAGACCAAGACGGGCCTCCTCTTGTCTTCAACGCTGTCCGTAGGTGTTCACACCTCTACGATAATGTATGCTTTGAGGTCTATCTTAGATTTTAATATATTCATCTGGTATTTCCCTTCTCTTCTTTCTCTTCTGTTTGCAGGTGGTTTCAGCCCAGTGGGCCAGCATCTAGGAAGAGCTCCATCTCTCAGGCTACAGACAGTAAGGCACCGTTATAATGTTATGCTTTTCTCGTTGCTTCCTTTTATGTGTATTTTATTGGGTTTTAACAGTAACTTTATTTTAGTCTTGTGGACTGAATATTTTCTTTATCTATTTGAAAGAAACCCGACGTAACACATGAAGTTGAATATGGAATGGAAGTTTAGGAACGTTCCCTTTCTTCCCTCAGAGCTTCCCTGATCATCTGTCTACAGCCATTAGAGTGGACGCAGATTCCTTGGTACCAGTTCAGCAAACGGTAAGTTCCTGTTTTTATTCTAACATTGACAACTGTATGCATTATAAGAACATACCAGAGGTGGGACCAAGTCATTGTTTTACAAGTCACAAGTAAGTCTCAAGTCTTAGCACTCAAGTCCCAAGTCAAGTCTCAAGTCAAGTCCAGCAAGTCTCAAGTCAAGTCTGAAGTCCTAAACTTTGAGTTTCGAGTCCTAAACAAGTCATAATGTGCTCTTCACCAAATGTAATACCATTTCATATTTTTAACAAGAGTAATAGTTAGTATATTACATTTACACAAATCATGAATGCTTTTATAAATATTTACTACTTTCCAAATAAACTCTATATTTCCATGGAAATACATGGGTAGTGTTGGTTCCATTTTTCTGTGCTCCGTTTTATTTACTTAACAAATAAGGAACACTCAAAATGTGCACTTATAAATCATAACAATTTTAATCAAAATACAGCTGTAGACAGAAGTCAAAGATCAAACATCACACATACAACTGATGTCTCTCCTGAGTTCTGCAAAATAGGAAAAGTCCCAAGTTATTTTATTAAGCCCGAAGTCCAGCCCTATAGCTATGTCACTGCATACGTCATTACCTTCTGCTCACCAGACCAAGCCCATGCATACACAGCTATACAAACTTGCAAGAGAGATACAATAGTTCCAGTGTTTTCTAAGGGCTCAGCAGTAAATGTCCACTCCCCAAGTTGATTTATAGTGGTATGTCTGACTAGTCTCTTAACTCTTTTACTCCCCTGCAGGGTTCTGTGTTTATATTTGAAGTGCCTTCTCACATACCACATGCAATAACTCACATATCTCTGACCTTTTCTTTATAAGAGGCAGAGACTAGAAAAGAACTGTGAAACAATTTTTAACAATATATACATTATAAGGTTTGTCTGTAGTCTAGGACCCTATAAATGTAGTGGGGTCTTATAACCCTTCCCCTTCTATTAATACAACATAAGCATAATTAATTATTATAATACATTTGGTGCAGTTCTTATCATGACCCCAATTTGACCCCATCAGTAGCCATGAGAAAGACCCCACCCCCCCCTTGTACACAATCGCCCAACCTTAGCACACACACACACCCCCACACCCTCTCTGTGTGTGGTTACAGTAGGCTAACGTATGTCAATGGTTTTAGGAACAGCAGTAACATCAGTCAGGATTTAGACTACCAACTGCCTAGCCAGTTGTAGCTCAATCTTGGGTGCAATGATCACGTTCTCGCACTGACTGACTGTGTGGAGGCTCATTGATTTAACGTTACGTTAGCCTACATGTTACACTAGTAAAGTTATAAATGATATAGCTGTTGGCTATATTAGCCACGACTTACCGTTCTTTGTGCAGCTTCAAACGTCGAACAAAGTTGGAAATTGTTGCGCCTCCGTCTGTCATTTTCTTCCCGCATGTTTTGCAAGTTGCAATCCGTTTTTTTGTTTGTTGATTACAGCGTAGTCTTTATATCTGAAAATAATAATTTGTGGTATCATCTTTCCAAGGGCTCCATCTGAATTCACCCGCCGGCTGCTGTCTAATTCAAACTGTAATCCGTTAAATGAAGAGTTGATGCACTGCACACTTTTTTTAATAGCATCATTTTTTATATTGGGGCTTGGGGAGGGTGTCAAGTCAGGTTGAGTCAAAAGGCTCAAGTCCAAGTTAAGTCACGAGTCATTGGTGTTAAAGTCAAAGTCGAGTTGCAAGTCATCATATTTGTGACTGGAGTCTGACTGGAGTCCAAGTCATGTGACTGGAGTCCAAGTCATGTGACTGGAGTCCAAGTCATGTGACTGGAGTCCAAGTCATGTGACTGGAGTCCAAGTCATGTGACTGGAGTCCAAGTCATGTGACTGGAGTCCAAGTCATGTGACTGGAGTCCAAGTCATGTGACTGGAGTCCAAGTCATGTGACTGGAGTCCAAGTCATGTGACTGGAGTCCAAGTCATGTGACTGGAGTCCAAGTCATGTGACTGGAGTCCAAGTCATGTGACTGGAGTCCAAGTCATGTGACTGGAGTCCAAGTCATGTGACTGGAGTCCAAGTCATGTGACTGGAGTCCAAGTCATGTGACTGGAGTCCAAGTCATGTGACTGGAGTCCAAGTCATGTGACTGGAGTCCAAGTCATGTGACTGGAGTCCACACCTCTGGAACATACAAATAAATATGACAATTTAAAATCTGTTTTTTTTAACACCATGGTCAACCATTCTTAAATGCTTTTAATTTCTCTTTCTCTGTCAGGTTGTCTCTTTGTATGACTACAGTGCTACCCGGTCAGATGAGTTAACGGTACAGCGTGGTGATGTCATCCATGTGCTCTACAAAGACAACGACAACTGGTGGTTTGGACGCCTGGCTAACGGACAGCAGGGATACTTCCCAGCTACCTATGTTGCGGAAGAGCGTAAGTAGAGCTTTATATATTTTCCACATTAATATAATATATGCACTTAGCAGACATCAATTCTCCAAAGCAACTTAAAGTACAGTGATTGCATACATTTTATTGGGAGCTTGATCCTTATGGGAAACCCACCTTGGTGTTGCTAGCATACTCTTACCAACTAAGCAACACAGGACAACTTTTCTACATGATAAAGAACCCATGTGGATATGTAGCTTATAAAGTCAAGTCTGTATGGATGTGTTGTTTGTTGCTGAGCTATTTCTCTCGTCTGCCCCCAGGGGATTACAACGAGGAGCTGTCTCAGGCCCTAAAGGCACAGTCTGCCATGTCTGAACAGACGGACCTATCAGTCCCCCCTTTTGAACGGACTGACCAATCAGATGAGAGGGTGACGCCTACCAAGGTAAGGAGACTGGGTTCTGTTTCAGTGATCGTTGTGTGATGTAGCTAAAGTGTCTCTTGGTTCTGATGGAGAAGGATACTTCAAATAAAATCATTGATTGATGATTTATTTTAGAATGTACCCACACATCCCCTCCACCAATACAGTCCTTAGCTCATCCTAGGTCGAAAATCGACAGGTTAAGACAACGTCGTCACAAATCTGGGACCTGCGATGTCGCTAACTACTAGCGCCGTTGCTAACTAGCATAGCTAGTCCCATTGTTGCAAAGCGTTATGGGATATTAGAACCCTGTCGTCTTAACCTTTGTCATCTTCAACCTAGAGATCATCTCGTTCCCCTTCTTCAGGGAACCAAGGTTATATTACTGTTCATTTCCTTGTACCTTCTCTTCTTTGATTACTCTCCCTCGGGTCACAGGTGTCAGCTGCCGTTGTCTCTGGGGAACTCAAGTTCATCTCTGAGCTGGACACAGACCCTGAGCAGCCTGCTGCCACCAAGTAAGTCCTCTTCCTCACAGCAACAGTCGTAAGTCACAGCAGTGGCTCTGATATCATCGCGATAGTTTATTTTGTACACTCGTGTTCTAACCACATGGCGAGAAAATGGGAAGAAAATGAACTTACTAGATACATTATAGCTTATACATTATACTAGATACATTATTAGATGACATACAAGTGCTGACGTGTTAGATTTGTTCCAAAATGAACTCTCTGTCGGAACACAGTGTGTGGCACTGGAGGGCATGAAATCAGACTTTTGACAGCTTAGAAAAGGGGTCTTTTAAGGTTCCATTTTAGGGCCTTGACTTATTACACTGTCTGATATAGGAAGAAATGGAAAATCTGCAGAACTCCAACAATATGCTGACGACACAATCGCTTACTCTTGTGCCTCTAAAATTGAGAAAGCTTTTCTGGGTTTACAACTAGCATTTGATGACGTTCACAAACAACTTTCTCAACAAATGGAGCCACTTGCAGATTTTAACTGTCAATTGTGATTGAATGATGATGATTGACTGATTTGAAATAGTATCTAGGCATTTGAACTAAGTTTTAGACAGCATATTGAAACCAAAAAGCTGAAACAATCCTTTTCCCATAAGGCTCTTTGGTCTTGTAGTGAGCTATGAAATACTTTGAACTGGGCAAGAGGGTATCTGACTAAGTTTAAAACTCTGACTGAAATGTTATTGACCGCTGTAATTGTTTTGAGTGTATTGTCCTTGTATGTGCTCTTGTATTTTATGGTCATGCTGACTACTTTCTGCTGACCTCTTGCCAGGTCCCCTTCCGATTTTTTTTTTGGTATATATATATATATATATATATATATATATATATATATATATATATATATAGTGGGGAGAATAAGTATTTGATACACTGCCAATTTTGCAGGTTCTCCTACTTACAAAGCATGTAGAGGTCTGTAATTTTTTATCATAGGTACACTTCAACTGTGAGAGACGGAATCTAAAACAAAAATCCAGAAAATCACATTGTATGATTTTTAAGTAATTAATTTGCATTTTATTGCATGACATAAATATTTGATACATCAGAAAAACAGAACTTAATATTTGGTACAGAAACCTTTGTTTGAAATTACAAAGATCATACGTCTCCTGTAGTTCTCGACCAGGTTTGCACACACTGCAGCAGGGATTTTGGCCCACTGCTCCATACAGACCTTCTCCAGATCCTTCAGGTTTTGGGGCTGTCGCTGAGCAATACGGACTTTCAGCTCCCTCCAAAGATTTTCTATTGGGTTCAGGTCTGGAGACTGGCTAGGCCACTCCAGGACCTTGAGATGCTTCTTACGGAGCCACTCCTTAGTTGCCCTGGCTGTGTGTTTCAGGTCGTTGTCATGCTGGAAGACCCAGCCACGGACCCATCTTCAATGCTCTTACTGAGGGAAGGAGGTTGTTGGCCAAGATCTCGCGATACATGGCCCCATCCATCCTCCCCTCAATACGGTGCAGTCGTCCTGTCCCCTTTGCAGAAAAGCATCCCCAAAGAATGATGTTTCCACCTCCATGCTTCACGGTTGGGATGGTGTTCTTGGGGTTGTACTCATCCTTCTTCTTCCTCCAAAGACGGCGAGTGGAGTTTAGACCAAAAAGCTCTATTTTTGTCTCATCAGACCACATGACCTTCTCCCATTCCTCCTCTGGATCATCCAGATGGTCATTGGCAAACTTCAGACGGGCCTGGACATGCGCTGGCTTGAGCAGGGGGACCTTGCGTGCGCTGCAGGATTTTAATCCATGACGGCGTAGTGTGTTACTAATGCTTTTCTTTGAGACTGTGGTCCCAGCTCTCTTCAGGTCATTGACCAGGTCCTGCCGTGTAGTTCTGGGCTGATCCCTCACCTTCCTCATGATCATTGATGCCTCACGAGGTGAGATCTTGCATGGAGCCCCAGACCGAGGGTGATTGACCGTCATCTTGAACTTCTTCCATTTTCTAATAATTGCGCCAACAGTTGTTGCCTTCTCACCAAGCTGCTTGCCTATTGTCCCGTAGCCCATCACAGCCCTGTGCAGGTCTACAATTGTATCCCTGATGTCCTTACACAGCTCTCTGGTCTTGGCCATTGTGGAGAGGTTGGAGTCTGTTTGATTGGGTGTGTGGACAGGTGTCTTTTATACAGGTAACGAGTTCAAACAGGTGCAGTTAATACAGGTAATGAGTGGAGAACAGGAGGGCTTCTTAAAGAAAAACTAACAGGTCTGTGAGAGCCGGAATTCTTACTGGTTGGTAGGTGATCAAATACTTATGTCATGCATTAAAATGCAAATTAATTACTTAAAAATCATACAATGTGATTTTCTGGATTTTTGTTTTAGATTTCGTCTCTCACAGTTGAAGTGTACCTATGATAAAAATTACAGACCTCTACATGCTTTGTAAGTAGGAAAACCTGCAAAATCGGCAGTGTATCAAATATTTGTTCTCCCCACTGTATATAAGTTAATGTCAGGCCAATGTGTTTTTTCCCCATGTTTCTCAAGAGTGAAGAAGAAGAAAAAGAAGTTAGTGAAGAAGTTAGAAGCTCCGTCATCACCACCACCGGCCACATCCTCCGACCCCGATGCCCCAGGAACGTCGACTACCAAGAGGAGGGCCAATGCTGCAGGCAGCAGACCACTGCCCCCCAGCCCCAGGAGAGGACAGTCTAACAGAGCCTTGGAGCCTGATGCCTAGACCCATGGACCTATGGTTAAGAGTACACTAAGAGCTGTTTTTTAACACTAAATTCCCCTTTGAACAGAAGATAACAAATATGTTTATAATGAAACCATCCTGTGAAGCATACACACATTGTTTTTTGTGTGGGGGGGTTCAAATCTTTTTTAAATGATGTCTGAATAACAATTGTTTAAAAAAAAATATTTCAGAACATCTGTATTTTAAAAAGTTTACTATTATGTCCTATAATGTATCAGTCCTGGAGAGATTTTGTATGTTTGGCTGTTTTTATCCTATTTATTGGAGTAATGCATTCATTGACTTCTGTAACCTATTTGTTATGAGCTATAAGAAAGACATATACTTATTAATACTACAGTTTTATTTTTATAGCTTAAAGGGATGAGGAAAGTCGTGATCACCAAAGTGTCACCAATACGTTTCAAAATAGTTGCCAAGTGAATTGTTTGTATATTTATTTCTGTAATTACAGTTCTTAATCACTGCGGACATATTTAAAGATATGACTATGTTAAATATAACAACTTTGAAATGTGTTATGAGTGAGGAAAATGTAAATATCTGTTTTGTTAGAAAAGTATGGTACATATAGCTAAATACATATAAAAAATAATGATCTCTTTGAATGTGATACAAGACTATCTCAAACACAGATAGTAGACAAAATCTGTTCTCTTTTATTATGAATTCCCTATTTTATTTGACCAGACAAATGTAATTTGGAACACTTCAGTCAGTGAGGAAAAAGGTTCCTCGATTTCGCCTAATGCCATTATTGTAAATAGGAGTTTAAGAGAGCAGAAGCACACATTGGAATAACACCAAAGGCATGTAACTACAAGACTGTAACAAAGGTCTAAGATTACATTAGTTACATATTTTCAAATAGTTTGGTGTACTTGAATGAACGACAGTTATGATCACTTGACAAGTGGATACAGTCATTTTGGTCAATGGGCAATCTACATAACCACGAAGGAGGTCAATAGCTAGGCACATTGTGTTCTGACCCCACTGTTCAGACATAATTCAAGTCATGTGGTGTTGGAAATGAGAGGCATTTACATAGTACTGCATTTCAATGGGTACATATTTACATTGCCAACTGATAAATGCCCATTGATTGTCATTAAGTAAACATTATTTTATGAAACTTGAATGAACCTATTCCTAAGTACATGGTGTTTTGAAATAACTTGCTAGAAGCTCATTCAAAAAGTTCCAAAGCTTTACCACAGCTTGTTGAGGTTCTTGACAGTTCAAGTAAGTATACACAGGTCTTATTTTGATATTGGCATAATGCAAACTGCTTTTGATTGCTAGTGCTACTCTATGACAACAAATGAGAAGTCTTAACTGTAGCATCATCCTCTTAGTTTTACATTTTAATACAAGTTACAGTCCACGTTTAGCACCTCTGTAGTGTATATAGATATATATTGTTCACTGTCTGGCTGCTTATATACAGTGCCTTCAGAAAGTATTCAGATGCTTGAATTTTTCCACATTTCTTTACATCACAGCCTTATGCTAAAATTGATTAAATAACAATACCCTATAATGACAAAGCGAAAACAGGTTTTTAGAGATTTTTGCTAAATCTGGCACCATCCCTACGGTGAAGCAAGGTGGTGGCGGCATCATGCCGTGGGGATGTTTTTCAACAGCAGGGACTGGGAGACTAGTCAGAATCGAGGGAAAGATGAACGGAGCAAAGTACAGAGAGATCCTTGATGAAAACCTGCTCCAGAGTGCTCAGGACCTCAGACTTGGGCAACGGTTCACTTTCCAACAGGACAACGACCCTAAGCACACAGTCAAGACAACGCAGGAGTGGTTTTGGGACAAGTCTCTGAATGTCCTTGAGTGGCCCAGTCAGAACATCTCTGGAGAAACCTGAAAATAGCTGTGAAGCAACACTCCACATTCAACCTGACAAAGCTTGAGAGGAATGGGAGAAACTCTCCAAAACAGGTGTGCCAAGCTTGTAGCGTCATACACAAGAAGACTCAAGGCTGTAATTGCTGCCAAAGGTGCTTCTACAAAGTACTGAGTAAAGGGTCTGAATACTTATGTAAATATGATATCTGTTGTTTTTTGTTGCAAAAAATGGCTAAAACCCTGTTTTTGCTTTGTCATTATGGGGTATTGTGTGTAGATTGATGAGGATTTTTTTTTATTTAATACATTTTACAATAAGCCTAGAAAGTAACAAAATGTGGAAAAAGTAAAGGGGTCTGAATACTTTCCGAATGCACTGTACATTATCACCAAAGATTTTTTATAACTAACCCAAGATAGACCACAGCCTGTCGTTTCCAATGTAAGCAAATGAATCATAGTGGGCAGAACAAACGAGGTGGGCATAGCCAAGCAAAAGCTAGCGAGAGCCTATTGGTGCGTTCTAGCATGTATTTGCATATTTCTGTTAGGGAACGTCTACTCTGTGAAATTCGCCCTTGCACTCCTAAATAATGCATTTTTAAAAAACTTTGGCAAAGGGTAAAGTACAAAACTTAGTTCACTCTGTTCGTAACAGTTTTGGAAAACTATTGAGATCAAATGTTTCATCAAAGAGAAAATTTGCAGAATGTCAGCCAAAATCCATCTCGCTCCATCTACTCCCGCTGCCGGCCACTGGGCTGCCTCTCACCACCATGTTTGGTAGTGAGTGGAAACGCCAACCGGTTTCTTCACATTTATACATTTGGTGAAATATCTTTCTCATTGTTCTGTGTTATCACAATCTCTAGCAATACAATACACGCCCACCACAATCTCTAGCAATACGTACACATAATATAATAAGAAGTGGTGTTTATTGTTTGGTACACATCTCTCACTGTACGTGTTCCTGGCAGATGATCGTTGTTCAGGACAGGAGACGGGTACATTCATCTGAAGGTATTTTCCTCTTGATCTGAGGAGCCCTTTAGATCCAAACAAATAAAAGCAAATTCGGGGACAAATTAACATTTCTCCGAACCGGTTACTCTTTTCGAATGACTTTCTCAAACAATTTCTTTTCTATTTTTTTAATGTTAATAAACCAAATATATGATGGAATCATTACCTTCTTTGTTGTGTTCCTTGACAGAGAAAATATATACCAAGAAAGAAAGCCTGAGGAGAGGAGGACACATTAGTTGTATTCAGACATCCCAGTTTTTTACTTGGCCCAGGGCTAAGACACATGTGGAAAATTTAAAAAAATCCATGTGACCTCAATTACTCTCACTAACTAGCATGAATAATGTGTTGATGTCAAAGCAAGCAATTTAGCACAGAAATTTGAGTTACCCATCCGTAGCGCCATTAGTGTCGAGGCAGGACTGACAGTATTGAAGTGTGTATAATAGGATAGGTAAATAGCCATACTTACGGCTAAAAATGCCAGGCCTCCTTGAACAGAAGCAGCCCACTCAAAGCTCAGCTGCTGTGTGGTGAAGCCACCAAGCGTTGGACCACAAAACATTCTGAACAAATAAAACACACCTTTGTTTAGGATTCATAACTCCAAACTCGAACCTTCAAATCATGCCTCAGAGAGTTAATATGACAAATACTTTAAGCACATACCCAATGGACCACACTGCTCCAAACAATCCCGACACCAGTCCAAGAGTGCTCAGCCCCTCCTCAAATCCATTTTCACTGCCATTGGAAAATTATCAATATTATTCCGTGTTCTGCACCTCATGCACTATGATGACATCTGTTTTTCTAAGTGAAAGTGGACATTGTAAATATAGTATATTTGTATATGTGTGTGTGTGTGTACGTGCCCTGGTGTGTATGTAAATGGTAATCTCACTATGCACAGTTGAGTATTTCAGGGAAGGTGGGGATGGCAATCATGCTTAGAGAGAATCCTATGACACCCAGCATGAAGACCAACAGCCACAGCTGACTACAGAGACAAAAAAAGTATAATTCTTATTGTTAGTATAATAGTAGTACAATTATAGTAATAATAGTGCATTTCACACTGATAATAACAGATTCGCACCTCTGTATCTGCAGAATGGGGACAGGACCTAAGAACCAGAAACCAGTTGCTGTAGACAAGCCTCCTAGCACCATCAACCATGGCCTCGTGGACTGGAAACACAACCAGAAGGTAAAATCACATCATTGTCTATGTGTGTAAAAGAGAAGTTGTGACTTCGATACACCACTGGCATTGGTTGGCATAGTGTTGGGTTAACTGTACTCACAGGAAACCTGTCACTGACGATACCAAGCAGAGGTGAGGCCAGACAGTAAGGCAACGACAGGCCAAGCAAGAGAAGACCCACATAACCTGGAGAGAGGTCAAACTACATGTAGAAACAAATGAGAAACATATTAAGGTATCGAGGTCCATCCTACTAGACATAACAATCATATTTGGAAATGCATTTTCAAATATCAGGCTTTCAATTATACCAGGGTTTGGAAAATGCCAGTTCAGTCAATTCATTAAGTAAACAGAATTGAAATGGAATTCACCCCAACCATGGTACAGTGGGGGAAAAAAGTATTTAGTCAGCCATCAATTGTGCAAGTTCTCCCACTTAAAAAGATGAGAGAAGCCTGTAATTTTCATCATAGGTACACTTCAACTATGACAGACAAAATTAGAAGAAAAGAAATCCAGAAAATCACATTGTAGGATTTTTAATGAATTTATTTGCAAATTATGGTGGAAAATAAGTATTTGGTCAATAACAAAAGTTTATCTCAATACTTTGTTATATACCCTTTGTTGGCAATGACAGAGGTCAAATGTTTTCTGTAAGTCTTCACACACTGTAGCTGGTATTTTGGCCCATTCCTCCATGCAGATCTCCTCTAGAGCAGTGATGTTTTGGGGCTGTTGCTGGGCAACACGGACTTTCAACCCCGGGCGGTGTGTTTGGGATCATTGTCATGCTGAAAGACCCAGCCACGTTTCATCTTCAATGCCCTTGCTGATGGTAGGCTTTGTTACTTTGGTCCCAGCTCTCTGCAGGTCATTCACTAGGTCCCCCCGTGTGGTTCTGGGATTTTTGCTCACCGTTCTTGTGATCATTTTGACCCCACGGGGTGAGATCTTGCGTGGAGCCCCAGATCGAGGGAGATTATCAGTGGTCTTGTATGTCTTCCATTTCCTAATAATTGCTCCCACAGTTGATTTCTTCAAACCAAGCTGCTTACCTATTGCAGATTCAGTTTTCCCAGCCTGGTGCAGGTCTACAATTTTGTTTCTGGTGTCCTTTGACAGCTCTTTGGTCTTGGCCATAGTGGAGTTTGGAGTGTGACTGTTTGAGGTTGTGGACAGGTGTCTTTTATACTGATAACAAGTTAAAACAGGTGCCATTAATACAGGTAACGAGTGGAGGACAGAGGAGCCTCTTAAAGAAGAAGTTACAGGTAAGTGAGAGCCAGAAATCTTGCTTGTTTGTAGGTGACCAAATACTTATTTTCCACCATAATTTGCAAATAAATTCATTAAAGATCCTACAATGTGATTTTCTGGATTTTTTTTCTTCTCATTTTGTCTGTCATAGTTGAAGTGTACCTATGATGAAAATTACAGCCCTCTCTCATCTTTTTAAGTGGGAGAACTTGCACAATTGGTGGCTGACTAAATACTTTTTTGCCCCACTGTATATGCCTGGCTTTACCTTATCAATGGCATATATGGACAAGGTTGCATCCAGAAAGCCAAGTCCAGAGCTCAGGGTGAATATGGCAAAGCAAATGAGGACTATCTTCAGACGTGTGAACAGCCTGAAGAAGGAGTCCTTGGTAGGATCAGCAGCTGAACAGTGGAACAAACAGATTAATATAATTTGACACGAAATATCATCACATGAATCATTTAACCCCCCCCCCCCCCCACAGAACGTGGTCTCAAAATGAGGTCTCTTTTCGAATCAGAAAACGTAAACATTCAGTTAACAATTGACACACTTTATTCTTCAATGGGGGAACGTAAAGGATGTAACTAGGGCTCCCGTGTGGCGCAGTGGTCTAAGGCACTACATCTCAGTGGTTCGAATCCAGGCTGCCTCACATCTGGCCGTGATTGGGAGTCCCATAGTGTGGCGCACAATTGGCCCAGCGCTGTCTGGGTTTGGCCGAGGTAGGCCGTCATTGTAAATAAACATTTGTTCTTAACTGACTTGCCTAGTTAAATAAAAAAAACGAGTTTATAGACAGATGACTATTAGTTAAAAGTTCATGAATAAACAGTTACCAAAGCTTGGTAAGATGTAGATGTTGAAGGGGACCATAAGAAATAGAAAGCATCCCAGAGCCATGAAAGGGACTTCGTATCCAAATGACTGATACAGCCATCCACCTATTGGTGGTCCCAGTATCAGACCCAGCCCTGTAAAGATCTCCAAACTACCCTGAGAAGACAAATTCAACATAGTAAACGTCCACATGCAGTTTTACCTCGTACCCACAGGCTTTTGTTTACAATTCCAAACAGAATCCAATTGTATCATCATATCATTACGACCAAATAGAGGAACTAGTCACGGTGCCTGTTGCTAAGGAGGCTTTCAGACAGCCACAACACGAATAGGGAGAAAACTTTTGGGATACAAAACATTTTAACAACCTAAACCATAATGCTTTTTTGTTTGAGCATGGTGTCTATTGCCTACACATAACATACCAGGCAAAGACCCTTACACAAGGGTTGGTTGACTAAACTCACCAGAACAGTTGCTATGTTGTTGGGGAAAACTTTTGCTGAAATTGCAAAAGAAGAAGTCATTGCAGCACTGAAGCCCAGAGCATCAACAGACCTTATGATAAAGCACAAGGTAATAAAAGTAGCTCCCTCAGGAACTCGGTCGAGTAAGCTGCAAAACAAGGAGAGGAAAAGTTTTAGACGAAAATATGTATTTGTCCAAGTTCAGTAAAATGTTGACGAGGGCACTTAGAAATGTGCTTTGGCTAGTGTCTGTTGATGGATAACTCACTCACCCAAAGAGAACGGTGCACCCCGATGATACGAATAAGCCCGAAACTAGCATGACCTTTGCCCCGATCTGGACAATCTGAAAGGACAGAGAGGAGGCATGTGTTGTGTGTGTGACAAGTCATGTTGCAAGCAGAGTAGTCTGATGACTAGATGTAGGATGTGTGCCTCCCAAATGGCACCATATTCCCCATGAGTCTGGTCAAAAGTAGTGCACCACATAGGGTGTCATTTGGTACATTGCCTAGTAATTCCAAATACTTACATATTTACCCAGTACTAACGAGCCCATCAGATTGCACAGAGCATAGCAGCCAAATATAAGCCCGATGACAGTCTGACTGGCTCCTTTTTTCATGGCCTGAGTAGAAACAATTCATACATAATGGTCCTGTACTATCAATACATTACAATAATCAAACATACAAATACTGCAAAAAGCTTGCTGAAAAAAAGCTTCAGTTAAGATTGTGTACAAGAAGTGGTTTTCCTTTTGGAAGACGAGGGCATGTGCTTAACAAAATTGGGCAACAGTCATAACAGCTGACTTTATGAAACAGCCGTGACTCAAAGTGTTGTTTAGGTCAGTTTATCACTAGCCACAGTTTAATCATCTGGGGTGAGTTTCCCAAAAGCGTAAAGATCAGCTCTAGCAATTTGATCACCATCGGTCAATTGGTAGGCAATAGACAAACAATGATATTCATGCCAAAGATGATCTGATGTTGTTGGAAAACTCACCCATGAAAGTTTGTGCCATTACTTGAGTTTTTACTATACCTACCATAAGCTATCATTTCAGTCGTCATGACTTTATTACATTGGTTATGTCATTATTTTGAGACCATTGTATAGCCTAGGCCTTATAACAGAGATTTCAGTCAGTCACAAGAGACTGATCACTGGTCACTGAAATGCATATGTTCACTGGACAGCCTATCATCTGACCTGTGTTGATGTGTGAGTGTCCATTGTATGGCACATCATTGCCCTCTGGGGCTTTTCTCAAGTCCAACACATGATACACATACAATCATTTAAACAATAATATAGTGATATCTTCCATCCAACCAAGAAAATTATGAGTGAACTTTTACATTTGTCATTTCGGTTTTGTAGGCTTTTTTCCCCATTGGCAACGTGCCAACTTATTCTATAATCTGAATAAAGAAATCACGATTATGCATAACAATTCTGCATTACCGCTCAGACAGCATGGCCTATTTCACAAGCAATGAAGAAATAAAATGGTTGATATTGTACATTATTACCTCGTTGGGGAAGAATGGCCCCAGTATAGAGTAGCAGATCATTGAGCTGAAGTTGACAGATGCCATTGATATCAATGTGAGGATCTGATATCTTGTCATCCTTTGATTATGACTACTTATTGCTTCTTGTGATGTGCTGCCATCTATAGAAAGAATGAATTGATCAAATAATGAATAAATAAATGAATCAATCAGTCGACCACGCAGTAAACTGTTATGTTCCTTTAATTAGAACATATCACACAGCCATATTAGACTACATAATTGCAGTCAGAGTCCGACTGAAAACAAAACATATTAACAATGTAACAACTGTTCAATGAAAAATGCAGCTCATTTCCAATACATGTAGTGGTAGGAATTACATTCGCTGAATTACAAACGTTTTAATGATATTTGAAACTAGACATTTAAAGAGATGAACTCTCAGAAACAATGTTTTATTATTAGAAAAACGGCACTTTATATAATTTATTCTATATAATGTCACCAACCTGTTTGTTGAACTTGATCAGAATCCATATTGTTGTCATTCATATTAAATTATACTCTCGATCCGGATTGTTATTCAAGTCACAAATGCCTAGACTAAAATTACTGTTACACAAATAGACGACTAGATGTGGCTTCATAACGTGTTAACAACTCAGGGAAACCAAATGCGTCACAACTTGGCTGGTTAAATTTGTAAGTCGCTCTGGATAAGAGCGTCTGCTAAATGACTTAAATGTAAATGTAAATCCACAAATTAAAGTTCGGCGCTGGCGCTCGTCAAAAACAGCGTGGCTGTTGTCTGTAGAAAAAGCACTGAACCCAAACGCGTGTGTTTAGAGAGCTGCACTGTTAAATCTAGAGTTGTGACTGTGAACTGACTCGTTGAGTGAGTAGGGTGTCTTCCTGATGTTCGATAAGTCCGGTCCTTAAGGGAGTGCACACACACAATGGAGTGGCTGAAGCTCTCACAGTCTGACGTCTCACAGTTTAGGCATTAACTCAGAATGTTTAAGTTTAGTCATTAACTACCACACTTTAAGGTCAGGTATTAACTCCGAATGGTTAAAGTAACGGTTACGGTTTGGGATAGGCTACCTGGGGCGGCAGGTATCCTAGTGGTTAGAGCGTTGGGTCAGTACCCGAAGGATTGCTAGATTGAATCCCTAAGCTGTCAAGGTAAACATTTGTAGTTCTGCGCTTGAACAAGGCAGTTAACCCACTGTTCATAGGCCGCCATTGTAAATAAGAATTTGTTATTAACTGACTTGCCTAGTTAAATATATACATATTTTTTGTTTTGAAATGTTTTGAAACAAATTTCTATCACTGTTGCCCCTAGTGGCCAGTTTTCACGTCACCTCCCCGACGTCCTCAGACATGGCTGGATGTTGAATACTGACTTGTATCACGGGTGACCTGGCTACTCACACACGAGCACACACACACACACACACACACACACACACACACACACACACACACACACACACACACACACACACACACACACACACACACACACACACACACACACACAATGAATAGACATAGACATAAGTGTTCTACATTTTATTAGGTTTTTGGACATCGGGTGGTAGGCCTATCTTTTAATGTATGATATATCTTCTGATATATAAACTGGACAAAATAATTGTATAAGATTTTAAATAAAATAAAAATCCATCTATGCAACAAAATAATATTATTTTAGGTGGTGATGCAGATTCATAATGACCACACTGTGGTGTGTATTGATAATAATAAGCATTGAAGTATTGCTGTATTACACAGTAGAGTAACAATGCTAAGCATTGAATAGTCGGACGGGGCCACAGTGTCTCCCGACCCCTCCTGTCTCAGCCTCCAGTATTTATGCTGCAGTAGTTTATGTGTCGGGGGGCTAGGGTCAGTCTGTTATATCTGGAGTATTTCTCCTGTGTTCTGTGTGAATTTAAGTATGCTCTCTCTAATTCTTTCTTTCTTTCTCTCTCTTGGAGGACCTGAGCCCTAGGATCATGCCTCGGGACTACCTGGCCTGATGACTCCTTGCTGTCCCCAGTCCACCTGGCCGTGCTGCTGCTCCAGTTTCAACTGTTCTGCCTGCGGCTATGGAACCCTGACCTGTTCACCGGACATGCTACCTGTCCCAGACCTGCTGTTTTCAACTCTCTAGAGACAGCAGGAGCGGTAGAGATACTCTGAATGATCGGCTATGAAAAGCCAACTGACATTTACTCCTGAGGTGCTGACCTGTTGCACCCTCGACAACCACTGTGATTATTATTATTTGACCCTGCTGGTCATCTATGGACATTTGAACATATTGGCCATGTTCTGTTATAATCTCCACCCGGCACAGCCAGAAGAGGACTGGCCACCCCTCATAGCCTGGTTCCTCTCTAGGTTTCTTCCTAGGTTCTGGCCTTTCTAGGGAGTTTTTCCTAGCCACCATGCTTCTACACCTGCATTGCTTGCTGTTTGGGGTTTTAGGCTGGGTTTCTGTACAGCACTTTGAGATATCAGCTGATGTAAGAAGGGCTTTAGAAATACATTTGATTTGATTTGAATAGTTGAATCATCACATAACTTATCTACAATACTTTTTCAAATAATCCTGCAGATATACAGTTAACTGCCAAAAGAAGGGAAACACCAACATAAAGTGTTTTAATAGGGCGTTGGGTCACTACGAGCCAGAACAGCTTCAATGCACCTTGGCATAGATTCTACAAGTGTCTGGAACTCTATTGGAGGGATGCGACACCATTCTTCTGTGAGAAATTCCATAATTTAGTTGATTGTGGTGGAAAACAGTCTCAAGCACAGCCAAAAATTATGTATATACTAACAATATACATGTATCCCCGCCATAACAATGGGAGTCGTTGTCCATAAAGCGACATGGCGGGCTGTCTAGCTCCCGCCTATCCTTTCTTTGGATTGGTGGATACATCTCACTATTGTAATCGTTTTTAACCTCCTGTATTCAATGGCAAGAGATGCTATGCTATTAGCCTCATGCCGTGAATATCCATAGCCAACTCGAGACAACTCAGATATAAAGTGTTTTTTTCTCAATGTTGGCGAGATGTCACGTGTCCTACTTATATCAGTGCACTCGTAACAACTCAACCATTACGGAACTTCTATAAACCTCAAGTAGCAAATAAGCCATACATTTTTTGTTGAACAAATTCGACACTCTCACTGGCCTCCATACAAAAACTCCTTGCTTGGTGGGCGAAACACGACAGATGCTGGAGGGAGACGCCGCTTCAGAATCTCCCCTAAGTGTTCAATTGGGTTGAGATCTGGTAACTGACACAGCCATGGCATATGGTTTACATGGCTTTCATGCTTATCAAACCAGTCAGTGACCACTCGTGCCCTGTGGATGGGGGCATTGTCATAACACAGCCATGGTAGCCAAAATAATGGCCTGCCCAACATTTGTATGCATGACCCTAAGCATGATGGGGTGTTAATTACTTCATTAACTCAGGAACCGCACCTATGTGGAAGCACCTGCTTTCAATATACTTCGCATCCCTCATTTACTCAAGTGTTTCCATTATTTTGGAAGTTACAGTACTTTCAGATAAAGCAGCATAAGACAAATGTTAATTACTGAATAACATATTCACAAATTAATTAGTCAATCAAATCCAATTCAAATCTGAAAATGTAAAAAATGAAAAACTTCAATGTCTTCAGTACCAAGTGACACACTATTAGCAATAATGCAGACAATATCTATCAAAAGCAGCAGCAGAAACTCCAAGGAGGCAAAGCACTTCACATTCAAATGCAATGTTCAAGTAACCACACCCAGTGACTAAAACACAGAGCCAACCAAGCTTATACACCATAACATTAAATTAAGGATAGCTTTTCATTTTCTTGCAGGATTTAACATACGTTGACGGATCTAGCAGCAGGTGGGATTTCCACTGAATGCATTTTTCCCCAGATACACGAACCATGCATTTAATGATTTTGGTGAATAATTTACACATGCATGACATTTTTTCATAGGTTCAACCAAATGAAATGATGGGCAGAAAGGTTTGATAACATACATGTTACAATTTAGTTATGAATGTGTTACAATTTATGTCATATGAGGGTATGTAGTCCTACAATAACATTTACATAATGGATATGTGGATATTCCTAGGTCCTACAAAAACATTTACGGAAAATGTGGATATTCCTAGGATCACTTCATAGAAGTGATCTTCGAAATAAGATCTAAATAAACCCTATCAAACTCATCTTGTTGTCTTTCCACAATCAACCTGGTCTCCTCTCTCACAATACCTTATTTCAACATTGCACTTACTTTTCTTATGACCCTTATAACCTGCAATTTTAGTCTTTTAAAATTGCACATCTCCACAGGGCAGTTTTTAAATCCAATGCATATATATGGTAAGTAAGAGAAACTTACCTACTAAAAAGCTTTGTTGTGAGGCTTACTATAGTGTATTACATAGCCCTATTAACCGTCTTGTCCAGCACAGAACTACATTGACAGTCCCATGTTACAGGACCCAGGATAATCATCTCTGATTATTCTGTCACTTTGCATCAGAGTACGTTGTAACAGAGCCACATACTGTATATGACACATATGTCAGAGGTTTTCAACTTTGTTGCCATTGAACATGCCATTACAAATAAAGGCATTTTAATTCATTATATTCATTTACCCCACAATCTACTATTGCGTACCTTAGCAGCGCTTCCCTTCCTCCTTTTTTTCGAACACGTATGTGACGTTGGGTTAGAGCCAGTGATGTAGTGGTAAAAAACATAGGTGGGTAAACACTGATCGCCATTTGCGGTGAGTAATGTAGCGCTCCCTATACTTTCAATGCATTTTTTTCTGCAAAAGGTAGGTAAACGCTTGCACAAAAATCTTCTCCACTACACCACTGGTTAGAGCAGTCTCTTACTTCAGCCTTTGAGTAACATTGGCTAAGGCAACAGCAAAGGCCTGCACTGCTGAGAAAGGATACTGGAAATCCAGGATATATGCGTTCCCATCGATTCTGCCAAACTGCATCACCTGTCGAAAAACAGGGGAAAAGAGACAGGAAAGCAGAAATAAAGCTGTAAGGAAGGCCTGTTTGGATCACATCTGTGGGGCATAGGTACAGGTGGGCCTGGGTGGGCCTGTTGGCAAAATGTGTAGAATAGCATGAGATTAGCTGTGAAAATGTAAAGTTTTCTCTTTGCCCCATGACAAAATGTGTAAAATTGCAGGAAGTTAGCTGCTTTCCCCAACCCCCTCAAAAATACAAAAAAAATATATATAATTGGCCCACCCAAATTTCTGCAGGCCCACCCACCAACGAACTTCTGGCTGCGCCACTGCTGCCTGGAGTTCAATTTGAGTGCTGACTCATCTCAGCCATAAACAGGGCAATGTGACAGTTGGTGGCAGTGGTGGGATCTGAACCCAGGCCTCCAGAGAGACTAAACTTATATTTAAAGCAACCGCAAACAGATTTCACATTCTAAATTATATATAGGTGGTTCTTTTTTACAATGTATCTAGGTTTCTGTAAATAATGGAAGCCAAATTTTACCTGTCTCCCGTCCAGCTCGATCTGAAAGTTCTTAGCAGACTCCTGAGTGACCCGTCCTCCGAAGTCCAACTGGTAGACCTGTGTGGCCTCATTCCAGAGTGGCTGCTTATTGGCCATGACATAGATGAATCCCTGGCTGCCCAGCCCGCGGTCCTCTCTCTCATTGGCCTTCCTGCACTTAATCTCCTCCAATTCACTGGCCATCCTCAGGCTCCTCTTACTCTTCCAACCCTTCTTGGAGCTCTGGCTCTGGTTCATCAGTTCGTCTCCGCTGATGAAGAGCTCGGGCTCGCTCTCCGAACTGTCCTGGAACTCGCTGGTGGTACTGGTCCTGTTGAGCTTCTTGGTTTTGTTCAGCTGCTCCCTCTGGCCTTTGAGTTTCTTCTTCTCCCTGCCGCCAAGCCTGGGGCTGGAGATGAGGGAGTTGAAGTCGGAGAGTGCGCGTCCTTCCTTTTTGGATTTGCCCTCTGAGACGGTGGTCATGTTTGCAGCCTCGGCTCGGCTGTCGAGACGTTTACGACTTTTCTTGCTGAACATGTCGGACCCCTGTCGGTCTGGAACGGGGCTTTCGTTTAGAGAAGACGGCTCCTGGAAGCTACTGGCAGATTCCGCCAGCTCCTTTGTAGGGCTTTTGGATTTTGGCAGTTCGGTTGGTGGAGGAGGAGGAAGTGTAAGAGGTGGTGGGGGGGGAACAATAGAAGGAGGTGGGGAGAGGACTGGCTTCTCTAACACCTGGTGAGACTTGCTGGGGAGGGTGGCAGAGCCTGACAGGTCCTGCATGGGTAGGCTATATGGGTTCCAGGGGTGCAGGCTAACAGGGTGCAGCTGAAGCCCAGCACAGGAGGTGGCCCCTGGGTACATCGGGGGCAGAGGGCAGCAAGCTAGGTTGGCATGATTGGGAGGGTATCCAGGTGGCAAGACCAGGTTGGGGTCCTGCTGGGAAAACTGGGGGACTGGAGCAACTACTTCATTGGGAGGGCAGGGTGGTGGAATGCTCTGCATGGACTGGAGTGGGGATCCATCCTGACCTACCCCTGGAGGGAAAGGTGACATGGAGATCTGGTAACCTGATGGGAAAGTAACAGTACTTGGGCTGCTGGGAGGTTTTGTTGAGAGTACAAAAGGCAGCCGTGTCATGTCCAGATGCTGAGCATTGCTGAAGATGATCGGGGGTGGTGGTTTGTGCGTTGGTGGTGGAGGAGGAGCTAAGATAGTCTGTTCTGGGGGTATCCAGAACTCCTCTGCAGTGTTTGGGTCCCACTGGTATGGTGGAGGACGTTTCAGAGTCAAACTAACTTCCCCAAGAGTCAAGTGACGACACTGCTGACTTAATGTCTCGTCTTCGGTAAAGGCAGAGTTCACATACACAGTCCTATCCCTGCTGTTATCAACAGGACTCAGCAGATTGTAAGATGACTGAGAAGCTTGAGGCGAAGTGCTTTTGGAGTGAACAATGATGGTGCTGTGATGAGCACCTTTTCCTGGTGGGAAATCCTGTCGCACTACAGTGCCTCCTGCGATGCCACTGCTGCTACTAGCACCACCACTAACACTGACACTGGTGCTGCTGCTGCTGCTGCTGTTGCTGCTGCACTGAGTGCAGGTATACAGAGCCGTGGGCACCCTCTGCTGGTAAGAGAGCGCTAGGGCAGCACTGTTGACCTTAGACTTGGTTGGTAGAGTCCTTGAAGCGTCAACCATCTGGGACACCTTCAGGCGAGATTCCACGTCTCGCCGGTCAGGTCGCAAGGTGGCGTGAATCATGTGACTACTGTCCATGCGCTGGGGAGGAGGAAGTGTCGTCGTGTTAATGTTAACCTGATTGGCTGGATCTGGGTAGGGGGGCGGGTCTCTGCTGGGTATGGAGTATCGTGGCACAGAGAGGCGGCTTAGAGTCGCTGAGCTGTAAGGAAGCTGGACTTTCTTACTGTCAGACGATGAGGTGACTTTAAGTGTGGCAGAACCTCCCATGCCTTGAACAGCGTAGGCGTTCTGGTTGCGTATGAGTCTTCTGCGAGGGCGACACACCTCCTCTACATTCCCACTGCTGTCAAAGGTCGTGATCCTCTCGTATCCCATCTGGTACTGGAGACCAACTGGGTGGAGTGAGAACTCGTCTTTCTTTAGACACAGGTCTGCTGTGACCAGTATGTTGGGGTTGTCACAGTTGGTGATGAGGGTCTGAGGAGCGCTGGAGGTTGTGGCGGTGGCTGCAGAAACTACGGTGCCTGGGTAGGGTGGTGGAGGGTTCACCTTCCTCATCTGGATCTCAAGGGAAGTCTCTGCATCGAGGAAGGAAGGAGGTCTAGACCGTAGTGTGTCTGTGTCTATGAATGAAGGAGGTCTGGATCGGGAGGAGTCTGCATCGAGGAACGACGGGGGTCTAGACCGCAATGTACCTGTATCTGCATCAATGAAAGAAGGAGGTCTAGTCCGTATTGTGTCTATGTCGATGAATGACGGTGGTCTAGATCTTGATGTGTCTGCTTCGATGAAGGAAGGAGGTCTAGACCGTAAGCTGTCTACATCAATGAATGATGGAGGCCTGGATCGCGGTAGACTTGGCCTGCCCAGAGTATGGCTCTGAGTATGCCCCTGCTCTCCTCTTTCTGGTCCCAACTCTGCACTGGGGTGGGGTATCTGTTGCAGTACCTGGAACTGCTGCAGAGAGATGGTGGGATAGCCAGTAGGCGGAGGGGGCAAGGTGATCTGCAGCTTCAGTTGCTGCTGCATTTGTTGGTGCTGCCTCTGCATCTGTTGGTGTTGCTGTTGTATCTGCTGATGTTGCTGCTGCAGCTGCTGCTGTTGCTGCCTCATCTCTATAATCTGCTGTCGGATCTGCTGTTGTTGCTGCTGCATTTGCTGCTGCTGCTGATGCATTTGCTCATGCTGCAGCTGCATCTGTTGGTGCTGCTGAGCGATTTGCTGCTGTTGCAAGTGTTGGTGCTGCTGTTGGATCTGCTGTTGTTGCTGTTGCAGTGCCGCCTGTTGTTGTTGGTGCTGTTGTTGCAGTGCCTGGTGCTGCTGAGTCTGTTGCTGCTGCTGCTGTTGGATCTGCTGTATATGATGCTGTTGTAGTTGTTGATGTTGTTGTTGAATCTGCTGTTGCTGGTGCTGTAGTTGTTGATGCTGTTGCATTCTCTGTTGTTGTTGCTGCTGCTGCTGTTGGGTTAGTATCTGCTGTGGTTGTTTGGACTGTTGTTGGTGTGTCTGTTGAGATGGAGGACGTTGCTGTTGAGGTTGTTGAGGGAGGTGATGTGGAGGAGGAGGTAGAGGTAGTGTTCCAGCTAGGAGGGGACCCATCTCTAGCCCGTTAAAGATCACCTGTCCTGGGTTGGAGTACCTACCTAGAGTCCCACTGTACTGTGCTGCTACTGCATTCTGACTGTGATCAGGCCCTGCAATAGAGGCTGAGGCTGCTGCAGCGGCCGCCGCCGCTGCTGCTGAAGCCGTAGCCGTGGGATTGGTCAAGACATCCAGCTGGATGTTCTGATTGGCCAGCAGGGACTGGACCAGTCCAATGCTCTGAGTGGGGGACATGGCTTGGGCAGGGCTGTGGATGGGTGCGATGGGGATGTTGACCGTACAGGGAGGGTTGTCACTTGTCACTCCAGATGGTCCCATCACTGAAAGACAAGTCAAAGAATATTCCAATAACTTTAGGTATTGTTATGTGCTACATTCATTACTAAACAGAAGTCAACATCCAACCCGAAATTCATGTTAACTTGCACTTGATACTTAATTCCAGTATCAATGAATTGTTAGTTCATTTATTCATGACTTACCTGGCAAGTCATCCTCATCCTCACTGAAGACGTTTGGGTTAAAGACAGGCAGGCTCATGAAGTCAAGTGATATTTTCCGCACCTCCGGAAGGTAGATTGTCATCTGCCTTGGTTGTAGATGGAGCAAACTGGTCTTATAGATAACTAAAACAGAGGAAAACATTTCTACAATCGAATTGGAATGACATTGAGTCAATATAAAGGAATAATAACAAATAAAAAAGGTAAATACTGAAAATATGGCCGTGTTTGATTTCAGTAAAAAAAATTGTCTCCAAATGTTTGTGATCTTACCTGCACCAAGATTAGCAGGTAGGAAAGAAGCAAGTCCAACGATTTTGAACTTTGTCCCCCAAATATTGGACGTGACTTGAGCAAGATAATTATGCTGTGAAATCAAGCAAATAGATTAATTTTTTTATTATGTAAAAAATTATCCAGAACCCAGAACCAAATATTGCATGCGCTAGCCAGCTAACTATACCCGGTTTACGTCTGGGCACAGAAGTGGCTAAATCTAAACATGCAGAAACCACAGTTTCAGACCCTAACCACTAAAGAACCACTATACCAACGTTCCACACGACACATATTCAGACAATACCTCAGAGATTCCATCCATGGACATCTCTCGACGCGTCAAACTGGGAGATCGAATTGGAGGTTTCTTTGTTGGTAACCGGGGTGATCGTGGGCCTTCTTGACTAGTCCGGGACATTTTGGGAGATTTTCTAGATTCCATGTTCCTTCTACGCCAGATAACAACCAAAACAAACGGCAAATCAAGGCAAAATAGACCAATTTAAAATGATTAACAAATAACATTTAAAACAAATAAAATGATCAGTATGACAAATTGAAGATCTTGAATTTTTGTATAACATGGATCAGCTACTAAAGGTAATGGTTAGGATTAGGGTTGAATATGGTAAACATTAGTCTTATAACCTCATTCTTCCAGAGTCCAGACCATTGTAATGAAAGATACCTGGAAAGCTTGGGTGACCTGTTTCCTCTGGATAGTTTAGGCGACTTCTTCCCGACCCACTCATCACTCAACTCAATGTCGCTGGAGTCCGAACAGTTACAGCTGTCAGTCATGTAGGAGATCATAGCATTCACACACACCTCATCTGGAGAAAAAACAACAACAAAAAAAAACTAGTAAATAAACAAACAAACAAATAAAAAATAATATTTGACTCGACCTCTATAAACAGATCAGAACAGTAGAACTTTAGGAAAAAAATACAATATACATGTGAACACACAATGGTAGTGTTGCCCAACTCATCATGATATACCGGTCTAAAATTAGCTGTTTGTGTGTAACATGCTAACATTTTTGAAAGCGCATTATAATACATTTTTCTGTGCCAATCCTACCTGCTTTGCTGTCTGTTTTAGGGTCTATGATGATGAACTCTGGCCGTAGCTTGCTGATGCGTCTGCCTTTGAGGATGGGCACCAGACCACCTAGGTGTTCCAGGTAGAGGGTGTAACAGGGTCCCCCTGCCTCTGGGTTGTCCTCCGCTCGCTTCATGGTGCAGTGCAGCCTCTCGTTACCAGCAGTGGGGTAGCTGACGAAGTCCCGGATGTTGTTGGGATCAGGAATAGGAGGCTAGAGAAACAAGAGAAAAGCATTAACAGTTGGTTCCAATCCGCTCCCTACCCCTACCCCTTCCCCTTGGCCCTTACCCCTTTAGATCGTTAGGATCTGGATAGGTACACTCAGGGTAGTGATGGAGCTTCCAGCATATCCCCTGCACCTTACCGATCTACAAACATTGAAGGATTACGACCAAGGGGTCCTGTCATTTTGAAATGAACAAGTCCAGATGGCTTTGAGCTCAGATAATAACCTACAGTAGCCAACTGAATAAAGCTTATTTTACCTTGATGGTGGGTATGAAGGCGGTTGTGACGTAGGAACAGAGTAAGGAGGGCATGTTTAGTTTGCCCACGTCCCTCTCCTCCCGCAGGGCACTGGCGATGCCCTGTTGGCACAGCAGCTGCAGGCTGGCCACCCGGTGCTCCACCCGCACCACGTACAGCGCCGTGCCACACGCCAGGAACAGACGAGAGTCTCTGTGGCCCCAGCAGATAGTGGTGATGGGGCGCTGCAAGGCAAATGTTGACAAGGCAGGTTCCCAGTCAGCCCTGTTCTGTTGTATTCACATTCTATGGAACCTTGATTTCTGGCTTTCTCCATAGCCCACTGAACTAGACTTGGAAGTGTGGCGACAGTACATTTCCTGTCAAGTATACTTTCTGTTAATATTGTAGTTATTCATTGAAGATTTCAGATGACTTATAGAATTTGACTTATACGTACCTCCCGAGAAAGCAAAACTGGTTGAAATTATGCCATCACAAACAGAATACAACCAGTTTGTAAATATCATACTATAACATTTCAGAAAAGTGAATCAAAGAGGGGAGCTCACCTGGGCAGGTGTTTCTAACGTGTAGATATGTTCTCCTTGGACGTTGTAGAATTTGACCAGGGCGTTCCTCACGATAGAGTCAGAGGGGACTCCAGGGAGCCCATGTCTCTCCATCCCAGCTACCGCCAGGAGGTCCCCTTGAGAACACCACTGGACCTCCACATCTGGACAGGAGGAGCTCAGTCACAACACATTCGGTCCGCCCACACATAGAAGATTGAAAAAGTCATTACCTTTGAGTCCTGAGCGGATGACGGTAGGAGCGAGGTCATCGTAGTTGTTCATCAAACTTATGTCTCCTGATATGAAGCTAACTGTCAGAAGGGGCTTCAGGATACGCACTTGGGAGAGAGAAATAAACACATTAGCATCCTGGCCAATGTGCACGATCATAGTGTTCACAGTAGAGGTAAAAAACGTTATCACATCTCTTTTTTTTAACGTTCGAGAGAGGTACAAGACAGGGATGTTCTCTCTCTCTCGCTTGATCTTTTACAATGTCTTACCTTGAGGTAGGTTATTGTCATAAGACTCAGCGTCACTCTATGTGCCAATAGAATCAGTGCCTAAATTATCTAAATAACCACACTATCTTGCATTATCATTAGTACAGTATCTTACCCTGAGGTGGGTTATTGTCATCAGAGTCGGTGTCGCTTTCTGTGCTGTCCTCCACTAGGAAGCAGGGGCAGTTCCATGACATGCCGACGATGCCATCTGACTCGTGTAGCAGGACATGGGCCAGCATGCGACCATGACAGTCCATCACTATCACCTGACCGTCGGCTGTACCAAACAACACCTGAAGTAAAGGCAGTTGGCAGGAATCATTATTTTCTGAGAGAAAACATCCATGGGTGTGGTTTCCTGGACAAAGATTAAACCTAGTCCTAGACAAAGAGTAAGTAAGCCGTGTCCGAGCCAGAACAGCCCATAGGGGCAGGAACCTATCAAACTTTTCTGCAGCACAAGGCAGCTTGATGTACAAGTACATCTCCTGGACAGGCAATAGACAAACAAGTATGCAAGAATCTCAAATGAACATGCTTTTTAGTCAAGGCTAAATCTGTGTCCCCGAAACCAACAGATTATTTCATATATCAACAAAAAGGTCAATACTATAATATGTATCTTATTTGTTTGTAAAAGGGCAATAAATGCTAAATGGTTTTGTTCGGGTTCAGCCAGAAACCAGCTTAGTTCAGGTGTGCCTACCTGTTGGTCGTCAGGTGTCCAGATGCCACAGGTAATCTGGCTCTCCAGGTTGATCTCTGAAGACCAGTGTCTCTGTCCGCTGACTGACCCCACCAGGACAAACCCATCCCTGTAGGCGATCAAGGCCTGAGTGCCATCATGGGACCACGTGAAATCACTCACCTGATGGAGAGATTAGACATGCATCCATTATATTATCTTTCCAGCATTACATAATGTTTTCACCAATACATTATCTTTCCCAATAGAAATATAGTAAAAATATCCTACCCGGGCATCTTATACCTACCTGGGCACCACGGTCATTCACTAACTCTACAGACCACCGTCCCTCATACTGAATCCAGACGAAGATGCCTCCCTCCATGTCACACGTGGCCAACTTCTGAAAGGGCTCATTCCAACGAACCAACACAACCTGCAAAGGGAAGTATGCAACTGCTATTATACTCCACGAACACAGGGGGCTCTCTAGGAATGTGAAAGTGGAAGACAATTCATATTCAACATGAGATGCACATACTGAATGAGAGAAAGTACAAAACAGTCCACTTCCTCCACCTAGCCTATTTTATACTAATGTAACAGTATAAACTTTACGTCGTCCCCTCGCCCCGACACAGGCGCGAACCAGGGAACCTCTGCACACATCAACAACGGTCGCCCACGAAGCACGGTCGTTACCCATCGCTCCACAAAGGCCGCGGCAAAGCAGAGCAAGGGGCAACCCTACTTAATGTCTCAGAGCAAGTGACGTAACTGATTGAAATGCTACTAGCGCGCACCCGCTAACTAGCTAGCCATTTCACATCCGTTACACTAACACAAAATGCTCTTTTGTGATGATTGTCAGATTAAATATGGGTGTTTATATGAGGGTGTTTTTTAAAATAATTCTGCAGATAAACGCAGTTTCGGAAAATAACAAGACCCACCTCACTGTTGTGTCCTCGCAGGTTCAAGTTGATTCTCTGAGGAGTGTTCCTGTCTCTCCTGCAGTGGCTGGATGTGAACGTCACGCCCACCACCCCTCTACTGTTCCCAGTGGCCAACCAGCCCTCCTCATGGTAGCGCCGCTGGCACACAGGCTTGTCCTTCTCGCTCTTGGGGACCCGGCCCTTCCAGGAGAGGCAGAGGATGTTGGAGTCGCTGCAGAGTATGGGACCATGTTCCACAGTAGCCAACATCCCTACTGAGTGACCAGGCTTGGAGGTAAGCAGAGGAGGAGAATATAGTGGAGGTTGGTGTCTTTCTTCAAGGGTATCATTGACTGACTTGATTTTTTGTTTGTTTTTCCGTTTGTGTTTTTATATCACTCTTTGTTCTGGATTATTAGGTAGGCTAATGTGCTTTGGTTGTTTCTCCAAGAGGTAGGCCTAGCAAACCATACAATACAGTCAAGTCATAACTCAACATTACTAGGCAACGTATGACCAGGTAATGTAACACAGAATAGAATAGAATTATAATAGCCTACACGTTACTCACCTCATAGTTCCTGGACATTGTCGACTACAATTCCTCCCTTGCAGGTGGTGTCCATGTTTCCATTCAGATGGTGGGTGCACTAAAGAGTGAGAAATGTCTTAATTCCCAGACAGAGCAAATCTATCACTGAAAAGATTGAGAGCATCACACAGCATTCAGGTTACTACATGGAGTCAACCTGGTCCTCATGTCTTGAAATGTCCATCCTCATTACATGGTGGCCTATAGCAGGTCTATTCAATAGGCCTGTGTCTTCATGAAGTGATTCCAATCAAGTGTCTGAAATACTGTAGCTACAGTACGGAAATATGCAGTTTGTTGACTATTCTGTGTCAAATAAAAAGCTAAAGAATAAATGTGGCTTTTTTATTCCAAGTTATCCATAGCCTATATAGATTCCATCGAAAGGGTGCAGCCTTTAAACAGGAAAAGCACTGCCTTGTCCATTCAGTGCATCAACCTTGAAACATATCTTACTCTCAGCTATGACATGGGAATGTCGAGAATCCTGGTCTCTATGCAACACTGCATTGAACATTCTGAACGGAACACTCGTGCCTTCGTGTCTCCATAGATACGGAGAACGTCAGTCTGTTACGTCATTAACACGATACTAATTCAATAAAACTTGTAGATTTCAATGAATAGACAGAATAAGAATCATCCCTTAAATGGCAGGACGCGAAAGAAATAACCCACCACCCCACAATATGTCCAGTATCCACCGGCTATATTTCCCATATTTACAATAAGATGGATAATCAGTGAATAAATCAAATCGCCATGTCATAGTGAATGAAAATACATTTAGACTGAACGTAATCGATCAAACTCATCCACCGCTATTCGTTGAGATTGAATCAGTGGAGAGGAACCTGTATAAAAAGGATGATGTCCCTCGTTCGTTTGCTTTTATCTGACCAATTCCAATTCTGACAAAATATGCAGGACACCTACACGAACAAGATGCAGAACTCACTTGATCAAATATAAGGTCGCTGCCATATCCTTCATCTGCGCAGTCCACCATAGATTTATGTGAAAGTGCAGTCGCGTTGCCAGGCTGCTTTCTGCTGACGCTCGGTGCCCCTTTAATGCCGGTTGCCATGTAGTTTTCATTGTCGTGTAGGCGTCATTGGGTGCGTTCCAGGTTGACTTTATTGTCGTCACGCTGCGCCGATCATCAGAACCTCACAAATCCTGGAGAAGTGTTCAATATCTCAGAAAACATGTCAGTGTGATATAGCAATCTTCTGAGACCCGCAGCGTGAATACCAATACCAATACCCAAAGACATGCTACTTGCAGAGAAAAATCAGTTGATTAGAAAATAAAATATCAATGGTGATCTCAGTGGGTCAACAGATTAACAGATGAAGATATTTCTCCAGCAATAATCTGAAGTAATTTTGCAACAAAAACAGAAATATATAAACTCAGCAAAAAAGGAAACGTCCTCTCACTGTCAACTGCATTTATTTTCTGCAAACTTAACATGTGTAAATATTTGTATGGACATAACACGATTCAACAACTGAAACATAAACTGAACAAGTTCCACAGACATGTGACTAACAGAAGTGGAATAATGTGTACCTGAGCAAAGGGGGGGTCAAAATCAAAAGTAACATTCAGTATCTGGTGTGGCCACCAGCTGCATTAAGTACTGCAGTGCATCTCCTCCTCATGGACTGCACCAGATTTGCCAGTTCTTGCTGCAAGATGTTACTGGCCTAGCCCTCACCCTCCGATCCAACAGGTCCCAGACATGCTCAATGGGATTGAGATCCGGGACTTCGCTGGCCATGGCAGAACACTGACATTCCTATCTTGCAGGAAATCACACACAGAACGAGCAGTATAGCTGGTGGCATTGTCATGCTGGAGGGTCATGGCAGGATGAGCTTGCAGGAAGGGTACCACATGAACGAGGAAGATGTCTTCCCTATAACGCACAGCGTTGAGATTGCCTACAATGACAACAAGCTCAGTCCGATGATGCTGTGACACACCGCCCCAAACCATGACGGACCCTCCACCTCCAAATCGATCCCGCTCCAGAGTACAGGCCTCGGTGTAATGCTCATTCCTTTAACGATAAATGCGAATCTGACCATCACCCCTGGTTAGACAAAACTGCGACTCGTCAGTGAAGAGCACTTTTTGCCAGTCCTGTCTGGTCCAGCGACGGTGGGTTTGTGCCCATAGGCAACGTTGTTGCCCGTGATGTGGGGTGAGGACCTGCCTTACAACAGGCCTACAAGCCCTCAGTCCAGCCTCTCTCAGCCTATTGCGGACAGTCTGAGCACTGATTTAGTGATTGTGCGTTCCTGGTGTAGCTCGGGCAGTTGTTGTTGCCATCCTGTACCTGTCCCGCAGGTGTGATGTTCGGATGTACCGATCCTGTGCAGGTGTTGTTACACGTGGTCTGCCACTGCGAGGACGATCAGCTGTCCGTCCTGTCTCCCTGTAGAGTTGTCTTAGGCGTCTCACAGTACGTACATTGCAATTTATTTCCCTGGCCACATCTGCAGTCCTCATGCCTCCTTGCAGCATGCCTAAGGCTCGTTCACGCAGATGAGCAGGGACACTGGGCATCTATCTTTTGGTGTTGTTCAGAGTCCGTAGGAGACCTCTTTAATGTCCTAAATTGTCGTAACTGTGACCTTAATTGCCTTCCCTCTGTAAGCTGTTAGTGTCTTAACGACCGTTCCACAGGTGCATGTTCATTAATTGTTTATGGTTAATTGAACATGCATGGGAAACAGTGTTTAAACCCTTTACTATGAAGATCTGTGAAGTTATTTGGATTTTTACAAATTATCTTTGAAAGACAGGGTCCTGAAAAAGGGATGTGTCTTTTTTTGCTGAGTTTATTTTTTAAAGTAATGTTGCTTTTATGGAAAATCATCCCACTTCTCTACAGACATATCACAGAAACTTCCAGATGTATAAAATGTAGATAGAGCACATAAGACTGGATAATAACTACAACTTTATTAACAACTTTATCAACATATCACAGAAACGTGGGCCATAATAGACAATCCTCTCGACCCTTCATCTTCCTGTACATAGATTCCATTGGGATACACACAGTTTTTCAACATAAACATAACCTATGGTCAGTCAGAGCACAATCTATTTATTTAGTTTTCTTAGATAGTAGACTGAATAGAAGGCAGGGTGGACGATGGCCCAAAGAAGGACCAAAGGTCACCTTACTCAAAACTGAACAGTTCTCCATAAGACAGGAAGCCTATACTGTAATAACCAGTCAACCTATGTATCCCAGGCAGCATATGGTGACATCATCAGGTGCATGTCTCTTGAAAGGCATTGATGACACTGTCATATGTGGGAGGAGGAGTCTGTGTGGGCAGGAACCCTTTAAGACTGCTGTTTCCCAACCAAAAAGAGTTCCGTTGGGGTTGAGTTGGCATGAGGGAGGCAGTATCTTCTGCTGATGAATTAGTGGCAGTAGTGTCATGAAGAGGCAAGGTATCCTGGTTGTTAGTGTCACCCTCAGACCCGTCACCTTGACCCATCCTGCTGCCCTTGGGCACTGGTCGGAAGGTGGATGATCCTGAGCTGGTCTTCTTCCCCAGTGGACCAACCGGCTCCACCGATGGTTGTCTATATAAGCTCAGTATACCTCCTCCGAGGCTGTTGTCGCTGTGCCGGTCGAACACTGTGCTCCGGTAGAGGCCTTGGCAGTTGGCCATGGGGTTGCGTGAGGGCTGGGAGGTGGCTGAGCGGTGCTGCTGTTTGGGACGCCTGGTAATCCGGGTGGAGGCTCTGCGTCTCGACAGCCATGTTAGGAGGATGTAGATCAGCGCTCCAATCAGGAGGCCCAACAGCATGGACAGACAGAAGGCTAGGACTAGGTTCCCTGGAGGAAAAGGAGGAAGATATTAGACAACTTTTTTTGATTTTCCCTAATTTAATGTCACCGTATTTGAGGTGAACTGATACTGAATGTTGAATGCTGTCGTAGTGGGGAAAGCTGGGGAAAAGAAGAGATCATTACAAGCAGGGCGCAATCAAGTTGATATTTGATTGTAATGACATCATTGCAACAAGTTTTGCCTGTTGGGGTTGATCAAAATGGAGTGGCAAGGAATTTCTTGACAAATTACAAATTGCAATGATTGCTTCCATGGTCCGCAATTTACATTTTCACAAATGAGAAAACGACAGTAGTAAATCGACTACTCAGAGATGGTCTCACATCACTTAATGGACGGGCTGTAGGTCAAATTTAAACAATAACTTTAATAACACATATACTGTAAACACAGAACTACACAGAGGTTGAGTGGTCCTTTGGTAGAGCATGGAACTTGTAACGCCAGGGTAGTTGGTTTGCTTACCGCGACCACCCATATGCAAAATGTATGGATAAAAGCAATAAAAGCATCTGTTTAGTGGCATATATCAGTAGTAGTAGTATTATATAAGACTAATGCAGTAATTTTAAGGTAGAATACTCATATCCCTCAATGGAAAATAAACACATTAAAAAGGCAGGCTTAAAATTCTTACCAATGTTAAATGATTTTAGTATATCCAGAAATGGATTTGTCTCATTGAACGCCATTATAATAACGAAAAGAAAAGTAGTTCACATCCAAACTGAGAACACTGCAGCACATTGAACTGGACTCTTTTCAAGACAGGCTGCCTGCTTGGTCCATTTCTTCCTGTCTGTTTTGTTTGCAATAGTGGAAACGTTGCTGTCATGCTTCCTGCCTCTCTCTCTACTTTTTAAAATTAGCTTGTGCTTTTCTTATCTGCGTGGGGCAGAACTTTGGGAAACAAGGCTGCTTCCTCTGACATCATTTCCTCTTGATTAATGAACAATCAATGTTCCTCTTGAACAATGGCCTCTTGTTGTGAGTTTTAGATCAGGAGCCTTTTTCATGTTATACAGTGTTTTAAGGGTATATTGTGTAAGGTATAGTGAAAGGGGCAGTGAGGATATAGTGTACATAAATATAATCACAACCCTCTGTGGCCCACAATAATCTAATTGTTTCCAAGTGTCTTGCAAGTGTTTCACTAGGGATATGTATGATAAGCAAACCTAACAAAACGTCACTGTCCAATAGAACGTCTGCAGTGAACACTATCAAGTATACAGCTTCTGATGGGATTTCCTTCAATTGTTGTGCTCCCTAAACTCTAAACCTTCGTTAACTGCAGTGGCAGGGTTGGGCAGTAACGGATTACATGTAAGGGATTACAAAAACGGTAACTGTAATATGTTACATTACCAGCAAAAATATTGTAATCGGATTACAGATACTTTTGAAAAACTTGATTACTTAGAGCAGGGGTGTCAAAGTCAAATGGACGGAGGGCCAAATAAAAAATTTAGCTACAAGCCGAGGGCCGGACTGTTCGAATGTTCATTGAAAAAATTTTAAATGACGCATATAGTCTAGTGAACCTAATTGAACCTACTGAAAACCTAACAAATATATTCCAATATGATCAGATGAATAAAGCAATATTTTCTTATGGCTCTGTCAGTAATCTTTAATTTTCAACAGACACAAAAGACAAATTTCCTTTATATAAAAATCCCCATAACATGAACATTAAATGAAAGAAACCGGTATTCAAGGCACCATCAGTAGCCTATATTTTCTATTTTAGCAAAAGTGGGCTAAATTTACTTCAAAGAAAAAAACAATAATAGCAATTTTCTATCATCCACTCAACTGAAATATTTTTAAAATATAATTGGATTGAAATACAATAAAATAAAGTGCAAAAATCTATTAATCAAAAACAACACTTTGTTTAAGGAGAAGTAACATGCAGTGAAAACAAATATTAAACTTTAACTTTTAAACTTGAACTGAGTAAAAACTCTAAATATGTGATTGCACAGTAATGTTCACTTGTTTGAGGTTGAGGGTGATACTTGGTGGTGTCCCATCTTTTCCACAAGTTCATCAATGTTCGGGGTAAGGCTCTGAGCTGAGGAAATCCTCAGAATTGAGTGGAGGTGTTCAGCAGTAAGTCGACTTCTGTGTGATGTTTTGTTCAGGTTCATCAAAGAAAACAGTTGTTCACACAGGTATGTGCTGCCAAACATAGACAACGTTTGAGCAGCCTGGATGCGCAGCTGGGGCATTGTGTCGGGGAGGAAACGGGCGAACTCCGCAGCACCCACTGCCGCATATTTTGCCCTCAGTGCATCATTGCATTGGAGGTCAATCAACTCCATTTGGAGGTTTGGTGGTGAGCTTTCCACGTCAACAGCAAATGGGTTACCGAGCAGTTCCAACCTGCTTTTTTGTGCTTCAAAGTCAGCAAATCGGCGTCGAAAGTCAGCGGCAAGCATACCTATTTTATCAGCCAACTGTGCGCTTGGGAACGCACTGGTAGAGAGCTTCTCTTTCATGGTCTGGCAGCTGGGAAAGTGGCTCAAATTTTCTTTCCGCATCTGCGTCTCCCACAGAGTCAGTTTGGTTTTAAATGCCTTCACTGTACTGTACATATCAGAGATGACATGATCCCGACCCTGCAGCTGCAAGTTCATTGCATTCAGATGACTCGTAATGTCACACAGAAAAGCCATTTCACACAGAAACATTTCGTCTCGGAGTTGTGTTGTGTCTTTCCCTTTGCTGTCCAAGAACAGACAAATCTCCTCACGAAGCTCGAAACATCTTTGAAGCACCTTTCCCTGGCTTAGCCATCGCACCTCTGTGTGATAAGGCAAATCACCATGCTCCGTTTCTAACTCCGTCAGAAATGCCTTGAACTGGCGGTGATTCAAACCTTTGGCTCTGATAAAGTTAACTGTGCGCGTGATGATGCTCATTACATGCTCCATTTTCAAGGCTTTACCGCACAACGCTTCCTGGTGTATGATACAATGATAAGCTGTCAGCTCACCTGTCGCGTTTTCCTCTTGCATCTTTTCCCGTATCTTCGCCACCAGTCCGCTCCTGTGTCCACACATCGCAGGTGCTCCGTCGGTTGTCAAACCCACGAGTTTTTCCCAAGGCAGCTCCATCTCATTTACACATCTTGACACCTCTTCATACAAATCATGCCCCGTAGTTGTGCCATGCATAGGACGTAAAGCCAAAAACTCCTCTGTCACGCTTAGGCTGGAGTCCACTCCGCGGATGAAAATTGACAACTGGGCAATGTCAGAAATGTCGGTGCTCTCATCCACAGCCAAGGAATATGCAATGAAATCTTTTCCCTTTTTCACAAGCTGCTCTTTTAGATTGATGGACAACTGGTCTACTCTCTCGGCAATGGTGTTTCTGCTCAGACTCACATTTAAAAAGAGTTGCCTTTTTTCTGGGCAAACTTCGTCACAAACTTTAATCATGCAGTTTTTGATGAAATCCCCCTCCGTAAATGGCCGGGCTGATTTAGCGATCTCTTCTGCCAAAATAAAACTGGCCTTGACAGCAGCCTGGCCTTGTGATTTGGCTTTTTTGAACAGAGCCTGTCGAGATTTGAGGCCTCGTTTTAATTCCTCTGCCTTTTGTAGCCTTTGTTCCATGTCCATATTCTTGTTTTTGTCCGCGTGTTTCGTTTCATAATGTCGTCTCAGATTATACTCTTTCAGTACCGCCACACTTTCTCCACACAGAAGACACACAGGTTTTCCAGCTACCTCCGTGAACATATACTCCGACTCCCACCTTGTTTGAAACCCCCGGTTCTCAGTGTCCACCTTCCGTTTTGCCATTTTTGATGGGTATCTGAAAGTTAATTTTACTGTGATGCTGACGACTGCTGTGCCAATAAATATTGAAATGAAGCAGCCTACTGCTCGGTGCGTCACCGTTGCATTGTGGGAAATGTAGTATTGGTGCGTGTAAAAGATCTGCGGGCTGCCGGCTTGCTGCGGTCTGCGGGCCGGTTCTAATAATAAATCAAGATCATCCCAGGGGCCGTAAAAAACCTTCTCGCGGGCCGGATGTGGCCCGCGGGCCTTGACTCTGACATATGTGACTTAGAGGATTACTTTTACATTCAGAAAGGCTGTTTGCAAAAAAATATCATTGACACTTCTCTGTTTTCTTAATGACATTCAGATCAGCATAGAAAAGTGTGCACTTTTAAATGTATTCCACTTGAGCGAGTCTGACCACAAGTCAGAGACACTATGATGACACACCAAACGTGTTTGATGAATCGCGGTAAAAGAGCAGGTTACAGTCCAAGCTATGTCTTCAGCATCCAAAGATTACCCGACTTGAATAAACACTTGAAGTTAAGGATCAAATCAATCAAATCAAGTTTATTTTATATAGCTCTTCGTACATCAGCTAATATCTCGAAGTGCTGTACAGAAACCTAGCCTAAAACCCCAAACAGCAAGCAATGCAGGTGTAGAAGCACGGGGGCTAGGAAAAACTCCCTAGAAAGGCCAAAACCTAGGAAGAAACCTAGAGAGGAACCAGGCTATGAGGAGTGGTCAGTCCTCTTCTGGCTGTGCCGGGTGTAGATTATAACAGAACATGGCCAATATGTTCAAAATGTTCATAAGTGACAAGCATGGTCAAATAATAATCAGGAATAAATGTCAGTTGGCTTTTCATAGGATGACAGCAGTGTTGTAGGCTACAGCGATACTGATATCACTTATTATTGATATCAACATAGCGCAGTGATGTGAATCACACTGCTGCTCTCTCATTTAGCTATTTGCGCATTACGGATTGTGAATGGCTGTTCACAAATCTAAACGTGTATTTGAACCCAATAATGGTTAAATTCAATACGTTTAAGCTGCCTATGTCACGCCCTGATCCGTTTCACCTGTCGTTGTGCTTGTCTCCACCCCCTCCAGGTGTCGCCCATCTTCCTCACTTATCCCCTGGGTATTTATACCTGTGTTTTCTGTCTGTTTGTGCCAGTTGATCTTGTTGTTCAAGTCAACCAGTGGTTTCTCAGCTCCTGGGTTTCCCCAGTCTCTCTTTTTCTCGTCCTCCTGGTTTTGACCCTTTCCTGCTCTGACTCAGCCTATGGAATGAAAGTGGGGATTTAATTGCTCAATCTAATATTTTTTTTTATCCGTAGGCCTAATGGACACATGCTCGAACCCACACACTTTTGATAGACTTAAAGGGGCAACCTGTAGCTGATACATCCATTTTTGGACTTATAAATTACACTACCGTTCAAAAGTTTTGGGTCACTTAGAAATATCCTTGTTTTCCATGAAAACAGACATGAAATTAGTTGCAAAATGAATAGTAAACATAGTCAAGACATTGACAAGGTTATAAATGATTTTTTATTAAAATAATAATTGTCCTTCAAACTTTGCTTTCGTCAAAGAATCCTCAATTTGCAGCAATTACAGCCTTACAGACAACTGGCATTCTAGTTGTCAATTTGTTGAGGTAATCTGAAGAGATTTCACCCCATGCTTCCTGAAGCACCTCCCACAAATTGGATTGGCTTGATGGGCACTTCTTACGTACCATACGGTCAAGCTGCTCCCACATCAGCTCAATAGGGTTGAGATCCGGTGACTGTGCTGGCCACCAGCTGACTACTTCTTCCCTAAATAGTTCTTGCATAGTTTGGAGCTGTGCTTTGGGTCATTGTCCTGTTGTAGGAGGAAATTGGCTCCATTTAAGCGCCGTCCACAGGGTATGGCAGGGCGTTGCAAAATGGAGTGATAGCTTTCCTTCTTCTAGATCCCTTTACCCTGTACAAATCTCCCACTTTACCAGCACCAAAGCACCCACAGACCATCACATTACCTCCACCATGCTTGACAGATGCCATCAAGCACTCCTCCTGCATATTTTAATTTTTCTGCATCTCACAAATGTTTTTCTTTGTGATCCGAACACCTCAAACTTAGATTTGTCTGTCCATAACACTTTTTTCCAATCTTCCTCTGTCCAGTGTCTGTGTTATTTTGCCCATCTTAATCTTTTATTTTTATTGGCCAGTCTGAGATATGGCTTTTTCTTTGCAACTCTGCCTAGAAGGCCATCATCCTGGTGTCACCTCTTCACTGTTGACTTTGAGACTGGTGTTTTGCAGGTACTATTTATTGAAGCTGCCAGTTGAGGACTTGTGAGGCGTCTGTTTCTCAAACTAGACACTCTAATGTACTTGTCCTCTTGCTCAGTTGTGCACCGGGGCCTCCCACTCCTCTTTCTATTCTGGTTAGAGCCAGTTGGCGCTGTTCTGTGAAGGGAGCAGTACACAGCATTGTACGAGATCTTTAGTTTCTTGGCAATTTCTCACAGGGAATAGCCTTCATTTCTCAGATCAACAATAGACTGACGAGTTTCAGAAGAAAGTTATTTGTTTCTGGCCATTTTGAGCCTATAATCGAATCCACAAATGCTGATGCTCTAGATACTCAACTAGTCTGAAGAAGGTCAGTTTTATTGCTTCTTTAACCAGAACAAAAATTTTCAGCTGTGCTAACATAATTTCAAAAGGGTTTTCTAATGATCAATTAGCCTTTTAAAATTATAAACTTGGATTAGCTAACGTGCCATTGGAACACAGGAGTGATGGTTGCTGATAATGGGCCTCTGTACGCCTATGTAGATATTCCATAAAGAATCTGCCGTTTCCAGCTACAATAGTCATAAACAACATTAACAATGTCTACACTGTATTTCTGATCAATTTGATGTTATTTTAATGGACAAAAAATGTGCTTTTCTTTCAAAAACAAGGACATTTCTAAGTGACACCAAACTGTTGAACTGCAGTGTATATATACAGTGGGGCAAAAAAGTATTCAGTCAGTCACCAATTGTGCAAGTTCTCCCACTTAAAAAGATGAGAGAGGCCTGTAATTTTCATCATAGGTACACTTCAACTATGACAGACAAAATGAGAAAAAGAAATCCAGAAAATCACATTGTAGGATTTTTAATGAATTTATTTGCAAATTATGGTGGAAAATAAGTATTTGGTCAATAACAAAAGTTTATCTCAATACTTTGTTATATACCCTTTGTTGGCAATGACAGAGGTCAAACGTTTTCTGTAAGTCTTCACACACTGTAGCTGGTATTTTGGCCCATTCCGCCATGCAGATCTCCTCTAGAGCAGTGATTTTTGGGGCTGTTGCTGGGCAACACGGACTTTCAACTCCCTCCAAAGATTTTCTATGGGGTTGAGATCTGGAGACTGGCTAGGCCACTCCAGGACCTTGAAATGCTTCTTACGAAGCCACTCCTTCGTTGCCCGGGCGGTGTGTTTGGGATCATTGTCATGCTGAAAGACCCAGCCACGTTTCATCTTCAATGCCCTTGCTGATGGTAGGCTTTGTTACTTTGGTCCCAGCTCTCTGCAGGTCATTCATTAGGTCCCCCCGTGTGGTTCTGGGATTTTTGCCGTTCTTGTGATCATTTTGACCCCACGGGGTGAGATCTTGCGTGGAGCCCCAGATCGAGGGAGATTATCAGTGGTCTTGTATGTCTTCCAGTTCCTAATAATTGCTCCCACAGTTGATTTCTTCAAACCAAGCTGCTTACCTATTGCAGATTCAGTCTTCCCAGCCTGGTGCAGGTCTACAATTTTGTTTCTGGTGTCCTTTGACAGCTCTTTGGTCTTGGCCATAGTGGAGTTTGGAGTGTGACTGTTTGAGATTGTGGACAGGTGTCTTTTATATTGATAGCAAGTTCAAACAGGTGCCATTAATACAGGTAACAAGTGGAGGACAGAGGAGCCTCTTAAAGAAGAAGTTACAGGTCTGTGAGAGCCATAAATCTTGCTTGTTTGTAGGTGACCAAATACTTATTTTCCACCATAATTTGCAAATAAATTCATTAAAAATCCTACAATGTGATTTTCTGGATTTTCTTTTCTCATTTTGTCTGTCATAGTTGAAGTGTACCTATGATGAAAATTACAGGCCTCTCTCATCTTTTTAAGTGGGAGAACTTGCACAATTGGTGGCTGACTAAATACTTTTTTCCCCCACTGTATGCAGTACCAGTCAAAAGTTTGGACTCACGTACTCATTCAAGGGCTATTCTTTATTTTTACTATTTTCTTCAATGTAGAATAATAGTGGAGACATCAAAACTATGAAATAACAAAAAAGTGTTAAAAAAGTGTTAAACAAATCAAAATATATTTTATATTTAAGATTCTTCAAATAGCCACCCTTTGCCTTGATGACAGCTTTGCACACTCTTGGAATTCTGTCAACCAGCTTCATGAGGTAGTCACCTTGAATGCATTTCAATCAACAGGTGTACCTTCTTAAAAGTTAATTTGTGGAATTTCTTTCCTTCTTAATGCGTTTGAGCCAAGCAGTTGTGTTGTGACAAGGTAGGGGTGGTATACAGAAGTTAGCCCTATTTGGTAAAAGACCAAGTCCATATTATGGCAAGAACAGCTCAAATAAGCAAAGAGAAACGACAGTCCATCATTACTTTAAGACATGAAGGTCAGTCAATCCGGAAAATGTCAAGAACTTTGAAAGTTTCTTCAAGTGCAATTGCAAAAACAATCAAGCACTATGATTAAACTGGCTCTCATGAGGACCACCACAGGAATGGAAGACGCAGAGTTATCTCTGCTGCAGAAGATACGTTCATTAGAGATACCAGCCTCATAAATTGCGGCCCAAATAAATGCTCCACACAGTTCAAGTAACAGACACATCTCAACATCAACTGTTCAGAGGAGACTGTGTGAATCAGGCCTTCATGGTTGAATTGCTGCAAAGAAACAACTACTAAAGGACACCAATAATAAGAAGAGACTTGCTTGTGCCAAGAAACATGAGTAATTGACATTAGACCAGTGGAAATCTGTCCTTTGGTCTTGAGTCCAAATTGGCGATTTTTGGTTCAACCGCCGTGTCTTTGTGAGATGGAGAGTAGGTGAACAGATGATCTCCACATGTGTATTTCCCACCATAAAGCATGGAGGAGGAGGTGTTATGGTGTGGGGGTGCTTTGCTGGTGACACTGTCAGTGATTTATTTAGAATTCAAGGCACACTTAACCAGCATGGCTACCACAGCATTCTGCAGCGATACGCCATCCCATCTGGGTTGCGCATAGTGGGACTATAATTTGTTTTTCAACAGGACAATGACCCAACACACCTCCAGGCTGTGTAAGGGTTATTTTACCAAGAAGGAGAGTGATGGAGTGCTGCAACCGATGATCTGGCCTCCACAATCCCCCGACCTCAACCAAACTGAGATGGTTTGGAATGAGTCGGGCCGCAGAGTGAAGGAAAAACAAGAGCTCAGCATTTGTGGGAACTCCTTCAAGTCTGTTGGAAAAGCATTCCAGGTGAAGCTTGTTGAGAGAATGCCAAGAGTGTGCAAAGCTGTCATCAAGGCAAAGGGTGGCTTTTTGAAAAATCAAAAATATATTTTGATTTGTTTAACAACTTTTTTGATTACTACATGATTCCATGTGTTATTTCATAGTGTTTTTCATATGTGTTATTTTGATGTCTTCACTATTATTCTACAATGTATAAAATAGTAAAAATAAAGAAAACCTTTGAATGAGTAGGTGTTCAACATTTTTTGACCGGTAGTGTGTGTATATATATATATATCCAATGATTCTTGAAGAATATAACGTATAAATGCCTCATGAGCTTATTTCAACTGTCACACTCCATGAAAACCCACAATATAAGCTTGTCTTTTTCCAATGTTTTGTAAACTTTGTAAATGTAAACATACACTGTATAGCCTCATAACATGGTTAAATCAATCATTATCATGGGTCAGTGTTTGCATCTGTCTATTAATCCGAGTGTTGTTACATTTCTCCAGACCCATCCCTCAGTTTTTTACAATAACATTTTTGTTTTCTTCTAATGCCTCTTAAGGGGAAAGTAATCTAAAAGTATCTGAATGTAATCAGATTACGTTACTGAGTTTGGGGTTATCCAACAGTTACGTTACTGAGTACAATTTTGGACAGGTGACTAGTAACCGTAACAGATTACATTTAGAAAGTAACCTACCCAACCCTGCGGTTCCCATGTCGAGATACAATAATCTATTGACGCTGTCAATGAATTGCTGGTATGAAGTGGTTGCCTAGATAAATAGACAGTTTCCCACGCTTTCTTGAATAAAAGTCTATTGTAGTAGCTAATTACTAGATTTACTAAGCAGCACTGTGTAGTGTGTACTGATAAGCGTACTGTAGGTCCATACAGTAGGGCAGACAAACTAGACAACCTACATTACTTGAAGAAATCAGAAGATGGCAGTGAAGTCAAATGATAGACAGATGCAGATAAAAAACTAAAGTGTAAGGAAAGGAACGTTCCAATTTGACATGGCGCGAATAACTACGCGATAACTTTAGCGCGAGGACCATTTTCTTCGGTTTTAATAGCAAGAAACTAGAAGGAACTGAAATAGTATTTAATATTGCGACAATGTTTCACATAAAAAAATTATAGTTACAAATACGGCGACTGCTACAGAGTTTGATTGTTACCATTGGCAACATAGTAACACACGCACATACACTTCCCCCCTGAAGTTTATGCTTCATGCGCTTGCTGCAGGATTGACAGTCGGGGTAAGAAACGTTTGAATGCTCTATTTAGTGCAACTTTTCTTAGTTGCATTTCTTTTCCTAGATTAATCCATTTGTTTTACTAATGTGTTACTAATACTACTACTGAGTATGTTCCGTTTTTTTCTAGTTATTTCATATGGGAAGGAACATTTCCTGCCTAGCCAATAGATGCCATAGCTCGAGACGAGACAATTGACGCAATAGCTCAAGACAAGAACTCCTAATGGAACCAAAATTATTGCGAATTAATATGCAATGACTTGTTGTTTGCAGTGTGACTCAAAATCTTTTCTTTTTTTTTGACAGCTCATTCATTTTTGGTTTAACCAGATGATGCATGCACTGTAGGCGTACTGTAAACTTCATGTCACTTTCATAGAGCATTTTCTGTTGACTCATGATTTCACAATGCTATTTCATTCATAGATACTAGGGTTTTGGTAACACTTCCTATAGCGTACCTAGCCTCAATATAATGCATTATAAGCACATTTATAATGACTTATGAGCTATGAATAATGCTTTTATTTAGTTAATATTCAAATGTAAATACATATTTGACAGTGACAGCTGTCACTTTCAAGGAAACACACTGACTGGCACATGTATCATCTCTCTCCTCTCTAGACAATGAATGGAAGGACGGCTGCCATTGGGTAGCAGAACTGCTGTTCCCCTATCTGAAACCTGAGATTCGATTGGACCCTTTGCTGCAGTAGCCCAAATCAAGCCTCTAAATTCGGCTTAAGACAGAGAGAGAGACGGAGACAGCGAGAGAAACACACCGAGAGGGAGAGAGAGACAGAGTCAGAGAAAGGAGGGGAGAGGAGGGGCGTGAGGGGATGCCCTCCTCAGAAAAGTAACGTGGGATGATCTCCTGTTGTCTTGTCTGCATCAGTGTATCACCTGCTGTGGTCCAGACAGTAGCAGAACAACGACATGGCCTCACCATTGCAGTCCGGAAGAACCTCCAAGAACATTGCCAACCTGATGCAAAAACTGCAAAGTAGGTCTCATTCATTTGGGTGCTATGGGGGTACTGGTACTTTGGATGCGTACAAAATGGCACCCATTTCCCTGGCCTATATAGCCTACTATTTAGGATAAAGGATGCCATTTTAGACAAACCTTTCTGTTAATATCCATTCGCTGCTGCTGTGCTATTATGCTGATTCCAATACCTTGGCCATGTGCCTGCATGTCTGGAGTTTGCCAGGTGCATGTTGAGATATTACATTTAGGTGAAGTACTTTCAGAGAGAAGATATGCATGATTCTGAAAACAAGGTTTTGCTTGTAATAGCCTTGTGTGTACTGCCACTGCAGTGCTGCCTGAGGGATAGGCTATGGAGAGAATTACTCCCTCTTCTTAGGATTGCCTACCCATTCATCCTATAACAGGTAATAAGGCACCTCTTTTGTTATCTTGTTGTTGAAGTCTTTCTTTAACTAAAGTAATTGATAATTGAATTAAGGTGACTGATGAGATGAATTTAGAGAATTCCTGCAACAGGAGTAGTCCCCGTATCAAGGGGAAACGTATTGATTTTAAAATAGCGTAATCAGAATGGATTCTCATACAGTAAATGTGTCTGTTGGTGCCTGAGCCATATACTACACAGCTCTGGTTGGTGCCATTGATATAAAACACAATTTCCTGTTTGCTGTAAACCACACAAGATGTTCATGACACTTCCTCACTATCTATTAAAATGTGTTTTCTTAGTCACGGTCTTGTTTTCTAGAAGTAGAGCAATGCTATTTGGTGAGGTGTCAGAGATACGGTCGTCAGGCATCTCACACTTTGGTTGTCATGGAGCCCAATGCTTGCTACAATGAAGCTTCATAGCTATCTGTTTGTCTTTGCTATCAGAACTTAATGATCAGCATTAAACACAGTTTGTAGGAGTTTGCTTTGTTTTTACTTTGTGGTTGGCTTATGCTTAGGTGCTAGTGTTTTTAGGTCAGGTATGACATGACTAAAGAGTAGGCCTAATTGGGTCCACCAAATTAGTACCTTTTGGGTATTGTAACTTCATATATTTTTTTAAATAATTATGTCATAAATAGCACCTGTTCAACTTAATAAAAAGCATGTTTTCCCATCTCAAGAGGTCAAATTATTATTATAATAATTTTTACATTTTCATTGTTAGAACACGGAGAAAACATGATGGTGAAAACTTGGAGAAAGGTTGGGGTTAAATCGGTTCAAATCTTCCTAGAACTCCCTTTGAGAGTTCTAGGAACAAAGGGACAAAGGGACACGTCAAAATACTGAATTATGGCACTTTAGCAAGTATTTATTCATATTAAAAAGAGTCATTGAATTTCCCAAGTGGTCTATGTTAAAGGGCACTTCATTCAACATAACAAGCTTTTAAAATGTAATATTGGTGCACAATTTCTACTTAAAATATCAAAGGGCCGCAAAAGGTACTCATTTGGTGGAACGACCCAATTCAGTTTTATAAAAGGACTGAAAGTGGGATTCCACAAACACAGACATGGGATGACCTATTTCTGTACCGCAGAGTCTAGTACTGGAAAAAGTGTAAATGAAGATTTACAAATAGGCACAGGCAATCTTGCTTAAAAATCTAATTTAGTCTAAGAATAGGCTTGGAAACAAAGGCATTGGTTTCACTCTCTCGACTCATCCCTGCTGTGTCGGATGGTGCATACGATACCATTGGTGTACTCCCTGTATTATAGCCAGTCCTAAAATTATTAATTTATCTGTTCCATGAAATGGAAGTCAGTGGCCCAATCCAAAGTCTGTAACAAATCCACGGTCAGTGTGCTGGGCATGGGTAAAACCTGATACCATTCCTGTCTGTCCTTGGAAAGGCGTCAGATCAATACAGGGAGTCTCTCTGTTGGTGTTACCCTCCTGTTACAAGGGCATCAGGTCATCACCACCATCCCCTGATAGGACCCATCCCTGAATTGAGAGTCTAGGTTTTTAGCTTGTAACTTGAACCTTCACCTATGGGACTTTTGCCCATAGAAATTCTAAATCCACCCCTGAATTGAGAGTCTAGTGTCTGTAGTCCCAATTATCTTCCTACCCCTTCCTCTTGGCCCCAACCTGTCCATGTTTGCAGATCCAAAGGGTCAAAAGCAGTGTATTGTTGGAACTCACAGGTCTGCAAACATCAAAGGGGTTAGGGTCAAGGGAAAGGGGTAGGTGGCAAATTGGGACCGAATTTGAGCTTGTTACCTCCACCTTCACGTGTGGATGTTTTGTTACTGATAAATTCGCAGGCAGATTGTGTGTGTGTGTGTGTGTGTGTGTGTGTATGTGTGTGTGTGTGTGTGTCTGTGTGTGTGTGTGTGTGTGTGTGTGTGTGTGTGTGTGTGTGTGTGTGTGTGTGTGTGTGTGTGTGTGTGTGTGTGTGTGTGTGTGTGTGTGTGTGTGTGTGTGTGTGTGTGTGTGTGTGTGTCACTCATTACCATTGGTACTGTGTTATAAAACATCTGTGTGTGGTTGTACCACTGCTACCCGATAACTAACTTCCTACTCTTTGGGAGGATGTTTTCCTGTTCGTTTATCTTGAGCTTTTTCTAATCTTTGTCAAATTTGAACAGTAAGTGTGGACATAAAGGGATACTTCGGGATTTACTTCCCCAGAGTCAGATGAACTCGTGGATACCATTTTTATGTCTCTGTGTCCAGTATGAAAGAAGTTAGAGGTAGTTTCGCAAGCCAATTCTAATTAGCGTTAACTGGAAGTCTATGGGTATATTAAGCTAGCATGCTCATTGCCAAAATCTGGAAGTATCACTTTAATTGTGAGAAACAATAAGTGCCAATAGTCCAGAACACCTGCCATTTGAGTGGACTGTATCTTCTCTTAGACGTTAGGTGCCCTATTTTAGGGGACTCTGAGCGGTTCTGGACATTTTGTACCAGGCACTCTGTGCATTTCTTCGGGTCCAGTGCCTTATAGTGCCAGAAAGCCTCATCTGTCTGATTTCCGCTAACACTCAAGTCAGCGAAATGGGGCCAAATTTGTAGTCACTAAATATGATCCGATTTATTTTACAGTTATAAGAAAGGTGAACTCTTACAGTAAGTCATTTATAATTTGATTGTTACGATATTTTGAAAGCATTTCAGTCATCATTCCCCCACTTTTGTTTTACCAGAAAGGTGAGTTCCAGACCTTTCTAGAACTATGCAGCATTACTAGTTATTGTTTATTGCCATCTCGTGGAAAATAATTACTTTTTGGCATGTCTATTTAAGAGGAAATCTACATTTTGCCATAACGTTCAAGAGTTAATCATCATTTGGTTTTTGATGTGGAGATGCTCTCTTAAACTACACATAGCAGAACAGTGTCTGAATTGTATAGGTTGTGAGATGTAAAGTGCAAAGCTTGGTATTTTTATTAATTCATTTTTGTGAATAAATCATAGTCTTTGAGAAAGATGTGATGGTGACTGAACATAGGAACGATAAAGGCTATCTATAGTTTTAAAACTTTCCTCTGTGTGTGTGTGTGTGTGTGTGTGTGTGTGTGTGTGTGTGTGTGTGTGTGTGTGTGTGTGTGTGTGTGTGTGTGTGTGTGTGTGAGAGCGTGCATGTTTGAGTGCCAGTGTATTTGTGTGTTTGTGTGTGTGTTTTTGTTTGAAACCTTAGTCTCAAACCTTTTGCTTACACCATGCCCAAACCTGATGCGCGCGTCCGTCCGCGTGCGCCATCATGCGCAAATAGATTTTGTCCCCCCACACTAAACGCGATCACGTCACGCAGGTTGAAATATCAAAACAAACTCTGAACCAATTATATTAATTTGGGAACACGTCGAAAATCATTAAACATTTTTGGCAATTTAGCTAGCTAGCTTGCAGTTGCTAGCTAATTTGTCATATTTAGCTAGCTTGCTGTTGCTAGCTAATTTGTCCTGGGTTATAAACGTTGAGTTGTTATTTTACCTGAAATGCACAAGGTCCTCTACTCGGACAATTAATCCACACATAAAACGGTCAACTGAATCGTTTCTAGTCATCTCTCCTCCTACCAGGCTTTTTCTTCTTTGGACTTTATATGGCGATTGGCATCTAACTTTCATAATAAGGTGTATTACCACAACTGACCGACCTCAGTTCATCTTTCAATCACCCACGTGGGTATAACCAATGAGGAGATGGGTATCTGCTTCTACAAACCAACGAGGAGATGGGAGAGGCAGGACTTACACCTCTTCTTTTTTAGCTCTTGGCAACACAGACACTCGTTGGCGTGCGCGAGCAGTGTGGGTGCAATGATTGAATAACATGTATGTGTACATTTATTTTGCAACGAGAGCTGTGTGGTCAGCCTGTTAGGCATGCCCAGGCTTGAAGTGGGCATGTGCTAACCTGGCTCAATGTCAGTGTAAGGTAATGATTCCTTTGCTTAGTCAATGACAATCTATTGTGTGTACATCTTACCAAACAGGGGGTTGGCCTATATGTTTGACATCCACCTGCATGTTTGAGTGCTTAACAGGTAAACTCAACAGTGATCAAAAGCCTATTCATGTAGGCTACATTTACAGAAGTTACACAAGATGCAGTTCTCTATCCTTCCTCTTTCCCTGAAATGTCCATTCATAATATTTTACCCCTAAGATATTTTTTTTAAACACCTAATTGGCTACTTCTTAATAAGCTACTGCATTGCTGACATTCTTCTTCCCTCAATCACAACCAAGGCTGTGTCCCAAATGGCACCCTTTTTCCTACATAGTGCACTACTTTTGGCCAAAGCCCCATGGGCCTTGGTCAAATGTAGTGCACTACACACGTAGGTAATAGGGTGCGATTTGGAATGGATCCTAAAGCTGGAAAGGGCCCCATCCTAAAGCTGGAAAGGGCCCCATCCTAAAGCTGGAAGGGGCCCCCATTCTATGAATGTACAGAAGTTACCCAGCTCGACCAGTAGCGGAAGTTACTGAGTTTCCATAGCTTGTGGCTGAAAGAAAGAGGTATTCTGTAGGTAGGTCACATCTGGAACAGATCAACATAATGGTAGACTTCAGGCCAGGGTAGTGTCGTGCATTGTGGAGACCAACGTTGACGTAGCTAGTTCATTAGGGCAGGCAACAGAAAACGTCCAGGTACTCCCGCTCTGTTTGTCTGTTTTCTTTCATCTGGTGCCTTATGAACACAACCCAGAACTTACAGGGAACACAACGTCTTGTCACAAAAAGGAGATATCCTGTGGAGAAAGTTACCACCTTCTGTCAGGCTGTTGGGGAACTGACGGATTGAATGGTCTCACCTTGATGATGATTTACGTAAATCTCTTCCTGACAGATGTTTTTTGGTTGGGCTCTTCGATTGGAAGCAAGTCTAGTACGCTATGCTACAGAACCATGTGAAATTATAACAGGATTTATTCTGTAGTCTGCCCAATTAATTTGTGCTTCCTGAGAGTCAACATAAATTCTCTGTCACTTGCCCTTGGGAAACATTTGGCCTCAGACATTGGGAATCTGCATACCATTTACACACTGCTTTTGGCCGAAACATGTTTTCTCATGGTTAATGACTAAGTATTGAAATGGAACATTCATAGGCAGTGCTGTCCATGTCATTTAATCTGAACATTTAGCAGAACCATTGCATAACATTGGACTAGAGCACCATGGAATCCATCCAGTCTGACAGATCCTCCTCATACGGATGGATGGGGACTCTCAGGTTACCACTGACATGTCTTTTACTGCCAGGAGAGACCGGAGAGTAGAGTGGTGTGTATGACTAGCCCAGCCCACCCCAGACCCTCTTGCTTTCAGAATGACATGACTGACTGAGCCCTTGTGGTTTCCCCTTGTATGGCTGGTGATGGTGGTAGGATGTAGGATGTAAAGAAACTCTGCCAGTGAAGGGTTTCAAATCAAATCAAATTATATTCGTCACGTTCCGAATACAACAGGTGTTGACCTTACCGTGAAATGCTTACTTACAAGCCCTTAACCAACAATGCAGTTCAAGAAATAGAGTTCAGAAAATATTGAATAAATAAACAAAAGTAACACAGTAAAATAACAATAAAGAGGCTATATTACGGGGGGTACCGGTACCAAGTCGATGTGCGGCGGTACAGGTTAGTTGAGGTAATTTGTACACGTAGGTAGGAGTAAAGTGACTATGCATAGATAATAAACGGCGAGTAAAAACAAAGGGGAGGGGGGAGGTCAATGTAAATAGTCAGGGTGGCCATTTGGTTAATTGTTCAGCAGTCTTATAGCTTGGGGGTAGAAGCTGTTAAGGAGGCTTTTGGACCTAGACTTGGTGCTCCGTTACCGCTTGCTGTGCGGTAGGAGAGAGAACAGTCTATGACTTGGGTGACTGGAGTCTTTGACAATTTTTTGGGCCTTCCTCTGACACCGCCTATTATATAGGTCCTGGATGGCAGGACTCATGCCAAATCTTTTCAGTCTCCTGAGGGTGAAAAGGTGTTGTCGTGCCCTCTTCACGACTGTCTTTGTATATTTGGACCATGATAGTTTGTTGGTGATGTGGTCACCAAGGAACTTGACACTCTCAATCCGCTCCACTTCAGCCCCGTTGATGTGAATGGGGGCGTGTTCGGCCCTCCTTTTCCTGTAGTACACGATCAGCTCCTTTGTCTTGCTTACGATGAGGGCGAGGTTGTTGTCCTGGCACCACACTGCCAGGCCTCTGACCTTCTCCCTAAAGGCTGTTTCATCATTGCCGGTGACCAGTGTTGTGTTCGTCTGCAAACTTAATGATGGTGTTTGAGTCGTGCTTGGCCAAGCATGCGTGGGTGAACAGGGAGTACAGGAGGGGACTAAGCACGGACCCCCGAGGGGCCCCCATGTTGAGGATTAGATGTGGCAGATGTGTTGTTGTCTACCCTTACCACCTGGGGGAAGCCCATCAGGAAGTCCAGGTTCCAGTTACAGAGGGAGGGGCTTAGTCCAAGGGTCCTTAGCTTAGTGATGAGCATTTTGGGCACTATGGTGTTGAACGCTGAGCTGTAGTCAATGAACAGCATTCTCACATAGGTGTTCCTTTTGTCCAGGTGGGAAAGGGCGGTGTGGAGTATAATTGACATTACATCATCTGTGGATCTGTTGGGGCAGTATGCGAATGGAATGGGTCTAGGGTTTCCGGCATGATGGTGTTGATGTGAGCCATGACCAGCCTTTCGAAGCACTACATGGCTACCAACGTGAGTGCTACGGGGCGATAGTCATTTAGGCAAGTTACCTTTGCTTTCTTGGGTACAGGAACTATGGTGGTCTGCTTGAAACATGTAGGTATTACAAACTTGGTTAGGGAGAGGTTGAAAATGTCAGTGAAGACACTTGCCAGTTGGTCCACGCATGCTCTGAGTACACGTCCTGGTAATTCGTCTGGCCCCACGGCCTTGTGAATATTGACCTGTTTAAAGGTCTTGCTCATATCGGCTATGGAGAGCGTGATCACACAGTCATCCGGAACAGCTGATGTTGTCATGCATGCTTCAGTGTTGCTTGGCTCGAAGCGAGCATAAAAGGCATTTAGTTCGTCTGGTAGCCTCACGTCACTGGGCAGCGCACGGCTGGGTTTCCCTTTGTAGTCCGTAATAGTTGGCAAGCCCTGCCCCATCCGAAGAGCATCAGAGCTGGTGTAGCAAGATTCAATCTTAGTCCTGTATTGACGCTTTGCCTATTTGATGGTTCGTCTGAGGGTATAGTGGGATTTAGTGTCCCGCTCCTTGAAAGCGTCAGCTCTAGCCTTTAGCTCAGTACGGATGTTGCTTGTAATCCATGGCTTCTGGTTGGGATATGCACGTACGGTCCCTGTGGGGACGACATCGTCAATGCACTTAATGATGGTGCCGGTGACTGAGGTGGTATACTCCTCAATGCCATTGGATGTATCCTAGAACATATTCCAGTCTGTGCTAGCAAAACAGTCCTGTAGCGTAGCATCGGCGTCATCTGACCACTTCCTTCCGTATTGAGCGAGGCACTGGTAGTTGCTGCTTTAGTTTTTGCTTGTAAGCAGGAATCAGGAGGATAGAATTATGGTCAGCTTTGCCAAATGGAGGGCGAGGGAGAGCTTTGTATGCGTCTCTGAATGTGGAGTAAAGATAGTCTCGGGGTTGTTGTTTTTTTCCTCGGGTTGCACATGTGACATGGTAGAAATTGTGTCAATCGGATTTATGTTTGCCTGCATTAAAGTCCCCGGCCACTAGGAGCGGCGCTTCTGGATGAGCATTTTCTTGTTTGCTTATGGCCTTATACAGCTTGTTGAGTGCGCTCTTACTGTGAGCATCCGTTTGTGGTAGATAGTGTGGTCTACAGCTTATCATGAGGTACTCATGATACCTTGCTCGCCTGAGGTATTGAGACTTCCTTAACATTAGACATCACACACCAGTTGTTATTGACAAATAGACACACACCCCTGCCCCTCTTCTTACCAGATGTAGCTGTTCTGTCCTGCTGATGCACAGAAAACCCAGCCAACTGTATATTATCCTTGTTGTCGTTCAGCCACGACTTGGTGAAACATAAGATATTACAGTTTTTAATGTCCCGTTGGTAGGTTCGTCTCGAACGGAGATCATCCAGTTTATTCTCCTGTGATTGCACGTTGGCCAATAGAACGGATGGTAGAGGCGGGTTACCCACACGCTGACGAATTCTCACAAGGCACCCCGATCTCCGCCCCCTGTATTTCTGTCTTTTCTTCATGCGAATGACAGGAATTTGGGCCTGGTCTCGGAGAAGCGGTATATCCTTCGCGTCGGACTCATTGAAGAAAAAATCTTAGCCCAATTTGAGGTGAGTAATCGTTGTTCTGATATACAGAAGCTCTTTTCGGTCATAAGAGACAGTAACAGCAACATTATGTACAAAATATGTTACAAACAATGCGAAAAAACACACATAATTGCGCAGTTGGTTAGGGGCCCGTAAAACGGCAGCCATCCCCTTCCGTGTGGGATCACTACCCTCCCTTACGGGAACCACAGTGATAAGCATAGGGAGAGAACCCACCCACCAGAGTTCATTCTGGTCCCTCACAATCAGCTTAGCACAAACAGGTTGTATGCAGTTTCCTCTGAGGATTTGTGAAGTGGCACTGACATCTCTATGTCATATGGCTCTATATAGAGGCCAGTTGCCCTTTCTGACCAGACATGTCTTGTGTTGCATTCATTTTCATTAATTCATACATTTGCAGGATATTTAGGCTACAGAGGAGGCTGGTGGGAGGAACTGTAGTAGGACAGGCTCATTGTACTGACTGGAATGTAATAAATGGAGCGGTATCACACACATGGAAACCGCGTTTGACTCCGCTCCATTATTACATTCCAGCCGTTACAATGAACCCATCCTCCTATAGCTCCTCCTACCAACCTCTTCTGTAAGATGTGAGAGAGTGGTGATTATTCTGTCAGTCTCCATACATGAGATCATATCAATCTGTATGCTTTAAGCTGTAAACTGTAGATCATTGAGTCTGTGAGCTCTACCCTGAGAGGACCTGGCAGCTGCTGCTGACACTGTCTGGGAGATAGATTAGCGGAAGCTCTTACAGCTGACACCCCCCCTCCTCTCTCTCTCTCCCTCTCACCCCCACACACACATAAATCATTGAATATATTTACTTATTTTCTGTCATTGTAACGCCAAGCACCAGATGTCACTGTTTCCTGTGCAAGTTCAGATGTTGCCTTATCAAACTTGACTGGTTGAAGTCCAAGTGCAGAATCAGTCCAATCCCTATAGCCCCATATCATTATTCTATGCTTGTCAGGACTACAAAGTACTGTTGCTGTCAGGTAAATGGAGCAACAGAGTGAGTGGGCTTTTACAGGGGTCCCTGGGGACCTGCAGAAACCTTTGGAGCTGAACTACACAACAGCGTGCTTCTTGCCAAAGGTATCATCATGTCCTAAAGTATTATGGCTTAAAGTACTACACCACTCATGTAGATGACTTCTACTCTGGGGTTGATGGGGTTTGTGTTTGCTCTTGGGTCTATCCCCTTCAATGCCACTTAGGCTACATCCATATTGTAGTGCTTACCTACCGTACGGCAGACTAAATTGAATTAATCATCTAATATATAATACTGGAGAAAAAGAGACCAGCTGCAAGTGACCTGATATCAGATTCCCAGTAGATATTGTAATGGTTTAGAATAGTCCTGTACAGTATAATTGTATTTAACTAGGCAAGTCAGTTAAGAACAAATTCTTAGTTTCAATGATGGCCTAGGAACAGCAGGTTAACTGCCTTGTTCAGGAGCAGAATGACAGATTTTTGCCTTGTCAGCTCAGGGATCCGATCTTGCAACCTTTCGGTTACTAGTCCAATGCTCTAACCACTAGGCTACCTGCCGCCCTGATAAGCCTACTGATTCCCCTAATAGCACAATAACTCCCTCTGAGTTCAGGACTGGACAGCTCCTTCACACACTAGATGAATGTACAGTTTATTCAGAGAAACTTTATGAGTTTTCCGCCCTCAATACCAGCAACATGCAATGCATGTACTTTTTCCCCTATTTTTACTTTAAAAGCTTTTTCAGTCAGAACTGCCTGACTAACAGGGTCCTGGACTTTAGTACTGAAATGGTGTGACGAGCACTAGTCTAGTGTATATATAGTCTGTCAGAAAAAAGCTTTTAGAAGAGTAGCTGCTGTGGTCATGAAAGAATAAAAGGCTTTCTGTGCTGCATATGACAAGCTACCAAGTACTAAATGATAATCATTCTATTGTGTGTTTTATACAGGAAGGTGGTGCTGTAATAGCCTGGTCCCAGATACACTTTATATACAAAAGTATATGGACACCCCTTCAAATGAGTAGATTCCGCTATTTGAGCCACAACTGTTGCTTACATGTGTGTAAAATCGAGCACACAGCCATGCAATCCCCATAGACCAACACTGGCAGTGGAACTACTGTACAGTGTAGTTCCACTGACTAAAGAGTTCAGTGACTTTCAACGTGGCACGTCATAGGATGCCACCTTTCCAACAAGTCAGTTCATCAAATTTCGGACCTGCTAGAGCTGCCCCGGTCAACTGTAAGTGATGTTATTGTGAAGTGGGAACATCTAGGAGCCACAACGGCTCAGCTGCGAAGTGGTAGGCCACATAAGCTCACAGATCTGAAGCGCTTAAAAATGTATTGTCCTCGGTTGCAACACTCACTACCGAGTTCCAAACTGCCTCTGGAAGCAACGTCAGCACCAGAACTGTTCATCGGGCACACAAGCCTAAGATCACCATGCGAAATGCCAAGCGTCAGCTGGAGTGGTGTAAAGCTTGCCGCCATTGCACTCTGGAGCAGAGGAAACGCGTTCTTTGGAGTGATGAATCACGCTTCACTATCTGGCAGTCTGATGTACGAATCTGGGTTTGGCGGATGCCAGGAGAATGCTACCTGCCCCAATGCATAGTGCCAACTGTAAAGTTTGGTGGCTGAGGAATAATGGTCTGTGGCTGTTCTTCATGGTTCGGGCTAGGCCCCTTAGTTCCAGTGAAAGGATATCTTAACGCTACAGCATACAATGACATTCTAGAAGATTCTGTGCTTCCAACTTTGTGGCAACAGTTTGGAGAAGGCCCTTTCCTGTTTCAGCATGACAATGCCCCCGTGCACAAAGCGAGGACCATACAGAAATGGTTTGTCGAGATCAGTGTGGAAGAACTTGACTGGCTTGCACAGAGCCCTGACCTCAACCCCATCGAACACCTTTGGGATGAATTGGAATGCGACTGCGAGCCAGGCCTATTCGCCCAACATCTTTGCCCGACATTAGTGATAACTCAGAGGATGAGCAAGTTATGGTAGTCAATTTAGACTTTTTCCCCCAAACAAAAGTGAATTGTTGCTAACTCTTTAGGATAGATTAAGTATTTTTAACAGGGTTGAGGGTTTTTTAAAGGGATTTTGGCAATGAGCGTCTCTGTTTTCAGTATGAAGTAAGTTGAAGGTAGTTTCGTGAGCCAATGCTAACTAGCGTTAGGGCAACAACTGGAAGTCTATGGGTATCTACTAGTTCGCGAAACGACCTCTTACTTCCTTCGTACTGGACACAGAGGCATAAATTTGGTATCCACATGTTCCTCTGACTCTGGGGAAGTAGATAAAATCCCGAAGTATCCCTTTATCATTTTAACACTAACACTTCCATGTTCCATCGAATCTATAGCCTTTAAAGGGGAAGGGAAACACTAGAACGCCAGCTAACTGTAACTGTCAATCTAAAGTGTTTCCATTCCCCTTTAAGCTTTTTAACACCACGGTCATTAGTATTGTGAAGCTTCTGTATACAGACAAGGTAGTGAGTATTAACTGGCCTCAGATGTGTGTTGTCCTGCAACTGGTTTCTTGTCCAATGTTTCACTCTCTCCACAGTCAGTCAGACAATAGGCTGATTGAGACTTCTCCAACTATGTCATAAAGTGGGCGTCTGGGAGAGAGGGAGACAATAACTGTATTCACATACGTTCGGTCAGGAGCTATCAAATACCCTTACAACTTTATTGTCCCCACACGGAAATTCATTGTGCAGCCATGAGTACTGCACAATGTAAGGAGGGTACACGAGAATTGAAGCGTTCAAGAGAACATTTGAACCTAACATAAGAAATAATAGTTTGAACTCTAATAAAACAAGTTACACATCAAAAAGATGAATAACTGTGGCCTTCACATTGTAGAATGACTATTGTAGGCTCGTTTTGAGGTACTGTTATTCAACAGAGAGCATTCATTTACTTGATTGCCTGTGGGGGAACCCCTAGGGGAATCCTATGGTACTGTATCTAGTTTGGACTCACAACAATAGCCCTGACAATCAGAGAGCAGGTGGCTGATGCCATCTACAAGCTATGAAATAAATTATTTAGAACTGTTGTCCCATGCTGGGCTATTGTAGCATATTCTTGATACTATTCTGGTCTTTGTGGGAGGAAAAGTAATGTAATTCAATCTTAGAAGACTTTAGTGTAATGGTGTATATAATTTAATAAGACGGAACTGCTAGCATTGTGCTGGGCATACATTTATTGTTATGTCTTGTATTACATTATTAATAGTGCATAAAACACAGCACTCCTTTGTTTGAGTGTCCCACAGAATTATAGTTTCAGTTACAGCAGATTACATCTAAACCTTGTATCCACACATAAACGCACACACACACGCACGCACGCACGCACGCACGCACGCACGCACGCACGCACGCACGCACGCACACACACACACACACACACACACACACACACACACACACACACACACACACACACACACACACACACACACACACACACACACACACACACACACACACACACACACACACACACCCTGCTTGAGATAATGCAACCAGGGCAGCCTGTGACATCATTGCCGTCCCTTGTGCTGATTGGTTGAGCAGTGCTCCAAGCTGATCCCCCCTGCTTGTCTCAGATGGATGCTGCTGCGGGAGGGAGGCAGGGCTACTGGGAGGCAGGGAGAGAGGCAGACAATGCAGCGGGGGCTGGGCAGTGCACACATCACACGCACCACACATCACATCCACACACCACAAGCATAGCTCTCCTGGATATTGGGAGAATAACAGGAAGAGGAGGGAAGGATGGGATGGGAAAGATTGTATGTATCTGTCTCTATTAGAGGGCTTTCCACTGTGTGTGTGTGTGTGTGTGAGGGGTGTGTGTCGGTGTAGGAGGGGATTGAGGCTGCAGCAGGCAGTCAGCCCCCAGCAGCTCAGCTCTGTGTTGTCACCGGGGAAACAAGCGACCAACCAGGCTGAGGCAGCCCAGACCTGTTTTGCTTCCTGCCGCCTGGAATAAAAGGGAAAGGAACAGCTCTGTTTTTCCCCTCTTTCTTCTGTTTATTTTTCCACTGTGGATAGCCTTTCACCATCAACTCTCACAGATAGACAGACATACAGAGGCTCACAACAAGCTTGCAATGTGAAGGGCACAGGGAGGGAGGCAAGGTGTGGATAATGGCTCACTATAAGGATGTAGCCGTCAAAAAGACCTCTTCTCTCAACCTGGTGACGGGATTCTTTCAGTATCTCCGCGGTAAGTAGGCCAGCAGCAGTGATTTCTATAGATTGTCATCTCTCACTGCATCCCATCCTCTCATCCTTAGTGGATGATTGAGTTCCTGCATATGGAAAATAACAAGGAACCAAGCTTGGATTGTGGTTTACATGGAGGTAAAACCAGATGCATGAACCAGATATATACTGACACAGCAGCACTATGTATGTAAGGCATATGGTGGAGGATATAGTTAGTGCAGAAAAGAACAAGGAGTTTACTGAGGCTTTGGTGTAGCTAGGCAAACCAGATACAGCACTATGTATGTTGTATGCTTCACTGGGCATCCCTGTATGTGCATCACTGATGCTCCTTTAGATTACACGATATGCCTTTGAGGTAATATGGGATCTTTTCTCTCTGTGGAGGCTATCTAGTGTTAGCATGGCCCTGTTCTCCAGCATCACGTGACCAGAGAGTACACTTTAAGTGCGAATGTTTAAAAATGGCCACTGTGTATGTGCAGTATTGCTCAACCTACTCACACATATGCACATGTCACTGTGTGTTCAGTGCACTACAAAACGCTATGCAATGCAAGTCACCCTTTTCTTCTATGAAGCGACAGATGTTTTGTGTAGTGTGAAATCAGAAATGTATTATGCATGAGGCACAGAGTCTGTCTGCATATATTATCCCCCTCGCTACAAAAGTGCAGGCTGGGGGTGACCTGAAAGAGTACGCATGTCGCTATTGGTGGGTTGTACACTGAGCAGTGAGTCTGCAAGATGTGTGAAGCTGTGAACAGAAATCTCCTCTGCTTATACTTTGATCTACTTAGGACTCTTACTTTGATGGGACTTTTATTTGAGCAAACACCTGTCAATATCTAATCATTATATGTGATTGTATTATAAATATATGTTTTTTTCAAGGTGGTTTGGGTGCATCTTTAGTATCGCCGGGAGGATACCAGTATCATAATATTTTTTATATGGCAAAAATGAAAACTTGCGAGCTAAAGCTTGGAAAAATAAATAAATGTTCGTTTTGATGATGTTCGTTTCCATAATTAGGCCTGTTTTGCTAAAGAGTTTACATCTGCTTCGTGTTTTGTTTCCTTGCCACGATACTAACGAGTATTGTGATACTGGTATTGTCCTGGCTCTGATGTTTAGTCATTAGGTACAGTTGAAGTCGGAAGTTTACATACACCTTAGCCAAATACATTGAAACTCAGTTTTTCACAATTCATGACATTTAATCCTAGTAAAAATTCCCTGTCTTCGGTCAGTTAGGATCACCACTTTATTTTAAGAATGTGAAATGTCAGAATAATAGTAGAGAGAAATATTTATTTCAGCTTTTATTTCTTTCATCACATTCCCAGTGGGTCAGAAGTTTACATACACTCAATTAGTTGTCACGACTTCTGCCGAAGTCGATGCCTCTCCTTGTTGACGTCGCCGGCCTTCTAGCCATCACCGATCCATTTTTAATTTTCCATTTGTTTTGTCTCGTTTTCCCACACACCTGGTTCTCATTTTCCTCATTTATGTGTTGTGTATTTAACCCTCTGTTTTCCCCATGTCTTTGTGTGGTATTGTTTTTCTGTTTCATGTATGCGCACGTATGTCTGGTTGCGCTGGGTTATGTCAACCCGTATTGTATTTCGTGTTCGTTGTGCCGTGTGCTTTTTCATCGCCTAAATAAAAGGCTCCGTTTGCTACCCACTATCTGCTCTCCTGCACCTGACTCCCTTGCAGCAATTTACGCACACCTGACATTAGTATTTGGTAGCTTTGCCTTTAAAACGTTTCAGGTAGCCTTCCACAAGCTTCCCACAATAAGGGGTGCATTTTGGCCCATTCCTCATGACAGAGCTGGTGTAACTGTGTCAGGTTTGTAGGCATCCTTGCTCGCACATGCTTTTTCAGTTCTGCCCACAAATTTGATAAAGTATTGTGATCAGGTCTTTGTGATGGCCACTCCAATACCTTGACTTTGTTGTCGTTAAGCCATTTTGCCACAACTTTGGAAGTATGCTTGGGGTATGCATTGTCCATTTGGAAAACACATTTGCGACCAAGCTATAAGCTTTAACTTCCTGACTGATGTCTTGAGAAGTTGCTTTAATATATCCACATACTTTTCCATCCTCATGATGCCATCTATTTTGTGAAGTGCACCAGTCCCTACTGCAGCAAAGCACCCCCACATCTTGATGCTGCCACCCCCGTCCTTCACAGTTGGGATGGTGTTCTTCGGCTTGCAAGCCTCCCCCTTTTTCCTCCAAACATAACGATGGTCATTATGGCCAAACAGTTGTATTTTTGTTTCATCAGACCAGAGGACATTTCTCCAAAAAGTACGATCTTTGTCCCCATGTACAGTTGCAAACCGTAGTCAGGCTTTTGTGATGGCGGTTTTGGAGCAGTGGCTTCTTCCTTGCTGAGTGGCCGTTCGGGTTATGTCGATATAGGACTCATTTTACT